>NC_090320.1:185752542-186443252 GCF_040869045.1 Eurosta solidaginis | reverse complement strand
CTCTACGGGGTATGTATACATATATTGTGACAAATATTAGCATCACTAAGCTGCTAATAAATAAATGCACAACAGCAATAAAGGAGCCAAGTATTACTCACGTATACACGCGCATATGAGAAACTATAAACGTAGTTGTAGCGGATAACTAACTAGTAAATTCTAGAATAGAAAAGCCTAGAAGTATGCAACGAGGAAACCAGACAGTATAAAAAGCAGCAACAGTAGAGGCACGACAATCACTTTGATTTAAGACGCTATCTGGAGAGCAATAGTAGTGTTATTCTGAAGTACTTTAATAAAGACCATTTTGCATTATTGAATGGTGGAGTTATTTATTCAACAGTTTAGTGTTTCGAACGTTAGCAGAAGGTTGCAAATAAAGGGAATTGCAGTAAATTCGTTATAATACGATTGAGTGTTGTGGAATGCTCATCAAATAAATAAAAAGCGCGATACACCTCAGAAGGGATGTAGGCCGAGCTCCGTGCTCCTTATGAGTTTTCCTAAAAATTGGCTACATATTTTATGCCGACCCCGAGCGGCATCTGCAAGGCAGATAAGTTTTCACTGAGAAGCTTTTCATGACAGAAATACACTTGGAGTGCTGCCAAATCACTGCCGAGAGGCGACCCCGCTTAGAAAAACTTTTTTGTAATTGACAAAAAAAAAAAAATTGTTTCTAAATTTTTGATGTTGCTTTGCCCGGGCCTTGAACCGTAGATCTTCGGTGTGGTAGGCGGTCTACGCTAAAATCACACCTTGCGGCCGATGCTTATTACAATGAAAAATTAGCGTACTCTACGATGGTAGTTTATATCCTCAATTCTTTTGTTCCGGTACAACCCATTTTACTGAGGTGAAGTTCTAATACTCCAGGTGCAAGTACAGCTGAGTATAAAAAACTGGTTTCTTTTAGCGCAGTTTATTTATTTCCCCGTTTTGCAGAAAGAGCAGCTGAACATATTTTATATGTTCTGTCTCACCTGAACTCATATCCGTTTTGTTATTTTAGGATGCCCATATGGGTATTTGTGACTTGACTATAACACAGGCTCGCCGAACAGCTGTAGACTTTACTGTACCCTTTATGCAACTTGGCGTTAGTATATTGGCATACGCAGAGACGCCAGCACCAAAAGATTTGTTTGCTTTTTTAGAACCATTGAAAGGAGAAGTGTGGATGTATGTCATGGTTGCCATATATGTCATATCCTTTTTGTTTGTGTTCTCGGCCAGGTAAGTAATCTCAATTATATAATTTACAAATTAATATACTTTTTTGATTTGCGGCATTCGTATTCTATAAGGAGCGTTTTTCCACAGTTCTTGGCTCGAATAAATGGGACGCAATGATTAAAATTTTCACTAAACAAACAGCTACATATACTCAGTGTATAACGAGTGCTGGTGCCATGTTGTACTGGTTTCAGTTTTATTTGAAGATTTACGTTTCACATATCTTTCGGCACCATCTAAACCCATATAAATCGCATCTCTTGTTTTAACTTTCTTATTGGATGTCCGGTTTTCGAAATCTGTGTGTCGCTTCAATTGTCTTGCTTTGGCATATAACTATCTTTTGAAGTCTTTGGTCTTAAATGACTTTTTGATTTAAAACGACACCTACTTTGGTTATCCAATCGATTGACGCTTATAAAGATCTTAGTACATTCTTACTCATGTAACTATATTGGAACGAAATTCCGTTATCGCTTATCAAATTTTTTTTTGCAGGGAAATCGGTTCCGGCGTTGTGACATCTTTAGTGTCATTTTTCGTTCGCTTTTTGAAAATTTCACTGAAAACGTCTAAAGGTTCATGCACATTATACGACGCGACATGTAGCGACACGTTCCGACAAAATATTCTTTGCATGTATTCTTATGGAACCATGCACACCTAGCGACAGTCGTACGACACGACCCGACACGACCAAGTTGACCAAATAGGCAAAAATGCCGCGTCGTGTCGTTCCACTGTCGCTAGGTGTGCATTACCTCGTGGCACTTCTACCACATGTCATACCATTTTCAAGTAATTATTTACAAACATGTCGCTGATGCCCGACATCGCCTGGACTTATTGAAATGGTATAAAATGCCTTATTATTTAATTAAAATGTTATTTTACAAATTCATTGAAACATGTGTTTACACAAAGAAACAATTATTTTTGTCGGAACGTGTCGCGCCACTGTCGCTTAGTGTGCATTGACAAATTTTGTCGGAACGTGTCGTGCCGGTGTCGATAAATGTCGCGTCGTATAATGTGCATGAACCTTAAGGGTGCGTGCATGTCATAGATGCGATAAGCGATAAGAGCGTTGATAAGAGCGAAGCGTAAAAAATTGTTTTTTAATGGAAGTGTGCATGTCGGAGCAGCGCGCTAACTCACTCTTCGCTCGCTATCATCGATAAGAGCGTAGAAATTGTAGGTCAGTAATTTCTTCGCTATTATCGATGATGGACACAGAAGATTTTATAAGTGCAGTATTTTTAAAACTGCAATTTGGGATCAAAAAGATCAAAATCACCACAACAGGTTGATTTTGGATAAATTGTGGCAACAGATATCCAAATAATTAAATACAACAAGTAAGTGCAATAATATGTTTTCATGTTTTTTATTGTAAAATTATTGCTTAAAATATCAATTTAATTGATTTAATTAATAATTGTTTGTTAATTTTAATTATATTAATTTTAATTATTATTAATTTTTTTTTATTAACAATTGTTTGTTAATTTTTCTCCAATAAATTTATTCGTACGCACCTTATTGTAAGCATCAATCGCTCCTCTTGCAAGATTGGCCGGTTGTGCCAGTTTTGCCAATTATGCTGCAGTAGATCCGAAATTTAAGACAGAATATAATCGAGTGTATCGCTTGTCATTCTTATATATTCGAAAAACTTTTCTGGACCCTGTCTCAAACTACTATTGAGATGGTGAAATTCTCCGAGTTCTAGTCTTGCTTGGTTTATAGGATGCGCCGAAAACTGACGTTTTTCCCTTACAGTATTATGTAGGTAGGCGTCAGCAACAAATTATTTTCTTCCCCTGAATCACTCATTATTATAAATATTATAGCTGTTCACTCTTCAAAACTTAAATTGCAAATGCAACTAACGCTCTTATCGCAACTCTGTTATATGCACCACACAAAACTAAAACTCGATGCTATGCTCTTGTCGCTGCTCTGATCGATGCTCTTATCGCTTATCACATCTCTGATATGAACGCACGCTAAGGCTTTATTTATCGATTTAGGCTCACGTACTTAAATAATATTAAATGGATGCATAAGACTGAGTGATGTACCGTACTTTTGAAGAACCATAAAGGCGGGGAAGATTAGTCATACATACACACGGTAAAAAAAAAAAAAAAATTCGACGAAAATTTGATCCCTCTCATAGCATTTTTACAGTGACTATAGCTAGGCAACTAAAGTTTTTTACTTCTTGTGGTGATCATTGATGTTGAGTTGGTAGCACTCATGGCTCAACTATATGGTTGGCTCATCTCTACAGCAACAACATACCTTTGTTAACATTGCCAAAATCAGCGCGTTGGTGTTAGACGAATGGAATGGAATGAAAACATAAAACTTAGCAGCATTTGTATGTAGTAAAATGTTGTAAATTCGTTGGTTTCATTTAAAGTTTGCCATCTCCTTCTGACAATCTCTACTCCAGCGAAATGAAAAAAATAAAATCAGATGGTGAGATGAGCCAACCACATAGTTGAGCCATTGTAGCACTGAACTAATTATGTGTACATTTGTGTATACATAAAAGCTTTCGCCATATTTAAAAGCAAAACCACTGAAAGAGTAAACAAGTTGAAGATGATGTAAGGAAAATAAATAGTTTTCTTACGTGCGAAACTATTTAAATGTTAATAATTCTATCGGTATCTTAAAATTTTGTGTACGTTTCTTCTTATTTTCAACAAAACAGATGTTATATATTAGTGCTGCCAGCTCTCATAAAGTTGATCCAGATGTTCCAATGATATTTGAGACAGAGCTCGATAAACCAATGGAACGGCCCTATTGACAGTCAAGCAGCAAATAAGGCAATAATCTCGCATAAAGAATAAATAAATGTAATGCTTGGTTTTCACTACGTCAAAATCACTGACATCAAATATTGACATAACTGTCACCATGACGATTTGGTGTCAAATGTGTTTTCACATATTAAAAAGTGGCATGAAGTTGATATAGCAGTGTGTGTCAAAGACTGTCATCAAATTGTGGTGCCAGTCGATTGACATCCAGTTTTCAACAATGATGTCAAACGTTAAGTAAATATTTTTGACAGCCCATCAGCTGTTACATTCTTTTGAACAAAAGACAAAAAATTAAAATAGAAGAAGTGCGAAAGTGAATTTTGTAAAAGCCGATCAAATAATTAATTTAACCAAAAAAAAAATGCGGAAAAATAAACAAATGGCGATAGCTGCTGCGACTCTTTGTTTTGAGACAAGCCTAAGGGCATGGACAAGAAAGCGGAACAAGCTAAGGAGGCGGAAGCAGTGGTGGGTTGGGCCAGGGTTTCGGGATAGAGGAACATGTGGGTTCTACGCTACACTGCGTTCTAAGCTGTTCGTGTGAGATCAAAAATGGTGTAACAGTTTTTTGAGGATGACTCTGGAGGACTTTGACTTTCTTGTGGAGCGCATAACCCCATACGTGTACAAAGTTCCGGGAAACTATCTCGGTGAAAAATATATTATATATAAACTTACATATATTCGTCACTGTATTTTTATAAATATATACTTACATTTGGAAGATTGGACGTTGTGTTGGCCTCAATTTTCAGCGACGGCTCAAGAAATTTGAGGGAGTTGTATAGCGGATTTACGGCAGTTGATCGTACTGCACCTTGTCCACTTTTGCTGTGATGTTTTCTGTTGAAGGCCGCCTATTATAAATGTTAAATTTAGCAATTATATATTTATAAAGAAAAAAAGAACGCACGCGGAAAGAGCAGGGCAGGCTTTTCCACTTGGCAGATACATCAGATCGCGACATCTTTAAAATATCCGCTACATCTTACCATTGAGCCTCCCTCAAATTCCGGTCCTGTATTGAGGCGAAAGAAAATTTCAGGTCCCTTCCCTGACCTCTACCTCCTGCACTAGCCTCTCCGTTTGCTCGGCTGCCAATTTTTCGGTCAGTTTTCTCACCCGCTTTTTTTTTCAGTGGTACTACCGACTGGGTGAACGAAAATTGCAGAATTTGAAGCTGACTCATCCATTACGTCCTCCATTTTAACTTTAAACTAAAAAGCACAATGAAACAAATTAATAAATAAACGTTTTTATAAAGTTTTATAAAATTTACCTTTTATATGTGATGTGTGAAATCAGCCGTGCGCACGTTTAATGACAGATTTGCCAGCATGTTGGCAAACCTGTTTTGTGTGTCAAACGTTGCCAATGCCTGCGCTGACCA
This sequence comes from Eurosta solidaginis, assembly GCF_040869045.1. Taxonomy (NCBI): domain Eukaryota; kingdom Metazoa; phylum Arthropoda; class Insecta; order Diptera; family Tephritidae; genus Eurosta; species Eurosta solidaginis. The sequence continues at coordinate 186,437,783 of NC_090320.1, read as the reverse complement.
ATTGAAATTTGGTCGTTTTCACTTGGATGCCATTTTGTCTGACAGTAAGCTGTCAAACCTGACTGCAAACGCAACTGACACTATTTGGCAACCCGTTTTCATTATTTTGGCAACATTTGACAACATATATGCCATAATCAAAAATAGGCTTAAGGCACGATAATCTCCGAAGAGATTTTAGGCCGAGCTTCTGTTCCAATTTGCGCCGTGCTTCTTTTAATTTTTCGACAAACTGACTCTGAACTCGAAGGGCATCTGCAAGGCAGATGAGTATTCACTGAGGAGTGAAGAAGTGAGAGCGACCGCGCTTAGCAAATCTTTCCTCTAATTGAAAAAACTCGATTCTAAAATTTTGATGTTGTTTTTCCCGGGGCGGGAACCCAGTATCTTCGGTGTGGTAGGCGGAGCACGCTGCCACCACATAACGGCGGCCGCCATAATCTCGCAAAGCAGAGTATTGAATGTCTTTAAGTGTGAGAAATCCCTTGAGAGAATCAGGATTGGAAGAAGCATACATCTATATTGGGTCCCTGGGCATATGGGAATAGATGGCATTAAAAAACGGACGAACTAGCTAAAACTGGCGCATTACTCGAAGCTTTCTCCGTAGACGTATCAATAAGAGAAAGGACGAGTTGCACAAAGCGGGAAAGTCGTGAACCCAAGCGCGGGGCTGTAAATTGTCGAAGATCATGTGTAGGTTTTACATCCTTAGATTAATAATGTCACTCCTATCATTAAAAAGAGAGGACTGTTACACATAGCGAGGTACTGCCTTCTGGCATGATATGCCTTTAAATTAGGCTTGGTCAGTAATAGCAGATGTACGAAGTGCGGGTTGGAGGAGGAAATCATCGATCAAGTTTTTTGCTCGCACCCTGCCCTTTCCAGTCCGATACTCCAGCTGTAAGGAGAGATACAGCTGTCAGATCCAGAAGTAGCGTGTAGCACAGGTCCTAGAAAGCTTCTAGAATTTGCAAAGAGGACAGAGTTATTTCGGTCGTTAAACAAACTTCTGGTAACACTATGAACTCATTCAGTCTATGTGAGGTCCCGGACGGGCCAGTTCAACCTAACCTAACTTAGTCTCACTTGCAAAACGGCAAGTTATCGTTTTAACTCAGAGCTAATTTTAAAACTTGTAAAAACGTATGACTTTAACCCATCATTTCAGATTAACTGTGAGTGTAAACTTAACTTGTCGTTCTGGAAGTTGTGGTTCAAACGTTAGTTATGTTGCCAGGTTTTTTGTTTTATTATTTTAACCACGTATATGTCCCATTTTATTTATTTAAAAAATATATAAAATATATCGGCGGCCACCGTGGTGTGATGGTAGCGTGCCCCGCTTATCACACCGTATGCCCTGGGTTCAACTCCCGGGCAAAGCAACATCAACATTTTAGAAATAAGGTTTTTCAATTAGAAAAAAAAAATTTCTAAGCGGGGTCGCCACTCGGCAGTGTTTGGCAAGCGCTCCGGGTGTATTTCTGCCATGAAAAGCTCTCAGTGAAAACTCATTTGCCTTGCAGATGCCGTTCGGAGTCGGCATAAAGCATGTAGGTCCCGTCCGGCCAATTTGTAGGGAAAATCAAGAGGAGCACGACGCAAATTGGAAGAGAAGCTCGGCCTTAGATCTCTTCGGAGGTTATCGCGCCTTACATTTTTTTTTTTTATTTATATATTAAATATTTTCAGGATTGCAGAAGACGAATGGGAAAACCCACATCCTTGTAACAAAGATCCTGAGCTATTGGAAAACAAATGGGGTTTACTCAATACATTTTATTTATCTGCAGCGTCCATCATGCAGGCTGGTTGTGATATTTTACCGAAGTAAGTGCTGTTTCTTGATTTCTTCTTTTGAATTGTATCATTCCGTGAAAAATCTTTTCGTTTTTATAGAAGTGCCCCGTTTCGTGCCTTCTGCGCAACCTGGTGGATAATTGCAGTAATAATTCCCAATTCATATACAGCGAATTTAGCCGCATTTTTAACAAAATCGAAAATGGAAAGTAGTGTAACAGATCTAAAAAGTCTTGTAGATCAAACGAGTATTAAATTTGGTACAATGGAAGGTGGAAGTACATACACGCTGTTTGCTGAGTCTAATGAAACTGTTTATCGTTTGGCATACAATAAGATGAACAACGAAGATCCCTCAGCATACACGAAAGATAATAAAGCGGGAGTGGAACGTGTACTAAAAAACAATGGCTCGTATATGTTCCTAATGGAGACGACTAGTTTAGAATATAATACAGAGCGTAATTGTAAGTTGCGCATGGTGGGCGAAAAGTTCGGGGAAAAGCATTACGCCATAGCAGTACCATTCGGTAAGAGTTTGTCAGGTTTATATGTACGGTTTTTAGAGAATTCCATACATTTATATTGCACATTTATTTGTAGGTGCTGAATATCGCTATAACTTGAGCGTTAAAATATTGAGACTGGGTGAAACTGGCAGATTACTTGAATTGAAAAACAAATGGTGGAAGAATAAAAACTCGACTTGCGATAACGAAGGGGACGATGATAATGCTGATATGGGCTTCCATGAAGTGCGGGGCATATTTTACACGCTTTTTATGGGCCTCTTTACGGCTTACTGTTTCGGTATCGGCGAATTTATAGTTTATACGCATGAAAGAGCTTGTGAAGAAAAGGTAAATATGAATATACCGCCTTAGAGCATTTGAAATCATAATGGAAAAAATATGTCAATCATTCCATGCTATTTTTTAGATTTTGATATAGTTTGAGTGTGTAGTAAAGCAGCGCAATGGGAAGGAATGAAAATGAAGGGATAAGTGTGCAAGAGAACCTACAAGGGGGAGTTCTGACTTCTCCACCTTGGGTTGTGGTGTAAACGTGGTGGTGGTGTTCCTTGAAACCAGTGGCTCCCTATGGCCTGTCAGTCCTCATCAGGGGTTTTTGTAGGACCAACTGGTTATAGTGAATAGGCAGGCCAAGTTATGTGTCATATCGTCAACCTTAGCAAAACTAAATTAATTCTTTTTAGAGCTGAGACCTCTCGCTTATTATCGTACACTGACTCTTGAGTGATCAACCATCACCACGCCGATACTCCTTTGTGGGGTTGGTCGAAGTTGTGATGGAAGGTCAGTGGCGGGGTTTTCTATCAGAAGATACAAAACTGTTAAAAATATATCGTTATTGCAAAGAAAATAAAATTACTTAACTGAAAATAAGTATGGAAAACGTTTTTTATAATTATATGGCCCACTTGCAGAACATTGAAGCTTAAATTCATAAACTCAGAACAAGGTAGCTTAGTTTGAATTGGCCGGTCAATAAGACCATACATGGACTGAATGTGTCCATAGTTTTACCAGAATTTGTTGTTTGACGACCAAAAGGAAGAACCCAAATCAGGTGCCAGGACTTATGTTTTAGAATAACTCTGTCCTCTTGGCAAATACTTGAAATTTTCTAGGACCTTAATTGCTGCCTCAAGATCTAGCAACTCTGCCACTCCTAATAGCGGGAGCCTTGACTTGGCGAGTGCGGCAAACGAACACAGAACGTGCTCAACTATTTCTTCCAGCAGCTCGCACTTTCTACATCAGCTGTTACTGACGAGGCCTAACTTAGAAGGATGTGTCGCCAGAAGGCATTATCCAGTTAGTATGCACATCGGTAGCCTTAAGCCTTCTGTCTTCGGAGATATAAGCCATTTTTTAGGTCTAGTATCGTAGGATTTGCATATGATCTTATAAGATTTGCAGCCCCGCGCTTCTGCCCACGCCTATCCTAGTCCTGTCCCTTTGCGATTTCTCCCAATCAGATTGGGATGTTTACCGTCGAATACGCGAGTGCTGCACCCTCCTTTGCCAACTCATCTGCTATTTGTTATCTTCTATTCCTTTATGACCGGGAACCCAGTGCAGATGTATGGTCCGGCCTGAGCGAAGTTTTTCAAATGCTTCTTTGCATTCCAGGACAATTTTGATGAAGTACTCTGTGAGATTACGCCAAATCTTCGGCTCACTTGTGGCCCCCAGAACTCTTTGAAAACAGAGATATGTAATTCAAAAAAAAGTCTTAGGTCTTTCAAATACACACCTTAACAGTTCCATACTATCCAAAACTAGATATTTCTACTAAATTTTTGGATATATTAAAGAGGAGGTGCAAAATAAGCTAGGGCAGCAAGAAATGATACAAACCATCCGTTCTGGAGTTAAGCAAATAACAATAACAAACTCTGAGTTACCTATTTCAGCTAGTATGGAACCGGCCAGGTGTGTATTTGAAAGACCTACGATTTTTTATTTGCTGGAACCATGAATAATCTTAACAAGGTGATAACAAGTCGAATTCAGATTCGTTGTACTTCACCCATAGTTCCCAGTTTTGCTAGGAAAACGCAAGAGCAAACCATTAGCAGTTAACTTGGCATTACCATGCCAGCAGTTAACTTAGCATTGCATGGTTACAAATCGCCTTAGTGGAATATTTTAGCAATGACATAAACGTTTATACCTTCTAATGATTTTATAACGATTAAACCTATACTTTTTCCTTTTTCAGTTGCGATTTAAAGAGGTTTTTGTTAATGAAATGAAGTTCGTTTTAAGAATTTGGAATAACAGAAAACCTATTAGCTGCACACCTACGGAAAGTCTTACAGCCTCTTCACACCATTCTTCAAACAGAACAGTCAAATCATCAACGAAAAAGAATTCTCGTGAATCCAGCAATTCATCGGAAGAATTACGTGAAATCACCTCCATTAAGAGCAAGCCGAATGGGTCAACTATCAAGGAAGCAAATATTTAAAAAGTATTTTTTATAATTATGTATACAATATTAGGTTGTTCATTATTTACCAGCTTGCTTACTCTCAACGAACGCCTTCTAAAGTTTTAGTTTATTGGAAGTACCAAATCGAAAAAAGTTTCTAATTTGTAACCATGCATATAAAAGTGGATGAGATTTCGAGACTTTCAGAACGAAGCATTTTATTCTAGGAATTGTAATTATAACAAAGAGAAATTAATATTAGTCGATTTTTTATTATCGCTTCTAAACCTTTCTGTCCCCGTAGAAAAACATTTAACTTGAAAAGGAGCACCAAATTAAGGCATGTGATCCCAGAAGGCAGTGTCCAGTTGGAATACCAGTCATGAGTCTACAGTCCTCTGTTTTTAATGATAGAAGCAACTTTGCCAGTCTAAGGTTGTAAGACCTATACATTATCTTCGACACCTTACAGCCCACGCTTGGACCCACGCCTTTCCCGCTTGCTCGACCATGTGCAGCTCTCACCTTCTCTTAATCTCGCCCAATCTTATTGGCACGTCCACGGAGCAAGCTTCAAGGGATGCGCCCTTTATAACTAGTTCATCCGCTTTTCCATTCCCATCTATTGCCATATGCCCTGGGACCCAGTATAGATGAATGCTTTTCCCCGTCTTGATTCTTTCCAGGGATTGCTTACACTCTAACACATCTTTAGATGCTGTGCTATACGAGATTATTTCCTTTATTGCTGCTGTCAATATAAAAGTTAACACGGTTGCAGCTTAAGCGATTCTCTTCCAGTGTTTCTACTGCTTTGGTTACGGCTAATACTTCCGGTTGGAAAACGCTACAGTGTTCTGGCAGCTTGTAGAATCTGTTTATTTCCGGATCAACCCAGTATACCGCAGATCCTACTCCTTCCACTACTTTGCAACCATCGATGTACATATGTATCGCCTCGTCCGCTATTTGAGCGCCCTACCAGGGTGATTATGAACACATTTTGGTTTGTAAACTGACAGTCGTGGCGAGAAAAAAGTTACTAAAATAAATTGAACCAAAAATTTATTAGAGAAAAAGAAAATAAAAAGATGATTTTTATGGTGAATTTTAAGGACTACCTTTATATAAATGGACCAAAAAATAGAAGGCAATTTTTCTTTTAATACAGACATAGCACTGTTGAATTTTGACTAAAAAACTTTAACAATTGCTCTTGTAAAAGGATTTTGGGACTTAAAACTATAAAGGTGGAGCGCAATCTTTCAATTTAAGGCAAACCATGTACCTAATTGGATTAACTAATTGATTATTTAAAAATTAAACACGCACTCTACGTTTATAATTTTAAATCCCCAAATTCTTTTACAAGAGCTTTTGTTAAGTTTTTTAGTCAAAATTCAACAAGGCTATGTCTGTATTAAAGGAAAAATGGCCTTCTATTTTTTGTCCATTTATATAGAGGTAATCCTTAAAAATTTTGTATCATCTTTTTATTTTCAATTCTTTAGTACTGCCCACAAAAAGGCAATTGCAACTTTGATTAGTAATTTATGTAATGCTTAAGTGAAAATTCGTATCTTTATTTATTTGTATTGAAAGATTCTCAAATTAAAAACTTTTTTCTTTCTATCTCGATCCGCGTGCCACCTAGCGAATTTGTTCTGACCAAATTTTGCATTGTCACCGGGTTCTGACCCACGGCCCAAGTTTCAAATCTCTATCTCACCGGCAACCCAAAAATCGATCGCAATATTCGCCTCGCTCTTCAGGGATTTGTAGTTATATCAACTAGCATGCCACCTAGCGGAACCTTGTTTTCTATAAATAGTATTGTCACCGGGTCTCAAACTATGTGCTAAGTTACAAGTCTCTAAGTAACCGGGAAGTTAGTTAAAAATAGATTGAAATATTCCCAAATTAAAAGAAATTTTCCTAATATCTCGATCCATACGTCACCTAGCGGAGTTTTTTTGAAAAAATATTGAATTGTCACTGGGTTCTGACTTACGGCGCAAGTTTCATATCTCCAGCTCATCGTATAGTTACTCAAAAATCAAACGCAAGATTCCCCTCGTTTTTCAAGTATTTGTAGTTATCTCACATAGCGCGCCACTTAGGGGAATTTTGTTTTCTGTAAATTGTATTGTCATCGGGTATCGAACTATGTGCTAAGTTACAAGTCTCTAGGTAACCAAGATGTTAGTAAAAAATGGAATGAAATATTCCCAAATTAAAATTAGTTTTCCTAATATCTCGATCCATGCTCCACCTAGTTGAATATTTCTGATAAAATATTGCATTTTCACCGGCTCAAGTTTCATATCTCCAGAACACCAGGAAGTTACTCAAAAATCGATTGCAAGATTCCCTGCGTTTTTTCAGGGATTTTCAGTGATTTTCGTTTATCTCGATTCGTCTGCCACCTGGCGACATTTTGTTTTCCACGAATTGTAGTGCCATCGACTCCCAAGCTATGTGCTAAGTATCAAGTCTCTTGATCACCGAGAAGTTAGTTAAAAGTCGATCGCAAAATTTCCATTTTAAAATTAATCTTCTGTATATCTCGATCCGTGCGCCACCTACCGGATTTTTTTTCACTTGCATTGAAACGTCTCTCAGATCTGAACTATGTTCTAAGTATCAAGTGCCTAGCTCAACGGAAAGTTACCGAAAAAGACTTTCCCGTGGGTCAAAAATTCGTATGCAAATGAGGGGACAAATATGAAAGCGACTTAATAAAAAGGTAAAAATAAAACAAGTAATAACGGGACTTAATACCTTTTATGAATAGGGCTGAACAATAATCTTATCCCCTTCGTAATCTCCAAAAAATCGGATGTATAAGATAATAAATATATAGTGAACAGATCTACACACCTAAACGATTTTTAAGATAAATATAAAATAAAAAACAGGTAGGTACTTTGGGTGAAGATGCAAAGTTTCCGTTTTTTTGTGGTCTGCGTGTAAAAACTATGACTACGAATCACGTATTTCAAAAATATATGACGTGAACGTACTATTTGCTGAAATTTGATGAATTTTGAAGCTTCTAGCCGTAAAAAAGGGGCAAAAATTACGGTTTATATGGGGTATATAATATATATACCACCGATCTCTATGATTTTTTCAGACAACAATATATGCTATATACGTAAGCATTTGGTGAAATTTGAAGCTTATAGCTGTTAAAATGGGGCAGAAATTGCGCTAAGTTTCTTATCAGAACAACCGGTTGTATGAGATATATACTATATACACCACCGATCTCAATGATTTTTTCAGACAACAATATATGCTATACACGTAAGCATTTGGTGAAATTTGAACATATCTAAACGATTTTTAAGATAAATATAAAATAAACAAGTAAGAACGGGACTTCATACCTTTCATGAATGGGGCTGAACAATAATTTTATCCCGTTCGTAATCTCCGAAAAATCGGATGTATAAGATAAGAAATATATAGTGAACAGATGTACATACCTAAACGATTTTTAAGATAAATATAAAATAAAAAATGGCAAAAAACTGCCTTATCTGAACGATCGGTTGTATGGGATATATATATATATAGCTCCGATAGGAATGATTTTTACAGAAAATCTTCTATGATATATTGGAATAAATATCACCAAATTTAACGTTTTTAGATTGGAAATTAAGGGGGAAATGGCTAAAAATATTTCTATCTGAACTATCGGTTGTATGGGATATATATCATATATAGCTCCGATCGAAATGATTTTTTCATAACATCTTCTATGATATATTAGAATAAATATCACCAAAGTTTCACGTTTTTATATTGGAAATTAAGGGAGAAATTGCTAAAAATCATTCTATCTGAACGATAGGTTGTATGGGATATATACTATATATAGCTCCGATCAAAGTGATTTTTTCAGAAAATCTTCTATGATATACTAAAATATATATCACCGAGTTTCACGTTTATACTTTCTAAATTAAGGGAGAAATGGCCAAAAATCTTTCTATCTGAACGATCGGTTGTATGGGATATATATCATATATAGCTCCGATCGAAATGATTTTTTCATGAAATCTTCTATGATATATTAGAATAAATATCACCAAGTTTAACGTTTTTATATAGGAAATTAAGGGAGAAATTGCTAAAATTCATTCTATTTGAATTGCTAAAATTCATTCTATCTGGGATATATACTATATATAGCTCCGATCAAAGTGAATATTTCAGAAAATCTTCTCTGATATATTGGAATAAATATCAATAAAATTTAATGTCTTTAGGTTGGAAATTAAGGGGGAAATGGCCAAAAATCTTTCTATCTGAACGATCGGTTGTATGGGATATATATTGTAACGAATTTTCTGCAAATCCTCTTATTTGCCCCTTTTGCTAGGTTCGTATCGCTAAACTGTTGAATAAATAACTCCAATATTGAATAATGGAAAAATGGCCTTTATTAAAATGCTTCACAATAACACTCAAACTGTGCAACGAATAGCTTAATAACCAAACTGATAGCTCAAATGAAACTCCACTAATCAAAATAATACTGGTATTGCTCGCTAGATATCTTCTTAGTCGTAACTGCTGATCAACTCAAATCAAACTGAATTACTTCTTACTCGCTGGCGCCGCTTTTATAGTTTACGCTGCATACTTCTAGGCTCTTCGATTTCCAGAACTTACTAGTTGTTTCGGCTACAAAATTGCCAGCCACAACTTCGTGCACAAATTATTGCTCACTCTTGTGACAACTCAGATAAGGTATATGCATGTGTTTGTAGTTTACAGTCTCCCGCACACACATAAGCGTATAAGTAAATTCATCGGTGTGTAACATCTCATCTCTTGCTGCCTTGTATGTAAATGTTGCTCGTCGGAATGTGTACATATGTGTAGACGCAATTATTTATTCGTTTAAGTAGATACATAAAGATTGAATTATTGATGTGAATGTTTGTAGTTTGCGCACATAGGCATATAAGTAAATGCATCTGTGTGTGACATCTCTCTGGGCTGCCTTATATATGTGTATACTTGATTTAATTATTAACGTAAATACTGCTTGGCATGGCCTTAGCATCGCCTTAGTGATGGGATAATTTAGTGATGCTAATATCCGTGACACTGCCCTCCACCTAAGTCTGATCGTCCCGATCAGACAAATCTCTCGATCTAAACGTTGCTAGCCTTTCCAAATGGACCACCTTCATTTTGGTTCGTGGTTTACCGATGGTTTGTATGCGGTACACTACATCGTTGATCCGTTTTACAACTTTGTATGGGCCTTCCCAATTACACTGCAATTTCGGGGACAAACCTTTTTTACGTTGTGGGTTGTATAACAGCACCAAATCTCCTTCCTGAAAACCTTCTGAATTAATTGCTTTATCATATCTGGCTTTCATCTTGTCACTCATAATCTTTGTTCGTTGCCTTATCAGATCATGTATTTCTCTTAGCTCTTCTTCCAAATCACTAGTGGATTTCCTGACATTTCTCTCCGCATTGGCATCTATCCCAAACTTCAAATCAGCTGGCAGTCTAAGGTCATTGCCAAAAATTACTTTTGCAGGGGTTTGGCCCGTTGTCTCATGCACTGCTGATCGGTAAGCCATCAAGAATAATGGTATGCGGGTATCCCATTCTTTATGGTACTTGTCCACTACTTTCCTTAAGTGCTCCTCCAATGTTCTATTGAATCGTTCTACCATACCATCGGATTGAGGATGCAATGCAGTTGTCCGTGTTTTTCGAATGCCCAATGACTTACACATTTCCTGGAACACAGCTGATTCGAAATTCCTGCCTTGGTCAGAATGTAACTCCATTGGTACACCATACCTTGCAACCCAATTGTTTATAAAAACTTCTGCTACCGTTTCCGCTTCTTGATTTGGGATTGGGTATACCTCTGGCCATTTGCTGAAATAATCCATAACTACCAGTACATATTTGTTTCCGCCGTTGCTAGTAGGAAATGGACCGGCGACATCCATAGCGATCCTTTCAAATGGCGCACCTGAGTTATATTGCTTCATCTGGCCATGACTTCGTGTTCTGGGCCCTTTCGCTCTGCTGCAAACCTCGCAGTTCGCAATCCAATCAGTGACCGACTGACGGCAACCAACCCAATAGAATCTCTGTTTAATCTTCTCGAGCGTCTTCGTGATTCCAAGATGACCTCCGCTTGGACCATTATGCAGCTCGCTGAGCACATCAGGAATCCTCTTTCTGGGAACAACTATCAGTTTATTCTTGTATTTACCATCCTCACTCTCCCATACTCGATGAAGGCAACCGGATATCAATTCCAAACTGTTCCACTGTGCCCAATATGACTTCGCAATGGGACTCTCTGCTGACATCTCTTCTCTGTTTGGTCTTTCATTTCGTTCGAGCCCTTGCATAACACGTGACAGATCTGCATCTTCTAGCTGGCACTTTCTTAGCTGTTCCTTGTCCCATTCATCTGTACATGTTATAGTCATTAGCCGGACATCTATAATGTCTTCTTTAGCCTCGGCTTTTGAACAGTGCTTGCATTCCAAACTACATGGTCTTCGTGACATTGCATCGGCATTTCCATGGGTACTACCTTTTCGATGCTCAATGGAAAAGTCATAGCTTTGTAGTCGCTCGATCCACCGTGCCAATTGTCCTTCTGGATTACGGAACTGCAGTAGCCATTTTAAAGCTGCGTGATCTGTCCTGACACGGAATCGCTGGCCGTAGAGGTATTTGTGAAAATGTTTAACGCACTCTACCAATGCCAACAGCTCTCTCCGCGTAACGCAGTAGTTCCTCTCTGGTTTTCCAATCGAACGGCTGTAATATGCAACTACCTTCTCCTGTCCATCGACCAGTTGTGATAAAACGCCTCCTATAGCATATCCACTCGCATCTGTATCTAGAATAAATGTTGCTCCTGGAATCGGATATGCTAACATTGGGGCAGTGCACAAACGCTCCTTCAATGTTTGGAAAGCCACTTCTTGCTCCTTCTTCCATTCAAAAGCTTTATTTTTTCTTGTAAGCTCATGGAGGCTATGGGCTACGCTGGAAAAATTTTGTACAAATCGGCGGTAATATGTGCACAGCCCAAGGAAACTTCTTAATTCATGTAGGTTCTGTGGTCTTGGCCAATCCTTTACAGCCTCTATCTTTTCGTTCGCAGTGCAGATGCCCTCTGTCGTTACCTTGTGACCCAAATAATTTACTTCCTTTTTAAACAGCGCACACTTTTTGGGACTTAACTTCAGACCAGCGCCAGCTATTCTTTGGAAAACTTCCTCCAAGTTCTTAAGATGTTCATCGAAATTCTTGCCCAATACGATGATGTCGTCCAGGTACACCAAGCATGTTTTCCAATGTAGTCCTTTCAATACCTGATCCATGAGTCTCTCGAAAGTAGCTGGTGCATTACATAGTCCAAAGGGCATTACTGTAAATTGCCAAAGACCATCTCCGACGCTGAAGGCTGTTTTCTCTTTGTCTTCCTCATTTACCTCCACTTGCCAGTAGCCGCTTTTCAAGTCCAGTGTGGAAAACCATTTCGTACCAGAGAGCGAGTCCAGAGTGTCGTCAATTCTTGGCAATGGGTAGCTATCCTTTTTCGTAACGTCATTCAACTTCCGGTAGTCGACGCAAAACCTCATTTTTCCATCCTTCTTCTTTACAAGTACTACCGGTGAGCTCCAGGGACTAGCTGATGGTTCGATGACGCCGCTGTCGCTCATTTCTTGTATAATTTGACTCACAACTTGCCGCTTCGCCAGTGGAACACTACGTGGAGCTTGACGGATCGGCCTCGCATCTCCAGTGTCAATTTGATGTTTCACAACGTTGGTGCGGCCTGGTTTAGAACCATCCTGGTCAAATATGTTCGCGTACTTTAGGAGCAGTTGTTTTGCCTTACTCTGATATGCTTCCTCTAGCCCCTGCGTCCATGCCGTGATGTCATTTGAAAGATTAGTATTACTAGCTGAAACGTGTTCCTGGAGCTGTTCACAGTTAATAACTACTTCAGCCTCTTGGCATCTTCCCAAAATAGCTCCTTTAGTTAGTTTGAGTGGTGAATTGAACTCATTGAGTACTCTTACTGGAACACGTCCATCTTGTTTTGTCATAGCCAGGGTTTTTCCTACAAGTATGTTCAGTGCTGATTTGTTTGCTGCTTCGACAACCCACAATTTGTTTGTCCCACAATCTCCATCAACCTTTGCCCAGATGACTGCTTCGGATTTTGGTGGTATTCGCTGACTCTCTTCCACCAGCACTCGTTTACTGCTGTAGCCTCTCTCGTAGCCGAAATTAAGTGGTACATCCATGTTCTTATTGTCCTTTGGAATTTATTCAACAATTCCTCTTCTGACACCAATTGTAACGAATTTTCTGCAAATCCTCTTATTTGCCCCTTTTGCTAGGTTCGTATCGCTAAACTGTTGAATAAATAACTCCAATATTGAATAATGGAAAAATGGCCTTTATTAAAATGCTTCACAATAACACTCAAACTGTGCAACGAATAGCTTAATAACCAAACTGATAGCTCAAATGAAACTCCACTAATCAAAATAATACTGGTATTGCTCGCTAGATATCTTCTTAGTCGTAACTGCTGATCAACTCAAATCAAACTGAATTACTTCTTACTCGCTGGCGCCGCTTTTATAGTTTACGCTGCATACTTCTAGGCTCTTCGATTTCCAGAACTTACTAGTTGTTTCGGCTACAAAATTGCCAGCCACAACTTCGTGCACAAATTATTGCTCACTCTTGTGACAACTCAGATAAGGTATATGCATGTGTTTGTAGTTTACAGTCTCCCGCACACACATAAGCGTATAAGTAAATTCATCGGTGTGTAACATCTCATCTCTTGCTGCCTTGTATGTAAATGTTGCTCGTCGGAATGTGTACATATGTGTAGACGCAATTATTTATTCGTTTAAGTAGATACATAAAGATTGAATTATTGATGTGAATGTTTGTAGTTTGCGCACATAGGCATATAAGTAAATGCATCTGTGTGTGACATCTCTCTGGGCTGCCTTATATATGTGTATACTTGATTTAATTATTAACGTAAATACTGCTTGGCATGGCCTTAGCATCGCCTTAGTGATGGGATAATTTAGTGATGCTAATATCCGTGACAATATCATATATAGCTCTGATCGAAATGATTTTTTCATGAAATCTTTTATGATATATTAAAATAAATATCACCAAAGTTTAACGTTATTATATTGGAAATTAAGGGAGAAATTGCTAAAAATCATTCTATCTGAACGATCGGTTGTATGGGATATATACTATATATAGCTCCGATCAAAGTGGTTTTTTCAGAAAATCTTCTATGATATATTAAAATATATATCACCGAGTTTCACGTTTATACTTTCTAAATTAAGGGAGAAATGGCCAAAAATCTTTCTATCTCAACGATGGGTTGTATGGGATATATACTGTATATAGCTCCGATGAAAGTGATTTTTTCAGGATATCTTCTATGATATATTAGAATATATATCACCGAGTTTCACGTTTATACTTTCTAAATTGCGGCAGGAATGGCCAAAATCGTCTTATCTGAACGATCGGTTGTATGGGAGATATATGTTATAGTGGTCCGATCCTACCGGATCCGACAAATGTCTAATATAATACAAAAATACATCCTTGTGCCAAATTTTATTGAGATATCTCAAAAGTTGAGGGACTAGTTTGCGTTCAAACCCACAGACGGACGGACAGACGGACATGGCTATATCAACTCAGTTCGTCGCCCTGATCAATTCGGTATACTTAATGGTGAGTTTATCTTCTATATTTCTCAACGTTACAAACATCGGACCAAAGTTAATATACCATTTCATGTTCATGAAAGGTATAAAAATAGGTAGGTATTTTGTACTGCGATTCACGTAAGTATTTCAAAAATATATGACGTAAACGTAACTATTTGATGAAATCTGAAGCTTCTAGCCGTAAAAAAGGGGCAAAAATGACATTTTATATGAAGTTTATAATATATATATCACCAATCTTTATGATTTTTTCAGACAAAAATATATGCTATATACCTGTAGCGATACCTGTTAGTTTTTAACTTGTTATTCTCTTTTAATAATTTTATAATTTGATCAAATTACTTTTGCTTTGTAATTTCAAATTGGAAAAAATAAAGTTAATTGAATTTAAGATTTCAGAATATCTACAAATTATTAATACTGGATACGTATCCTATAAATTGGTGACCCCGAACGCTTTTTCCAGCTACACAACTTTCCTCGGCAATTCAAAGATCCTTAAGAGAATTGTCATCAACTTTTAATTATTTCATCTCCGTTTTCCTTTGTTCAACGCGATGTTCACATCTCCTCCAATGACCCGCAGCGTTGCACGAGCACTGAACGCTCCAAGAGATCAGAATGCAGATCAAGAAGAGGAATTTTCTGATGCAAGCAACGTTGTGAATGCAGATTCACATCAAGCAAACGGATTCGCAACTCGTGTTCTCGTTCCAAAATTACAAGGCTATGAACTCAATAACGTGGAATCATGGTTTCGTCGCTTAGAATCATTTTTTATCCTTCAAGGAATCAATTCTTTGCCATCATCACAACAAGATGATGAAAAGTTTCACGTGACAATCATCAATTTGGATGAGCGGTTATATGATCAAGCATATGATGTGATTACAAATCCTCCTACAAACGAAAAATTTAGGACGCTTAAAGATACAATTTTAGCCAAGTTTTCTTCATCGTCCGTCGCACGTTTAGAGCAATTGGTATCAGGTATTCAGCTCGGAGATAACAAACCCAGCCACATGCTAACCCAGCTGCAACGTACAAACGTAACAAGAGACCAACAATTAATCAAGGATTTTTGGATGCAGCGTCTGCCAACTGCTGCGCGTGCGGTCATCGCTGGCGTTGCTAAGAGCAGTCCAATGATGTCCATTGAAGATCTTGCTCTTGTAGCCGACGAAATCAATGATAACATTAAGAAGAATGAAATAACTGAAATCGATTTTCAATCTTCCTCTTCGAACGTTAGTGCCATTCGAGACAACAGCAGATCCTTATCCGAACGCATGGCAAAAATTGAAAATTCGTTAACTCGTTTGGAAAAGATGTTCAACAGCGATCAAGCTCAGCCTAACGCTCGACGACAATCAAAATCATTTTCTCAGGAAACTGAATCTAAAGTTTGCTGGTACCACAACAAATTCGGGGAAAGTGCAACACAATGCATAGCACCGTGCTCTTTCAGCTCAAAAACTGAATAGGTTGGCGATGTATTCTTCAAACATCGCCAAGGATGAAAAAACACAACATTTAGTCAACAACAATAATCATCTCACTTCATCTATTCGCCTCTTCGTTAAAGATCGATCCTCGGAACGAAAGTTTTTAATTGATACTGGAGCAGACGTTTCCGTAGTCAGTGCATCTTCGTTTCAGATCTCACATTCAAAAACATTCTCATCTCAACTTTACGCAGCGAATAACACAGCTATTTCTACTTTTGGAACCGCTCATTTATCAATTGACTTGGGTTTGGGACGGTCTTTCCAGTGGAAATTTGTCATCGCACAAACCAATCACAACATCATTGGTGCAGACTTTCTCAATTATTTTGGTTTACTAATTGATGTCAAAAATTCTCCTTTGATTGACAATCGCACCAAATTAAAAACAAGATGTCTTCATGCTTGTTGCATTGGAACAATATCAATAAAATCATTTGATTCATCGTGCAGGTATTCCGTTCTTTTATCGAAATTTCCTGATATTACTCAACTCAATAAGATTGCTGCGCTACCAGTTGAGTTTTCAACAACGCATGTGATTGAAACTCGCGGAGCACCTGTAACCGCCAAACCTCGAAGACTCACGGATGAAAAGCTCAAAGCGGCAAAGGAAGAATTTGCCTTTCTCACGAAGGTTGGCATTTGCAGACCATCAAAAAGTCCTTATGCATCACCCTTGCATATGGTTCGTAAATCTAATGGTACATGGCGTCCTTGCGGAGACTACCGTGCACTTAATGCACAAACTGTTCCAGATAAGTATCCACTTCCCCATATCCAGGATTTTAGCAACATAATGTACGGTAAGTCTATTTTTAGCAAAATAGATTTGAATAGGGCATATAATCAAATACCCATCCGTGAACAAGATATTCCGAAGACAGCGATAATTACTCCGTTTGGTCTTTTTGAGTTTACGCATATGACATTCGGTCTCTGTAATGCTGCTCAAACTTTCCAGCGATTTATGAACGAAGTTTTGAGAGATTTAGACTTCACATTTTCATATCTTGATGATATCTGCATCGCATCTGAATCACGTTCCGAACATATCAACCATCTTCAACAAGTTTTTGAACGACTTCAAAAATTTCAGTTAACACTTAATCCATCTAAGTGTGAGTTTGGAAGAAGTGAACTAATTTTTTTAGGGCATCTCATCTCATCGGAAGGGATTCGTCCCTGTCCAAAAAAAATTGATGTAATCAAAAATTATCCACTTCCCACAGTTGCTATGGAGCTAAAAAGATTTTTAAATATGATAAACTTTTATAGAAGATTTATTCCTCGCGCTATTGAACATCAACAACCTCTTATTGATTTAATAAAGGGTAACAAAAAAAAGGACAAGACTCCAATTAAATGGGACTCGAAAACTCTTCAAAACTTTGATGCGTGCAAACAGGCACTAATTAATGCAACGCTTTTAGCACATCCGAAGTTGAATGCGGAGATTGTTTTATGCACAGATGCAAGTGAAACAGCTGTCGGGGCTGTTCTACATCAGATTAATGCTGGGCTAACTCAGCCTCTTGGTTTTTTCTCCAAGAAACTTTCGAATGCCCAAAAAAAATATAGCACTTATGACCGCGAACTGCTTGCCATTTATCTGGGTATTAAGTACTTTCGGTTTGCATTGGAAGGCAGAGATTTTGAAATATGGACTGATCATAAGCCCCTTTCATTTGCTTTCACTAAAAAACATGATTCTTCTTCTCCACGTCAAATTAGGCATCTCGATTTCATTGGACAGTTTTCTACTCGTATCGTATATGTACCAGGCGAAGAAAATATAACTGCGGATACGTTATCTCGCATCGAGTCTTTAAAATCAGATCGCGACGTTATTAATTTAGAACATATGGCAGATGCTCAGCGAAATTGTCCAGAATTACAGAATTTTCTTAACTCCTCTACCACTTCTCTAAAACTTAAATCTATTCAGCTGCCAAATTGTTCAAAACCAATTGTATGCGATTTTTCTATACAGTCCGCGCGGCCTTTTGTTCCGAAGTCGTTCAGGGAGAAGGTTATATTGAAATTTCACAATATTGCACATACCAGCGCCAGATCCACTTTCAACACTATTCGACAACGTTTTGTATGGCCACATATGCAATCAGAAATAACAAGGTTCGTAAAAGGCTGCATTCAATGTCAACGGTCTAAGGTTAGTAGGCATTCTGCATCACCGTTTGGAAAATATTGTCTTCCATCACAAAGATTTGAACATATCAACATCGATCTTATTGGTCCACTGCCACCATCAAATGGTTTTCAATATTGCCTTACAATCATTGATCGCTATACCAGGTGGCCTGAAGCAATTCCTATCACAGATATTAGCGCAAGAACTGTTGCAAAAGCATTAATTGATGGTTGGATTTCTCGTTTTGGAGTACCGGTTCGTTTAACTACCGATCAAGGAAGACAGTTCAGTTCAAATCTTTTTAGTGAACTTTCTCGGATTCTCGGCATTGATCATCTTCGTACTACCGCTTACCATCCTCAGTCTAACGGAATTATTGAACGATGGCATAGAACTTTGAAAGCGTCGTTAATGTGTTTTAATAGGTTAAAATGGACTGAGCATTTACCGATTGTCCTGCTGGGATTAAGATCAACATTCAAGCCAGACATCGGATCAAGTCCATCACAAATGGTTTACGGGACTGTACTTAAATTACCTGGCGAAATGTTTATCGATAGTCATTTCAAACCACAGGAAGAGTTTGTTAAGGAATTTACTCAGCTAATCAAAACCATCCGACCTGCAGACGCAGCTCATCATTCGACTACAAAACCGTTTGTTAATGGAAAATTAAATGATGTGACGCATGTGTTTATTCGTGTGGATAAAATACGTTCATCACTCACACCACCATACGACGGACCATTTGAAATTAAAAAACGTTTTCCCAAGTTCTATACTATTTTGGTTGGAGATCGAAGTTTGAATATCTCTATTGACAGATTGAAGCCTGCTTTCATTTCAATGGAAAAATCTGGAAGTCTGCAAGAAAATTAATCAAACATTTCGACTTTCAAACATTTTATTTATTGATAGTCTGGCGGGGGAATACTGTAGCGATACCTGTTAGTTTTTAACTTGTTATTCTCTTTTAATAATTTTATAATTTGATCAAATTACTTTTACTTTGTAATTTCAAATTGGAAAAAATAAAATTAATTGAATTTAAGATTTCAGAATATCTACAAATTATTAATACTGGATACGTATCCTATATACCTAAGCATTCGTTGAAATTTGAAGCCTCTAGCTCTTAAAATGGGGCAGTAATTACGAAAAGTTTCTTATCTGAACAATCGGTTGTGGGGGATATATACTATATATACGACCGATCTCATCAATTGTTTCAGGCAACAATATGTGCAATATAAGAAGTTATTTGGTGAAGTTTGAAGCTTCAATCTGCTAAATGGAGTAAGATATGACAAAAATCCTCTTTTTCTGAAAAATCGGTTGTATGGAGGATATATGGTATAGTGGTCCGATCCGGCCGGTTCCCACAAATGTCTAATCGGACACGCAAATATACCAGCTCACCAAATTTTATCAAGATATCCCAAAAATTGAGGGACTAGCTTGCATACAAACAGACAAAGGGACAGACGGACATGGCTAAATCAACTCAATGAGCTTCGTGACGAAATAAATATATCATTTCATTTTCATGAAAGTTATAAAAACAGGTAGGTACTTTGTGTGAGGATGCAAAGTTTCAGTTTTTTTGTGGTCTGCGTGTAAAAACTATGACTACGAATCACGTATTTCAAAAATATATGACGTGAACGTAATTATTTGCTGAAATTTGATGAATTCTGAAGCTTCTAGCCGTAAAAAAGGGGCAATAATTACAGTTTATATGGGGTATATAATATATATACCACCGATCTCTATAATTTTTTCAGACAACAATATATGCTATATACATACGTAAGCATTTGGTGAAATTTGAAGATTCTAGCTCTTAAAATGGGGCAGAAATTGCGCAAAGTTTCTTATTTGAACAGTCGGTTGTATGAGATATATACTATATATACCACGGACCTCAATGATTTTTTCAGATAACAATATATGCTATATACGTAAGCATTGGGTGAAATTTGAAGCTTCCAGCTGTTAAAACGGGCAGAAATTGTGCAAAGTTTCTTATCTGAACAATCGGTTGTATGAGATATATACTATATATACCACCGACCTCAATGATTTTTTCAGATATCAATATGTGCTATACACGTAAGCATTTGGTGAAATGTGAAGCTTCTAGCTGTTAAAATGGGGCCGGAATCGCAAAAAAAATATATATATACTATAAATACCATCATATATATATTATATATATCACCGGTCTCTATGATTTTTTGACACAACAATATATACTATATAAAGTTTCTTATCTGAACAATCGGTTGTGGGGGATATATACTATATATACGACCGATCTAATCAATTTTTTCAGGCAACAATATGTCCAATATACAAAATTATATGGTGAAGTTTGAAGCTTCAATCTGTTAAATTGAATAAGATATGACAAAAATCCTCTTTTTCTGAAAAATCGGTTGTATGGAGGATATATGCTATAGTGGTCCGATCCGGCCGGTTCCGACAAATGTCTAATCGGACACCCAAATACACACGCTCACCAAATTCTATCAAGATATCTGAAAAATTTAGGGACTAGTTTGCATACAAACAGACAGACGGACAGACGGACATGGCTAAATCAACTCAGCTCTTCATCCTGATTATTTCGGTATTCTTAATGGTGGGTCTATCTATTTTCCTTTAAGGACATACAATTTTTGGTTTCGTGACGAAATTAGTATACCATTTCATTTTCATGAAAGGTATAAAAAATGTAATCATTTAAAGTACTATCAATTTTTTCACAGGCTGTTTTGAAAAATACTGTTTTATGGTATGTAGACATATGTCTGTAGCCTTTCCGATATAATTGCCCAGGTTCGTATGTTTTAACTCTTTGATGGACTATATATCCTCTAACATTGATTCTCCACAAATAATTGGTACCATCAATAACGAAGTTTTTTCCGTTGTCGATATCCTCTAATGGAAGTCCAAGGAAACTTGCAGCTTCAATAGAATTGTACAAAAGAGATATGAAGATGTCGGAGAAGGTGGTTCCACTTTATAGTTGAAAATATGATTGGTGCTATGTGGGGACATATTTTGCGTAGGTCCGGATTAATCCTGGATGAGTAAGAATTTGGCATATTGCAATATACATAGTGCTAGAGTGACGAGCGTATCCTTGACCTACTACTGAGAATTTCGAGTGCTGCAATCTGAGAACGGCCTTCTCCGTGTATATACTGGCTCCTTGTAGACAAGGCCAAGCTCTTGTGTGCCAAATCTTTTCGTAGTGCTTCCGGAGATGTCTGCTTGAATCCCTGGGAGCTGGGGCCTCATCAGTCAGCTATTTGCTAGGATGTCCTCTTCTCTAAATATCAAACAGGAATTGTTTCTTCAGTATTTAATTTAACTCCTTTATGGGGAGTATTCCCGCCTCATTTAAGATAATATTCGTACGTGATAAAGAGGGATCTCGTGATTTCTAAGCATTGTGGTCCGACATCTTACACCGTGTGTTTATTTTAGGCTCATCGACCGCAGCTTTGAGCGTTTCTTTATATTTCTCCCAAATATTGTCAGTGCGAGAGTTGGAGTTTTTGTTACGGCTCTGAACTTTATGTATCATTGCCGTTCCATGCTCGCTGAAATACAGGCCATTATCGAACGTCACACTCATAATTTTTGGATGTCGGTAGCGTAATGCCATCTACATGAATCTCCAATATTGTCAACATTTGCTTCGTACACGGCGCTAAAAAGTCCCCTAATACTTGATTGGTGATAGTATCGATAAGATTGACGAAAAAACTTCAAATATTATGAAAATAGTTGTTAATGTTACAGCATAACTCATTTACGGAAAGGCCGGATCATCTTGCCATTATCATTAAATTTTGCCGTAGAAAACAATAGTAAACGTTTTGGTGGGGATAGGAGTTTCGAGATATTGAACAAAATTGGGGATAGGTAATCTTGCTGTCCACCTTTAGATGTTAGGTAGATGGGAAGACTCTTCCGAGTCTTTCAGTTACTTGTGATTGACATTGCCGAAAGCTTTTGGTAGGTCTAGCTCCACGAGCACTCTTCTATGGTAGGATTCTTGGTTCAGCCCGCAATTTATTTAAGAGCCGGACCCGTGCCCATCTTTCGCAACCAATATAAAAGTATCTTATAAAATATCAATAAAAATCAGCTGTTCTATAATCAATTAAAACTTACAGCTTTACTTCGTTTTGTAACGACGTCGCGTCAAGTTCGTTTTTCCCCACAACTCAACCGCGTGCTATAAAAGGATGCCATCCATGTGATTGAGAATAAATTGGCGGATAGTGCGGGAGTCGAAATGACAAAAAATTGAATTGGAAACATTTGAAAAACTGAAAAATTTATCGTACTTGGAGTAAACCATTAAATCGGAATGTATCTAAATATATAATAAAAAAAAAATAATAAATGTAAGGCGCGATAACCTCCGAAGAGATCTAAGGCCGAGCTTCTCTTCCAATTTGCGTCGTGCTTCTCTTGATTTTCCCTACAAATTGGCCGGACGGGACCTACATGTTTTATGCCGACTCCGAACGGCATCTGCAAGGCAGATGAGTTTTCACTGAGAGCTTTTCATGGCAGAAATACACTCGGAGCGCTTTCCAAACACTGCCGAGGGGCGACCCCGCTTAGAAAAATGTTCTTCTAATTTAAAAACCTTATTTCTAAAATTTTGATGTTGCTTTGCCCGGGGTGCGAACCCAGGGCATACGGTGTGGTAGGCGGGGCACGCTACCATCACACCACGGTGGCCTCAATTACGCAGAAACCTACGCACATGGTTCTGGCCTTAGTGTATTACCTATGTGTTGGTGGAGCAACTGTACAGCAATCTAAAGATATCAAACTTCTGAAAGATTTCACAAAATAAGAATTAGTCACAAAATAAGTATGTCGATATAGCTTCTCAGTAAGCCGGGCTAAGGTAGTATTTCATTCAAATAAATGAATGGAAGCAACTTAAAACTACAAACAAACAAACTTACAGCTTGCGCTGCCATCTAGCGTATGATAGCAACTGCCAGTAATGCAGTGCAAATATTCACAATAGTGCCATAGTACAAATAGATTTCTTTGTGTGCTCATAATCTTTTATTTTTAACAAGTTATTTCAATAAAACAAAAAATAACAAAAGGTCTGCGACCAAAATTGCCCAAAGCTCGCTAATAGCCCGAATCTCCATCTTTACAACCAAAATTTTATTAATAGATTTGGATTCCAAATAAGAGCGAAAAAGGGACGCGTACATAAAAATAGCAATTAGAAATAATATATACGAGCCGGACCCGTGCGCATCTTGCGCAACCAATATAAAAGTATAGGGCTGACTACATTCACGACAGCGCTGTAGCCGCCACTTCTGTCATATTATTTTTACACATGTTCTTGTGAGCGTCGTTATTTTCGGCGCAACAGAGCAGCACGACAATCTATCCCGAAAGCCGTTGCAGCCAGATTAAACCTAATTCTATTTTTGGGAAGCGACAGTTAGTGGCGGCCTTTTTATTTTGTCAATAAAAACTAAAATAGAAGTATATAACAGATAACAAAAGCTAAAATCTTTCTTTTGGACATTTTTTAAATATAATTAATATTGCATTGCCATGCGACGACGATATACGCCGCGTCGGGCTCTGACATTTGTAATTTTACGCGCAGATTTTCGTTTACTCAAAACACAATGCCTGGCGAAATTTTCTGACGCTGAGAAGATATCGCGTGAATTACGTGTATATGATATCTTTATTTATCATTAATAAAATATTTTAATATTACGACAAAAGCTTGTGTTTTATTGAAACAAAATCTTATAACTGAAATTACAAAACGTTAATTTTAATAATGAAATTGAAGTTAAAGGCAAAGCTAATATAAATTAAATGTTAACAATTCTGTTAATGAAACATAATGTAACTTCTCCCCCGTTAAAATTAAAATTAAGAGCCAATACAAAATTCAAAAGATAATAGGAGTAAGTATTAATTAAAATTTTGAACACGTTTAACAATTGAGTTATTTCTGAGAAATGTAAATATACATACATTTTTATTAAATTAAATTTATCTATTTATATACGAGTAAATGCATACATATTAAAGTATATTAAAAAAATGTACAACTTGTATATAAGCTTAATATGTATATAAGCTTAATATTTTGAACTAACACCTTCAAAGTTATACTTATTAGCGTATTTATATTCTCTTTTAATATTATTAAAAGGTATATTTTTTAATTCACTTTTTATAAATTTAGACTGTTCTTTATGTCGAACATTTTTATAATTCTTTATGTATCCTTCTTTCCTCTTTTCATCGTAATTTTCTCTTTTAAGATTTATTTTATCTAAATATCTTTTCTTTTCATCTATTATGTTTTTGTATATATTGTTTTTAATGCAGTTACCAGCTTCGACATTTATTGGTTTTTCTTTTATAATTGAATGATATGAATTATTATAATATTCGATAGATTTATCAAATTTTTCTTTAAAACTTAACGCATTATTTTCTAAAAATAAAATTCTAATTTTTTCTGTCAAAGTACTGTGTAGTCTCTCTTTGTCAGCACTTCCTGTATGATTATTCGGTTTAGTTAAGTGTAAACTAATATTTTCTGTTTTTAAATAGTCTTTGATATTAATGCGTTTAAATTCATTATCTGCAATTAACGTATGGAAATGTCCCTTCTGTGATTTATAATGTCTCAATTTTTCTATTATTGTTTGATTATTTCTATCTTCAAGATAATACGCTGTTGCAAATTTTGAAAATCGATCAATTAAAGTTAAAAAATTTGATTTAGAATTAGTATATATGTCCATATTTATAATTTTATTTTTATCTTTTGGAGTATTAGTGAAATAAAATTTAGGCCTTATAGGATTTCTATCATACTTTACTCTATTACAAATATCACAATTATTAATATATTTTTGAATTAAAACCTTTAAATTTGGATAATTAATACATCTTTTAAGTTCTTCGTAATTTTCGTTAATACCAGTGTGTCCTGTTTCATATCTGTGATACATATGAATTTGCTTAAAGGCATCACTTTTCGAACTCATATCCTTGGCATGATATGAACATTTATAAAATTTAACGTTTGGTTCATCTTCATAAATTTTGTTATTCTGAAAAACATTATATTTTTTGTCATCCAGGACTGTGAAAATACCTATTTTTCCACCCTTAATATATTTCCGCAAAATTTCTTCTAAGTTTTTGTTAATATCTTGTAAACTAATATAAATTTTTTTTTATTTACTATTTTAAATTCAGTTGTCTTTGTATTTGTTAACACAATTTTAACCGGAAACCTGTTGACTACGGTATCTAAAATATATATATGCAATTATGCAAATCTCCAACTTGAGAATGTATTGTTATTGCATTGTCGTCTACATTGTTGTATAAGGAACTTAAATTATTGTAATCACCTACGTTTATCTCATGACTATCAGTATTTATTCTGTTTAAAAAATCCGCAACATGATTATCTCTACCTCTTATATAGTCTATATTCATATTATAATCGCTTAATTTAATCAACCATCTGTAAAGCCTTGGATTTGCATCTTTTCCTTGCGTTTTTGTATACAACCATTTGAGTGGTTGATGATCAGATACAATTTTAAACTTAACACCATATAAGTATGGACGGAAGTATGCAACAGCCCAAACAACGGCCAAAAGCTCTTTTTCTGTGACAGAATAATTACGTTCATGGTCATTCAGTGTTCTGCTGGCAAAACAAACTGGATGATTGTCCTGCTGTAACACTGCCCCGATCCCATAAGAACTGGCATCAGTCGCCAATTCAAAAATCTTATTAAAGTCTGGGTATTTAAGTACTGGTACTTCAGTAATTATCCTTTTTAATTTTTTGAAAGAATTTATAAAATTTGAATCACATATATTAAGCTTGACGCCTTTTTTTAGACATTTTACCATTGGATAAGCTACGTTTGCGAAATCTTTAACAAAATTTCTATAATATCCACACATACTGAGAAAGGACTTTATTTGTTTAACGGTCGTTGGTATCTTAATATCCAATATATGACTTATTTTTCTCGGATTTGGTTTGACGCCTTCAGTTGTCGAAACGTGACCTAAATACAAAGTTTCTTTCGAAAAAAAATTACATTTGTTAATTTGTATTTTTAATTGCGCCTTTCTCAATGTATTCATTATTTATTTAATACTGATATTATGTTCTTCGAAGCTTGTTGAGTATATAAGTATATCGTCTAAATATACTACACATGTTTTGTTTATAAAATGCTTCAAAACTTTATTAATTAACCTTTGAAAAGTTGCAGGAGCATTTTTTAACCCAAAAGGCATCCGAACGTATTCATAATGGCCTTAGGGAGTAGAAAAGGCAGTTTTTGACCGATCTTCTTGTTTAAAAAGAATTTGGTGAAACCCTTTTGCCAAGTCCAAAGTTGAGAAATACTGTGCCCGTCCAAGTTTGTCTAAAAGATTTTTAATATTCGGTATTGGAAATTTGTCATCCATTGTAATCTCATTAAGTTTTCTGTAATCAACTACAATTCTCCACTTTTTTTGTCCAGCAAGATCTGTTTTTTTGGGCACGACCCAGAGAGGACTGTTATAAGGAGAACTACCTTCCTGTATAATGATTTGTTTCAACATATCTGCTATTTGTTTACTTACTTCCTGCTCATGGATTTGGGGATATCTATAAATTTTATTATATATTGGTTTATCATTTATTGTTTTAATTTCATATTGTATAATATTAGTGTATGTCAGTTGCTGGCCTTCAGTATAGATTAAATCCTGAAACTCATTTAATATTTTCTGTAACGCATTTTTTTCTTCTAAATTCAACCCTCTATATAGGTGATCGGTAGTTGCTTTATCTAATTTTATCATATCGAGTTGATTTATATTATTTAAATTATATGGATATTCTTTTAAAAATTCGATTTCACAATTATTTATAGTAATTATTTCTTTTCCCATATCTATAATTGCATTTAACGGCTTCAATATATTTTGCCCTAAAATTGCATCAAAATTTTTTCCTTTAAAACTACATAACTTCCATGACATTGTTGCATCCCAATTAAATTCTTTAGGTAAATCTGTTATTATTTCATGTTTTATTTCTGTTTCACTATTAATCGACTTAAATTTCAAGGAATTTTTTAAAGAAATTCGTTTGTAAGTTGGTAATGCATTTTCATTTAAAAGAGATGTTGATGAACCAGTATCTACTAAACAAAGAATTTTATCATTTTTTATATTTAAACTAATCAATGGAAGTGTTCCTTTCAGGCCATTAAATGAAAATTTGATACCTCATTTCTTTCTATCTCTTCTACTTGTACATGATCAATATCCATTGGTTCCACTTCATTTTTTTTATAATATGTATTATCATTTCGTCTTTGATTAAAAAAATGTATTTTAGATTGGTCAAATTATCGTGAATTATTATTATTATTTTGTCCCAAGCCTGTACCGTCATTTCTGTTCGAGTAGCGTTGATAATTTTGATTTTAATTTTCACAGTTATATTAACTTTTTGTTACTGTTTTAAGCATTTACTCGCTTAATGTGTTTTATTGAAACAAAATCTTATAACTGAAATTACATAACGTTAATTTTAAGAATGAAATTGAAGTTAAAGACAAAGCTAATATAAATTAAATGTTAACAATTCTGTTAATGAAACATAATATAACTCGTGCGCTTCTCAACCTTCGTAAGAGGGATCTTTCCTTAGTTGTGGGTTTTCTCACTTGTCACGTTTGTATTGTGCCGCATGCGGAAAGGATTGGTTCAAGGAGTTGTGTAGCGCAACCCTCTCAAATGGTTGCCAGTGCAATATATAGGTTATCCAACCCAATTGTCAGCCTCACCTAACCGTGGCGATTCATGTTTTATTAAAAGCCAAGGCTCTGGCGACCCCAACTCCATTATGGAACTAGGGGGTGGGAAGGGTGGTATGGCCTAGAAGGTTTAATATGGTCATATATATCCTTCCCGAGATGGTTGGGATAGTACCTTAATTGTGCTTTGATACCGGAACGTACCGGATCTATATCCGGCAACGGATCATCAACATCGATAACACTCCCAAAGCCTTCGGGGTGTGTTTTTATCGTTAATACAACAACAACAACAAAAATAACATTGGCGCTCCATTTAAAGATTATTGCAGAAGCTGCGGCAACATAGAAGAACCTGAAACCTTTAGGCATCTACTCTGCGAATGTCCAGCACTCGGTAGAAGAAGGCAACGTTTTATATGCAAGATGTTTCTCGAAGATCTGACTGATATAGCTGTGGTCAATACACGACGCTTGGTTAGCTTCACAAACTCAACGAAGTGGTTTGATTAGGAGAATAGGACCAAATCCGTGTGGTTTCACAATGGGCCTATAAAAGCCTAGGTGTGCCGCTCCGACGCGGACGGCAACTTGAACCTAACCTAACCTAACCTAATCTAACCTATGTATGAGTATGATTTTTCCATCTTAATAAAAACTAATTAAATTGAACGTTGCTTACAAAGTTCATTCGGTTAGTGGTTAAAATTGCATGGATGTTCTTCCATGCGTTATTTGCTGACCATATCCAATTAATACATCTTAAAAATGCAAGTATTCCATAAGGATCGTCCCCTATTAGGCCCACGCTGGAAATTTCTTCCTTAGTCCAGGGAATTCCTTCGAAATGTCTGTGGAGACCTCAATAAAAAGAAAAGAAAGGTTTTTAAATCGTTTTTCCACCTGGTTTTTTCAGCGAAACCAGGTCTCCCTCATCATCTGCTTCCGTCGGCGGGTTTCAATAATAATACCTACTTGGCCGGAGCATAATCCTTCATTCGTATAATACGGCCTATCCAACGTAGCCGTTGTGTTTTAATTGTCTGAACTAATTTGATGTATGCAAAAAACTTGTGAATACACTTACATTGATACATTTATAGAGTAATTCCAATGAGTACTTTTATCGATAAATTTGCTGAAATTTGTATCACTAATCATGTGCACAGCTATACAGACAAGCATGCAACCAACAGCGGACTACTATAAATGTCTCGCGTCATTTTTTAACTTCACTTCCATGTCATCAATTTTAAAACTCATTCACTGAACTTTAGTAAAACCCATTATGTGCGTGATTTATAAACCTTCACTTATGCGTACATTTTTTCATGCCAACACCGGCAGTTCACTGATATTTCTCAATTGATATCAGACCTGCCATTAACAGCACTTAAGCTAGCACTTTGCCATTTCCATGCATCTCCAAAATGTCCGTTGGGAAATAAGGAGCTTATTGACATTTTCGTTCTTTCTTCATTTACGCTGCATTTGATAATTTGCCATTTCGAAAATTTATCGACGTATAAGGAAAGCTGATTGAGCGGGAAACTAACTCGGATTTTCAAAATCTGTGACAGACAAACACATACATATGTAAGTATGTACGTACTTATTTGTGTAACAATTTTATTTCATAGTTAATCTAAAGGTGCATACGTATGTAGTATGTACAACTGGACAAATCTCAGAAAAGTTAAGTGAAACCGAGGAAAATTAAAACCCCCGTCACACAAGCAGTTTTCCTTATAGATGCGTTTAACTCAATATTATGCATTATGAGCAGATTGCCCGTATGTTTATGGAGAAAACGTAGCCAAATGCCAAATTTTGTTGCAAGAAAATCACAAGAAGAAGAATTTGACATTCCCTTTGACTAAGGGTGCTTTCACACTTTGCAAATTATTCACTTTCTCCCACTCGTTCGTAACTTTTCTAACATTTTTCACAGTTAAAAACTACAATATGACAAATGAATAGGACACAAATTATTTTGGCAAGTATATTTATTGTACAGTGAAAATGTTTATAACAGTGATTCGCAAAATTTTATATGGGAATGGGCATGCAAAATAAACTTCAATTGCCAAGTCTGAAGATCCTTCATATTTACAAGCGCAACGTCTTGCGTGATTGTGGCGATGTTACTGGCATACAAACATAAGATTGCGTTGAACGCATCTATATGACAACCTTCATTGTGTCTCGGCCATTAACTTGAATGTCTCTGTTGATAAAGCGGTAAGCCCAGCTTCCCAGAATATACACTTCTAAGCTGTATCAGTGATGATAATCATGGTACATTTGTACATTTCGCTCCCCGAAAGTACGTTGGTGCTACATTGATATATTTGGTACATTTTTGTAAAATACAGCACTAAATTTCAAGTCATTTGCAATTATGGATCATTTAAATTTGCTTATGAAAAATAGCATAACTGATTCTAAAATTGCAAACAAATTTTGCATCAATAGAATTAAAGCACAGAAAATAATAACTCAAAGCTCAGAAAAAAATGACTCAACATGGCCAGAAAATTGTAAATCTATAATTGCATTTTGTCAAAAGAATTATTACTCTCTAATAATAGATGAAACGACTGATATATGTATGTATATCAAAAAATTTGGCAGTTTCGATTCGAATATTTGATAAAAAGTGCATTGATAGATTTTTAGATTTGATACCTTTGACCGATAGTAGCACGGAGGGTATTTTTAATGCCATTATTAAATCCTTGAAGGACCATTCAATACCACTTGAAAAAATTATTGTTTTCACTGCCGACAATTGCTTCGTTATGATGGGAGCAAAAAGCGAAGTGCAAGCAAGGCTGAAGCAAGTTGTTCCAAATCTGCATGTTAATGGATGTCTTTGTCGCATTTTAAATTTAGATTCAATGGCCGCTTTTAATGTATTTCCCAACAAAATTGATAAATTTTCAAAAGACGTAAACTATCATTTTTGTAACAGCCCCTTTAGGAAGGCAGACTTTGGGAGTTTTCAAGAACATTTCGGTACAGAAATGCATGTTATACTAAAGTACGCCCCCACAAGGTGGCTTTCTAGACAAACATAGATAGAATTTTGAGCAATGGGATGCCCTCAAGTATTATTTAAATCTTTACGTATTTGAAAATAAACGCAGTAATCAAAATATTCGGTACAGAAATGCATGTTATACTAAAGTACGCCCCCACAAGGTGGCTTTCTAGACAAACAGTCATAGATAGAATTTTGAGCAAAGGGATGCCCTCAAGTATTATTTAAATCTTTACGTATTTGAAAATAAAAGCAGAAATCAAAATATTAATCTTATATCTGAAATTTTTCAAAGTCCTGTTTATAAAGTATATTTTACATTTCTTTCTTATAGTTTATATGAAATAAATAATGTGAATATAGAAATGCAGTCTGAATATATTCACATACATTTACTTATTACCAAATTAAAAATTTTATAAAAAAATCTTATTTAGACTCCAGTCCTATTTGGATGTTAAATATTGATCCAGACGAAAATCACTTAACCCCAGATGAAGTTTACTGCGGTGTTAATGTGGATATTATTCTATCAAACAACCTTTTAGAAAAGATGACGTATACATGTACTTTATTAAAGAGAGTAAATTTAAATGATAAAACATTGTTTTGGGCAGCAAAGCTTTCACCAGAAAGTATTTTAAGCTGTGAAACAAATAGTATTATGCCTTTAGTTATGGACTTGTTTCCGAAATCAGCATTTGATAAAACAGCAGAGCATGAGAGCCTTAAAAAGTTCACGAATTTAAATATATGAAAGTTTTGAGAGGAATTAAGATCAGTTAAAAATAAATTAAATGCGCAAATGTTTTCCAGTGTTTATAGAATAGTTCAAGGCACATTCATCCACAAACGTAGAAAGGATATTTTCTATACAAAATTTAATTAAAACTAAGTGTAGAAATAGGCTCCAAATAAACACAGTTTCGAATTTAATAAATACTAAAGACTGGATGAAATCAACTAAGAGTAGTTGTCATAATATAGATAAGAAAAAAAGATTTTTGTCAACCGAGGTATTTAAAGAACTCAAAGAAGAAGAACTGTTAAGGTAGTGATTGAAACATGAGTTATTATTATAGATGTAGGCGACAATTTGTCAACTTTTATACCTGAATCTAAATCTTTTGTACCTAAAATTTTTTATGAAATTTCTTTGCATTTAATGCAGCTGTTATTATACCTTTCATGAACATGAAATTGTATATTAACTTTGGTCCAATGTTTATAATGTTGAGAAATATAGAAGCTAGACTCACCATTAAATATACCGAATTGATCAGGGCGATGAACTGAGTTGATATAGCCATGTCCGTCTGTCTGTTTGAACGCAAACTAGTCGCTCAAATTTTGAGATATCTCAATGAAATTTGGCACAAGGATGTATTTTTGTATTATATTAAACATTTGTCGGATCCGGTAGGATCGGACCACTATAACATATATCTCCCATACAACCGATCGTTCAGATAAGACGATTTTGACCATTCCTACTGCAATTTAGAAAGTATAAACGTGAAACTCGGTGATATATGTTCTAATATATCATAGAAGATATCCTGAAAAAATCACTTACATCGGAGCTATATATAGTATATATCCCATACAACCGATCGTTCAGATAGAAAGATTTTTGGCCATTTCTCCCTTAATTTAGAAAGTATAAACGTGAAACTCGGTGATATATATTTTAATATATCATAGAAGATTTTCTGAAAAAACCACTTTGATCGGAGCTATATATAGTATATATCCCATACAACCGATCGTTCAGATAGAATGATTTTTAGCCAATCTTCCTTAGTTTCCTATATAAAAACGTGAAACTTGGTGATATATATACTAATATATTATAGATTTCCTGTAAAAATCATTCCTATCGGTGTTATATATGTATATATATATCCCATACAACCAATCGTTCAGATAAAGCGATTTTTTGCCATTTTTTGTTTTATATTTATTCTAAAAATCGTTTAGGTATGTACATCTGTTCACTATATATTTCTTATCTTATACATCCGATTATTTGGAAATTACGAACGGGATAAGATTATTGTTCAGTCCCATTCATGAAAGGTATGAAGTCTTCGGCACAGCCGAAGACAGTCCCGTCCTTACTTTTTTTTTTATATTAATTTTATGTTCCTTACTGGTACTCAATAAAGAAATATTTTTATATATGTACGTAATTGTACGCTCCAATCGATAAACTTCTTTTATGATATTTACTGGAAAAGTATTTCTTCATAAATCATATTTCCCTGTTATACTACCTTTAACTTGTGTTAGAAAGTTTCCTGACTAGAAACAGTTTTTGGATAAAGAAGCAGAATATAGCTCTAGTTTGGTTCAAATTCACGTCCGAAGACTTTTGGTACATTTTTGGATTATTTGGTTCATTTTTTTCTCGTTTGGCACAAAATGAAAAAATCCATTTATCATCCCTGAGCTTTATACACCATAAGCTAGGTTTATGGTTATATCTTATGCATAAAAGGGCAAGGAAAAACTCTGTCTTTTCTCCACTTGCATGCTCAGCGTTTCGCTAACTTTTCTTAGTTTCTATAAGAGCAATTCATAGAATCTTATTGGATTACAATTTTGTTTAATGAAATAACTGAGTTTTCCTTTTCACACAAGGCCACCTGCTTCATTAAGTTCTGTTAACAGCACCAAAAAAATTTCCATTTAAAATGGATGGCAGCCGTTTTCCCCTTAACTATAAAAACAATTAAGACAAAATGCAAGCGCAACTTCATATAGCCGCAATATTAATGCAAACGAAGCGAAAATACAATTTTGAACTTTTTTGCTGTTTTTTTTTTTTGTAAATTTTTGATTATCATATTGTGGCGAATATTAACATCACTATGCTGTTAGTAAATAATCACAACAACAAAACCAGCAATCAGCCATTCTTATGTACATGTACACATTTAGGCAAGCAACACTCATATACATAGAAGGCGACGAAGAATATCTCACATACACATATGTAGTCATCAGCTAAGGGAAGAAGTAGTTACTCACACATACACACGCACATGGCTAGAAGAAAAGCATACACTACAAATATACATGTATATAGCTGGGTGCAGCTATTCTAGAACACATGATCGTGAAGCGACTAAACTTTAGGATAATTGGCGAACGAGATAACCGCGAGTATAAAAGCAGCGCAAGCTGAGGAACCTGTTATCAGCTTGATTAAAGCGCGCTTTTGTGAAGTACGTGATATTGAAGTATAATTGTACTAAAATAGAAATAAAGTAGTCTAAATAAACATCATTTTGCAATACCGAATATTGGAGTTAATTATACGATAGTTCAGCGATTTAAACATTAGAAGAAGGTGCATAATCATAAGAAATCCCCAGAAATCGTTACAGTTGTTGCAAGCTGAGGAATGGTTGAATAAATTCCAGAGGATAACAAGGACATAGCCATGTTGAGTGAATTGAAGATTCAGCAACTGAAAAAAGAGTTGGAAGCCCGTGAATTGAATATTACAATAAATAGGAACTACAAACACGATTAAGGGAAGCTATGCAATCGGAAGAAATCAACGTTGATGAACACACTTTTCATCCTGATGTGGAAGAATCAGCGACCAAAATGGAGGAGACGATAGAGAAGCCGAGTCCATTGGCAACTGTTGGCAGTAACGCCATATTAGCAGTGCTGAAGCAAATATCGTCACAAATATCAGCCGATATGTCAGCACAGCTCGAAGTACAGGAGACACGTTTAACATCCAAGATGGAATCACAGGAGACACGACAAGAGGCACGTTTTTTAGAAATGTCGTCACAAATAGCATCCAGGATTGAAGCACAGGAGGCAAGAATATCCGAAATCTTGAAGCCCGTATGGACGAAAAATAATGCAGTTTGAGAACAAAATCGAGGCCGAGGCAGATGCTTTAAAAGGTCGTATACAGGAGCTGCACATAATCGCCCGTTTCAGCAAGCACTCCGAAGGTAAAAACTATATCTTTTGACGGCTCTGTTCCTTTCCAGGTAGTTAAGCTTCAATTTAAGAAGACGTCAGCAGTGAACAACTGGAATGCTGAAGATAAAGTTGATGCACTGTTCGTGGCATTGAAGGGGCCTGCAGCTGAAATCTAACAGATATATCAAATTGAGTTGCGAAACCGCTACCAAAAAGCGAACGAGACTTTGCAGGAGTTTGCGTCGGATGTTGAAAAGCTGGTCCATCTGGCAAATGCCGACGCACCCGTCGAATACTCTGAGAGGGCAAAAATCCAGCGCTTTATAAATGGCAAACGAGACGCGGAAATGAAGCGAGCTACATACCCAAACCCAAAGCCAACATTTTCTGTAATGGTATCACATGCACTGACTCAGAAAACGGCCTCACTTTTGAGTAAACCAGCACACAAAGCCCATCGTGTGGAAGTAGAAAGACCAGAGTGGATAAACACGATTTTGGAAGCACTGAAGGGAATGCAGCAGAAAAATAATGATGCAGTCAAATGCAAGGGTCGACAGCTGGCTCCCACAATTGAATGCCCCATAATCTCTATCTCGCAAATTGACAGAAGGTCGAGCAATCTTACTGTCGTAGGACATGTGGATGGAAAGGGACGATAACTGACTGTAGATACGGGTACATCTCACTTCATCGTTCGACCTGATTTAGTCAACAAGAAGATAAGGCCATTGCATGGAGCAAGATTACGTACTGTCACTGAAGAAGACACCACGGTTCTAGGAGAAGTAGCATGTGATCGACATGCAAAGCAAGACTATGCGATATAAGAAAGTGGATGTGCCACTTAATTTCAGGTACGAGAGATGTTACAGCAGTAAACGAGTGCTGGTGGAAGAGAGTCAGCAAATACCACCAAAATCGGAAGCAGTTACCTGGGAAAAGTTTGAGGGAGATTATTAAACAAAAAAATTGTGGGCTGTAGAGGCAGAAAATAAATCAATACCAAATATATTTTGTAGGAATAAGCCTGGCTGTGACAAAACAAGATGGACGTATTCCGGTGGGAGTACTAAATTAGTTCAAGTCACCACTCAAACCGACCAAAGGAGCTATACTGGGAAGATGCCAAGAGACTGTGAACAGCTCCACGAGAACGTTTCAACTAGCAAGATTAATCTTTCAAATGACATCATGTCATGGACGGAGGGACTAGAGGAATATTATAAGAGTAAGACAAAACAACTGCTCCTAAACTACGCAAAGATATTTGACCAAGATGGCTCCAAATTCAAATTCTTCAAATTGACACTGGACATGTGAGGCCGATCCGTCAAGCTCCTTGTTATTGTTGTTGTCGTTGTAGCAGTGCTTCACCCCATCCAATAGGTGCGACCGTCAAGCTCCTCGTAGTATTTTATTGGCGAAGCGGAAAGTTGTCAGTCAAATCATAAAAGAAATGAGCGACAGCGGCGTCATCGAACCATCAGCTAGTCTGGAAAGCTCACCGATGGTACTTGTAAAGAAGAAGGGTGGAAAAATGAGGTTTTGCGTGGACTGCCGCAAGTTGAACGACATCACGCAAAAGGATAGCTACCCATTGCCAAGAATTGACGACACTCTGGACTTGCTATCTGGTACGAAATGGTTTTCCACAGTGGACTTGAAAAGTGGCTACTGGAAGGTGAAGGAGAAGGAGGAAGACAAAGAGAAAACAGCCTTCAGTGTCGGAGATGGTCTTTGTCAATTTACAGTGATGCCCTTTGGACTTTGTAATGCACCAGCTACTTTTGAGAGAATCATGGATCATGTATTGAAAGGACTACATTGGAAAATATGCTTAGTGTACCTAGACGACATCATCGTATTGGGAAAGAACTTCGAAGAACATCTGAAGAACTTGGAAGAGGTTTTCAAAAGAATAGCTGGTGCTGGTCTGAAACTTAGTCCCAGAAAGTGTTCACTGTTTAAAAAGGAAGCAATTTATTTGGGTCACAAGGTAACGACGGAGAGCATCTGCACTGCGAATGGAAAGATAGAAGCTCTAAAGAATTGGCCAGGACCACAAAACCTGCACGAATTAAGAAGCTTCCTTGGGCTGTGCATATATCACCGTCGATTTGTACCAAAGTTTGCTAGCGTAGCCCATAGATTTCATGAGCTTACAAGGAAAAATAGAGCTTTTTAATGGAAGAAGGAGCAAGATATGGCTTTCCAAATATTGAAAGATCGTTTGTGCACTGCCCAAATGTTGGCATATCTGATTCCAGGGGCAACGTTTATTCTAGATACAGTTGCGTGAGGATATATTCTAGGAGGCGTTTTCTCACAACTGGTCGATGGACATTGGAAGGTAGTTGCATATTACAGCCGATCAATTGGAAAACCGGAGAAGAATTATTGCGTTACACGGAGATAGCTATTGGCATTGGTAGAGTTCATTAAACATTTTGGCAAGTGCCTCTACGGCCAGCGATCCCGATTCAGGACATATCACGCAGCGTTGAAATGGCTCCTGCAGTTCCGTAATCCAGAAGGACCTTTGGCACTGTGGATCGAGCAACTACAAAGCTATGACTTTTCCATGGGAATGCCAATGAAATGTCACGAAGACAATGTAATTTGGAATGTAAACACTGTTCGAAAGCTGAGGCTAAGGAAGAAATCATAGATGTCCGGCTTATGACTGTAACGTGTCGGATGAGTGAGACATGGAACAACTAAGGAAGTGTCAGGTAGAAGAAAGAGATATGTCATATGTTATGCAAGTGCTCGAACGAAACGAAAGACCAAATAAAGAGGAGATGTCAACAGAGAGTCCTTCTGTGGAGTCACATTGGGCCCAGTGGAACAGTTTACAATTGACATCCGGTTGCCTGCATTGAATATGGGAGAGTGAGGATGATCAATGCAATAAGAAACTGATAGTTGTTCCCAAGAAAAGGATTCCTGATGTTCTCAGCGAGCTACATAAACTTCCAAGTTGAAGTCATTTTGGAATCATGAAGACGCTCGAGAAAATTAAGCAGACATTCTATTGGGTTGGTTGCCGTCAGTCGGTCACCGAGTGGATTGCCAACTGCGAGGTTTGCAACAGAGCGAAAGGGCCCAAAACACGAAGTCATGGCCAGATGAAGCAGTATATTTCAGGTGCATCATTTGAAAGGATCGCCATGGATGTCGCAGGACCATTTCCTACTAGCAACCGCGGAAAAAATTCGTACTGGTGGTTATAGATTAT
Source organism: Eurosta solidaginis (assembly GCF_040869045.1). Taxonomy (NCBI): domain Eukaryota; kingdom Metazoa; phylum Arthropoda; class Insecta; order Diptera; family Tephritidae; genus Eurosta; species Eurosta solidaginis. The sequence goes on along the minus strand of NC_090320.1, from coordinate 186,399,419 downwards.
TTCAGCAAATGGCCAGAGGTATACCCAATCCCAAACCAAGAAGCAGAAACAGTAGCAGAAGTGGTTTCAAACTATTGGGTTGCAAGGTATGGGGTACCAATGGAGATACATTCTGACCAAGGCAGGAATTTTGAATCAGCTGTATTCCAAGAAATGTGTAAGACATTGATCATTCGAAAAACACGGACAACTGCATTACATCCTCAGTCCAATGGTATGGTGGAACAATTTAATAGAACCTTGGAGGAGCACTTAAGGAAAGTAGTGGACAAGTTCCACAAAGAGTGGGATACACACATATAATTATTATTGATGGCTTACCGATCGGCAGTACATGAGACAACTATGCCAAACCCCCGCAAAGGTGATTTTTGGCAATGGCCTTCGACTGCCAGCTGATTTAAAGTTTGGGATAAATGCAGATGCGGAAGGAAATGCCAAGAAATCCACTGGTGTCTTGGAGGAAGAGATGAGGGAAATACACGATCTTGTAATACAACGAACCAAGATTATGAGTGACAATATGAAAGCCAGATACGATAAATTAATTTATTCGGAAGTTTTTCGGGAAGGAGATTTGGTGCTGTTATACAACCCACAACGGAGAATTAGGAGCGGAGGTAAGCCACAATTACTGTCTGGCGTGCATGCAGGAAATTTGCTTCTACCCAGCAAATTTCCCAAGAACGTCAAATTGGAAAACTGCATTAATGTAGGTGGAGATATACACCGATGTGCAGATATGCGTTAGCGGCCATGAAAACATATGTATAGATTTCAGAAATTACCGAAATATTCCGCGCTAATAATATCAGTAGTTTCATTAAGTAATCCCCACCGATTTATTTCCAGGCCATCTCGCCAACGCAAGGACCCACTGGGCACAGCAATTCGGCGGCACACAACGCCTACACAAACTAAACCATTTGCTTTCATCGAAGGCACAAAACGCCTATAACAACAACCCCATTTTATTGGAGACCACACTTTCTTATCTGCGGCGCAACGCCAACAACAACAACAATTAAAACGCCTTTTTACCGCCGGCAACAATAACTACCACGGGCGAATTAGGCAGCGGCAACAACAGCACTTTTTATTGGCAGCACACCACTCCTCAGTAGCAACTACAACATCCTTTTTACTGGCGGCATATTGCCGCAACAACAACAACTGCACACTTTCACGGCAAATCATTCTTTTTTCACCAGCACCAGCTATTCAGTACTTAACTAAGAGACGCCACTTCATACATGCGGCAACAACTGCATATACATTTTTTTAGAAGATTTTTGCGACGGCAGCATCAGCCCTCAGAGGCCGATAAGAACAACAACAACTAATATGAAGTTTTTCTAATATTATATTTATGCATAGATTTTTATTGGGATTTCGCGTATTTTTTATATATAAATTTTTTACTAACATATACTAAAGTAAAAAGGAGGTGTAAAGGGCAGGTACCCTTCGGTTTGTCACACTTGTATTGCTAGATTTTTTGCCAGAGTGTGGTCATATGTAAATATTTATTTCATACTTCATATTTGAGTTTGAGTTTTTATACTCAGCTGAGCAGAGTTCACAGAGTACATATGTACATTAGTTTTGTTCGCATAACGGTACCCCGTAACGGCATACACTAATCGAGATAGATATAGATTCTATATATCAGAATAATCTGGGCGAAAAAAAAAATTAATTTAGCCATATCCGTCCGTCCGTAAACACGGTAACTTGAGTAAATTTTGAGGTAACTTAATGAATTTTGGTATGAAAGTTCCTGGGCACTCATCTCAGATTTAAAATGAACGAAATCGGACTATAACCACGCCCACTTTTTCGATATCGAAAATTTCGAAAAACCGAAAAAGTGCGATAATTCATTACCAAAGACGTATAAAGCAATGAAACTTGGTAGGTGGGTTGACCTTATGACGCAGAATAGAAAATTAGTAAAATATTAGGACAATGGGCAGCACCACTTTTAAAAGAAGGTAATTTAAAAGTTTGGCAAGCTGTAATTTGGAAGCTACCTATATAATGTTTGGTTACACCCGAACTTCGCTTTCCTTACTTGTTATACTCAGTTGAGCAGAGCTCACAGAGTATATTAACTTTGATTACATAACGGTTGGTTGTACAGGTATAAAGGAATCGAGATAGATATAGACTTCCATATATCAAAATCATCAGTATCGAAAAAAAATTCGATTGAGCCATGTCCGTCCGTCCGTCCGTCCGTCCGGTCGTCCGTCTGTCCGTTAACACGATAACTTGAGTAAATTTTGAGGAATCTTGATGAAATTTGGAATGTAGGTTCCTGGGCACTCATCTCAGATCGCTATTTAAAATGAACGATATCGGACAATAACCACGCCCACTTTTTCGATATCGAAAATTTCGAAAAATCGAAAAAGTGCGATAATTAATTACCAAATACGCATTAAGCGATGAAACTTTGTAGGTGAGTTGAGCTTATGACGCAGAATAGAAAACCAGTAAAATTTTGGACAATGGGCGTGGCACCGCCCACTTTTAAATGAAGGTAATTTAGAAGTTTTGAAAGCTGTAATTTGGCAGTCGTTGAAGATATCATGATGAAATTTGGCAGGAACGTTACTCTTACTACTTTATGTCTGCTTAATAAAAATTAGCAAAAGCGGAGAACTACCACGCCCACTTTTTAAACAATTTTTTTTTTAAATTCAAATTTTAAAAGAAAAGTTAATATCTTTACAGCATATAAGTAAATTATGCCAACATTCAACTCCAGTAAGGATATGGTGCAACAAAATACAAAAATAAAAGAAAATTTCAAAATGGGCGTGGCTCAGCCCTTTTTCATTTAATTTGTCTAGGATGCTTTTAATGCCATAAGTCGAACAAAAATTAACCAATCCTTGTGAGGCTTAGCTCCTAGGACGGTAACTGTTTTCGGTGAAAAACGGCAAAATCGGTTGAAGCCACGCCCAGTTTTTATACACAGTCGACCGTCTGTCCTTCCGCTCGGCCGTTAACACGATAACTTGAGCAAAAATCAGTATATCTTTACTAAACTCAGTTCACGTACTTATCTGAACTCACTTTGTATTGGTGTAAAAAATGGCCGAAATCCGACTATGACCACGCCCACTTTTTCGATATCGAAAATTACGAAAAATGAAAAAAATGCCATAATTATATACCAAATACGAAAAAAGGAATGAAATATGGTAATTGTATTGGCCTATTGACGCAAAATATAACTTTAGAAAAAAACTTGGTAAAATGGGTGTGACACCTACCATATTAAGTAGAAGAAAATGAAAAAGTTTTGCAGGGCGAAATCAAAAGCCCTTGGAATTTTGGAAGGAATACTGTACGTGGTATTACATATATAAATAAATTAGCAGTACCAGACAGATGATGTTCTGGATCACCCTGGTCCACATTTTGGTAGATATCTCGAAAACGCCTTCACATATACAACTAAGGGCCACTACTTTTTAAAACCCTCATTAATACCTTTAATCTGATACCCATATCGTACAAACACATTCTAGAGTCACCCCTGGTCCTCGTTTATTGCGATATCTCGAAAAGGCGTCCACATATAGAACTAAGGCCCACTCCTTTTTAAAATACTCATTAACACCTTTCATTTGATACCCATATCGTACAAACAAATTCTAGAGTCACCCCTGGTCCACCTTTATGGCGATATCTCGAAAAGGCGTCCACCTATAGAACTAAGGCCCACACCCTATTAAAATACTCATTAACACCTATAATTTGATACCCATATCGTACACAAAAATTCTAGAGTCACCCCTGGCCCACCTTTATGGCGATATCTCGAAAGGGCATCCACCTATAGAACTAAGGCTCACTCCCTTTTAAAATACTCATTAACACCTTTCATTTGATACCCATATCGTACAAACAAATTCTAGAGTCACCCCAGGTCTACCTTTATGGAGATATCTCGAAAAGGCGTCCACCTATAGAACTAAGACCCACGCCCTTTTAAAATACTCATTAACACCTTTCATGTGATACCCATATCGTACAAACAAATTCTAGAGTAACCCCTGGTCCACCTTTATGGCGATATCTCGAAAAGGCGTCCACCTATAGAACTAAGGCCCACACCCTTTTAAAATACTCATTGGCACCTTTCATTTGATACCCATATTGTACAAACGCATTCTAGAGTCACCCTGGTCCACGTTTATGGCGATATCCCGAAAAGGCGTCCACCCATAGAACAAAGGCCCACTCCCTTTTAAAACACTTATTAACACCTATAATTTGATACCCATATCGTACAAACAAATTCTAGAGTCACCGCTGGTCCACCTTTATAGCGATATCTCGAAAAGGCGTCCACCTATAGAACTAAGGCTCACTTCATTTTAAATTACTCATTAACACCTTTCATTTTATACCCATATCGTACAAAGAAATTCTAGAGTCACCCCTGGTCCACCTTTATGGCGATATCTCGAAAAGGCGTCCACCTATAGAACTAAGGCCCACACCCTTTTAAAATACTCATTGGCACCTTTCATTTGATACCCATATTGTACAAACGCATTCTAGAGTCAACCCAGGTCCACTTTTATAACGATATTCCGAAATGCGTCCACCTATAGAACTTAGGCCCACTCCCTTTTAAAATACTCATTAACACCTTTCATTTGATACCCATATAGTACAAACAAATTCTAGAGTCACCCCTGGTCCACGTTTATGGCGATATCTCGAAAAGGCGTTCACATATAGAACTAAGGCCCACTCCCTTTTGAAATACTCATTAACACCTATAATTTGATACCCATATCGTACACAAAAATTCTAGAGTCACCCCTGGCCCACCTTTATGGCGATATCTCGAAAAGGCGTCCACCTATAGAACTAAGGCCCGCGCCCTTTTAAAATACTCATTAACACCTTTCATTTGATACCCATATCGTACAAACAAATTCTAGAGTCACCCCTGGTCCACCTTTATGGCGATATCTCGAAAAGGCGTCCACCTATAGAACTAAGACCCACGCCTTTTTAAAATACTCATTAACACCTTTCATTTGATACCCATATCGTACAAAAAAATTCTAGAGTCACCCCTGGCCCACCTTTATGGCGATATCTCGAAAAGGAATCCACCTATAGAACTAAGGCCCACTCCCTTTTAAAATACTCATTAACACCTTTCATTTGATACCCATATCGTACAAACAAATTCTAGAGTAACCCCTGGTCCACCTTTATGGCGATATCTCGAAAAGGCGTCCACCTATAGAACTAAGGCCCACACCCTCTTAAAATACTCATTGGCACCTTTCATTTGATACCCATATTGTACAAACGCATTCTAGAGTCAACCCAGGTCCACTTTTATAACGATATTCCGAAATGCGTCCACCTATAGAACTTAGGCCCACTCCCTTTTAAAATACTCATTAACACCTTTCATTTGATACCCATATAGTACAAACAAATTCTAGAGTCACCCCTGGTCCACGTTTATGGCGATATCTCGAAAAGGCGTTCACATATAGAACTAAGGCCCACGCCCTCTTAAAATACTCATTAACACCTTTCATTTGATACTCATATCGTACAAACAAATTCTAGAGTCACCCCTGGTCCATCTTTATGGCGATATATCGAAAAGGCGTACATCTATAGAACTTAGGCCCACGCTCTTTTAAGATACTCATTAATACCTTTTATTTGATACCCATATCGTACAAAATAAATTCTAGAGTCACCCCTGGTCCACCTTTATGGCGATATCTCGAAAAGACGTCCACCTATAGAACTTAGGCCCACTCCCTTTTAAAATTATCATTAACACATTTCATTTGATACCCATATCGTACAAACAAATTCTCGAGTCAGGCCTGGTCCACCTTTGTGGCTATATCCCTAAATGGCGTCCATCTACAGATCTATGGCCCACTTCCTCTTAAAATACTCTTTAATACCTTCCATTTGATAAACATTTCATACAAACACATTCCAGGGTTACCCTAGGTTCCTTTTACAACATGGTGATTTCTCTTACTTTGTCTCCATAGCTCTCAACTGAGTATATAATGTTCGGTTACACCCGAACTTAGCCTTCCTTACTTGTTTTTTGTTCGTTTTAGCTACTCACTGCAGCGGTGCCGCTGGAGAAGACGAGTAAATAGGTGACTGCTTTGAGAAAGTCAGCAAAATTTATGCAAATTCACCTGTTTAGATGTATATGTACATAAGTTAGCAAAGATACCTGATCTTGCACAAATAGACCAGGAATTCGCAAAGTAAGAAAAGGGATTGCACCGAATATATTGTAACGAATTTATTGCAAATCCTCTCAACTCCAATATTTAATAATGCAAAATGGCATTTATTCAAGTGCTTCACGATAAATAGCTCTACTATTGCCCGACAGATAGCGTGCTTAATCGAAACTGATTGCAGCGCCTCTACTGTTCATGCCTTTTATAATCTTTGATTTCCTCGTTGCATCTTCTAGGCGCTTCTGATCTAGAATCTACTAGTTGGTTATCTGCTAGAATTATAACTACAGATGTACGTGTATAGCTCTCATATGCGCGTGTGTTTGTGAGCGACACTTCCACAATTATAATTGCATATCTCAGATAAAATATCTGCATGTGTTTGTACGTTGCTTCTCTGCTGCGTGTACGTACATATGTGTAGTCATAATGATTGAATTATTGATGTGACTTGAATCACAGCTTAGCATCGGCTTAGAGATGATAGAATCCCTTAGTGCTGCTAATATTCGTTACACTACTCTCCACCTAAGTCTGATCGTCCCGATCAGACAAATCTCTCGATCTAAACGCTGCCAGCCTTTCCAAATGAACCAATTTCATTTTGGTTCGTGGTTTGCCAATGGTTTGTATGCGGTACACTACATCGTTGATCCGTTTTACAACTTTGTATGGGCCTTCCCAATTACACTGCAATTGCGGGGACAAACCTTTTTTTCGTTGTGGGTTGTATAACAGCACTAAATCTCCTTCCTGAAACCTTTCCGAATTAAGTGCTTATCGTACCTCGCTTTTTTCATCTTGTTATTCATAATCTTTGCTCGTTGCCTTACCAGATCTTGTATCTCTCTCAGCTCTTCTTTCAAGACACCAGTGGATTTCTTGACATTTCTTTCCGCATAGGCATCTATCCCGTACTTCAAATCAGCTGGCAGTCGAAGGTCATTGCCAAAAATTACCTTTGAGGGAGTTTGGCTCGTTGCCTCATGTACTGCCGATCGGTAGGCCATCAAGAATAATGATATGTGTTCCAAGATGACCTCCACTTGGACCATTATGCAGCTTGCTGAGTACGTCAGAAATCCTCTTTCTGGGAACAACTATCAGTTTCTTCTTGCATTTACCATCCTCACTCTCCCATACTCGATGAAGGCAACCGAATATCAATTTTAAACTGTTCCACTGTGCCCAATATGACTTCGCAATGGGACTCTCTGCTGACATCTCTTCTCTCTTTGGTCTTTCGTTTCATTCGATCCCTTGCATAACATGTGACAGATCTGTATCTTCTAGCTGACACTTTCTTAGTTGTTCCTTGTCCCATTCATCCGTACACGTTATATTCATTAGCCGGACATCTATAATGTCTTCTTTAGCCTCGGCCTTTGAACAGTGCTTGCATTCCAAACTACATATTCTTCGTGACATTGCATCAGCAGTTCCATGGGTACTACCTTTTCGATGCTCAATGGAAAAGTCATAGCTTTCTAGTCGCTCGATCCATCGTGCCAATTGTCCTTCCGGATTACGGAACTGCAGAAGCCATTTCAACGCTGCGTAATCTGTGCTAACACGGAATCGCTGGCCGTAGAGGTATTTGTGAAAGTGTTTAATGCACTCTACCAATGCCAACAGCTATCTCCGCGTAACGCAGTAGTTCCTCTCTGGATTCCCAATCGAACGGCTGTAATATGCAACTACCTTTTCTTGTCCATCGACCAGTTGTGAGAAAACGCCTCCTATAGTATATCCTCACGCATCTGTATCTAGAATAAACGTTGCCCCTGGAATCAGATATGCCAACATTTGGGCAGTGCACAAACGCTCCTTCAATGTTTGAAAAGCCAATTCTTGCTCCTTCTTCGATTCAAAAGCTTTATTTTTTTGTTGTAAGCTCATGGAGGCTATGGGCTTCGCTGGAAAAATTTGGTACAAATCGGCGGTAATATTTGCACAGCCCAAGGAAACATCTCAATTCATGTAGGTTCTGTGGCCTTGGCCAATCCTTTATAGCCTCTATCTTTTCGTTCGCAGTGCAGATGCCCTCTGTCTTTACCTTGTGCCCCAAATAATTTACTTCCTTTTTAAACAGCGCATACTTTTTGGGACTTAACTTCAGACCAGCGCCAGTTATTCTCTGGAAAACTTCCTCCAAGTTCTTAAGATGTTCATCAAAGTTCTTTCCCAATACGATGATGTCGTCCAGGTACACCAAGCATGTTTTCCAATGTGGTCCTTTCAGTACCTGATCCATGAGTCTCTGAAAAGTAGCTGGTGCATTACAAAGTCCAAAAGGCTTCACTGTAAATAGCTAAAAACCATCACCGACACTGAAGGCTGTTTTCTTTTTATCTTCCTCCTTCATCTCAACTAGCCAGTAGCCGATTTTCAAGTCCAGTGTGGAAAACCATTTGGTACCAGATAGCGAATCCAGAGTGTCGTAAATTCTTGGCAATGGGTAGCTGTCCTTTTTCGTTACGTCATTCAACTTCCGGTAGTCCACGCAAAACCCCATTTTTCCATCCTTCTTCTTTACAAGTACTACCGGTGAGCTCCATGGACTAGCTGATGGTTCGATGACGCCGCTGTCGCTCATTTCTTCTATGATTTGACCCACAACTTCCTGCTTCGCCAGTGGAACACTACGTGGAGCTTGACTGATCGGCCTCGCATCTCCAGTGTCAATTTGATATTTCTTCCTCTAGCCCCTGCGTCCATGCCGTGATGTCATTTGAAAGATCAGTATTACTAGATGAAACATGTTGCTGGAATTGTTCACAGTTAATAACTACTTCATCCTCTTGGCATCTTCCCAAAATAGCTCCTTTGATCAGTTTGAGTGGTGACTTGAACTCACTGAGTTCTCTTACCGGAATATGTCCATCCTGTTTTGTTATAGCCAAGGTTTTTCCTACAAGTATGTTCTTTGTTGATTTGTTTTCTGCATCGACAACCCACAATTTGTATGTCCCACAATCTCCATCAACCTTTGCCTAGATGACTGCTTCGGATTTTGGTGGTATTTGCTGACTCTCTTCAACCAGCACTCGCTTACTGCTGTAGCCTCTCTCGTAGCCGAAATTCACCTAGAACCGTGGTATCTTTTCCTGTGGCTGTACGCAATCTTTCTCCATGCAATGGTCTTATCTTCTTGTTGACTAAATCCGCTCTAATGATGGAATGAGATGCACCCGTATCTACAGTCAGTAAACGTTTCTTTCCATCCGCATGCCCTCCGACAGTAAGATTGCTTGACCTTCTTCCAATTTGCTAGATAGAGATTATGGGGCATTCAATTGAGGGAGCCAGCTGTCGCCCCTTGCGGCTGACTCTCTTTAGTTTAACGACTGAGTGGACTTGGAGATTTGCTCATCTCCTTCAGCTCTGCGTTTACGACCACCCACATTTTTGGAACTGTTAGGGTTGGTGTTGAAATAACGCGCAATGTGCTCTACCTTTCCACACTTGAAACATCTGACTGCATCATTATTCTTCAGCTGCGCACCCTTCAATGCTTCCAAAATTGTGTCTACCCACTCTGGTCTTTCTACTTCCACACGATGGGCCCTATATGCTGGTTTACTCAATAGGGAGGCAGTTTCCTGAGTCAATGCATGTGACACCGTTTCAGCAAATGTTGGCTTCGGGTTTGTGTATGTGGCCCGCTTCGTTTCGACGTCCCGTATGCCATTTATAAAACTCTGGATTTTTACCCTCTCGGTGTATTCCACGGGTGCTTACGCATTTGCCAAATGAGCCAACCTTTCAACATCCGAAGCAAACTCTTGCAAAGTCTCATTAGCTTTTTGGTAACGGTTTTGCAACTCAATTTGGTGTATCTGCTTCATGTGTTCGCTTACGTATCGCCTCTCTAGAGCACTCATCAATGTTTCGTAGTTGTTCCGCTCCCCCTCGGGAATAGTCTGTAGGATTTCAGAAGCAGATCCTTTCAATGCCACGAATAGTGCAGCAACTTTATCTTCAGCACTCCAGTTGTTCACTGCTGCGGTCTTCTCAAACTGAATCTTAAACACCTGGAAAGAAACAGAGCCGTCAAAAGATGGAGTTTTTACCTTCCTATTGCTTGCTGAAACAACTGGGCGATTTAGTTGCAACTACTGTATACGACCTCTTAAAGCATCCACTTTTGCCTCGAATTTTTCTTCAAACTGCATTATTTTTTCGTCCATGCGCGATGTTTCGTTTTTCTCTTCAATTTTTGTTGTCTCGTCGACATCAATATGAAAGACATACTCTTCCACGTTAATTCCTTCTGCTTCCATTGCCTCTCGTAGTCGTGCCTGAAGTTCGAGTTTAATGCCGGCTGTATTCAATCCACGGCTCTCCAACTACTTCTTCAGTTGCTGGATCTTCAAATCACTGAACTTTGCCATGTCCTTTTTGTCCTCTGGAATTTATTCAACAGTTCCTCTTCTGACACAAATTGTAACTAATTTACTGCAAATCCTCTTATTTGCAACCTTCTGCAAAGTTCGAATCACTAAACTGTTGAATAAATAACTCCAATATTTAATAATGCAAAATGGCCTTTATTCAAGTACGTCACAATAAATAACTGTACTATTGCCCGACAGATAGCGTGCTAATCGAAACTGATTGCAGCGCCTCTACTGTTCATGCCTTTTATACTCTTTGATTCCCTCGTTGCATCTTCTAGGCGCTTCTGTTCTAGGATCTACCAGTTGGTTATCTGCTATAATTATAACTACAGATGTACGTGTATAGCTCTCATATGCGCGTGTGTTTGTCAGCGACACTTCCACAATTATAATTGCATATCTCAGATAAGATAGCTGCATGTGTTTGTGCGTTGCTTCTCTGCTGCGTGTACGTACATATGTGTAGTCATAATGATTGAATTATGTGACTTGAATCACTGCTTAGCATCGGCTTAGAGATGATAGAATCCCTTAGTGCTGCTAATATTCGTTACAATATGTACAGACATACCTTTTTTATATACACATAAATCCTTTTTTATGACCTACTTTTACTTAAAACCAAATTGTATTTACCTTTGCTTTTACGAAGACATGTTTTTGCCCTTTTATTGTATTTTGCTACCCTAAGGAGATTTTTTTGAATTTTGTATCTTTGGATTCTGAGATAGGAGTCAGCACGGTACCCATGGTTCAGCGCAAGTTGCCTTGAAGAGGGTGGGAAAACACCACCTGACAGGACAGGCTTTTATTCTTTTTCCCCGTTATGCTTTCCCTAACTCTGCCTCTCACGTCGGTTTTGCCTTTTCCTCCTTTTTTCTTTCTACCTCACATGCAGGTATGCACTCTCTTTTTGTTCATGTGGCTGCGGGTGAGGGCGGTGATGTAATACGCCGCCCAAGACGACAAGCTAGCCTGGGCCCGCATGCATACCTGCTTGCCGCCGCTCCTCACCACTCAACAAGCCAGCCATGTAACAACAGCTGCAGCATTAACAATTTTCAAAGGTATTTTTAAGATTGTTTTACAATTAACCAGATTTCGAAATAAAAGATAACGATGCAATATATAATCGATTAGTTCAATTGAATCATTATTCGTTGCCACCGTTACTCTTGACATAAATATCCAAAAAATATGATTAAATACATGGATTGTTACAAACAACTGAATTCCTTGCGAATTTCCAGCCGCATGTTCTAAACTTTTTGATCGATCTGAATCAGGTTTATAAAACTGTAAATTTTTTGGTGGGTGTTTCTTTACTACTTATATTACCTGTGAACGTTGTTGGCATCGTTTACAAATATCCATTACGATTTTCAGTTCTCAATTACCAATTTTATTCGGTCCTGACTGGCTTTTCAATAATGTCAAATTTATTTGAAGCAGCAAACCCAAACATTTTGTGGCTGTGTGCATAATAATGATTGCAACAATAGGCATATTTGCATTTACAAGTCGTTAGAAATGCTGAGCAACAGCTTGAGCTGCATGCAAGCAAACCATGCACAAGCCATCACCCGTATTTGCGATATTTACCATTAAGAGAAAGAGTGAAGTTTACATACATAAAAACATAAAAGCCACATACCGGTCCAAGTCCGCAGCCCCTTTCCCGGTCAATGGACATGACAAATAATGCAAAAACTCAGTTTGACAATTGCAAATTTTGATGCTTACTCACATCGATATTTCACATCACACAACGGTGACATGTCGCACCGTTACATTCAAATAGAAATGTGCAATTTGCGCAAACAAATCTAACGGGGACTGCCACACATCACTGCGTGCAAGCAATGACCCAAAAATGAACAGTGACTAAAAACTTTTGCAACGATTTGTAACTGTCTATGCAAATTTCTAACGCCACTAACTGGAAATTGCTTCACTGTGCAGTAACAATATTGCTGTCGATTATATCACACATCCATACGTACATATTTATGTTTGAATCATACGTATACGTAAGCAAAACAGTAATGGTGCTCACTGGGAAGAGTAAAATCAGCATTGCCAGAGTCAACCACAGCAGCGCCGAAAATTCGATGATTTGCATGCAATTGTCACCACAGTAATAACCATTGACTGCAACAGCATAGGCAAAGGCATCACCGACTGCATTCGAAGTCAGCAGCTCACGCCCTGGTAGGTTGCCCATAGTGTCCAGTTGGCAGGGATGGTAACCGGTCGTTTGGGCCACAAATGCTTTGTTGTGGTTCACATTCAATTCTACGGGTGTGTGTTATTTATTGGTGTCCGCAGCTTCATCGGCAGTTATCTATTCCATTACCTACACATTTGTATGTTTGTTTATAGTAGGAAGATTGTTTTTGTTAGTTGTGTTTTTTAAGGCTTCAGGATTCAAGGTATGATTGGCAGTGCGATATAGAACACAAGCTATACCTCAAGGTTTAAGAATGCGTCAAAATTTCAAGTTTTTCTATACGGTGATTCTGACCATTAAGTCTAGTGGAGGGACTTGGAATTTCCCGTACCAAATTTCAATGAAATAACCGAATCCTTAAACAAGATAAAAACGGAAAATGTTAAAATTGGCATCTATATCTTCTGCTAGCACACCCGGCAGATGTTGTTCTGCCCTAACTTTGATCTATCTGCAAAAGTTTTAAGAAGTTTATATCTTTTACTCTCCCTCCCCTTTTTCTTGTTATTCTATTCACCCCTCCCTCTGCCTTTTTCTTTCTATGCGTCTCTGTTCCCTCTCCGTCACTTCCGTCATTCCTTTCCGCTCTATCTTCGTATAACTCCATCTCTTTCTTAGTCTCTTTCTCCGTCACACTTTTCTCTTCTCTATAGTTCTTATTCTTCTGCATCCCTTATTTCCAGTCCCAGCCCCAGTTCCATTTTCATTTACAGTCCCAGCTCAAAAGTCCCAGAGGCAGTTGAAGCCTCAGTGCCAGTCCCTGTCCTAGTCCCAGTCGGTCCCTGGTCCATTTCCCGGAAAATAGCGTCGTAAAGGGCTACCTGTATAAAAAAAATTGAGGCAAATCGAACGGAATTTGTTGGAATAGATCGGTCCCTGGTCCCCTTTTCGGGAAGTAACTTCACAGGAACACTTTTTGGTTTGCCCAGAAGCGACTCTGCAAACATATAAACATACATCTTTCTTCTAGAGATAGATTAATAGCGTTTTCTTTTCTGAAATAAATTGTTGCCTAAGTAAATGGTAAAGCCTTAATAGAGTTACTCTTACTCCAGAAAATTTTCAACATTTATAGTGCATGCAAAGAACATAAATGGCTACCCCGTGTATTAGCTGATTTTCACAAACGCGCTGTCAATGATAATAGAAATTCATTTGCACTTATTTCCTACATTTCTATTTTCTTCGCTAAAAGTTTGTGAAGTTACGAAAATAAATTGTTACGAACAGCTGGTTTAGCAGAGTTGCACCTACACCGCCATTTTATGCAGGGTATAAGTGTAACGCTTTTGCGTTGCGAGCAGGCAATAATTTTCACAAAAGATGGAAATACCCCGTAAAGGCGTTACCTGCTTTTTATAATAGAACAAAATATATTTACAACCCTTGCGCGGCGTACAAAAAGAGTAACACTTTTGCCAGAAACGAAAACGCTATAAATCTCCTTAGTGGACAAACATTAGTATACACATACAAACATGCCAAAAATTAAATAATAAAAAAAAAGTTTAAGTTAAACGGTTTTATTGAAAACAATACCTGCATTAAGTAATAATAATACTAAAAGCTAGAAAATAAGTCTGAACAACGCCCTAGATTGATGAGGAGTGTGATGACTACTACCTAGGACCTACATAATTATTCTCTAGCTTTTAGTATTATTATTGATGTATACTGGAACGAGTTTTCGTCGTCCCTTGTCAAATTTTGTTTTGAGAGAAACCGGTTTCGGCGTTGTGCCATCATCATACAAGCAAAAGGCCGACGTCTGAACATACTCGAAAACACGGAAATCTACAAACAGAAAACATTCGACGGGAGAATAATAAACGAACAGATAAACACAATTTCTGACACAATATTCGAGCCTTTAAAGCTTGTTTACAAGAAACAAAGTAATCACAGGGGTACAACAGACAAACACACAACAACAAATAAACACAAAACAATTAACGCACCAAAACAACAAACCCACAAAAAAAAAGGTCAAACGAATAAAATTGCGGATTTTTACCTGCCCAGTCAGCCACACAAATCGATCAGTTAAAACCACCCTCGGTACACATAACTAAATATACACAAGCATCAATTTTGCCAATACCTGCTCATGTACCTACGAACTATAAATACAGGACAAACGAAAACAACAGATCAGAACGAAAATCGACACTGATGATGGCACAACGCCGAAACCGGTTTGTCTCAAAACCAAATTTGACAAGGGATGACGGAAAATCGTTCCAATATACATGATTTAACCACCCTGTTGGAAAATCAACAAAACAAAATAAGTCAATATTATTATTATTTAATGTAAGTATTGTTTTCAATAAAACCGTTTAACTTAAAATTTTTTTAAATTATTTTATTTTTAAGGTTTTTTTGTCTTTATTTAATTGCCTATTATTTCTCATTCTGTTTAGTTGATTTAGTGAATCATTATTTCAAGGACCCTCTCCTGGAATTTGGTACAATCTAAGTTCTCGTACTCCAAAGTATTTTGATGTCACTTCTACAGGACTGTATGTAATATTTGTTCCAAAATTGAGCCAAATCGGACCCCACGTACGATTTTTTGAATATCTCAATACCTACGCCATCAAGCGGCGATGTCAAGCTAAATACAACCGTTTCAAAAAATAACTTTTGTTTTAGAAGATATATATGTATCTATATCTATTAATCTTATAAAATAAAGTCGCTAATGCCGTTGTATGCCCGTTCACAAGGGATGCTCCTATTTTAAAGCGTTTTTTGCGTTTAAAAGCTTAACTACTTGAGATTGACATTTTCAATATAATTTGAAGGCACACATTATAGGGGCGTGCAAATTGCCAAAATGTAGTCGGAAATCATAAAAGTTTTGTTTATACAGATATTACATAAAAAGGAATGGATAGATTTTAATATTTCTTTCTTTGCAATTTTTACTTTGAAATATTTACCTTTTTTCTGAATAAAAAAAATACTTGTATCCTTTCTAATATGGGCAAAATTGTTTAGTTCAATATTCAACTCCCGAGGAGCTAGCTGATAAAGAAATAAAATTCAGAAACATGTCCTAGTAACCATTGCCGTTTGTAAGCCTTATAATTTTTTTACTCAACTGAGCAGAGTTCACAGAGTATATTAATTTTGTTCGCATAACGGTACCCCGTAACGGCATAAACTAATCGAGATAGATATAGACTTCTATATATCAAAATGATCTGGGCGAAAAAGAAATTAATTTAGCCATGTCCGTCCGTCTGTCCGTAAACACGATAACTTGATTAAGTTTTGAGGTATCTTAATGAAATTTAGTATGTAAGTACCTGGGCACTCATCTCAGATCGCTATTTAAAATGAAAGAAATCGGACTATAACCACGCCCACTTTTTCGATATCGAAAAACCGAGAAAGTGCGGTTATTCGTTACCAAAGACGGATAAAGCGATGAAACTTGGTAGGTGGGTTGACCATATGACGCAGAATAGAAAATTAGTAAAATTTTGGACAATGGACGTGGCACCGCCCACTTTTAAAAAGCGGTAATTTAAAAGTATTGCAAGCTGTAATTTCGTAGCTGAGTATGTAATGTTTGGTTACACCCGAACTTAGCCTTCCTTACTTGTTCTCTTATATCAATAACCAAAGCAAAATGTTTTCCAAAAAAATGCAATGTGTGTGTTTGAGTAAACTTGCTTTGAGCGGGACATTCACCACATCGTATTACGCGTCACATATGTATATACATGTTGAATTATATCGAATGATGAAAAAATCCAGCATTTGCTAGCGCTATTTAAATTCACGAGTACATATATAGGTAATGCAACATAAATGGTTAAGAATGCATTCATCTCTAAAAAAAATTTTTTTTAAACATTTTAAACATTCCTTTAAAATATTTAAACAAATTTAATTTATCCATCTCATTTTTTCTTAAGAAGGATGTACATATGTTTGAATGCAGCTTATGGACTCCGAAACCACTCGGTCGGTTTTTTTTCTCGGACGTTGTGGCAGCGCACTGCCCTCAAGTGGCCCGATGAAACCAAGCTAATCCTGTTCATTTTTTTATTACATATTTTTGTTTTTTTTTTAATTCTTATTTATGTTTTATTTATAATTTTTAATTTTTATTGTTAAAGAGTCTTTGAGAGGCAGTGGCTTCTTAAGCGCCGATATCTATAACTTCTCAGCTACAGAGAAACTCATCAGCTGAGAAACATAGATTCAGAAATACAATAGATTAAAAGTATACATATAATTTTTTAATTATTAAGAGAAGATAGAACCGTTTTTTCATGGCAAGGAGCGAGTCCGAAACCTCAATTATTCTCGAGTGAGAGTTATAATCTTCACACAAACATAGAAAAGGTTCGTTTAGTTGGGAATTGCTTCTGCATTGTTTACGAATTTTAGGTTTATAATGTCTTGAAACTCGGCACGGTACAGTCAAGTTTCCTTCGTTCAAAAGAAATGGGCTTGAAATCGATCCATTTAATTGTTTAGCCATAAATAGTACACTAAGCATTACTCTACGACTTGCAAGTGTAGGAAGATTTATTAGTTTGAACTAATTAGTGTAAGGAGAAAGATTATACAAGGAGTCCCATTGAAGATTTCTCAAGGCGAAAAGTAAAACCTGTTTAGAGCAAATGATCTATTGGAGCCAATCCTATCCATGGTGCGGTTTGCCTGAAATTGGGTATACAGGTAGCCCTTTGCTTAGATTAGTATTCAATACAATTTTTTCCGTGAAATGGACCAGGGACTAACTCGGACTGCGACTTGGACTGTTACTAGGAATGGGATAAAGACAGAGGGAGGTGTGAATAAAAGGATAAGGAAAAGAGGTAGGGAGGCAAATAGGTAAAAATTTCTTGAAACTTTTGCAGATAGGCCAAAATTATAGCAGAACATTGGGGGTCTGCTAATATTTATATGTACATATAAAATTTTAATTAGGTTTTTACATTTCTGTGTAAGTACGCATGTAGTTATAGAACTGATTGCATCCAAAACGAATCAACCGATCACAAACAAATTAAAACCACCCACTAGAAAATATCCACGGATGTTCATAAGCTAAAAATAATTTCAATACATATAAGGAGCATGGCATCTCTTATAGTGCACAGTTTGGAATTGAAATTCATTAGAGAGTTATACGAGGTCGATCCCTAACACCACCAAGAAAATATGGGGTATGCAAAAAGGTGGCGTGGAATACATACAAAGGGAATATTTCATACTGCATATCTCTGGATGTAGTAATGGTAGAGCAATGAAAATTGGTAAGAGGTTGTTTGATGTTAAGTCCTAACCGTACCAGTAAAAGGTGTAATTCGTGAAATGGAGGCGTGTCACTTTACCCACAGATGGGATTTTTCAGAACTATGGCTGAAACATATGATATTTAAATGCCTAAAGTTTGACTGCAGAGTTAGGTTTTGGCTGTTATTTCGTTTGGACGTTTAGTAGTCTTTTGGAGTTTGCAATCCTAAGGGTATGCAGTTTTGGATGCGCCTGGAGGCACTAGAAGAACTTTCTGCTGAATTTGATATTAGCTGATAAAAGAGCAAAGAGAGAAATCACCGTAGCTGCTGCTTCCTCAGAAATCGCGGATACGCTTTTGTGCGGCGGACGTACAACTCATAATGCATTTATATTACCACTGTCTCAGTAAACATCTGATACAACGATGTGCAACAAAAGCAAAAGGTCAGGGAAAAGTGAGGTTATAACGACACGTAAGCTCCCGACCAAGATACTGGGCGCAAACTCAATATGAGACAGGTTGATTGCAAACATCGGAAGACCAACAGAAAGCTCTGAAAGTGGGACAAACACAATGCTAAAGAAGAATCGCTGAAAAGCGAATGGCCTCCCATCATCGAATTGTATCTGGAGCAACCAAGTGATCATTGGAACGAACACCATCAACCTATTAGCGCAAAAAAAAAAAGGCCATGTGAAGCAACACGCAAACCAAAGCCACTAGTAGAGAAAGCAAGTAAGAAACGTTTGGGCTGTGGCAAGTTCACTGGGAATATTAATAACGAGGCAAACGAACACCGAGACTAATCACAGCTCTGGGTAAGGGTACTATATTAAAACGCCGAAGTGCTTAAGTGATTTAACGGCGATACCGACGAGGACTATTCTTAACACCCCAGCGGGTTACAGGGCTTAGAATATATACGCGGTAGGTATTCCTGTCGTAACAGGCAACAAAAATAGAAATTGTATTCAAGGGGTTGTGTAGCGCAACCCTTTCAAGGGGTTGCCAGCGCAATAAATTGCTTCTCCAACCCAATTGTCAACCTCACCTACACGTGACGAATCCTGTTTCTTTGACAGCCGAGACTGTGGCGCAAAAGGACCATCAACATCGATAACACACCGCAAGGCCTTCATGGAGTGTCCATATTGCTACAACAACAACAAAAACAGGACTATTCTTAACGCACATTCTTCAAATGCTTGCGTTGGAGCCAGAACCAACAAATTCTCTACCAAATAGTCGGCTGATTCACTGTCAACAATGCTACAGCAAAAATGCTGCTTGGCTCAGAAGAGAGCCAACAAAGCAGTGACTTCGTGGAAAGCTGTACCTAGGTACAGAGAGAATAGAAGGCTCTTAAAAACTTATAAATATGAAACGCTACACAAAAGGGATGTTTTAGTCCACGGACGCAGTTTTGTACTGGTAATGTGGCGAATATCTAACAATGTAATCTCAATTGCTACACCTAGACAAAAACTCACCCTCAGTGGGAACACCTTTGACTACATAATATATGTATCGTTATATACACATTTTCTTCACAGTTGCGAAACATTACCAAAAGCTTTGTTCGTTTTGCAGCTTTGCTTTTTTACCCTGAGTTTACATTTGCTAAGCCAAGTGAAAATGCATTAGGCTTATTAAAATACCCACACATTAACTAGTTTTCACATACATACTAATTAAAAAGTCTTTAATAAGTACGTTGTACATTAGTTTGTATCTTGATGGCGAGTCCCAGATCAGCGTCCCCTAAGCAATAGTAGAAATTATTTTAATTATCCTTAGCATACAAATCTTTCTGACCCAGTTCACTTAGCCGTTAGATATATAACAATAAATGTTACATGTCAAAATGTCCGTTCTTTCATTCACATAGTAATGCTCAAGAATGCGCGCACTAGAGTGGAATTTCCTTTTAAACGCATCTTTGATAAAAGTAAAATACACCATAGAATGCGCTTGGTCTACGTCAAATAGCAACCACTTGATATAATACAGGAACTGTTTTGATTGATAAATAGATTCCGAGAGAATAGTTTAGTTGTGTATTTACTTATTTTAAGCAGTCTCGTATACGGTTTTTGTTGCTGTTATTGTTGTAATATTGATAAATACATTTCCCCAAAATTTGGGAAGTGATATCGTTGTTCATATTAGCGAATAGAGAGCAAACTTTCTTGGCCATAGAACCCCATCCTCCCGTAAAAAACTGTCACCAAAAGCCACCTACCATATCTCATTTGCTTTGTTGGTGGGTGTCAATAAGAATCCCGGAGCATCTTTATTCATTTAATAAATATGACGTATCCATTGTTGCCGCGGAACTAAGCTTTCTATAATCTGCAAGGACTGTGTGGCGGAAGATCTTGTAGAACAAATATACACTACCACATTCAGCACGGGAAATAAGATGCCCTTATACGACTGACACGATATGGCTGTGATTAACCCATATTTTCAGTGTTACTGGAAGACTTATAAACTGTTCGTAATCCTTTTGCTTCGATATTGCTGTTCTTATGGACGAAAGCGATATAATTATCGGAGTCTTCAATACATATACGACCGCTGTCATTATGATTTGCTTGCTCGAATTGTGACGCGGCGTCCGAAATCGTCTTGGTTGTTTAGCGCCAATCAAATACGAGGGTGCTGGTACGGGATATAAACTTGCAAAATAAAAAGGGAAGTATCACTTTCGGCGTTAAGGCTCCTTTCACTAGACCAGTCAGCCGATTTCATTGTTGCTCAATGCTGTAAATTTAAAAACTTCCAAAAATCTGATTTCGATGGCTATAAAGAATTTAGAGAGAGCTATTTCACTTTTTCTTCTCCCACTGGTGTCCGACAAGTCTAACGTCTTTTTTTCCTTTAGCGATAAAGAAACCTCCCGAAAGTTGTTGAGAGTATTATTGAAACATCATCGACAACGCTTCTGTCCGTTTCCCTAAAACTCCTAAAAAAAACCGGTTACCCAGCCTTACTTTCCAGCAGCATCTGCAGCTTTAGCAAGAAAGTGTGATCTCCTGCGCCAACTAAATCCACGAAACCTCTAATAAGTTACTTCAACACGAACTTCAAAATGCTAAAAACGAGGAAAATCTCAAGAACTGCAATCTTTCTGCTGACGTTCGTATGAAAACAGCAAGGAAGGCTAAGTTCGGATGTAACCGAACATTACATACTCAGCTGGCAAATTACAGCTTGCAAAACTTTTAAATTGCCTTCTTTTAAAAGTGGGCGGTGCAACGCACCTTCCAAGTTTCATCGCTTTGTCCGTCTTTAGAAATGAATTATCGCATTTTTTCGGTTCTTTGAAATTTTCGATATCAAAAAAGTAGGCGTGGTTGCAGTCCGATTTCGTTTATGATGAAATTTGGTTTTTAATCCTAATTTTTTGCCCTACCATATCACTACTAAAAATGCAGTTAAGTAACATAAGATTCAGTTTTCAAACAACTGTATTTGAAAATTGGGCATGGTCGTCAACCGGCTTTGTTCAGATCAAAACAAAAACCATTATTCTGCCAAGTTGCAAAATAGTATCAACGACTTTTTGCCAATGGCTTTTCAACCTTTCAAATTTTCTCCTGCTAAAAGTGGGAGAGGCCTCATTTTTCAAAAGATTTTACCAATATTCTAAAGACTTTACCAATATTCATTAATCGTATATACAGTAGCAAGCAAAACCTCCCTGCCATAGTTCAACAAAATATCTTTAAAAGACTCTAATTTACGGCTTGCAAAACTTATAAACTTTCTTCTTTTAAACGCGGCGCCATGCCCATTTTTCAAAATTTTAATCATATTCTATTTTGTGTCATAAATTCAACGCACTTACCGAAGTCGGCTTAAGGTAACGAATTATTACATTTTACCTTTTTTCGAAATTTTCGATATCGATTTCGCTTATTAGCAATAACAATTTCGTAAAGGTGTCTAAATTTTCGACATTATGTTTAAGTACACGCTGGGTATAAAAATATAAGCCGACAGCGGCACTTGATCCAGCGATACCTAAAAAAGGTAACGTATCGTAACGTTTACACAAAATGAACTATTAAGTTAAGTCTGTTAACACTTTTATCAAACCGTCTTACTTCCAGTTCGATGAAATAAGACTGGGACTATGACACCATACATATATATGGGCGTGTGATTGGAATATTTGCAGTAAAATATACGAAACTGGGTATGTGCTGTGAAGGTTGTCATGAAAATCGAAACACATTTTAGAGACCTCGTAAGTTTTTCTACTGGGAAATAATATACAATACAGACTAGCACATAAGGGAAAGATGAGTCTTAGGAGGCCATTATTCTCTGAGTGCAGAAAGATGTATTGTTTGGAATACAAGTTTTATTCGTCCTACAAAGATCAGTGCTGCTGCCGTAGCATGCTGCTCACACAATGGCTTGTAAGCAAACTTTGACTGACCCCATCAGCCTCCCCTTAAAGTTAGCATTAAGAATTCGATTTACACTTATGCTTCAAAATACTTCGATACAATGATATTTGCGCAACACATTTACAGCTAAATACCTTTTAGTATCTTGCATACATATGTACATATGTATATACCCTGCAAAAAATGTGTCATTAAGCTATGACGAATACGGGCTGAGTCACAAAGGAAAATTTTACTATAGCCAGTTTTGTTGTCGTTATATGGGTTGGAGTGAACCCTTCTTGTTTCAGCATGTCTTATGGAAAGACCAATTGTTCATACCAGAGCGAGGAGTGTCGGACTACTTCTCTTTAAACCCCTACGAGTACTGTCGGACAGATCCATATTCTACTGTACATTATATCCTTACTAGTACTATTCAACAGGATCTCTTTGTACCCCTTCGGGTACCATCGCACAGATCCTCTTCATACTCCTAATAGCACTGACGAAGATATCCTCTATGTTCACCTATGGGTACTGCAGGAAAAGTTCTAATTCAATCAGTACGGGAAATCCTATCGGTTTTATAATTCTAGTCTATCACTCTAATACACAATTTTTTAGTTTTTTGCGTATTAGTAGTTTTGAAAAATTAAAATACAAATAAAACAAGTAAGGAAGGCTAAGTTCGGGTGTAACCGAACATTACATACTCAGTTGAGAGCTATGGAGACAAAATAAGGAAAATCACCATGTAGGAAAATGAACCTAGGGTAACCCTGGAATGTGGTTGTATGACATGTTTATCAAATGGAAGGTATTAAAGAGTATTTTAAGAGAGAGTAGGCCATAGTTCTATGGATGGACGCCATTTAGGGATATCGCCATAAAGGTGGACCAGGGCTGACTCTAGAATGTGTTTGTACGATATGGGTATCAAATGAAAGGTGATAATGAGTATTTTAAAAGGGAATGGGCTTTAGTTCTATAGGTGAACGCCTTTTCGAGAAATCCTCATAAAGGTGGACCAGGGGTGACTCTAGAATATGTTTGTACGATATGGGTATCAAATGAAAGCTGTTAATGAGTATTTTGAAAAGGAGTGATCCTTAGTTCCCTAGGTGGACGCCGTTTCGAGATATCGCCATAAAGGTGCACCAGGGGTGTCTCTAGTTGTACGATATGGGAATCAAATGAAAGGTGTTACTGAGCGTTTTAAGAGGGAGTGGGCATTAGGTCTATAGGTGGACGCCTTTTCGAAATGTCGCCATTAGGGTGGGCCAGGGGTGACTCTAGAATGTGTTTGTACGATATGGGTATCAAACGAAAGGTGTTACTGAGCATTTTAAGAGGGAGTGGGCATTAGGTCCATAGGTGGACGCCTTTTCGAGATATCGCCATTAGGGTGGGCCAGGGGTGACTCTGGAATGTGTTGGTACGATATGGGTATCAAATGAAAGGTGGTAATGAGTATTTTAAAAGGGAGTAATCCTTAGTTCTATAGGTGGACGCCTTTTCGAGATATCGCCATAAAGGTGGACCAAGGGTGACTCTAGAATGTTTGTACGATATGGGTATCAAACGAAAGGTGTTACTGAGCATTTTAAGAGGGAGTGGGCACTAGGTCTATAGGTGGGCGCCTTTTCGAGATATCGCCATTAGGGTGGGCCAGGGTGACTCTAGAATGTGTTTGTAAGATATGGGTATCAAATGAAAGGTGGTAATGAGTATTTTAAAAGGGAGTAATCCTCAGTTCTATAGGTGGACGCCTTTTCGAGATATCGCCATAAAGGTTGACCAAGGGTGACTCTAGAATGTTTGTACGATATGGGTATCAAACGAAAGGTGTTACTGAGCATTTTAAGAGGGAATGGGCATTAGGTCTATAGGTGGACGCCTTTTCGATATATCGCCATTAGGGTGGGCCAGGGGTGACTCTAGAATGTTTGTACGATATGGGTATCAAACGAAAGGTGTTACTGAGCATTTTAAGAGGGAGTGGGCATTAGGTCTATAGGTGGACGCCTTTTCGAGATATCGCTATTAGGGTGGGCCAGGGGTGACTCTAGAATGTTTGTACGATATGGGTATCAAAGGAAAGGTGTTACTGAGCATTTTAAGAGGGAGTGGACATTAGGTCTATAGGTGGACGTCTTTTCGAGATATCGCCATTAGGGTGGGCCAGGGGTGACTCTAGAATGTTTTTACGATATGGGTATCAAACGAAAGGTGTTAATGAGCATTTTAAGAGGGAGTGGGCATTTGGTCTATACGTGCACGCCTTTTCGAGATATCGCCATTAGCGTGGGCCAGGGTTGACTCTAAATTGTGTTTGTACGATATGGATATCAAATTAAAGGTATTAATGAGGGTTTTAAAAGCGAGTGGCCCTTAGATGTATATGTGAAGGCGTTCTCGCGATATCGACCAAATGTGGATCAGGTGATACAGAAAATCATCTGTCGGGTACTGCTAATTTATTTATATATTCAATAACACTAACAGTATTCCTGCCAAGATTCCAAGGCCTGTTGATTTCGCCTTGTAGAACTTTTTCATTTTCTTCTACTTAATATGGTAGGTGTCACACCCATTTTACAAAGTTTTTTCCAAAGTTATATTTTGCGTCAATAAACCAATCCAGTTACCATGTTTCATCCCTTTTTTCGTATTTGGTATAGAATTATGGCATTTTTTTAATTTTTCGTAATTTTCGATATCGATAAAGTGGGCGTGGTTATGGTCGGATTTCGGCCATTTTTTATACCAAGATAAAGTGAGTTCAGATAAGTACGTGGGCTAAGTTTAGTAAAGATATATCGGTTTTTGCTCAAGTTATTGTGTTAACGGCCAAGCGGAAGGACAGACGGTGGACTGTGTATAAAAACTGGGCGTGGCTTCCACCGATTTCGACCATTTTCACAGAGAACAGTTAACGTCATAGAATCTATGCTCCTACCAAATTTCAAAAGGATTGGTAAATTTTTGTTCGACTTATGGCATTAAAAAAATTCTAGACACACTAAATGAAAATGGACGGAGCCACGCCCATTTTGAAATTTTCTTTTATTTTTGTATTTTGTTGCATCATATCATTACTGAAGTTGAATTTTGACTTAATTTACTTATATACAGTAAAGATATTAAATTTTTTGTTAAAATTTGAATTTAAAAAAAATTTTTCTTAAAAAGTGGGCGTGTTCTTCATCCAATTTTGCTAATTTTTATTCAGCACATATATAGTAACAGTAGTAACGTTCCTTCCAAATTTCATCATGATATCTTCAACGACTGCCAAATTACAGCTTGCAAAACTTTTAAATTACCTTCTTGTAAAAGTGGGCGGTGCCACGCCCATTGTCCAAAATCTTACTAATTTTCTATTCTGCGTCATAACGTCAACCCATCTACCAGGTTTCATCGCTTTAACCGCATTTGGCAATGAATTATCGCATTTTTTCGGTTTTTCGAAATTTTCGATATCGAAAAAGTGGGCGTGGTTATAGTCCGATATCGTTCATTTTAAATAGCGATCTGAGATGAGTGCTCAGGAACCTACATACCAAATTTCATCAAGATACCTCAAAATTTACTCAAGTTATCGTGTTAAAGGACGGACGGACGGACGGACGGACGGACGGACATGGCTCAATCAAATTTTTTTTGGATCCTGATTATTTTGATATATGGAAGTCTATGTCTATCTCGATTCCTTTATATATGTACAACCAACCGTTATCCAATCAAACTTAATATACTCTGTGAGCTCTGCTCAACTGAGTATAAAAAGTAAGGAAGTCTAAGTTCGAGCGCAACCGATAATTATATACTAGCATGTCCTATCATATTTTTATATTAAGGATACATTTAAAGAGAAATGTAAAGAACATTAAATTATTGGAAAACTGAAACATACCATGTATGCATATGCAACTAACGTCTTTTGAGGCAGCTGTAAAACAGTTACGGTCACAGAAACAATGTTCTTATCAAATCTCGTTAAATTTGGTAGTTTTTTGTCCGATTTTGATATTAAAATTTGAATGAAGTTCTTAAATGAAAGGAGCGCACAATACAATATATATTTTTTTTTAAATTTTCGTTCTTTGAACTACCATATCTATATTGGTAATGAAGCTTAGTGTCATAAATATATTACCAGTTTTGTAATGGTCAAAACTTTAAGCATAGCGTGATTGGTAATGAAATTTCTGCAGATCTAAATATAGTACCAAGAACCATAATCCTGCAAAATTGCATAACGATACTAAAGGCTTCTGCGATACGATTTGCAAAGCTTGTAAACTATGTTCCTTCTAATGTGGGCGTGACAACGCCTACCTCCCAAAATTTTTGTAAATTCCTATATGCTTTTTGCTTAAAAGCAATCCTCGATCAGTCGGTTTATAGAAAAATGGGCTTGTTAATTGTTCGATTTCACCTATTTTCAAAATCAATCCAAGATATCTAAATTTTAACACAATTTATCTGTTAAATTTTGTTTCTCGATGTTAATTGTTTTGATATCAGGATCAAAGTTATAATACCATTGTGTTCAATTATACGCTGGGTATAACAAATACTACTGTAATGAAACATATGGTCCTACTATATTAGGGTTTTACTTGAATAATTCGTTTGCATACCATTTGATGTTTGTTTTATTTTACCCATTTCGTTAACGTGGTTTTACTGATTCTTAAAATTAACTACAAAAAAATTTCAGTCGTACCAGTCCCAACTGTATTCAAAGTAAACTAGTAGGGATGAAATTTATTCACTGTAGACAAAGGAGGCCAATCGCAGACGACTCTCTTTATGGACTACGTTGAACTGGCCGGTAAATAAAGACCTCACATAGACTGAATGTGCTCTCTTTAGGAATTTGTCCCCCGATTTTTTTAAGGGTGTTTAGCTATTTTTAGAAAAGTATCTATTACACTCGAAGAAAGGGGAAGAGTAAAAAGCTCTGTTGTCTGAAAATCCTTAATTAGGATGATTTCGATTATTATTTCTTTAAAGTTATAACATGCGCGAAATTGCAAGAGCTTGAGATCTCGCTTTCGAAGGAATAGTTTACAGAAAGAGTTTGCTACGTGCGCTCACTCGCTGTAAAACATTCCCCCCCCTCCCCTTCTCTGCTTAACTTATTGTCAGTCGCGTCACTTTTATTGCTCTGCTTAGACGCTGTTATGTTACACCTTATAAAGGGAAGCACTTGACAACTTTTTCTTTTGGGCAAGTACGTCATCTGGTACTTCAACCCCAGCCCGCCTGTAAATCAAACGTTTGTCAATCACATTACAGAAAATCCATTTAAGCTGCTGCAAAATATGCAACGACAATTGCATTGCAAACAAAAATGCGGAAAGATATTTTCCGTACTGATTTCTTCACTCACTCCCTCACACTACCCGCAGTTATTTAACTATCTCAGTCACTGCACACATATCGGAAAATAAGATTAGGACGGAATGATTCCTCTAGGTTTGTTGAAAAGCTGAATATGAATGCATATATATCAGGGTGTTTAATGTTTCAAGAATAAATAAAATGTCCACATACAAAAAAGCGCCGTACTCCCCAGGTTTCTGTTTCCGCCCCTTCCCCCCATTTTCATTTAAAATTCCTCTATCCTACTTCTCGTCCTTTCCTCCAATTTCGCCAGTGTGCTTACAAGATCGTGCTGCCGCTGATGACGGTGGATAAAATAGCGGATACCTTTTTAGAGAAATCGAAGCCTTCCTTCGTTATATCTAAATAATTTGCTGCATAAAATCAAAAATAAATACAAGGTGCTTTAACCTCCAAGAGATTTTAGGCCGAGTTAATCTTCCAATTTTCATCGTTCTCCTTTTTTAATTTTTCTACAAATTGGCGGAATGGGACCCACATATTTTACTCCGACTTCGAACATTATTACATGGCAGATGAGTTATCACTGAGAAAGCTTTTCATGACAGAAATACACTCGGTGTATTTGCAAAATCACAGCCGAGGGGTGACTCCAATTAGGAAAATTTTGTTCTAATTGAAAAAAACTTGTTTTTAGTTTTTGAAGTTCCTATGCCCGGGAATCGAACCCAGGATATTCGGTGTGGTTCGCGGAGCACGTTAGCACCACACCGTGGCAGATTTATTGGATATATAATATATAGAGAACAGATAAAATCGGCATTTTCGATAAATCTCAAATGAATAATTGACTGGTAATCCTCGTACAAAGTTTCCCGGTTTTTGCTATCTACATGGGATAGCAATGACGGTGAACCTCTTCTCTGAACAATCGGTTGATTTTGTTATATGTGCTCATTATTGTGCAAGTCATTTCATGTCGTTTCACTTCAGTGGAAATTTTTTTACACAGCTTTGTCATATGTCTAAGCATCTGGTAAAAGTTGGAGTTTCTAGCTGTTAGTGTGAGGCAGAATTTACGAAAACTCTTTGAATTGCACGGTGGGGTATTTGAGCAATCTAGCTGGCCAAAACTAAAACAGCAGTTATTTCTGTTCAAAAAGGCGTTGTCTCACTTCATTGTTATGAAAGGAAATATTTGACAGTAAGTTCACGGTGTTCCGCCCAGAATTTCTATGGATCGGGTCCCCGGTTTCGGATGGACCCGGGGTAATTTTTTGGCATTACATGAGATATGTCAATATGGGTGTCAAAAGAAAAGTATTGTACTCCGCATTTCTATTGACATTTTTAAGAAGGGTTTCCACTTAGGGTTGCCACCTCACCTTCTTTTTTATATTTCTTTGTATATCCACTATCATCTCGGAAACGGCTCAACCGATTTAAATTAAATTTGGTACATCGATATAGTATTACATTTTAAGACTTTTCACATTGGTGTTGCCACTGAGGATGTTTTCATAAGGTTGCCACCTTTTGCCAATAAGGATACCAAAATTGATCACCACTCAAAAAATCGCTGGTATGCGCAGCCGTTTTGTTATTAAACTTTGAAACAAACACAAGTTTGTGTATTGCCAAAAATTTACTGACATGATATGCCATGAAAAAAAGATATATCTTTTTGTTTGCAATGCTTTTAAAAAATTTAATATTGAAAGGTAGTAGTATTACAAGTAGAGTAACTCAGTTAAAACATGTCGTATTAAAAGTCTAACATATGAATTAAAAACACATTTACCTGGCCTAATAGAAAATGTAACTAGATTTTATTAAGGCTAAACAAGTGAACAAGTATTTAGGTGCGGTTAGCTCCGTTGACGTTGCAGATGGGTTTTGGGTATGTATACAGTGGACATTTGGGAACGCCAGGGAGTATATTTAAAAAAAAAATGGAATATTTAAAAAAATCGACTTTTGGCCAGCTAGATTGATCAAATAAATTTTATATATGTATATGTTCGATCTTGATGATTTTTTCAGTTGACAGTTTAAACTGCTTACATCTGCTGAAATTGAAAGTTTCTCGCAGCTAAACCATCAGCTTTTCTCAATAAAATTAGCTTAATTAGTACTGAAAATGCTATAAAATCTAAAAAAGTATATCAAATGAGAAAAAAAGGCATTCTAAATATTCTTTATAAAAAGGCAGAGTATACAAAGTTGAAGTTGGGAGAAATATAGCATATTCCACTTAGCTATGCTAACGCGTCCATAATTTATTTCTAACTCTAAATACTTCCATATATTTATGGTTGTTAAAATGTAACTTTGAAATAAATTTTGTTTATTTAGTAAATCCAAAATTGTAATTTGTATCTTTAATTTTAAATTAATGAAAGCAATTTTCTGTTGTAACCAAAAAATTCAACGTGCTGCTAATGTGCATGTATATATGAATATACCGTGTAGATTGAACCAAATATAATAAGCTATACATTTTGGCTAACAACTTTCGAAGTTTAATAAATTTTTGTGAGTTAAGTATAACTCTTTAATCTTCCTTTTTTTATTTCTTTGTATTCATACATATCCATAATATATATAATATATCCTAATCCCAGTCCCAGTCCGTCTCTGGTCTACTTCCCGGAAAAAAGGATCGTAAATACCAATATAGGCAAATTTATATACCACATTTCAGGCAAATCGAATAGGACATATGTAAATAGGTATGTGGGTATTATTAATTCATGTCTCTATTTCGGCTTCGCATGCATATTTATCAGTTTTGCCAGGTTGATGCGAATAAATGGAATATCACAATGAACTTGAGAGCTCTCAGCAACAGCTTTCATTTGATATCCATAATACACACACATTCTAGGTGTATCCGGGTCCACGTTTTGGCCTATATCTCGAAACCCTAGTCACCCAACGGTATAATATATTACTCTGTACTAAAGCACTTATCAGCAGCTTTCAATTGTTATCCATATTCTATAAAACATTCTTGGGGTACCCGGGTCCAAGTTTGAACAAAATCGACCGACGCATCTCTTCAACCACCGGCAAAAAACTAACACACATTTTAGCCTTTCCTTTTATATATACAGAATTTTATTTTTCACACTTCACTATAATATTTAAACGAAATGCACATGGAACAACTAAAGACTCTCCTAAATTAAAAAAAAATGTTTTAGTACTTCTAAATCGCGGGCCCCCTCAAAAAACTTGGGTCCGCGGTAATCCCCCATCCCCCCTCTCGAACGGCCTGGTGATGTGCTGTACTTGATATCATTCGATATAATATTTTTTATTGATAAGCACGTTGTTTAATTAAACACCAACCAATTACACGGAAGTATATCCGCACCACCTGAAAATATGAGTGCGGTGCGTGTACGTAACATTTTCTTATTACGTTTAAACGATCAAAAAATTTGCGATAAAATAATATTGCGACTATAAACTGAGATATAACCTATCCTATATTTCAAGTTAGATCAAACTACACACGGGGTGCAAAGCAAATTCAAAATCGGATTAGTAGTTTAGGAGTCCATCGCGAACAAACAATGTGACACGTGATTTTCATATATAAAGATAACACTCTGCCTTAAAATTTTATTTTTGGAGTTTTGCTTAATATATACCAATTTCGACTTTTTTCGGCCATTTTCGGTAATTTTTCTTTTTTCGTCATTTTTTAGTTCGATAAAAAAAGTTTTCTGTTGAAAGAGGTTTCTAACAAGTCGGCCTTTTGTGTTTCAGCAATTTTTTTTTCGCCATATCGTACGGATCCCATGACAAAAACCCTCACCACATTTTATCGAAATACTTCAAAAATTGAGGGACTAGTTTGCTTTCAAACAGACACAGATACGGACAGATGGACAGAGTTACATCAACTCATCTCGTCATCCTGACAATTTCGGTATACTCATTGGTGGGTATAACTTTTATCATTTAAGGACCTACAATAGGAAGATTCGGAACAAATTTAATACGCCTTTTTCATTTTAATGAAATGTATAAAAAATAACAACTTATTATGAAACACCCTAATGGGCATGTTGTAAATCCTATGAGGAATGTGGTGAGGATGTGTATTGGGATGACTCAGTAAAATTTCGTTTCGTTTTGATGCCAGCAATACTCCAACTGAAATGATTTAATTTACGTTTACAATTAAATTCACACTGAACAGTCACATTTGATTTGCAATTTTTGCTGTCATTGCGTTTCCTGATTGCTGCAACAGCTGCTACTGTTGATGGCTCTCATCATATTGCTTTTAATAGACAAACATATACATATTTTGAACATTAGGATGTCCATTAATTTTTTATTTATTGAGATTTTAGTAACAGTAAAAACACTTCATATTGGTGCGCTCGAAGGTGATCGAAACATTTGGAGTCAACCCACAAATGTTAACTTCTTGCACAACAATATAACGTTGTCTATATGCCATTTTGAGATTTGCAAAAACCCGCGCTAAATTAGTGGTTTGGATGGTCAACTGTTAATAAAATAAAACATGGTATGAGGAGATACCAGGGACGTTACGCCTAAGGAAAATACTATACTTGACTCCGAGAAGCTAATTTGACTTAACTAACACAAACATTCAAGTGAAATGTAAAATAAACACGTAAATTAATAAATTTTACATATTTATTCTGTAAAACATATCTGTGAGTTAATATCGACACCCCTATTTGGAAGAAGAAGATGGAGCACAACTCCACTGAGTGGGGATGGGCTGGTTGATAAAGACTTGATCTCCATTGTTGCTTCAATTTGGCATCAAATTGACTTGTTACGAAACGGATTGAATCCACTAGGTTGCTTATCGCCAGTAATGGTAGTTTGATAGAAAATAATTTTTTTCCTATGTGCTTCTTGGGTTGATTTGAGGACGGCATAAATGACAATCATTTCGGATGTAAAAAATCAAAATGCAAAGAGTGCAATGACAGACGTAAAGAATAGTATTTGCGATGTCTATTTAAAAAAATTCAAGTTAAAATTTATGTAAACTTTCCTCAAAGGTTAATTTTTTGTCTTATTTGGTCCATTTAATAACAAAATTTTGATTTTTTTAAATTCCATATGCTTTTTCTCCGTTGTCACAATATCGAACAATATCGATTTTTTTAATCTGATATTATTATCTTTTGAGTTATTTATTTTTTCATATATTTTACTATATATTGTATACCACGATGTCCTCGGCGGCTGCCGCGGTGTGGCGTTAGCGTGCTCCGTCTGGCAGCATGCTTTGCTTTACTACTTTTGGGGCAGCCGCAGTGTAGTGGTGGGTGCTCTGCCTACCCGAGGCCCTGGGATCAAGTCACGACAAAGCATCCTCAAACGTTAAGAACAAAGCTTTCTAAGCGGCACCGTTTCTCGGCAGTGATTTGGAAAACACTTCGAGTGTATTTCTGCATTGAAAAGCTTCCTAGTGAAAATTCATCTGCCTTTGCAACTGCCGTTCGGAGTCGGTATAAAATATGTAGGCCCCGTCCAGAGAATCTTCGAAGTCAAAGATTCATCGTTATAATACATTTAAATTTAATTTTTATTGGCGTGTTGTATCGCCCAGTTTTCAAATTTATTAAAAGCTCATCCCATTTACTACACAAACCTATAATGGAAATTTCAAAAATATCAAAGGAGAGTTTTGGGACGCCTAAATCGTATGAACAACATTTTATATGATACATAAAATATTGAATTCAGCCTTTTAGAAAAACTGGTTACTAACTTACTTAATTGGAGCTTAACCGTTTAAACGGTTATGGCCGTCCAACAAGGCGCGCCAGTCGCTCATTCTTTGAGTTAACTGGTGCCAATTGGTCACATTAAGGGAAGTTAAATCGTTTTCCACCTGGCCCTTCCAGCAGAAGCTTCCAAAGGAGAACTCTGATAAAAGTACTTTTTTAGCCAGAGCATCATCTTTTATTCGGATAACATGACTTACCCAACGTAGCCGCTGCTTTTTATTTCCCTGGACTATGTTGATGTCTACGAAGAGCTCGTACAGCTCATCATTATGAAAAATTGATTGCCGCTTATAATAATTGGCTTAATCGAAAATGCGTCAGGCTTATTCGGTCCTGTAAATCAAAAAAAAAAAAAAATGCAAGTCGCTATATATCTCCGAAGAGTATTTGGGCAAGCTTCTCTTCAAATTTGCGTCGTGCTCCTTTTAATTTTTCCTAAAAATTGCGGGATGGGATCTACATATTTTACGCCGACTCCGAACGGCTTATGCAAGGCAAAAGAGCTTTCACTGATAGAAATACACTCGAAGTGTTTGCCAAACAATTCCCGGTGGACGATCCTGCTTAGAAAAACGTTTTCCCAATTGAAGAAACTTTTTCAAAATTTTTCATGTTGCTTTGCTCGGTACTTAGATCCAGGGCATTCGGGGTGGTAGGTGGAGCACGTTTACACCACACTACGGCGCCAAGATTTATCCGAAAAATTGTATGTTTAAGGTCACTTACTAGTTTCATTAAGTAACTTTTGACCTTATGTTGCTGCTGTTGTTGAGTTTTGCTATTAAAAAGGATTTACAATAAATATTAAGGTTTTGAAGTTCTACACATCTTACGTACTATCGTCCAAAACACAGAGACTGGAGACGTCACCGAATTGTTGGCAGCCTTAAGCTGTTAACACAATGCCCTGCCGCCCCGAAATAAACGCGACGAACTTCGTCTTGTCAAAAATATAGTCCCCGTAATCATGGCGGAACTCAACAAGGTGGCAGCACGGGACAGCTGATTGATTGTTACTCTTTTATTTGATTTGATACATCAACTTCCGGCGCAGTACGATTTTGACATTACTCCATCGAATTTACAAAAACAAAGTACATGCAACTTTATTTATTTATGTTTGTAGGTATATCAACATGCTGCCACCTTGTATAGTTCCGCCATGCCCGTAATAACAGGAAAGTGAACACAATGAAAGCCAATAACGAAATTTACGCGACGGCATTTTCTATCGCCGTCGCTGGGCGATGACGACAAATATGGCAAGGGTTGCTGCTGTTAATTTTTTCTTTGAAGTACAATATCCAAACAAATTTTTTGGTTTTTTTTACATATAATTCCTTATTTTACTGCCAAAACACCCTCAAAAATATTAGGACAGATATCGAGAAACGTGTTGCGCTATCATTACACTATGGGACAATATCAACTTTTTTTTTGGGTATTGGACCAAACCCACTTTTTTGTAGAGATTGACGCTTAAGTAGACAAAGTACTATCTCCGTTTTTCGAAGTTAGCCTCCAAAAAATTGATATCGGCTTTCGAAGTTCGAAATTGTACATTTCGAAATTTTATTTCTTTTGTTAACGCGTTCAGCAAATTAAAAAAGTAAAAATTTGGTCGTGGTCCGCTCTTTCCCCTTATTTGAAATGCTGAATTCCGTTTTTGAAAATTTTCACGAAGTGAAAAGTCAGATAGTCCCATGATTGTGGCTACTGCTTTCATGTCTGCACTGGAATTGCTCTGCGTGCTGTAATTTTTCAAAAAAAAGATTCAGCCATTCAAATAAAAGAAAAAGGTGGACCACGACCACGTGTTTACTTTTTTATTTGCTGAACACGTCAACAAAAAAAAAAAAACAAATAAAATTTCGAAATGTAGAATTTCGAACTTCGAAAGCCGATATCTATTTTTTGGAGGCTAACTTCGAAAAACGGAGATAGTATTGTATAATTGTCTACTTAAGCCTCAATCTTTACAAAAAAGTGGGTTTGGTCCAATACCCAGCCGGCTGTTGCACAGTGTTATTGATAAGCCACCAACTTTAGGTTATTATTATTAAGTAAAATAATTTAAAAAAATTTTTTTAGTTAAACGGTTTTATTGAAAACAATACTTAAATGAAGTAATAATTATACGAAAAGCTAGAAAATAATTAGGTAGGTCCTACACTCTAAATTTTTTAGGTGTAAATTTTTGTTGAAAATGTGCTCCTTGTCTAAAAACACAATCATTTTCACTCTAGTCGAAATAAAGAAACCCAATTTGCCTAATTTCCCACAATAATACCAATTTCTCACCTAAATTGTTTGTATTTAGGCAGATGTTGTTTAATTTTAATCACAATTTGCATAATTGTCTGCAATAATACAAATTTACACGTAAAGTGTTTGAATTTGGGCAAATGTTGTTGAAT
This sequence comes from Eurosta solidaginis, assembly GCF_040869045.1. NCBI lineage: Eukaryota > Metazoa > Arthropoda > Insecta > Diptera > Tephritidae > Eurosta > Eurosta solidaginis. The sequence continues at coordinate 186,363,281 of NC_090320.1, read as the reverse complement.
TTTAAGTACTGGTGTCTAAATATCAGGTAATCAGCTGATGAAACTCACCATTTTGTCATTCGCAGAATTTTTCGTAAAAGTGCGCGTCAATTAGCAGCAATTAAAAAGTTAATTTCTCCAGAATTTATTACACCTGTCTATATAATTTTTGGAGCATATTCATTCCGTGCTGGTTGCTGTTATTATACGCATAATACAATTAAGTTCAAAGTATTATTTGTTAAAAATGTTTATGTGTAAAATTTGTGAAAAAAGTTTTGTTAACTTAATAAATTATCATTTACATCTGTACAGCCACTAAGATGAAAAGGTCAAGATGTTCAAGTGTTTGTTTTCAAAATGTGTGAAATTATAATTCTTATGAAGTGTCTTTCAGCCCAAGTCACCCCGTTAAAAAGGGATTCCGAGAGAAAGAGTTGTTTTTTAATACACAGATCCGTTGTTCATTATAGTTTTGATCAACAATCGAAGAAATAAAAAGCGACATAGAAGAACCAACTCCCTGGATATCAATAGTTGGTAAATTTCCATTCTAAAAACGACCTTAGTTATACATTTTTCCAATTTAATTTTTTTATATTTTTTAATTCCTAGCGCCATAACCACCGGATAGCTATGCCCACGTAGCTTATATTTGGTTTGAAAAGGAAATTACATTTAAGGAAGAAGATTTTAATATTATGGATGTAGTATTACAGCTGCTCTGCTACTATTATGTTTTTAATGTAGTTTACCCTAAGCAAATATCACAAACTTTTGAATTCTTAATGAGATATTTTTTTTTGATTTTACCACTCACAAATGCGAGGAAAAAAGCTACATATAAACAATTTAAGAAAAACTAATACACTTATTAGAAAACTAGACCAAGTTATCTAAAAAATGCCCATAAGTTATATTTAAATAAAGCCTTAGTAAGTCTGAGTAAATCATTGCCAAAGGCGGTAAATATTGCATTTCCTTTTTTATTATTTAATACAAAAAAAACTTGCGCTGTCAAATGAATATTATTTTTTATCTAAAAAAACATATGTAGTTTTCTTTCCTGATAAAATTGAATTTTTTAAGCTTTAATATGACAAAATTGGCCAAAACTGTAACGAAATTTATGAAAAAGTATTTCCTTATTCCTAAGAACATTTAAAAATGTAATTATAATTCTTGTTTGTCTTATATTAGTGTAAAATAAAATTTGAAAAAGTAAATTGTATCGTGTTATCGTAAAGCAATCTACCTATTTTATATTAACTATATTATATATAATGAAAATTTACTTTTAGAAAATAGGCTGATTACTTTTCTTTCCCTCGGTACTGTATATATGCATATGTATACATACATAAATATCTTTGTATTTGTTTTTATTAAACAAGAAATACAGAAAATTTAACATATTATGTTCAAAAGGTAATCAAAATTTAGACATAATTTGTGTAAAATTTTACACATATTTTGTTTAAAAATCAACAAAAATGTCTAAAAAATTAGTTGTGTAATTTTAGGTCGATAATATTCGGTAATGTGTTGCCTACTATTATCGACGTAATTTTCAGAAAAACTGATTTAGAGTGTAGGTACTAGTCATCACACCCCTTATCAATCGATGGCGTTGATCAGACAATTAAATAAAAGCGTTGGGCGCGTGAAATTTCTAAAAATGTTAGGCGTAGCATAACCTGATTAAGGTTCAGTTGGTTTTACTTATGACTATCAATAGAAATATGACGCGTCCAACGCTTTTAGTTAATTGTCTGATCAACGCCCTAGATTGATAAGGAGTGTGATGACTATTACCTAGGACCTACCTAATTATTTTCTAGCTTTTCATATTTTTTTTATTTCATGTAAGTATTGTTTTCAAAAAAACCGTTTAACTTAAAATTTTTTTTTAATTATTTTATTTTCAAGTTTTTAGTCTTTATTTAATTGCCTATTATTTCTCATTCTATTTAGTTCATTTAATGACTCATTATTACAAGGACTCTTTCCTGACAATTTGTAACAACCTAAGTCCTCAATACATAATCCTTCTAAAGACTTTACTCGACTCTGCGCCACGTATGCTTGTCCCCCCTCCAACTCCAAAATATTTTGATGTCACTTCTACTGGACTGTATGCAATATTTGTTCCAAATATGAGCCAAATCGGGCATCATAGGTCGCTTTCTATTCATGTATGTATTATGTGTTCCAAATATGGACCAAATCAAATCGGACTACAAATACGATTTTTGTGAATATCTCGATCCTTGCGCCACCTAGCGGCGATTTTTTTGATAGGTCGCTTTCTATTCTTGTATGTATTATGTGTTCCAAATATGAGCCAAATCGGACCACAAATACGATTTTTGTGAATGTCTCGATCCTTGCACCACCTAGCGGCGATTTTTTCTGATAGGTCGCTTTCTATTCTTGTATGTATTATGTGTTCCAAATATGAGCCAAATCGGACCACAAATACGATTTTTGTGAATATCTCGATCCTTGCGCCACCTAGCGGCGATTTTTTTGATAGGTCGCTTTCTATTCTTGTATGTATTATGTGTTCCAAATATGAGCCAAATCGGACCACAAATACGATTTTTGTGAATATCTCGATCCTTGCGCCACCTAGCGGCGATTTTTTTGATAGGTCGCTTTCTATTCTTGTATGTATTATGTGTTCCAAATATGAGCCAAATCGGACCACAAATGCGAATATCTCGATCCATGCGCCACCTAGCGGCGATTTTTTTTTACAGGTCGATTTCTATTCTTGCATGTATTATGTGTTCCAAATATGAGCCAAATCGGACCACAAATGCGAATTTTGCGAATATCTCGATCCTTGCGCCACCTAGCGGCGATTTTTTTCTTATTATTGCATTGTCATCGGGTTCTGAACTATATTCCAAGTTTCAAGCTTGTAGCTTATCGGGAAGTTACTTAAATTTCAATTACAAGATTAGTTCACGACGGCCGTGCATGCGGCCGTGCAGCCTGTCAACTCAAGCTAAATAAAACCGTTTAAAAATAAAAGATTTGCTAAATATTAGTTTTTTTCAATCAATGTTTTAATTACACGGCGTAGGTGTGCTGTTCCAAATTGTAACTCGTGCAAGCTTATGGAACAGTACGTAACGTACGCCGTATATATGTAAACTGTATTTTTTTAATTAAAGGTTTGTTATATTAAAGTTCGCCTACCGGATAGAGATTCCTGGGAAATAATCGTGTCTTTCTATACAGCTCTTAAAAATTTGGGGTATATTATAGAATTAAAAAAGTATGTAAGCGCCCGACGCGGCAAAGATCGTCGTCGCTAGGTTTTGTGTATATCTACAGGTTTATTGTGAGTAACTGCAGATAAATTATATCAAACATGTAAGGAAGGCTAAGTTCGGGTGTAACCGAACATTACATACTCAGTTGAGAGCTATGGAGACAAAATAAGGAAAATCACCATGTAGGAAAATGAACTAGGGTAACCCTGGAATGTGGTTGTATGAAATGTGTATCAAATGGAAGGTATTAAAGAGTATTTTAAGAGAGAGTAGGCCATAGTTCTATGGATGGACGCCATTTAGGGATATCGCCACAAAGGTGGACCAGGGGTGACTCTAGAATGTGTTTGTACGATATGGGAATCAAATGAAAGGTGTTACTGAGCATTTTAAGAGGGAGTGGGCATTAGGTCTATAGGTGGACGCCTTTTCGAGATGTCGCCATTAGGGTGGGCCAGGGGTGACTCTAGAATGTTTGTACGATATGGGTATAAAACGAAATGTGTTACTGAGCATTTTAAAATGGAGTGGACATTAAGTCTATAGGTGGACGCCTTTTCGAAATATCGCCATTAGGATGGGCCAGGGGTGACTCTAGAATGTGTTTGTACAATATGCGTATCAAATGAAAGGTGGTAATGAGTATTTTAAAAGGGAATGGATTTTAGTTCTATAGGTGAACGCCTTTTCGAGAAATCGCCGTAAAGGTGGATCAGGGGTGACTCTAGAATATGTTTGTACGATATGGGTATCAAATGAAAGGTGTTAATGAGTATTTTCAAAGGGAGTGATCCTTAGTTCCATAGGTGGATGCCGTTTCGAGATATCGCCATAAAGGTGGACCAGGGGTGACTGTAGAATGTGTTTGTACGATATGGGAATCAAATGAAAGGTGTTACTGAGCATTGTAAGAGGGAGTGGGCATTAGGTCTATAGGTGGACGCCTTTTCGAGATGTTGCCATTAGGGTGGGCCAGGGGTGACTCTAGAATGTTTGTACGATATGGGTATCAAACGAAAGGTGTTACTGAGCATTTTAAAATGGAGTGGGCATTAGGTCTATAGGTGGACGCCTTTTCGAAATATCGCCATTAGGGTGGGCCAGGGGTGACTCTAGAATGTGTTTGTACGATATGTGTATCAAATGAAAGGTGGTAATGAGTATTTTAAAAGGGAATGGGCTTTAGTTCTATAGGTGAACGCCTTTTCGAGAAATCGCCATAAAGGTGGACCAGGGGTGACTCTAGAATATGTTTGTACGATATGGGTATCAAATGAAAGGTGTTAATGAGTATTTTCAAAGGGAGTGATCCTTAGTTCCATAGGTGGATGCCGTTTCGAGATATCGCCATAAAGGTGGACCAGGGGTGACTCTAGAATGTGTTTGTACGATATGGGAATCAAATGAAAGGTGTGGCTGAGCATTTTAAGAGGGAGTGGGCATTAGGTCTATAGGTGGACGCCTTTTCGAGATGTCGCCATTAGGTTGGGCCAGGGGTGACTCTAGAATGTTTTTACGATATGGGTATCAAACGAAAGGTGTTACTGAGCTTTTTAAAATGGAGTGGGCATTAGGTCTATAGGTGGACGCCTTTTCGAAATATAGCCATTAGGGTGGGCCAGGGGTGACTCTAGAATGTGTTTGTACGATATGTGTATCAAATGAAAGGTGGTAATGAGTATTTTAAAAGGGAGTAATCCTTAGTTCTATAGGTGGAAGCCTTTTCGAGATATCGCCATAAAGGTGGACCAAGGGTGACTCTAGAATGTGTTTGTACGATATGGGTATCAAATGAAAGGTGGTAATGAGTATTTTAAAAGGGAGTAATCCTTAGTTCTATAGGTGAACGCCTTTTCGAGATATCGCCATAAAGGTGGACAAGGGTGACTCTAGAATGTTTGTACGATATGGGTATCAAAATTTTTTTTTAAAGGTGGGCGTGTTCTTCATCCGATTTTGCTTATTTTTATTTAGCACATATATAGTAATAGTAGTAACGTTCCTGCCAAATTTCATCATGATATCTTCAACGACTGCCAAATTACAGCTTGCAAAACTTTTAAATTACCTTCTTGTAAAAGTGGGTGGTGCCACGCCCATTGTCCAAAATCTTACTAATTTTCTATTCTGCGTCACAACGTTAACCCATGTACCAAGTTTCATCGCTTTATCCGCCTTTGGCAATGAATTATCGCATTTTTTCTGTTTTTCGAAATTTTCGATATCAAAAAAATGGGCGTGGTTATAGTCCGATATCGTATATTTTAAATAGCGATCTGAGATGAGTGCCCAGGAATCTACATACCAAATTTCATCAAGATGGCTCAAAATTTACTCAAGTTTTCGTGTTAACGGATAGACGGACGGACGGACGGACGGACATGGCTCAATCAAATTTTTTTTCGATACTGATGATTTTGATATATGGAAGTCTATATCTATCTCGATTCCTTTATACCTGTACAACCAACCGTTATCCAATCAAAGTTAATATACTCTGTGAGCTCTGCTCAACTGAGTATAAAAATCGATTAATCTGTGGAAACCCTTTTTAGGGAAGACGTGACTGCACACATCCAAATATATATGGGTCTTCCCATGAACCTACTCATCCATTTTGCATTGTCGATTTCACTTAGGCAGCTTTTCGTACCCTTCCTAAACGATGTCTGTGATAATTTCAAGTTTATCTTTTGGGAAATATGAATTTTTGAAAAAATAGGCACTTCCTTGGACACCTTGGTTACTAAATGACATTTTTAAATATTGTTCGACTTCGGTAATTTTGTTTGAAACTATTGTTTTTTATTAATTATCTCACAAGCTAATGCAAAGTGACTATTAAAATTTTTACACAACTTTTCTGTTACTGTTATGTTTTAATAACTCAGTGAAATCGGTAATGTAAAATCCATTGATATGTTCAGCTGGCATGGAAAATATCTATTTCTGAGTTCTTTTTAGCTCCGTGAATACCTCTTTTCACCATATCGGACCAGTTTTCGACATGAACATTGAACGGCCTAGACAGTTATTGCATAAAACGTAGAATTATTTTTGGTAGTATAGAACAGCTTCTGGAAAATGTTTACTATTGAAGGCAGGAAATTTAACTGGTCATCCATTAAGATATGTCATGAAAATCATGGTGCTGTTGCAAACCTAAATTGAATAAGGTGAAACTCACATGATCATTATATGACACTGCGCTAAGAATGGTTTTGCGCTCAACAGAAGGTATTAAAACGTACAAAAAGAAAAAAACGTCCAAAATGAGGTGAACAATCGAATCTAAAAAATAATTTTCATTGCACGTAATCCCTATGAGACCAAATTGGCACATACAATTTTATGTGTGATTATCGACGACGAAACATATTTGAAAATGGAAACGTTGCCAGGTACCCAGTTCTACTGCTTGTAGTCTGGAGAGGAGATTGTTAGTTCGGAAAAAGCAGGCATAAATCTATACCGCTCTTTGTGATGGGAACCTTCAACATAGAAATTTACGAAAAACGTCTTCTGCTCTTCCTACGTCGTCATAGTGATCCAACTACATTTTCATCCAGCAGATTGCGCTTGTGTCACACAATAATGGTTGCGGAAAGCAATATCGCTAAAAGGGCACAAAACCGATGTTGACGTCGGGTCTCTCCAGAAAAGTTCGGTCATACGAACAGCCACGAATAGTTTGATAAAATTTCTTTCCTGCCATTGATATTACTATGTATTTCTATGCTAAAATTATATCACTAATAGATAACATCACACAAATGCTCTGAGGCCTCAATCACCATAAAAACGTTTTGGAACTATCCGATGACCAAATAATCTTCCCTTTCCGCTTGAATAGTTTTAGATAAAATCGGGTCTACATGACGCCTTACTTTTTTAAGCTTTGGGAATTAATATAAGATTTTAAAGTTCTTAAAAGTTTACCTTGCTGGCCATAACTCCGAACATTACCAGAACCGCCACATGTATCTCAGCGAGAATATTTGCTTAACAAATCCTTTTTCACGCTTGTTTGCTTATGTTACCTACACAAATCCTGGTGGAAGATCATCTGAAGATTCCCTGCCGTGATGCTATGCTTTACCACTTAAAATTACACTTTACACAATTATAGGTCTTTCGCGACAGTAATAATAATTATTACGCCTGGAAGCACTGCGATCTATTGTGCATAACTGTAATAATACTTGGGGTCATTAAAAATATTTTCTCTGCAGGCACAGAGAAAATTACAAACGGTAGTTTTCTGTTCCGAAAAATCTGAATTTTTTTCTAAAATAAATGTTTATTATATCTAATAGTTTTTTAAATAAATCAAAGTTCACCTCATAGTGCATGCGAAACGCGATGGCAGCATCCATACTTGTCGTTATGCGCTGCATCAAAAGCTACTTAGTCCGAAGCATGATTCAATCACAAGAGATTTGCTCGGCTGACAAAATTTTTGACAATTGCAGCCATCTTGCTCCCAAATCGAACGGACATCCATTAACTGTGTTGTTTCTTCGCAAATGTAAGAAAAAATTTTAATAGTAGAAATAGGAGGCAAGCAATTTACAATTGCCTGACACGGGCTGAGCTGCATAATTCCTTTATATTACATGAGGCTGTACAAAGGAAATTTGTATGAAATCTAAACCTTCGATCATACGAAACCTAAACTGAAATTTAAATTAATGATTGATCGTCAAAAACTGGACAAGCAAATCGACTCATTCATAAATAGCGTTAGAAATGCCATAACGATATGTTTTACTCATTCAATTAACTTATTCATTCCGTATGTTCGGTACAATAGTCTCTAATTAAGTATTTCTTGAATCGTTTTGGATCATTCGGACGTCGTGACGTAGTATCAAACAAACGTGTCCAGAGTATTCCAAATTAACGATTTATCCGGAACGATTACATGAATACTTAAACGGAAAAGAGCTTTTCGAAGTTTCAGAACAAACAGGTAAATAAGACATGTTTAGCAAGACAGCACATAAATTCACTCTTCTTTCAAGGCCTGAATATAAAGTTCTAGGACAATCACAATTTTTTTATTCAATTTTTTTTTTCTGAGTTCATTTCGACTGCTGAGTGAAGTATCTTATGTTCGCTCTCTGCCCGAAATCGCTCTATCTCAAAATATTTTTCGAAAATACCCCATTTTCGGGTTTTTTTTAATGCGCCCTATATCAGAGTTAGGTCGCAGAACACCTTATCTCAGAAATTTTTTCATAAACGCCCTATTTTATGTCAAATTGCATTGAATTTATGTACGCTCAAGTACAGAGTTTTTGAAACAAATTTCGAGATAGTGTATTTTTGAATAAAATTCTGAAGTTCGGCGTCCTTAAAGAAAAATCTGATAGAAAAATCAAATTTCTCAAAATATTTAGTAAAAAGTGAATAATTTATCCAAAACCTGTTGGCATTTACCAATTTAGTATCACTACTAATATACTACTAAAGGTAGCTTTCTACTACAATTTTCACTGAAGGGGATTGACTTATTCCCCGTTTCCGTAGTTCGTAAAAGCAACCAGTCCTAATTTTTAAATTTGGGAGTGTCAAAGTTCTGCCATTATTAGAGAAAAAACCTCTGGTAATTGAATCATGAATTTGAGTCATGTGGGCGGTTTTTCTTTCAAACAAAACAGACACAATTTTTACCTGTCATTGGGATTCATAAACAAATAGGAACAAATCCGTCAGAAAAATTCCATTTTTTCAATAAAATATTTACATATGTATGTATGTGTATTATCTGAATTTTTATCCAGCCTTTTAACTACCCTGAATGTGAGACTCTAAGTAAAAGAAGGAGAAACTCCAAATATTCTCGATTAAACTGCCAATTGATATTCTTTCACGACTACAGCGTCGATTCAGCATTGTAATATATGTAGTAATAATAACCACGTAGTGTTTTCATCTCAAAGGTGTTCAGTATCAGCATTTTCCTCGAACACATCAGGCTACGCTTTTTAACTTATGGTCCAATCTGAGCACTCTCATGTGCATCGTTTTAACTGCACTCGGCACATTTATATGAACGAGTGTATTGAATTAAAAAGCACACACAAGAGCATGGGCATACAATTTTTGAATCAAAGAGCACACTCGTGCGCATGTGCTTTATTTCGTTTGGCACACACATGAGTTGTATGCTCAATATCTTTTCAACATTGCACATCTCATGTGTATGAACATTTATTTCAGTGAGAATTTATTTCCCGTACGTGTGTATGCTGAGCATGTGTGTGCAAATACGAACCCTGCTACTAATATACTACTGAAGGTCATTTTATACAACAATTTTTGCTGAAGGGGATTGAATTATTCTCCGTTTTCCCTATTTCGTAAAAGCAACCCGTCCTGATTTTTAAATATGGGAGCGTCAAAGCTCTGGCATCATTGGAGGACAAACCTCTAATAATTGAATCATGGTCCGAAGGCACTATGAGTGATATTCTGGAAGGCATTCTACTGACCCATATTGGTTGAATTTTTCAGTAGTTATACAATTTTTGTTTAAGTTCATTTTGAGTAGTGGCTTTCACACTTTTGAAGACGAGACCCTAAAATAGTTTTAAAAACATCCTGCCCATTGTTTACTATTTAGTTTGGCAGCTTAAGTTGAGGTTATATCGCGAACAGAGTGGAAGGCAGTAAAAGAAGGCAGTCTAAAAGGAGTGGAATGAAGAACAGTAGGAAGAGCAGAGTTGCATTGGATCAATATACCTTCAACCGTTGTATAAGTATTATAGCTAAATGTAGCAAAAATAACTAAAAGAGGACTCCTAACGCACAATATGCTCACAGTGAATTTTTTGGTACAAATTTTGTGTATTTCGTTTAAAGCCATTGTACGTGCTCCAAGCATGTAGGAAAGAGCACTTGAGGTTATCGCAAAATTTTTAAAATCTTATTTCTACGAATTGATTTTTTTAAAAAAACAAATTAACTTGCATATGCAACTTCGTTATTCTTATCTACCATAATACGGAATACTTATACACTTTTTCTGACTTTTTAATAAAAAAAAAAAAAAAAATTTTATCGGAACAAAATAAAAATTATGTAGTTATTTTTTGGGTTGCAACCCTCGCGAAAGAGCAGCGCGTCACCAATTACCATCATCGCCAAAGAGGTTGAGGATGCCATCGATCATGCTAAACCATCCAAAGCAGTGGGGCCAGATGACATAGCCATGCCGATGCTTAAAGTCCTAGGGAAAGATGGTTTCAAATATTTAGCACATGTCTTCAACCTGTCTTTTTCCACCTTTGTCATACCCGAAAAATGGAAAATGGTCAAGGTGGTCCCGCTACTAAAGCCTGGGAAACCAGCTAACATAGGAGAGTCATATCGCCCGATATCTCTCCTATCGCCAGTAGCCAATACGCTTGAAGCCATTTTGCTCCCCTACTTCCAAGCAAATTTGCAGCTAGCCTCTCATCAGCATGGCTTCTGGAAACTCCATAGCACCACCACCGCGCTAAATGCCATCAGTACCCAGATAAATGGCGGTTTAAATCAAAACCCCCACCATAGAACAGTACTCGTAGCGCTAGACCTATCAAAAGCGTTTGATACGGTCAACCATGGCACGTTACTGCAAGACTTGGAAGGGTCTACCCCTCCCCCATGTCTCAAAAGGTGGACCGCAAATTATCTGTGTGGTCGGCAGGCATCGGTGCAATTCTGAAACGAAACATCAAAGCCAAGAAGAGTTAAACAAGGGGTGCCACAGGGTGGTGTACTATCCCCACTTTTGTTTAATTTTTACATATCAATACTACCTTCGCCACCGGAAGGAGTTACTATCGTTTCTTACGCCGATGACTGCACAATAATGGCCACCGGCCCGGGCCCACAGATCGATGAGCTTTGCAACAGAATAAACGGCTACCTCCCTGATCTCTCCAGTTTTTCCGCCTCGCGAAACCTGGAATTATCACTGAATAAATCATCCGCGACCTTATTTACAACTTGGACGTCCCAATTGTCGACCATTTTGAACATCCACGTCGATGGCACTACGCTACCGACTGTGCTACACCCCAAAATCTTGGGTGTGACGTTTGATCAGGATCTACATTTTGGTGAGCACGCAGACGCAATTGTTCCGAAAATCCAGGGCCGTAATAAAATCCTCAAATCCCTTGCTGGCAGTACTTGGGGAAAAGACAAAGAAACGCTCATTACCACGTACAAAGCAATTGGTCAGCCGTTTGCGTGCTACGCGTCCCCTATATGGTCGCCAAGCCTAAAAACTACCCACTGGAAGAAGCTACAGGCCTGCCAAAATACTGCGCTCAGAACCCCACGGGCTGTCTTCTTATGTCCCCAGAACACCATCTACATAATGAGGCGAGAATACTCCCCATCAGGGAGAGAAATGAGATGCAAACCAAACAGTTCCTGTTGAATACCCAGAAACCTGGGCATCCCAACAGACAGATTGATGAGCCAACACCGCCTAGGGACTTAAGGAGTTATCTCCGTAAGCATTTTGAGGAAATGCGGCACCTGAGAACTCAGCCGTATGAAGCAAAAAAACACAAGCAGGTCCTTGGTGAACTCCGCAAACAGGCGTCGGACCTTTATGCCGGGAATTTCCCGGTGAATCCAGTACTCAGGGAACAGTACCCAAAACTTGCGGAAGAGGAACGCATACTCTCCAGGGAAATGCGAGTCACTCTGGCTCAACTTCGTTCTGGATACTGTAACAGGTTAATCTCTTACATATCCAGAATTAACCCCGACATACAAAATGTATGCCCGCTTGCAATGTGTCCCCACATGCCTTCAACCATCTCTTTAATAGTAATGTGGAACCAACGCCTCTAACACCCCTTTCATTATGGTCCACCCCTGTTGAAACAGTAATTTTCCTTGGACTCCCGTTAGAGGATATTGATGGCAATTTGTGATCGGTCGCAGCTATTAGGGCGAAAAATTGCTACAACAACAACAACAACAGCACCGCGATCCACCAAAATATCGCGATCCACAATTTGAAACCCCCAGATTGAGAGTATAGGATTTAAAACCGGAAGAAAAATTAGTTGAAGTGGCCAAAGTGGCAAGGTTTGACTATAGTTAACTGAAAATTGCACCGAAAGATCGGGCGTTGAACTTTTGGATTAAACCCTTGTTCATAAAAAGTAAAATTAGTTTATAAAGCTCTTAAAATCTGAAATTTGTATGGAAATGTCAGTTTAAAAAGCTTTTTAAAATTTATTTTTTAAGAATAATGAGGTGAACATTTTATACATATTTCAATATTTTTTCAGGTCTTAAGTCTGAAACCTGAACTATATTTTTATTTGTACATGGTGCAGGTCAACACTCTAATGAACATTCATATGTACCTATTTACATGTGTATGTATGTACATATGCATTTAACATCTGCTATTGCATACCCTACATATATGTACGTATACATTGGATTTTTGTTGCTACTACTGATGGCAGATGGCTGTGCAAACGTCAACATCAAATTTGATTACAACATCGATGACATCCACATTTGCTCAGCCCTTGACAAACATGTAATGAAAATGTTTTTGCGGCTGAAATATTGAAATGAGTCAATAAATTTGAACACACATATTAACATAACAAACAAAATTATGAACATAATTCTATTAATAAAAGAGAAGTCATCCGTAGGCAGATGTGCCAAAATTTTTCAAATATATTAATTCTAGGATGTGTACGACGAAACCCTATGCTCATCAGCTTTAAACTCCTCTAGCAATTATGTGCATATATACATAAATAAAGCATTTGTTAAACACAGGGATGTACTTAAAGATATACGAAGCTTTTTGACAAAATTTGCTATAGTCAAAAAGCTGCAGCTTGCTTTAATTACTTTCCTTGTTCTGAATGTTATGAATATACACTACTTAAAATAAACAAATTGTGTTTTCTTTCTTCTCTGGAAAAAATGTTACCCTCATGTTGCACTCTAAGATTTCAACATTTTAACTAGGTCACTTGGCGCCCTGCAAAAAGGCTAATATCAGCTTGATTGCTTGTATATCCGGAACGATCTCGAAAACGGTTTAACCGATTTGAATGAAATTTGGCACATATGTAGATAGTGTATCACATTCTGAGGGTGTTGCCACAAGGTTGCCAGTTACGTGAAATTCAAAAAAAATTACACGATATATGCCAATATGTGTATCAAAATAAAGGTATTTCACGCCACTTAGGGTGGCCACCTCACCTTATTATTTATGTCTCTTTGCATATCAACTATTAGGTATCGAAGAAACTGCTCAAACCAATTTGAGTGAAAATTTGTACATAGATAGTGTATCACATGCTAATACTTTCTATCTACATACATAGGTTTTGCCACTGATGTTGTTTTCACCTATAAGGAATTTAAAAAAAAATTACATAAGATATGCCAATATGGTTATCAAACGAAAGTTGCTTAACTCCGAATTCTAAAAGAGACATTTTTATGTAGTGTTTACACTTAGGGTTACCACCTCACCTTATTATTTAAATCCCTTTGTATATCCATTATTATCGCGGAAACAACTGAAATTTTGAATGAAATTTGGTACATCGATAATGTGTGTCACATCTAATACCTAGCTATTGTCACTGCGGATATTTTCAAAAGGTTGAACGTATATAAAATAAAAATAAAAATTCCAAACGATCTCGAAAACGGCTTAACTGATTTGAATGAAATTTTACACATATATATATATATATATATACAAATATGGGTATCAAACGCACTGCAATAGAGATATCTTTAAGTATGATAGACACTTAGGGTTGCCACCTCACCTCATTATATATGTATATTACTCTGTATGTCCACTACTATCTCGGAAACGGATCAACCAATTTGGGTGAAATTTGGTACATCGAGTTGGAGTTAAGAATATTTTGGTTTTTGGTGGTTATAAAATAAAATAAAATAAAATAAATTTATATAATATAAATTTATATCAAAAAAAAATTTGCTAAAAGAAAGCTGATTACACGGAGAGTGTGTACGTCAATGTTTATTACATATGTAGTCTGTTTAAAAATTTAACGTGAATTTTCTTAAAGATTTTCGTAATATGGACGTTAGTAATGTTTGTTTGTGTATGCTAATTATGAGCGATCAGCTGTGAGTTGTGCTAATTTTTGAGGTTTACAATGGTGTACATAGTAATTTTGTTGTAAGTATAGCCCGAAGATCAGTAAATACAAGCAAATTATAAAGTTCATTATTGCCATTCAAAGTAATAACAAAAACCAATGACATTATTCAAGTTGGAATATTTTTGGCGAGAGTTTTGTTGATTATAATATTAGACAAAATAAAATAAAATAAAATCTCCATCTTTCATGCTTTATACCGGTGTAAAGGCAGATGCTTTTATCCACTCAGGGCATTCGTATGGCTCTAAAATTGGTGAAGTATAAATATTGGAGATTACGAGTTGAATACTAAGCTCCAGAGAAGTTAGTTGATGAATGAGTGAAATTCAGAAATATGCCTTTGTAACCATCGCCATTTGTAAACTTTGTAATGTTTCCCTAATATCAATAACAAACAATAAAAGCATCTCTTTCTAATTAAATACATAAAATAAAACAAAATAATATAAAATAAAATAAAGTAAAGTAAAAAGAAGTAAGGAAGGCTAAGTTCGGGTGTAACCGAACATTACATACTCAGTTGAGAGCTATGGAGACAAAATAAGGAAAATCAGCATGTAGGAAAATGAACCTAGGGTAACTCTTCCAAGGTTGTATGACATGTGTATCAAATGGAAGGGATTAAAGAGTATTTTAAGAGAGAGTAGGCCATAGTTCTATGGATGGACGCCATTTAGGGATATCGCCACAAAGGTGGACCAGGGCTGACTCTAGAATTTGTTTGTACGATATGGGTATCAAATGAAAGGTGTTAATGAGTATTTTCAAAGGGAGTGATCCTTAGTTCCATAGGTGGACGCCGTTTCGAGATAATTAGGTCTATAGGTGGACGCCTTTTCGAGATATCGCCATTAGGGTGGGCCGGGGGTGACTCTAGAATGTGTTTGTACGATATGGATATCAAATTAAAGGTATTAATGAGGGTTTTAAAAGCAAGTGGCCCTTAGATGTATATGTGAAGGCGTTTTTGCGATATCGACCAAAATATGGACCAAGTAATCCAGAAAATCCTCTGTCGGGTACTGCTAATTTATTTATATATGCAATACCACTAACACTTTTTCATTTTCTTCTACTTAATATGGTAGGTGTCACACCCATTTTACAAAGTTTTTTCCAAAATTTTTATTTTGCGTCAATAAACCAATCCAATTACCATGTTTCATTCCTTTTTTCGTATTTGGTATAGAATTATGGCATTTTTTCATTTTTCGTAATTTTCGATATCGATAAAGTGGGCGTGGTTATGGTCGGATTTCGGCCATTTTTTATACCAAGATAAAGTGAGTTCAGATAAGTACGTGGACTAAGTTTAGTAAAGATATATCGGTTTTTGCTCAAGTTATTGTGTTAACGGCCGAGCGGAAGGCCAGACGGTGGACTGTGTATAAAAACTGGGCGTGGCTTCCACCGATTTCGCCCATTTTCACAGAAAACAGTTACCGTCATAGAGTCTATGCCCCTACCAAATTTAAGGAGGATTGGTAAATTTTTGTTCGACTTATGGCATGAAAAGTATTCTAGACAATCTAAATTAAAATGGGCGGAGCCACAAGTTGAATATAAGCAATAAAAACTACACTTTCATCACACATACTTATATGCTGATTCTTGCGCTATACTTCCAACAAAAAAACTGCGTAGTCCTGTGAGCATTTGCTCTGAGGAAAATTTTTAGCTAAAAGGTGGTTTGCTACTATTTGCTCCTGAGATCCACTCTAAGTTCTCGAACTATTGCAATACAACCCTACGCGTTCATCACAAAATGTAAATTTAAATAGATATCGCTAAAAGTGACGCACAATAGCGTTTATATCTCTTCACCCCTTTTTGAACGTATATCTCTCTAAATCAGGGAGGAGTTCAGTAATTTATTTTGAGAGGAACATTTGAACATACGAACATTATGTATGTGTACTAAAACTTGTCCCAAAATATTACTGAATACCACAAAAAGAACGACGTGATACTGAGTATTTCGCGATACAGTTTCCATTTCATTCACTAATGGTTTACGCTATTTTTCAGCGATTTATTCAAAGTTTATCTGTCCGAAAAACAAGTATCATTATTTCTATAAAAAGTGCTATATAGTGAGATATCTCGGAAAAAGGAAAGTAGCGCCAGTACTGCGAAATCCGAGATTTTATAATTTCACCAGAAATGGAATACAATAGCTTTAGCTCTATTCCTCATCAAGGTGCTAGAAGTGTTTATGCAATGTTTTAAGGATGTTGAGAGGCGTGAATAAATACAACACCGAAATCAAAAATTATAAAAATAAACTTGAAAATAGGATATATATAGCCATAGAAACTAAAAGCCTGCTAAAAGGATATGACGTTGTACGGACGTTTTAACTAGTTGTTGTTCTCTGAAATCAGGTTTGCTCATAGTTATTTAACGTTTGCAAATTGAATATATATATATATACACATATATTCAGCGAAGAAAGGTAGGAATTCATAACTTTCCTTAGCCACTTTTTAGAGAACAAGACACACATCAACTAAAAATAAACGTATATGGTACAAAAGTTTATTCTGTTGAGAAATTTTACTCAGAAAACGAAAATTTCACCTTACACCCTGTTTGCATGCAACTATCTAACTGTACTGCATAAAATATTGAAAGCTGCAAATTTGTTTGTTCTTCTCAATTCGTATGTAAAGTTACAATGGTTTATGTTATGAAAACTAAAAATATATATAGCTCTTGTTGTTGACTAAAAGACTGATGCAAAATTGAATTGTTCGCTTCATTACACAGAATAAATGCATGCGCGACAGTTTTAATAATAATTAAAATAAAAATGAAATGAGAAACATTCATACAACTGCAGGCATAATAATAATAATTGTTACGTTAGTATAACATTGCTGGATTATTAACTCGCACTACAAAATAACAACTAAAAATGCAATAATAAAGAGTTAAAACAAATAAACAGATATAAACGAACGATAGCTGTAGCGAGAATTGCTATTGTTGCAAGCTTTATTAATATAGAGTTGTTGTTGATGTAGTCTGTGATAACAATAATCAGTAAAACTGACGTTTAATGACAATCACTGCCTTTTGTTGCTGTTGCCTTTAATGAAGTGTGTACGAGGGTTATATTTAAGGCTGCTATATTTTTCTTTCCTAAATACAGGACAAACTCAAAATTAATGGGAATTACAAGATTTAAACTGACCGCATACTGACAAAACGGTCTCCTTTTTTAGTATTTATGCATGTCCCGTTTTTTTATAAGAAATCCGAAAATTTCCATGGTTTACCAACTGCACTGTCGCAATTGCAAAGGTGCTTGGAAAATCGCTGAAAAGAATAAAGAAATTAATATAATTTCTGAACTTGACAACTAATAACTTTAACCGCAGCAAAATCTTTGCTCGCTCGGTCATATACTTTGGAGGAGATATGTGTATTGCTATGCACAAGCAGAAAATGAATATCAGATCAGTGATCTATTATAGGAAAGTATGCAAAATTAAAACATTTAAAGGCGCACTACGTATTGACAAATGTTCTGATAGATGTCTTCTGGAAATCGGTAGAAGATCTTCTCACACATATTAATAATTTAGTTGCCACTTCATAAAAAAAGTAAGTGAAGTTTCAACCGCTACTCCTAATATATGTGACCTTAACTCTAAACTGTTATTTCAAGGATTTTTCTGCTATAAGCTGTGGCAGGCCGCCACCTCCAATGACAAGCCAATGTTAAAAGGGCATATTATGTGCAAAGACGGTGGTTGCCCCGAGTTGTAGACCTGCAAGAATATTCTTTCTTTTAATTTGATGCTATTTGCAAAGCACGTTCAGGGATTCTCTTCAATATATTTCTAATAGGTTCGGTTAGGTTGAACTACCCGATCCATGAGGACCTCACATAGACTGAATGAGTTAATAGTGTTACTAGAAATTTGTTTAACGACCAAATTGAAAAACCCTATCAAAACCTATATTACAAAATAACTCCGCCCTCTTAGCAAAGAGGGGAAGCTTTCTAGGACATTTGCCATTTGCTGCTTTTAGATTTGACAGCTGCATTACTTCCAATAGCTGGAGTCTTAGCCTGGCAAGCGCAGGGTATGAGCACAAAACGTGCTCGATCGTTTCCTACATTTGCTATTACTGACCAAGCCTAATTTGATGGCATGTGACACAAGTAGACAAAGTCTAGTCAGAATACCGGTCATGAGTCTACAGTCCTCTCTTTTTAATGATAGAAGCAGCTTTGTTAGTCTAAGGTTGTAAGACCTACACATAATTTTCGCCACTTTGCAGCCCCTCGTTTAGATCCACGCCTTTTCCGCTTGGTCGATCATGTGCACCTCTCGCATTCTGTTAATCTCGCCCAATCTGATTGGGGCGACTACCGAGCATGCTTCAAGGGTGCGCCCTTTTTAGCTAATTCGTCCGCTTTTTTATTCCCATATGCCCTGGGACCCAATATATATGTATGCTTCTCCCTGTCCCGATTCTCTGCAGAGACTGCTTACACTCTAACTGTAACGACAGCCCTCATAATATAATAGATGTAATTGCAAATAGGCATACACCACAATGCATCTAGCGTTGCAACTAAATGTTAACAGTGGGATTCTGATCGATGCGGTGTTGATTAACATGCATTAGTATGTTAGCGGTGGCTGCACATCATTCTGGTGATGCAGGCCTATAGGTGTATTGGAAGATATATCCGCGTATGCGTGTATATGTTAGATTTTTAGAAACGGGAATTACTGCCTGGTTCGCTCACACATGCTACTATGCCAAAAGATATAATTTTACAGGAAAATTGCCGGTGGCACTGTTATGCCAAAAAGCGCTTTGCTTAAAGTTAACCAAATCGCGTATTTAATCCAGTGCTGAAATTGCAAGTAAACATAAAATAAATAAGAAGACAATTTAGAAAAAAAAACCCGTAAAGTAGTATTACGCGAGTGAAACAAAAATAACGAGGTGCACAAGAAACGGTGCAGAACAAATCGGTGTAATGGACACCGGTAAAAATCTGCAGAAAGCTACTGGTAAGTAAGAGGGTTGACAGCGAGGTGAGTTTCAACAGCTGACCCATATGATATGTATGTATATGAATATGTATGCTCAGTAACCTATTTACGTGAGTTATTCTCATATTAGAACACACATTTTTACATAAATATCGCCATGTACAAATGTGCCTGCATTGCGTAAAATAATCTATGTACGCACGTATGTACATACTTATATTAAATCATACGCTCATGTACGATCGTTTTTAGATACTCAGCTGAGACTGAGATTAGGATTCAGTACATATACCCTATATCACTCTGCGCAAATTTTTATACTCAGTTGAGCAGAGCTAACAGACTATATTAAGTTTGATTGGATAACGGTTGGTTGAACAGGTATAAAGGAATCGAGATAGATATAGACTTCCATATATCAAAATCATCAGGATCGAAAAAAAATTTGATTGAGCCATGTCCGTCCGTCCGTCCGTTAACACGATAACTTGAGTAAATTTTAATGTATCTTGATGAAATTTGGTATGTAGGTTCCTAAGCACTCATCTCAGATCGCTATTTAAAATGAACGATATCGGACTATAACCACGCCCACTTTTTCGATATCGAAAATTTCGAAAAACCGAAAAAGTGCGATAATTCATTACCAAAGACAGATAGGTTAGGTTAGGTTGGGTGGTAGCTTCCCTAATAGGGGAAGCTCACTTGGACAACATGACGGTCCGTTGTGATACCACATATAATAAACTAAACTAACGGTGACGTAGATATATCTACTTAGAGAATCGCTGGGTAGCAACGATAAAGTTCCGAATGATCCCGATCTCAACCTTGGATAGCTCCTCGGGAGATCCAAGTGAGTCACGTCCGAAATACTTTCGCCTAGTTCTGGCAAAAGCTGGGCAGACAAGCATAAAGTGATTTGGGGATTCCACCTCATCATCCTCCATACAGCTGCAGCAGGATGGAGTTTCCAATATATTGAGGCGTACCGCATGGATACCCATGGGACAGTGCCCTGTCAAAACCCCAATGACCATTGATAGGTGAGCCTTAGTGAACCCAATTATTTCAGCAGACCTCCTGCCATCAACTTTCGGCCAGAAAGATCTTGATATCCTGCAAGAAGTAGTGTCCGCCCAACGTTTGCTGAGCTGACTCGAGGCCCAGCTATGAAAGAGCAATCCACAGGTGGCTAGCGGAATCCCGAAATCCCTACAGCCATCTTCATCCGGTTCAGTTGTACGGATTCGGGCTGAGAGATCCTCTTGACAGTTACCCGGAAAATCACTATGGCCCGGGACCCAGATAATCTTAATTGTAAAATAATTCGATGCAATCGCAAGTGAGGTCAGGCACAGACCACCCTCGATCGCACTGTAGTTGAGCTCAAGGCCTTTATAGCCGCTTGGCTATCAGAGTAGATGTTAAATTCCCTAACCGTAATAGCGCTGGATAGCATTTCATCCACCGCATCCTTAATCGTAGCAACTTCCGCTTGGAATACACTGCAGTGATCAGCCAACTTAAACTTGCGGCTTACATTTAGCTCTTAACCGCCAATCCACATGATTCAGCCCACCTAGCCACAGTATCCAGGTAGCCCTGCAGAACACCGCGCAGGGTGCCCAGGTCAGTCAGCCGCTCAAACGTCTTAAGAAGAAACGACGAGAGACTGATTGGCCTGAAATCCTTAGGTGACACATGAGAGCTCCTGCCGGCCTTCGGAATAAAGATGACCCTAACCGTGTGCCATGACTTAGGGATAAAGTTAAGCCTGAGGCAGTTAGTGTAGATGATGGCCAACCAGCGGCAGGAAATCCCTAAAGACCTTTGAAGTTGCGCAGGAATGATGCCATCCGGGCCGGGTGGCTTATAGGGCTTAAACGAATTTATAGCCCAGGATATTTGACTTTCCCGTAGTGGGATGGCAGGCATTTCTGCATGGCCAGCAACTGCCGACCACGCAAGCGAAGATCCCTGTGCAACTGGGACATCGGGAAAATGATTGTCCAGTAAAAGTCTCAGGGACTCCTCGCTACTCATCGACCAGTCCCCACCATCATCTCTCAGATACCCCCGAGGGGCGGGATTCTTAGAGAGTATTTTTCTAAGCCTCGCGGATTCATTGTAGCCCTCTACATTTTCGCAGAAGCTTCAATTATGAATCTCGCTTGGCTATCCTTATTTCATATTTATAAATCCCCAGATTCACCTTATAGAGCTCCCAGTCCGAGGGTAGTTTACTCCTCCTGGCTCTGTTAAAGAACCGCCTACTGGACGCTCTTAGGTCGTCAAGGGAATCAGACCACCAGGGCGGCTTGCCCTTCCCCCTGTAAGTTTTCAGTGTGCAGGACTGTTGAAAGGCGCTATTGCTTGCCAAGGTGAAGTTTTCCACCAGACCGTCTATTTCAGATTCGGACAGGTCCGAACCAACGATAGGCACCTCAGGCAATAGCTCTCCCAACTTCATACAATACAGGTCCCAGTTGGTACTTTTAGGGTTCCTAACAGATATTTTACCGGGACGTTCTTCATTCACCGAGAACTGAATATATCGGTGATCAGAGAGAGAGTGCTCGTTGAGAACCCTCCAGCCAGATATTTGATCTTCTAGTTCTCTGCTAACCAGGGTGAGGTCCAGGACATCCTCCCTTACCGCATTAATAAAAGTCGGGTCATTCCCCCTATTACATATACAAAGTCCCTCATCTACACCATCATTCGTTACTGCCTCGCTCGAGGCAGGCCGTGGTTACGTCAGCATTGCTGAAATTAGAGAGAATAAAAGCTTTAAATTCCTTTTTAATAAGCACAGAGGATCTAGGCCTACCTGCCTCCCCATGCACCAACGTGTTGAATTTTCCCGTCCTTAATCCAGAAATTCTCAGCCACGGCTCCTGGTTAAGGACTATATCCACTCCGCCTTTCTCAAGACAGAGCAACAAGTTTGCGGAAGCCGCCCTAGAATGCTGAAGATTGATTTGACGGATTTCCATTAACACCACCCTTCTTCTTCTGCACCCCATCTTTGGCGGCTTCGCCCTCGCCCTTCTCCCCCCCAAACAGACGACTTACACTGGACTTACACTGATGACGGATCCCGCCATCGATGATTCGCCCTCGGAGGCTAGGAGCTCCTCCTCTGCCCTATCAGCCAGACGACTAGCACGGATGACAGATCCCGCTATCGACGGGACGTCAACAGTGCTTTCGCTGTCCAAATTAGCGGGGTCAGCATCCACAACCATAAGTACTGGCTCCCCTGCGGACGCCTCCACCTCCCGAACAGTCTCTGGGGGAGAGGAACCATCTCCCCTGGAATCGGCGTGGTAGATTTTGAGAACCACACGCTCGAAGCCATAGGAGATAACCCCCCTCTTCAGAGAGAGGACCGGTGGACTCTGCGTTTAGCAGAATCAGCACTTGCCGACGTGGCCTAACAGCCTCCTCTACTCTGAGGACTCTCCAGTTATGCGTCGGAAGGTTCGGGTTGCAGTAACGCATTAATTCAAGTATTTTCTCCGGCTGAGAGGGCCCGGTAGGCAACCACACTCGAGCCCTCGGTCGAAGGGGGAGATCCCTCCGTTCCACGGCCTCGAGTCTGGCTCCCCTCCAGACCTCCCCCACCAAAGAAATTATTTTCTTAAAGATACAGGCCGACCGCTCTTCAGCAAAAGTAATCAGTCTAAATCCATGATAGCACCCCGAAAGACAGATAAAGCGATGAAACTTGGTAGGTGAGTTGAAATTATGACGCAGAATAGAAAACTAGTAAAATTTTGGACAATGGGCGTGGCACCGCCCACTTTTAAAAGAAGGTAAAATAAATAAAATAAATGTAAGGCGCGATAAACTCCGAAGAGATCTAAGGCCGAGCTTCTCTTCCAATTGCGTCGTGCTCCTCTTGATTTTTCCCTACAAATTGGCCGGACGGGACCTACATGTTTATGCCGACTCCGAACGGCATCTGCAAGGCAGATGAGTTTTCACTGAGGGCTTTTCATGCAGAAATACATGGCTTGCCAGACACTGCCGAGGGGCGACCCCGCTTAGAAAAATTTTCTTATAATGAAAAATCTTATTTCTAAATTTTGATGTTGCTTTGCCCGGAGTTGAACCCAGGGCATACGGTGTGATAGGCGGAGCACGCTACCATCACACCACGGTGGTTAATTTAGAAGTTTGCAAGCTGTAATTTGGCAGTCGTTGAAGATATCATGATGAATTTGGCAGCAACGTTACTTCTATTACTATATGTACGTTAATAAAAATTAGCAAAATCGGAGAGGGCCACGCTCACTTTTAAAAAAAAATTTTTTTTAAGTAAAATTTTAACAAAAAATTGAATATCTTTACAGTATATAACTAAATTATTGTCAACATTCAACTCCAGTAATGATATGGTGCAACGAAATACAAAAATAAAAGAAAAATTTCAAAATGGGCGTGGCTCAGCCCTTTTTCATTTAATTTGTCTAGGATACTTTTAATGCCATAAGTCGAACAAAAATTTACCAATCCTTTTGAAATTTGTTAGGGGCATAGATTTTTATGACGCTGTTTTCTGTGAAAATGGGCGAAATCGGTTAAAGCCACGTCATTTTTTATACACAGCCGTCCGTCTGTCCTTCCGCATGGCCGTTAACACGATAACTTCAGTAAAAATCGTCATATATTTACTGAACTTAGTTCACGTACTTACCTGAACTCACTTTATTTTGGTATAAAAAATGAACGAAATCCGATTATGACCATGCCCACTTTTTAGATATCGAAAATTACGAAAATTAAAAAAATGCCATAATTCTATACCAAATACGAAAAAAGGATGAAATATGGTAAGGTAATTGATTGGTTTATTGACGCGAAATATAACTTTAGAGAAAAACTTTGTAAAATGGTTGTGACACCTACCATATTAAGTAGAAGAAAATGAAAAAGTTTTGCAGGGCGAAATAAAAAACCCTTGAAATCTTGGCAAGTATTACATATATAAATAAATTAGCGGTATCCAACAGATGACGTTCTGGGTCACCCTGGTCCACATTTTGGTCGATATCTGGAAAACGCCTTCACATATACAACTACCACCACTCCATTTTAAAACCTCATTAATACCTTTAATTTGATACCATGTCGTACAAACACATTCTAGAGTCACCCTGGTCCACCTTTATGCGATATCTCGAAAAGGCGTTCACCTATAGAACTAAGCCTCACGCCCTTTAAAAAACCTCATTAACACCCTTCATTTAATACCCATATCGTACAAACAAAGTATAGAGTCACCCCTGGTGTTGTTGTTGTTGTAGCGATTAGGTTACTCCCCGAAGGCTTTGGGGAGTGTTATCGATGTGATGGTCCTTTGTCGGATACAGATCCGATACGCTCCGGTAACACAGCACCATTAAGGTGCTGGCCCGACCATCTCGGGAACGATTTATATGGCCACATTAAACCTTCAGGCCATCCCTCCCTCCCCACCCCCAAGTTCCATGAGGAGCTTGGGGTCGCCAGAGCCTCGTCTGTTAGTGAAACGGGATTCGCCGCTCGAAGGTGAGGTTGACAATTGGGTTGGAGAAACTATATATTGCGCTACACAACCCCTTGACCTTTATTGCGATACCTCGAAAAGGCGTCCACCTATAGAACTAAGGCCCACTCCCTTTTAAAATACTCATTAGCACCTTTCCTTTGATATCCATTTCGTACAAACAAAGTCTAGAGTCACCCCTGGTCCACCTTTATGGCGATATCTCTAAAAGGCGTCCACCTATAGAACTAAGCCCCACGCCCTTTTAAAAATACTCATTAACACCTTTCATTTGATACCCATATCGTACAAACACATTCTAGAGTCACCCCTGGTACACCGATATGGCGATATCTCGAAAACGCGACCAACTATACAACTACCACCACCCCTTTTAAAACCCTCATTAGTACCTTTAATTTGATACCCATATCGTACAAACACATTCTAGAGTCACCCCTGGTACACCGTTATGGCGATATCTCTAAAAGGCGTCCACCTATAGAACTAAGCCTCACGCCCTTTTAAAAATACTCATTAATACCTTTCATTTGATACCCATATCGTACAAACAAAGTCTAGATTCACCCCTGGTAAGGCCCACTGCCTTTTAAAATGCTCATTAACACCTTTCGTTTGATACCCATATCGTACAAACACATTCTAGAGTCACCCCTGGTACACCGTTATGGCGATATCTCTAAAAGGCGTCCACCTATAGAACTAAGCCTCACGCCCTTTTAAAAATACTCATTAATACCTTTCATTTGATACCCATATCGTACAAACAAAGTCTAGATTCACCCCTGGTAAGGCCCACTGCCTTTTAAAATGCTCATTAACACCTTTCGTTTGATACCCATATCGTACAAACACATTCTAGAGTCACCCCTGGTCCACCTTTATGGCGATATCTCTAAAAGGCGTCCACCTATAGAACTAAGCCCCACGCCCTTTTAAAAATACTCATTAACACCTTTCATTTGATACCCATATCGTACAAACACATTCTAGAGTCACCCCTGGTACACCGATATGGCGATATCTCGAAAACGCGACCAACTATACAACTACCACCACCCCTTTTAAAACCCTCATTAGTACCTTTAATTTGATACCCATATCGTACAAACACATTCTAGAGTCACCCCTGGTACACCGATATGGCGATATCTCGAAAACGCGACCAACTATACAACTACCACCACCCCTTTTAAAACCCTCATTAGTACCTTTAATTTGATACCCATATCGTACAAACACATTCTAGAGTCACCCCTGGTACACCGTTATGGCGATATCTCTAAAAGGCGTCCACCTATAGAACTAAGCCCCACGCCCTTTTAAAAATACTCATTAACACCTTTCATTTGATACCCATATCGTACAAACAAAGTTTAGATTCACCCCTGGTAAGGCCCACTGCCTTTTAAAATGCTCATTAACACCTTTCATTTGATGCCCATATCGTACAAACATATTCTAGAGTCATCCCTGTCCACCTTTATGGCGATATCTCGAAAAGGCGTCCACCTATAGAACGAAGGCCCACTCCCTTTTAAAAATACTCATTAACACCTTTCTTTTGATATCCATTTCGTACAAACAAAGTCTAGAGTCACCCCTGGTCCACCTTTATGGAGATACCTCGAAAAGACGTCCCCCTATAGAACTAAGGCCCACGCCCTTTTAAAATACTCATTAACACCTTTCATTTGATACCCATATCGTACAAACACATTCTAGAGTCACCCCTGGTACACCGATATGGCGATATCTCGAAAACGCGACCAACTATACAACTACCACCACCCCTTTTAAAACCCTCATTAGTACCTTTAATTTGATACCCATATCGTACAAACACATTCTAGAGTCACCCCTGGTACACCGATATGGCGATATCTCGAAAACGCGACCAACTATACAACTACCACCACCCCTTTTAAAACCCTCATTAGTACCTTTAATTTGATACCCATATCGTACAAACACATTCTAGAGTCACCCCTGGTTCACCTTTATGGCGATATCTCTAAAAGGCCCCCACCTATAGAACTAAGCCCCACACCCTTTTAAAAATACTCATTAACACCTTTCATTTGATGCCCATATCGTACAAACATATTCTAGAGTCATCCCTGTCCACCTTTATGGCGATATCTCGAAAAGGCGTCCACCTATAGAACGAAGGCCCACTCCCTTTTAAAAATACTCATTAACACCTTTCTTTTGATATCCATTTCGTACAAACAAAGTCTAGAGTCACCCCTGGTCCACCTTTATGGAGATACCTCGAAAAGACGTCCCCCTATAGAACTAAGGCCCACGCCCTTTTAAAATACTCATTAACACCTTTCGTTTGATACCCATATTGTACAAACGCATTCTAGAGTCACCCCTGGTCCACCTTTATTGCGATACCTCGAAAAGGCGTCCACCTATAGAACTAAGCCCCACGCCCTTTTAAAAATACTCATTAACACCTTTCACTGATGCCCATATCGTAAAAACACATTCAAGGGTTACCTTAGGTTCATTTTCCTACATGGTGATTTCCCCTTATTTTGTCTCCATAGCTCTCAGCTGAGTATGTAATGTTCGGTTATACCCGAACTTAGCCGTCCCTACTTGTTATTATTGGTATTTTTTTCTCCCAGAATTTTCTTTTGATGCAAACCGTTTTGCGGCTATTGAATAGTAATTTAAAATATACAATGTATCTGCACTAATTGCATGGAGTACATAGTATTAAGTATTTTTTTTTTTTTTGAATTTCATTTAGTTTCAATTTATAAATCTCTTGATATTAATACCCAATGCCAGGTATTATTTGCTGGGCGGAATATAAAGCAAGATATTAAGCAAAGATTGTAATAAAATTGTAAGCCAATATAAATGAATACTTTGCTTTATTTCAAATGGTTGGTTGAAAGTATCTAAAGGTAAATATGGAGTAATTTAACTTTCAGTGTCAGTGTGGGTGTGGCCCTTGGAAAAATGGGTGACTGTATTGGGGTTGTTGGACGGAAATGACGAACTGACCAGTGACTTAGACCGACCTTTTGGCGGACGAACAAGTCTGGCAAGGGAACTTCACTCGGGTTATGGATCTAAAGCGGAGTTCCAGTCTGTTCGCGTTTTGTGAACCGGGTGGTTGGGGCGTCTCCCCCAGACAAGCTCCTCATGGAACTTGGGGGTGGGGAAGGAGGGATGTCCTGAAGGTTTAATATGGCCATATAGATCGTTCCCGAGAAGGTCGGGCTAGCACCTAAATGGTGCTGTGTTACCGGAGCGTAACGGAGCGTACCGGATCTGTATCCGACAAAGGACCATCACATCGACAACACTCCCCAAAGCCTTCGGGGAGGCAGTTATACAACAATGGCGCCCAACATGGGACACGAACCCAGGACCCTGAGATTAAGAGTCTCATACTCTACCGAATGAGCTAGCCGGGCGGCCACCATGCCTGCCGGCCACCGTATCTAACCACTACAGACCATTATACAACATAGTACGCATTTAAATGCTTAGCTATGCGAGATTATTGCTTTAATTCATGCTTGGCTGTCAATATAAAAGTTAATGCGGCTGCAGTTTAAGCTATTATCTTCCAGTGTTTCAACTGCTTTGGTTACGGCTAATATTTACGCTTGTAAATCGCTACAGTGATCTGGCAGCTTGTAAAATCTGTTTATTTCCGGATCAGCATACCTACTCCTTCCACTAATTTGGAGCCATCTGTGTATACATGTATCGCCTCGTCTGCCATTTGAACACCCTTGTGTCAACCATCAGCCTCTATTGTGGCTTTAAGAGCCACATCGAATCGCATATAGGAAATCAGGTAGTCTGTTCATCCTGTAATTGATTGAGATTTTGTATAATCTCAAATGTTCTTCTATTTATTTTATAGGGTAATTCCGAATGTAGGCGTCAGGTGTAAAGTATAAAGGTTAGCGTCATTGCAAATTGTATGGTGTATGCGGATTATATATAGAATACAAAAACAGGTGTAAGGGGTTATTGGCATACTATATGGGGGAGTAGAGAATGTAAGCAAAATTATAGTCTTATTATTATCGAAAAGTTACAGATTTTTTATCGAATACTATCGATAATTTATGAATATGTTATTTAAAAGTTATCGATTTGTTATAGGAATGTTACACATTTGTTGTAGGCATGTTATTGACTTGTTATCGAAAAGCTCTCGGAATTTTATGAAAATATTGTCGTTTTGTTTTCAAGAAGTAGCTAGTTCTTTGTCGCAAAGTTATCGAACTCTTATCGGAGTTTTACCAATTTGTTAGCAGCATGTTATCAATATTTTATCGACTACTCATCGGTTTGTTATGAAACATACCGAAAAAGCTTCTATATAAAATCGACAACACATCTGTAATTCGTCGATAACAAACCGATGAGAAACCGATAAAAAGCCAATGACTTCACGATAACAAGCGGATAACAAACCGCTTCACTATTGGTAATACGCCGATAACAAAACATTATCTCGTCGGTGTTGGTTGTACCGATAAGACGCCAAATAAGCTCTTCTAAAAAAGACGGAAGTTAGTGGTTTTGTTCAAATTACCTCTGTGGTGGTTTAAGTTTAGTTTATAGAAATCAGTTTTCTAAATGTAGTACAACGTGCACTTTTTGTTTACACATCGAAATTCACGAGTAATTGATACTCACTTTTTTTTCTCCTTCGGCAATCGATTTTCAAACGTAAGCATAAAGGTCCCACCCCGCTAAATTTAAGGAAAAATGAAAAAGTAACATAACGCAAATCGGAAGAGCACTCGGCTTAAATCCCCTCGAAGGGACATTTCTCAAAGTATTTATTTTTTTAAATATTTTGTTTTATTTTATGCCACTAGGGATAATTTTATGGCACAAATGCTCAAGGGACCCTTTTTTATTTAAAATAAATTAATAATTATTTAAGCTGACTTTAAGATTGATAAAATCAAAAAAGTTAACAAATGAAATTCAAATATTTAAAATTTAATAATGTTTAATCAAACTGATCAGATACCCAACACAACTCTAGTTAAAACAGACATGTCGTTTTTCGGTTTAGTTAATCATTAAACATACTTTCATTTGTAGATTCGTATGAGCAAATAAGTGTAATTAATTTATAATTGGTTAATAATAGTGTGCAATTACAAAGGTAAAAGGCATTACCATGAATAATTAACCATAAATGTGCGGATGTAACAGCAAATGAAATGACACTCAATATTGCGTCAGCCATAATTCTGTCATTGAATTTCCGAGGACGAAATGCAAAACGATTGCAAAACTTTGGAAAACTAACCCAACTCACACTATAATCATTTATATATATATATATATTTTTATTGTTAAATCAGTATTCTGCCAGCTATTAATTATGCAGGAAGCTGATTTAACCCACCGTTACTTGCGTGGTGTCATTTAGTACAAAAAACGTATTACACAATGCCGTGAAAATAATAATTAATAACTGCATAGTATAAAACAAAGTCGCTTTTTCTGTACCTATGTCCCTTTGAATGCTTAAACCTTTAAAAATACGCAACGGAGTTTGATGCGGTTTTTTATACTAGATAGAGTGATTGAAGAGGAAGGTTCATGTGTATAATAACATCAATAAAATTGTGGAGAAATACTGTTATTTTTGAAGTTCTAATGTGATGTCGTAAATAATTACAGGTGGTGTTAGTTACACTATTTATTACTAAAGAAAGGATGAACCGATTTGGCTGAAAATTGGTGGAGAGGTAGCTTAGAACCAGGAGACGGACATAGGATACTTTTTATCTCGTTCTGGCTAGGGTATTGAGATCAAAACGTGCACCTAGGTAATCCTGGGATGTGTTTGTACAATATGGGTATCAAAGGGAAGCTGTTTACAAGTACTTTGATACGGGGTATTTTTCGTACCACTGGGTGACTATGGTCTCGAGATATAGGCCAAAACGTGCACCCGGGTACTCCTAGAATGTGTTTATAGAATATGGATAACAAATTAAATCTTCTGATAAGTGATTTACTACAGGGTAATTTCGTATTTTTTTTTTTAATTTCGTACCTATTTGTGACTAGGGTCTCGAGATATAAGACAAAACGTGGATCAGGGTAACACTAGGATGTGTTTTTACATTATGGGTATCAGATTGAAGCTGTTGATGTGTGCTTCTGGATGATCCGGGTTGAGGGACAGTGCGAATCGTCTAAAGCCAGAGCATAGGGGAAGGGTTCGGGTGGCCATAACGCGGCGAGAGCCTTAACTTAGCTAGGCCACGAGCGAGATAACCTAAAATGCGCAGACCGTAATCCTCACAGGTAAGGGCGACTAGTGCCGTGACGGCACCCCCTTCAATTCCGGTAGTAGGTCTGGGTCGCTCGCTGGCCTCTAAAGTAAGGTGCGGGGCGTAAATGGGCTAGAAGACACAAATGCTTCGCAACCGTAAA
Organism: Eurosta solidaginis; assembly: GCF_040869045.1. NCBI lineage: Eukaryota > Metazoa > Arthropoda > Insecta > Diptera > Tephritidae > Eurosta > Eurosta solidaginis. Next base: position 186,331,792 of record NC_090320.1, on the reverse strand, counting down.
ACTGGCTCGGCTGAAGGAGCACTTGGGAGCACTACAACCATTTCCAGATGGGCGCCTGTGGGTTTTCAATGATGTTTTAACTGCAATTGAAGCTGAAGTCAGCTTAATTTGGTTGCATGCATCTCCTCATCACATTTAAAGTTGGACTTTGTGTGTCTATACGATACTTAACTCCACATTGAGTGTGCAAGCACAGACATTCAAACTCAACTTACTTTCTTGTACATTATCCATATTAAAGTTTTTTGTTGTTTGAAGAAAAACTTTTATGGTTTTCAGGCAACCTTGTCTGAAGATCAAAAATTAGTTTATTTCAAATTTTATTTAGCAATGTACGAAACAAAAAACCAAACAACACTTCAAAGTTAATTATTATTTTGTATTTTTTGTACCATGGTTTGACCAGGTGGTTTGGCATACAAAAAATGTTTTAAATTATCACCTTGAATGAAAGCACAGCAAAAACCAAAATACACAAGGAAAGCTGGACGTCGAAAGGATGCGTGGCAGCTCGACTCTCACACCTGGTCTCTGAAAGCACAAGCTATCTCGAGGGAATGCAGGAGTGGGGGGCGCATCACACAAATTGGTTATCGGCGACCAAGGTAAAACAACTGGTACGACGAAAAATGCCACGTTGAAACCGAAAGAGAAGACGCTGCCTACAGGGCTATATTAAAAGCGAAGGCAAAATGAAGAGTGTGTGTAGGTTACCGCCAGTTGAATAGGGAAGCGAGACGCCTTTACAGAAAGGTGTGAGTGCGAGGGGCTTAAGCTGGTAGCCACCAAGAATACCGCTAGCAAATGTTACCAAACAGGTGGCAGACAGATGGGAAAAACTTCTGTATTAAAGAAAAAGGCGGCCTTGTAACCAATGTGGGGGAAGTTATTGTATAATGGAGGGAGCCCTTCTCTGCCCACCCAAATGGAGACAGCGATGTACCGCCGAGGGATGATGAACCCTAGCCCCCCAATTGAGGGTCGCCCTCCATAGGCGGCTTCCAATAAAAATTCATTATTAGCCGGAGCATCATCTCTTATTCGCATAACATGGCGTAGCTGGGTAGCCGCCGCGTTTCATCTCGTACATATCAGTAAAAAGTGTGTTCGCTGAAAGCGCCCATAATTTCCATATCGGCATTGGTGAGGTGGAGACACACACTTTTTTAATGGTGTATAACGCATATTCACATTTAAATTGAAATTGAGTATATTGCATACTAAAATTTAGTATAAGTACAGATAAAGGCCCTTACCACTCCATACTAAATTTATAGAAATAAAAAACCATTAAAACTCTCACTAGGTACTTTACGGGACACTGCGGTCTACGATATCACCTAAGTAAGGCAAATCTATCCGATACCCCAAATTGTCGTCTCTGTGAGCTGGATGATGAAACGCCGGTTCCCATTCTCTGCGAATGCGTCGCTCTGGCTAGGCAGAGACTATCCCATCTGGGTGGTGGGACTCTTATTCCCTATGTGATATGGAGTAAAAAGCCTGAAGAGGTGCTCAGATACGTCAAAAGCCTCCAGATACAAAAGTAGGCTGAAACGTCTTCCCCAATAGATCTGCACAAAATTCGCAGTGTTCCATACCTAGTAATAATAATGTAACGAATTTACTGCAAATCCTCTTATTTGCAATCTTCTGCTAAGTTCGAATCACTAAACTGTTGAATAAATAACTCCAATATTGAATATGGAAAAATGGCCTTTATTTAAGTACTTCACAATAATACTTATACTTTGCAACTAGCTGGCTTAATAACCAAACTTACTGATAGCCTAAATGAAACTCACTTTCAAAATAATACTGCTATTGCTCGCTAGATAGCGCCTTAATCGAAACTGCTTATAGCGCCTCTACCGCTGATGCTTTTATACTCTGTGATTCCTCGTGGCATCTTCTAGGCGCTTCCAGAATTTACTTAGTTAATTATAAATTTCTCAGCTACAACTACAGATGTATAATTTTTATAGCTTCTCTCATACCCCATGCGCTTGTATGTGTGAGCGACACTTCCACAATCCCAATTGCATACCTTTAGGAGCATTTCAGATAAGATATCTGCATGTGCTTGTGCGTTGCTCTCAGCTGCATGTACCTGCATACGTGTAGACATAATGATTGATTCGTTTATGTAGATATTTCATCTTGTTACTCATAATCTTTGTTCGTAACCTTATCAGATCATGTATTTCTCTTAGCTCTTCTTCCAAATCACCAGTGGATTTCTTGACATTTCTCTCCGCATTGGCATCTATCCCAAACTTCAAATCAGCTGGCAGTCTAAGGTCATTGCCAAAAATTACTTTTGCAGCCATCAAGAATAATGGTATGCGGGTATCCCACTCTTTATGGTACTTGTCTTCTACTTTCATTAAGTGCTCCTCCAATATTCTCTTGAATCGTTCTACCATACCATCGGATTGAGGATGCAATGCAGTTGTCCGTGTTTTTCGAATGCCCAATGATTTACACATTTCCTGGAGCACAGCTGATTCGGAATTCCTGTCAGAATGTAATTCCGTTGGCATACCATACCTTGCAACCAAATTGTTTATAAACACTTCTGCTACTGTTTCCGTTTCTTCATTTGAGATTGGGTATACCTCTGGCCATTTACTGAAATAATCCATAACTACCAGTACATATTTGTTTCCGCCGTTGCTAGTAGGAAATGGAACGGCGACATCCATAGCGATCCTTTCAAATGGCGCACCTGAGTTATGTTGCTTCATCTGGCCATGACTTCGGGTTTTGGGCCCTTTCGCTCTATTGCAAACCTCGCAGTTCACAATCCACTCAGTGACCGACTGACGGCAACCAACTCAATAGAATCTCTGTTTAATCTTCTCGAGCGTCTTTGTGATTCCAAGATGACCTCTGCTTGGACCATTATGCAGCTCGCTGAGCACGTCAAGAATCCTCTTTCTGGGAACAACTATCAGTTTCTTTTTTCTTTGACCATACTCACTTTCCCATACTCGATGCAAGCAACCGCATATCAATTCTAAACTGTTCCACTGTGCCCAATATGACTTCGCAATTGGATTCTCTGCTGACATCTCCTCTCTGCTTGGTCTTTCGTTTCGTTCGAGCCCTTGCACAACATGTGGCAGATCTTTATCTTCTAGCTGACACTTCCTTATACTATGTACAAACACACACCAAGTTGGCAACTTATACCATTTGGGCAATTTATTACGCCATTTATCATATAATAAATTGTAATAATAAATTGCCAATTTAAAAAAAAGTGCGTAATAAATTGTTTCAAACTGCAAATGCAACCTTGTAAAGTGTGTTTATTGAGTAGATTTAAACGTCAGTTACCCAGGGCTCAACTGTATGACTGGCTCATCTCATCAGCTGATTTGATTATGTATTTTCATTTCACTGGAGTATGGATTGTCAGAAGAAGATGGCAAACTCAAAATGAAATCAAAACATTGAACACATTTTCTTACAACACACAAAAATTTCAAAGTTTTGTTTTCATTCCATTACATTCGCCTAATACCAACACGCACATTTTGACAGTCTCAACAAATTTATGTTGTTGCTGAAGAGACGAGCCAACCAGCTATCAAATTACTATTGTGTAAGCTAAATTGAGTTCTATGAACACCACTCAATTTAAATTGAAATTGCCTCAACTTATTTTTCTGTTTGTACCTAGTATTAGTTGTTCCCTGTCCCATTCATCCGTACAAGTTATAGTCATTAGCCGGACATCTATAATGTCTTCTTTAGCCTCGGCCTTTGAACAGTGCTTGCATTCCACACTACATGGTCTTCGTGACATTGCATCGGCATTTCCATGGGTACTACCTTTTCGATGCTCAATGGAACAATCATAACTTTGAAGTCGCTCGATCCACCGTGCCAACTGTCCTTCCGGATTACGGAACTGCAGAAGCCATTTTAACGCTGCGTGATCTGTCCTGACACGGAATCGCTGGCCGTAGAGGTATTTTTGAAAATGTTTAATGCACTCTACCAATGCCAACAGCTCTCTTTGCGTAACGCAGTAGTTCCTCTCTGGTTTTCCAATCGAACGGCTGTAATATGCAACTACCTTCTCCTGTCTATAGACCAGTTGTGAGAAAACGCATCCTATAGCATATCCACTCGCATCTGTCTATAGAATAAATGTTGCCCTGGAATCGGATATGCTAACATTGGGGCAGTGCACAACCGCTCCTTCGATGTTTGGAAAGCCACTTCTTGCTCCTTCTTCCATTCAAAAGCTTTATTTTTTCTTGTAAGCTCATGGAGGCTATGGGCTACGCTGGAAAAATTTGGTACAAATCCGCGGTAATATGTGCACAGCCCAATGAAACATCTCAATTCATGTAGGTTCTGTGGTCTTGGCCAATCCTTTACAGCCTCTATTTTTTCGTTTGCAGTGCAGATGCCCTCTGTCGTTACCTTGTGACCCAAATAATTTACTTCCTTTTTAAACAGCGCAAACTTTTTGGGACTTAACTTCAGACAAGCGCCAGCTATTCTCTGGAAAACTTCCTCCAAGATTTTAAGATGTTCATCGAAGTTCTTGCCCAATACGATGATGTCGTCCAGGTATACCAAGCATGTTTTCCAGTGCAGTCCTTTCAATACCTGTTCCATGAGTCTCTCAAAAGTAGCTGGTGCATTACAAAGTCCAAAAGGCATCAATGTAAATTGTCAGAGACCATCACCGATACTGAAGGCTGTTTTCTCTTTATCTTCCTCCTTAGCTTCTACTTGCCAGTAGCCGCTTTTCAAGTTCAGTGTGGAAAACCATTTCGTACCAGATAGCGAGTCCAGAGTGTCGTCAATTCTTGGCAAAGGGTAGCTATCCTTTTTCGTAACGTCATTCAACTTCCGGTAGTCCACGCAAAACTTCATTTTTCCATCCTTCTTCTTAACAAGTACTACCGGAGAGCTCCATGGACTAGCTCATGGTTCGATGACGCCGCTGTCGCTCATTTCTTGTACAATTTGACTCACAATTTCCCGTTTCGCCAGTGGAACACTACGAGGAGCTTGACGTATCGGCCTCGCATCTCCGGTGTCAATTTGATGTTTCACAACATTGGTGTGGCCTGGTTTGGGACCATCCTGGTGAAATATGTTCGCGTACTTCAGGGCCAGTTGTTTTGCCTTACTCTGATAGGCTTCCTCTAGCCCCTGCGTCCATGCCGTGATGTCATTTGAAAGATCAGTATTACTAGATGAAACGTGTTCCTGGAGCTGTTCACAGTTAATATCTACTTCAGCCTCTTGGCATACTCCCAAAATAGCTCCTTTGGTCAAATTGAATGGTGACTTGAATTCATTGAGTACTCTTACCGGAATACGTCCATCTTGTTTTGTCATAGCCAGGGTTTTTCCTACAAGTATGTTCAGTGCTGATTTGTTTGCTGCTTTGACAACCCACAATTTGTTTGTCCCACAATCTCCATCAACCTTTGCCCAGATGACTGCTTCGGATTTTGGTGGTATTTGCTGACTCTCTTCCACCAGCACTCGTGTGCTGCTGTAGCCTCTCTCGTAGCCGAAATTAAGAGGCACATCCATGTCTTTATATCGCATCGTCTTGCTTTGCATATCGATCTTGATGCCTTGGTCGATTAAGAAGTCTACTCCAATTATGATTTCATCAACAATATCTGCCACTATAAAAGTGTAGTACCGTGACGTTCCCAATTGCTACTCCACATTCTACTTCTCCAATTACCTGGGTGTCCTCTCCCGTGGCTGCACGTAATCTTGCTCCAAGCAATGTTCTTATCTTTTTGTTGACTAAATCCACTCGAATAATGGAATGAGATGAACCCGTATCTACAGTCAGTAAACGTTCCTTTCCATCCACATGTCCTCCAATATTAAGATTGCTCGATCTTCTTCCAATCTGAGATAAAGAAATTATGGGGCATTCAATTGCGGGAGCCAGCTGTCGCCCCTTGCGGCTGACTCGATTTAGTTTAACGATTGAGTGGTCTTGGAGATTTGCCCATCTCCTTTTGCTCTGCGTTTACGACCACCCCCCCCCCCCCCCCCCCCCATTGTTGGAATTGTTAGGGTTGGTATTGCAATAACGCGCAATATGCCCTGGATTTCCACACTTAAAGCATTTGACTGCATCATTATTCTTCTGCTGCGTAACCTTCAATGCTTCCAAAATTGCGTCTACCCAGTCTGGCCTTTCCACATCCACGCGATGAGCTTTGTACGCTGGCTTACTCAAAAGTGAGGCTGTTTCCTGAGTAAGTGCATGCGATAAAGTTTCAGCAAATGTTAGTTTTGGATTCGCATATGTAGCCCGCTTCGTTTCCACATCTCGTACGCCATTTATGAAGCTCTGGATTTTTAACCTTTCAGTGTATTCCTCGGGTGCGTCCGCATTTGCAAGATGAGCCAATCTTTCAATATCTGAAGCAAACTCCTGCAATGTCTCATTTGCTTTTTGGTAGCGGCTTTGCAACTCAATTTGGCAGATCTGTTGCCTATGTTCGCTTCCGTAAAGTCGTTCGACAGGAGCCATCAATGCTTCATAGTTGTTCCGCTCTCCTTCGGAAATCGTCTGTAGGATTTCGGCTGCTGTCCCCTTCAATGCAACTATATCTTCAGCATTCCAGTTTTCCACTGTTGCGGTCTTCTCAAATTGCAGCTTAAAGACCTGGAAAGGAACAGAACCGTCAAAGGGTGGTGTATTTACCTTTTGATTACTCGCTGATACTGCTCGGCGATTTAGTTGCAACTCCTGTATACGATCTTTCAAAGCATCCATCTCGGCCTCCTTTTATCTTGTCGTTCACTAAAAGCCTGCAGCTGCGATGAGACTTTTGTTTCCTGTGCCTCCAACTTTGTTGAGATACGCTCTTCCTGTGCTTCGAGTTGTAATGTTATGCGTTCCTCTTGCTATTTTAATTGTTCTGCAATTTGTGACGCCATGTATGTTTTCTGTTCATCCAATTGTGCTTTCTTGCGATTCCATCTGTGATGACATATACGTTTTCTATTCTTCCATCTTCAATGTTATGCGTGTCTCCTGCGATCCCATCTGTGATGGCATATACGTTTTCTGTTCTTCCATCTTCGATGTTATGCGTGTCTCCTGCGATTCCAGTTGAGATGACATTAGCGACGACATTTCTGAAATGTTTGCCTCCTGTGCTTCCATCTTGGATGTTAAACGTGTCTCCTGCGATTCCAGCTGAGATGCCACTGTCGATGTTTGAGCAGTTATAGCAGCCAATATCATGTTCAAGTCTGTGCTCGTAACTGTCTGCGATGTTTCGTTTTTCTCTTCAATTTTTGTTGTTGTCTCGTCCCCATCAGGATAAAAGACATACTCGTCCACATCAATTCCTTCTGCTTCCATTGCCTCTCGTAGTCGTGCATGAAGTTCGATTTTAATGTCGGTTGTATTCAATCCACGGTTCTCCAACTCCTTCTTCAGTTGCTGGATCTTAAATTCACTGAACTTTGCCATGTCCTTTTTGTCCTCTGGAATTTATTCAACAATTCCTCTTTTGACACCAATTGTAACGAATTTACTGCAAATCCTCTTATTTGCAATCTTCTACTAAATTCGTATCACTAAACTGTTGAATAAATAACTCCAATATTGAATAATGGAAAAATGGCCTTTATTAAAGTACTTCACAATAACACTTATACTTTGCAACTAGCTGGCTTAATAACCAAACTGACTGATAGCTTAAATGAAACTCACTTTCAAAATAATACTGCTATTGCTCGCTAGATGGCGTCTTAATCGAAACTGCCCATAGCGCTTCTACCGCCGATGCTTTTATACTTTGTGATTTCCTCGTGGCATCTTCTAGGCGCTTTCAGAATTTACTTAGTTATAAATTCCTCAGCTACAACTACAGATGTATAATTTTTATAGCTTCTCTCATACCCCATGCGCTTGTATGTGTGAGCGACACTTCCCCAATCCCAATTGCATACCTTTAGGAGCATTTCAAATAAGATATCTTCATGTGCTTGTGCGTTGCTCTCAGCTGCATGTACCTACATATGTGTAGACATAATGATTGATTCGTTTATGTAGATACATAATGATTGATCTATGGATGTGCATGCAAGGTGCTGCTTAGCATCGGCTTACAGATGGCAGTACCCCTTAGTTTTGCCAATATTCTTAACAATAATAATAATCAAATAACCAGATTTCCCATATAAACTTTCCGCTCAATTATTAATTATAATAAAATTTTGGAGATGCGGGTTTTTTTTATAGAAAAAGTTCCACCTCTAGAGTGTAATCTCTAATTGGAAGCACAAAATAAAAGTGAAATGTGAAAATTTGACAGAAAATAATGTAGTCCCTAGAAATGAAACATATCTAAATGCGCAAATTATCTATTGACGATTTATTGTAGATTAGGGCATGTGTAAACGTGGTCTACGGCTCAATTTTCGGTGCGAATTTAAGCTGCTGTTAAAGCTAATATCAATCCTACCCTGATACTGTGGTCACTTACATTAAACTTTCCTGCTCATCACAGTCAAAGGGCCAAAAGGGTGGGTATAAACTTTAGTTAACTTAAACTCGCATTTCATTCATTTCAATCAGTCATATTACCTTATATTCCGCGGACCTCCTCAGCCGCTTGTTTTTTGCGGTTCCCCCTAGAGTATCCAGACACTACGTTCCTTTCTATTTACCCCTTTGTCGACGAAACTTTGCTAAAAATAATCCTCTTCTTATCTGGTGCGCGCACTACAATGACTTGTATAGCTGCATCAGTCTTGAATGTACTTTTGCCACTATACGTAATGCAATACTTGTCTATCTAATTTAAGAGATACAAGCTAATTTAATTTGCCGGAATTTTATTCCTTCGATAAAAAACAGGAACTATTTCGCTTAAGGATGGAGGAACATTTATCAACATGTATCATTAAGAAGGAACAAGACAGTACTGTGTTGATTGGAATCTGGTGCATTCCAACAACGTAAAAAATATGCTTTTTCATGAGTCACTGACCGGAATCGTATGCATTCCGGCAGTATAATCTTATGGGTCAGGCATCGAGCTGATTGGAATCCGGTGCATTCCAACAACACAGGTCATGTTACTTTTTTATGCCTTGTGATGGCGTATCCTCATTACACTACTCTTAGCACTGCCGGATTCCCATGACATGCTGATTGGAATCTTGTTGCATTCCAACAGGGAGATTGGAATCCACTGCATTCCGATATCATGCTGAGCGGAATCTGATGCATTCCGCCAGTATAAGATTTCGGCATAAGATCTTATTTCTACTCATATTTCTTATTATTATTATATTTTGAAACTAGATAGTAATGTTCATTAATATTTCTTTGTTTGTAATATAACATTGTTGAAATCTCGATATATCTTAAATTTTATCTTTTAAGTTGTATATTTATATATCTTTTATATTATGCAGTCGACCATAGTTTGTCGTCGACTTTAAATAATAAATAAATAAATAAATAAAATAAATATAAAACAAGTAAAGGTGTCTAAGTTCGGGTATAAGGGAACATTATATACTCAGCGTGAGCTTCAATTGTACATTTCATTTCAGATAAATTACTTTTCTACATAACACGTGGCACCGCCCGTTTAAAAAAAAGTGTCTCTCCATTTCCTCTTACAGTAAAACTTGATAAGTGAAATATCATTGAATCAAAACTATTTTTTGCTAAGCTATAGCTTATTATTCTAGTCTACGACCCTTTTAAACTTGATTTATATCTAAGTTGCCGTGGTCTTTAACCGATCTTGTCCATTTTTACTAGAAATATTTTCTGCTATAAGGAAAATATGTGTACACAATTTCATTACGATATGTTAATTTTTGTTCGAGTTATGGCTTCCGAAACATAGAAAATTGCTTAGTCATAAAAGGGCGGTGCCACACCCATTTTAAAAAAAGTTAGTGTTTTCCAATTTAATGTTATAATTCCATTTAGAAAGTAAAATTCTATTGATGCAAAGCTCTTTTTCGCTAAGATATAGCTTATTTTGTTCGTCCACGACCCTTTTTAAAATCTTTTATATAAAAGTGGGCGTGGTCTTTAACCGATTTCAAAGCATTCCTTATAGTAAAGGCAACCTCTCTGCCGAATTTTGTTACGATAGGTTTAACGATTTTTGATTTATGATTAATAATATTTGTAAAATTTATTTTATCACAAGTGGGCAGTGCCACACCCATTTTGAAAAAATTTTTAAAATTTTTATCAAGAATCTCAATGTTATTATTTACTAAATAATCAGGTTTTTTGTGTTTTCCCAAAATGTTATATATATAAAAAGTGGGCGTGGTTATCATCCGATTTCGCTAATTTTCAACACCAATCTATTCTGGGTCCAGATAAGCTCGTGTACCAAATTTGGTGAAGATATCTCAATATTTACTCAATTTATCGTGTTAAAGGGCGGACGGATGGACGGACATGGCTCAATCAAATTTTTTTTCGATACTGATGATTTTGATATATGGAAATCTATATCTATCTCGATTCCTTTATACCTGTACAACAAACCGTTATCCAATCAAAGTTAATATATTCTGTGTGCAAAGCACGCTGAGTATAAAATCTGATTGACGGGTTTTGTGACGATACTTAAACGGTTATTGATTTATTTGTGAAATTGATCATAAGTCGGCGGTGCTATGCCTCTTCCAAAAATTTCCAAATATTTTCATTAAGGATCGACCTAGCAACCTGCATATGAAATTTGCACCTATAATGCATTATTTATTGAATATTCACACTTTTTAAGTTTTCCAAAATTGTGTGTATATAAACAGTCGTCCAAATTTTTTTCATATTAAGAGAGATAAGTTGCAACGACCCTACATACCAAATTTCTTAAAGAAACTTCAAAATTTACTAAAGTTACCGTTGCTTACTTAATTTCTTTTTTCACCCGGATCATTTTGATATATTGAAGTCCATGTTTATCTCGATTATTTTTCTTTGCTCAGCTGTGTATGGAAATATTAGTGAATACCAAAAAAGAGTACTGAATTTTCCTGCTGTATTAAATATTGCTAGAAGGCATTATCAACGGAGTTCTGCGGGATGCAATGCATCATACTCTAAATACCATCACAATTGAATTCAATTCAATCCAAACCAATTAATTGGATTGGGCATCACTGAGGCGTGTATGCTGCATGTGCTTTAACTGCTGCACGCATTTTCCTTTTTATACTCAGTTGAGCAGAGCTCACAGAGTATATTAAGTTTGATTGGATAACGGTTGGTTGTACATATATAAAGGAATCGAGATAGATATAGACTTCCATATATCAAAATAATCAGGATCGAAAAAAAATTTGATTGAGCCATGTCCGTCCGTCCGTCCGTCCGTTAACACGATAACTTGAGTAAATTTTGAGGTATCTTCATGAAATTTGGTATGTAGGTTCCTGAGCACTCATCTCAGATCGCTATTTAAAATGAACGATATCGGACTATAACCACGCCCACTTTTTCGATATCGAAAATTTCGAAAAACCGAAAAAGTGCGATAATTCATTACAAAAGACCGATAAAGCGACGAAACTTGGTAGATGAGTTGAACTTATGACGCAGAATAGAAAATTAGTAAAATTTTGGACAATGGGCGTGGCACCGCCCAATTTTAAAAGAAGGTAATTTAAAACTTCTGCAAGGTGTAATTTGGCAGTCGTTGAAGATATCATGATGAAATTTGTCAGGAACGTTACTACTATTACTATATGTACGCTTAATAAAAATTAGCAAAATCGGGGAAGGACCACGCCCACTTTTAAAAAAATTTTTTTTTTAAAGTAAAATTTTTACAAAAAATTTAATATCTTTACAGTATATAAGTAAATTCTGTCAACATTCAACTCCAGTAATGATATGGTGCAACAAAATACAAAAATAAAAGAAAATTTCAAAATGGGCGTGGCTCCGCCCTTTTTCATTTAATTTGTCTAGGATACTTTTAACGCCATAAGTCGAACAAAAATTAACCAATCCCTTTGAAATTTGGTAGGGGAGTAGATTTTACGACGTTAACTGTTTTCTGTGAAAATAGGCGAAATCGGTTGATGCCACGCCCAGTTTTTATACACAGTCGTCCGTCCGTCCGTCCGTCTGCCCGTTAACACGATAACTTGAGTAAATTTTGAGGTATCTTCATGAAATTTGGTATATATGTTCCTGGGCACTCATCTCAGATCGCTATTTAAAATGAATGATATCGGACAATAACCACGCCGCATTTTTCGATATCGAAAATTTCGAAAAATCAAAAAAGTGCGATAATTCATTACCAAATACGCATTAAGCGATGAAACTTGGTAGGTGAGTTGAGCTTATGACGCAGAATAGAAAACTAGTAAAATTTTGGCCATTGGGCGTGGCACCGCCCACTTTTAAATGAAGGTAGTTTAGAAGTTTTGCAAGCTGTAATTTGGCAGTCGTTAAAGATATCATGATGAAATTTGGCAGAACATTACCCTTATTACTTTATGTCTGCTTAATAAAAATTAGCCAAATCGGAGAACGACCACCCCCACTTTTTAAAAAAAATTTTTTTTAAATTCAAATTTTAAAAGAAGAGTTAATATCTTTACAGCATATAAGTAAATTATGCCAACATTCAACTCCAGTAATGATGTGGTGCAACAAATTACAAAAATAAAAGAAAATTTCAAAATGGGCGTGGCTCCGCCCTTTTTCATTTAATTTGTCTAGGATGCTTTTAATGCCATAAGTCGAACAAAAATTAACCAATCCTCGTGAAATTTGGTAGAGGCTTGGCTCCTAGGACGATAACTGTTTTCTGTGAAAAAGGGCGAAATCGGTTAAAGCCACGCCCAGTTTTTATACACAGTCCACCGTCTGTCCTTCCGCTCGGCCGTTAACACAATAACTTGAGCAAAAATCGATATATCTTTACTAAACTTAGCACACGTACTTATCTGAACTCACTTTATCTCGATATAAAAAATGGCCGAAATCCGACCATAACCACGCCCACCTTATCGAAATCGAAAATTACGAAAAATAAAAAAATGCCATAATTCTATACCAAATACGAAAAAAGGGATGAAACATTGTAACTGGATTGGTTTATTGACGCAAAATATAACTTTGGAAAAGCTTTGTAAAATGGGTGTGACACCTACCATATTAAGTAGAAGAAAATGAAAAAGTTCTACAAGGCGAAATCAACAGCCCTTGGAATCTTGGCAGGAATACTGTTAGTGGTATCCCATATATAAATAAATTAGCAGTACCCGACAGATGATTTTCTGGATCACCTGGTTCACATTTTGGTCGATATCTCGAGAACGCCTTCACATATACATCTAAGGGCCACTCGCTTTTAAAACCCTCATTAATACCTTTAATTTGATATCCATATCGTACAAACACATTCTAGAGTCACCCCTGGCCCACCCTAATGGCGATATCTCGAAAAGGCGTCCACCTATAGACCTAATGCCCACTCCCTATTAAAATGCTCAGTAACACCTTTCGTTTGATACCCATATCGTACAAACATTCTAGAGTCACCCCTGGCCCACCCTAATAGCGATATCTCGAAAAGGCGTCCACCTATAGACCTAATGCCCACTCGCTATTAAAATGCTCAGTAACACCATTCGTTTGATACCCATATCGTACAAACATTCTAGAGTCACCCCTGGCCCACCCTAATGGCGGTATCTCGAAAAGGCGTCCACCTATAGACCTAATGTCCACTCCCTCTTAAAATGCTCAGTAACACCTTTCGTTTGATACCCATATCGTACAAACATTCTAGAGTCACCCCTGGCCCACCCTAATGGCGATATCTCGAAAAGGCGTCCACCTATAGACCTAATGTCCACTCCCTCTTAAAATGCTCAGTAACACCTTTCGTATCATACCCATATCGTACAAACATTCTAGAGTCACCCCTGGCCCACCCTAATGGCGATATCTCGAAAAGGCGTCCACCTATAGACCTAATGCCCACTCTCTCTTGAAATGCTCAGTAACACCTTTCGTTTCATACCCATATCGTACAAACATTCTAGAGTCACCCTTGGTCCACCTTTATGGCGATATCTCGAAAAGGCGTCCACCTATTGAACTAAGGATTACTCCCTTTTAAAATACTCATTACCACCTTTCATTTGATACCCATATGGTACAAACACATTCTAGAGTCACCTCTGGCCCACCCTAATGGCGATATCTCGAAAAGGCGTCCACCTATAGACCTAATGCCCACTCCCTCTTAAAATGCTCAGTAACACCTTTCGTTTGATACCCATATCGTACAAACATTCTAGAGTCACCCCTGGCCCACCCTAATGACGATTTCTCGAAAAGGCGTTCACCTATAGACCTAATGCCCACTCCCTCTTAAAATGCTCAGTAACACCTTTCGTTTGATACCCATATCGTACAAACACATTCTAGAGTCACCCCTGCCCACCCTAATGACAATATCTCGAAAAGGCGTTCACCTATAGACCTCATGCCCACTCCCTCTTAAAATGCTCAGTAACACCTTTCGTTTGATATGGCGATATCTCGAAACGGCGTCGACCTATGGAACTAAGGATCACTCATTTTCAAAATACTCATTAACAGCTTTCATTCGATACCCATATCGTACAAACATATTCTAGAGTCACCCCTGGTCCACCTTTATGGCGATTTCTCGAAAAGGCGTTCACCTATAGAACTAAAGCCCATTCCCTTTTAAAATACTCATTACCACCTTTCATTTGATACCCATATCGTACAAACACATTCTAGAGTCACCCCTAGTCCACCTTAATGGCGATATCTCGAAAAGGCGTCCACCGATAGACCTAAGGCCCACTCCCTCTTAAAATGCTCAGTAACACCTTTCATTTGATACCCATATCGTACAAACAAATTCTAGAGTCAGCCCTGGCCCACCTTTATGGCGATATCCCTAAATGGCGTCCATCAATAGAACTATGGCCTACTCTCTCTTAAAATACTCTTTAATACCTTCCATTTGATACACATGTCATACAACCACATTCCAGGGTTACCCTACTAGGTCCATTTTCCTACATGGTGATTTCCCTTATTTTGTCTCCATAGCTCTCAACTGAGTATGTAATGTTCGGTTACACCCGAACTTAGCCTTCCTTACTTGTTCTTATTCTCTTCAGGAGTATACTGTACTCATGCATACATATGTACATACATAGGTATATGTAAACGTGAGGATAACTTAAAAAATGAATATATGGACAAATAAAAGCTCAGACAATCATTTGGTAAACTCACAGTTCAAGCTCTCACAATGATGTTTGTATGCCTTCATCGAAGCTCGGAATTGATTTTATTGCATATCCTTTTTATGTACTTATCTATTTTTAATTTATTGATGTGTCCAGAGCTGTTTTTATGAATAAAACTGCTTTTTCATTGTTTCAACCCCAGCTATTCAGAACACACACTACACACATGTGATGGAATTCTTTATTAAGCTCTTCTATTGAAAATAATTGCATTTCTCGTGAAAAATATTTCAATGTTTTCCTATTTCACAGCCGTTGAAATAAAAAATTCATTTAATTTTTATGTTGTTGTAATTGATTTTTATAAGTAATGAACATGCAGCACTTGAGCACAATTTTTACATGTTAATTTCGCCACGGTATCTCAAAAAAAGAAGTTAATTAAAGTTACTTATTTTACTGTATCAATGAATTGATCCGCTTAGCATTTGAAAGTGCAAACGAGTCTATGTAAGTTGACAGGCAAAAATGTTTAGGAGATATTGACAACATTTTGGCAGAAAGGACATCTTGAATGCAATGTGTTATTTAAATCAGCACCAATTTCTTTTTGAAATTTTATACCGTGTAATTTTTCATAGGTGTATTATAACTTTAACTGGATAACGGTAGTACTTAATGGCATAAAGGAATCGAGATGGATATAGACTTCCATCTATCAAAATTATCACCATCGAAAAAGATTTTGATAAGCCCATATCCGTCCGTCCATCCCCCTTGACACGATAACTTGAGAAAAATTTGATTATCTGGGTTATCTGAATTCATAATAGATTGGTGTTGGAGATGGGTGAAATCGAGAGGTGGTTATCGCTTTTTCGATGTCGAAAATATCGAAAAATGGAAATCATGCGATAACTTAATACCAAAACCTCAGAAAGTGATAAAGCTTGATACGTGGATTGACTTTTTGGCGAAAAAAAGAAGTTTGGAAAACTTTGAATAATGGGTGTCAACGCCCACATCTAGAAAAAGATAATTTTAAAGTTTTTGATGCCGCAAATCATAAGCTGTTGCAAACTTCGTATTGAAATTTGGCATGGGCTCTATCCACTTTATGAAAATTTACAAAATCGGTTGGTATCCACCCCAATTAAAAAAAAAAAATAGATTTCGATAGATGGGACAACGTGAGAAAGTGAGGAAAATTGATATGCGTGTTGGCTTTGCGACGAAAAATAGATATTGGATAAAGTTGTGGAAAATGGGAAATGGGAAAAATGAAACAATGATAAATACTGGCAAAGTGCTGAAACGTAGCGGGTGGATCAACTTTGAAAAATGGTCGTGGCACTGCTCACATTTAGGAGAAGGAAACTTAAATGATTTGCAGGCCGTAAATCTGAAACCCTTAGTATTTCTTTGCAATTTTGCAGAATTATAGTTCTTGGTTTTATATTTAGATACGAGGATAACTCGTTAGCGACCATCTCAATTAAAAAAAAAAAACAAGTAAGGAAGTCTAAGTTCGGGTGAAACCGAACACTACATACCCAGCTGGACACCTGAAGTGCTGTTGTTGTTTGTTTTGTGTGCTTAATAGTGTTACAAGGCTGCGCAATAATACATATACATATGGTTCTATTCGGAACTACTTCTTCTTCGAGTTATGGCTCCCGAAACATGGAAAATTGCTTAGTCATACAAAGGGTAGCGCCACGTCCATCTTTTTAAATTTGAAGTTTTTCCTATTTATTGTTATAAATCGACTTGGAAATACCATTGATAAAAGCTCTTTCTTACAAAGATGAAGCTTATTTTATTCGTCCACGATCCTTTTAAAAATCTTTTATAAAAAAGTGGGCGTGGTCCTTAACCGATTCCGTTAATTTTTCTTCAAAGAATTCCTTAGTGTAAAGGCAACCTCTCTGCCGAATTTTGTTACGATAGGTTTAAGGATTTTTGGTTTATGATTAATAATATTTGTAAAATTTATTTTATCACAAGTGGGCGGTGCCACGCCCATTTTAAAAATTTTTTTCAATTTTTTTCAATTTTTTTTCAATTTTGATATATGGAAGTCTATATCTATCTCGATTCCTTTATCCCTGTACAACCAACCGTTATCGAATCAGAGTTATAATATCCTGTGTACAAGTACACCTGGGTATAAAAAAAAACCTTAAGTTTTGATTAGCACAAAATTGGAAAAAAAGGATACACGTTAATACATAAGCATTACCTAAAGGTGTGTAAGCGCTTCTTCAAATTAAGCCCATCAAAATCGAACAAAGAGCGATCAAATTAAACGAGATTTGGTATGAACATTGTTTAGGTAAGGTTAGGTTAGAGTGGCCACCGGTGCGAGGACCAGTGCACTTAGGCCCAAAGAGGTCCCATTGTGATACCACGTGGATCTATACCTTACTCAAACCAACAGCTCGATACAGCAAACTTCAGGAGTTTCTTAGGTTCCAACTTAGCCAGATCACGAAGATCTCCAAAGAAGGGAGATCACAGAAATTTCTTCCTCTTGTGCCAAAGCGCGGGACAATCGCACAGAAAATGTTTGACTGTTTCTATCTCCTCTTCGTCTTTGCAGCTCCTGCAGTAATCATTATAGGGAGCGCCCAGCCGTTGTGCGTGCCTCCCGATTGTTATGTGGCCGGTTATAAGACCAACCACCAGAGGCTAAGGGAAGTTTGCTCAGCGATCTCGTTAAGGGGTTTGCGGCATTTCTCTACTGTCCTGGACTTACATGTGACCGATCCAAGTGCTTTTAGTGCAGCCTGGCTGTCAAAGTAAATACAAACTTGGTTATAGCCGTGACCAGCCTTCCCCAGGTCATCAGCGGCCTCATTTATAGCAGCCACCTCCGCATGAAAGACGCTGCAATTATCGGGTAGGATAAATGATAGATTCCACCCTAGTTGAGGTGCAAAGATACCGCTACCCACCTTATAATCCAGTTTGGAGCCATCAGTATATAATTGTAGCCTATCGTCCGGCGGCTCCTTCAACCAATAATCCCTATCCAGGATAATAACCTCGTACTTCATATTAAAAAATGCAGTTGGAGTGCAATAGACCGACGAGGGCGACTCCAGATACTTAAGGATAGCTGTATGGCCATCCACATTGTCTCTCCATCCGGATAACTCTCGCAGCCGCAGAGCAGAAAAGGCCGCACATTACGGCTCTGGGATGTTAGCACCCCATTTCTGGAATTTTATAACAAAACATATGCCAAATAATTGGTCACTAATTGGTCATAATTGGTCAGCAGGTTTCAGTAATTGGTCAGCATTAGAAAAAATTTTATGGAAATTTTAAAATTTTCATGGTCGGGTGTGGGATGTTAGCACCCCATTTCTGGAATTTTATAACAAAACATATGCCAAATAATTGGTCACTAATTGGTCATAATTGGTCAGCGGGTCCCACTAATTGGTCAGCCATAGACAATTTTTTATGGCCATTTAAAATTTTCCAAGGGAAAAACAATTTTCCTGTTTAAACACCCTGTATACATAAATTTTCCAAAAAAAATTATGCCAATTAATTGGTCACTAATTGGTCATAATTGGTCACCAGGTTTCGTTAATTGGTCAGCCATAGGAACTTTTTAATTAATTTTTAAAGTTTTCTTTGTTATCGGATGTTACCCTGTTATCGGATGTTAGCACCCCATCGGTGGATTTTGAATTCGAAAAGCATGCCAAATAATTGGTCACTAATTGGTCATAATTGGTCAGTGGGTCCCACTAATTGGTCAGCCATAGACAATTTTTTATGGCCATTTAAAGTTTTCCAAGGAAAACCAATTTTCCTGTCTAGACACCCTGTATAAATAAATTTTCCAAAAAAAAATATGCCAATTAATTGGTCACTAATTGGTCATAATTGGTCAGCAGGTTTCGTTAATTGGTCAGCCATAGGAACTTTTTAATTAATTTTTAAAGTTTTCTTTGTTATCGGATGTTATCGTGTTATCGGATGTTAGCACCCCATCGGTGGATTTTCAAATCGAAACGTATGCCAAATAATTGGTCACTAATTGGTCATAATTGGTCAGCGGGTCCCACTAATTGGTCAGCCATAGAAAATTTTTTATGGCCATTTAAAGTTTTCCAAGGGAAAAACAATTTTCCTGTTTAAACACCCTGTATACATAAATTTTCCAAAAAAAATTATGCCAATTAATTGGTCACTAATTGGTCATAATTGGTCAGTGGGTCCCACTAATTGGTCAGCCATAGACAATTTTTTATGACCATTTAAAGTTTTCCAAGGAAAATCAATTTTGCTGTCTAGACACCCTGTATACATAAATTTTCCAAAAAAAATTATGCCAATTAATTGGTCACTAATTGGTCATAATTGGTCAGCAGGTTTCGTTAATTGGTCAGCCATAGGAACTTTTTAATTAATTTTTAAAGTTTTCTTTGTTATCGGATGTTACCCTGTTATCGGATGTTAGCACCCCATCGGTGGATTTTCGATTCGAAAGGTATGCCAAATAATTGGTCACTAATTGGTCATAATTGGTCAGGGGGTCCCACTAATTGGTCAGCCATAGAAAATTTTTTATGGCCATTTAAAATTTTCCAAGGGAAAAACAATTTTCCTGTTTAAACACCCTGTATACATAAATTTTCCAAAAAAATTATGCCAATTAATTGGTCACTAATTGGTCATAATTGGTCAGTGGGTCCCACTTTTTGGTCAGCCATAGACAATTTTTTATGACCATTTAAAGTTTTCCAAGGAAAATCAATTTTACTGTCTAGACACCCTGTATACATAAATTTTCCAAAAAAAATTATGCCAATTAATTGGTCACTAATTGGTCATAATTGGTCAGCAGGTTTCGTTAATTGGTCAGCCATAGGAACTTTTTAATTAATTTTTAAAGTTTTCTTTGTTATCGGATGTTATCGTGTTATCGGATGTTAGCACCCCATCGGTGGATTTTCAAATCGAAACGTATGCCAAATAATTGGTCACTAATTGGTCATAATTGGTCAGCGGGTCCCACTAATTGGTCAGCCATAGACAATTTTTTATGGCCATTTAAAGTTTTCCAAGGGAAAAACAATTTTCCTGTTTAAACACCCTGTATACATAAATTTTCCAAAAAAAAATTATGCCAATTAATTGGTCACTAATTGGTCATAATTGGTCACCAGGTTTCGTTAATTGGTCAGCCATAGGAACTTTTTAATTAATTTTTAAAGTTTTCTTTGTTATCGGATGTTACCCTGTTATCGGATGTTAGCACCCCATCGGTGGATTTTGAATTCGAAAAGCATGCCAAATAATTGGTCACTAATTGGTCATAATTGGTCAGTGGGTCCCACTAATTGGTCAGCCATAGACAATTTTTTATGGCCATTTAAAGTTTTCCAAGGAAAACCAATTTTCCTGTCTAGACACCCTGTATAAATAAATTTTCCAAAAAAAAATATGCCAATTAATTGGTCACTAATTGGTCATAATTGGTCAGCAGGTTTCGTTAATTGGTCAGCCATAGGAACTTTTTAATTAATTTTTAAAGTTTTCTTTGTTATCGGATGTTATCGTGTTATCGGATGTTAGCACCCCATCGGTGGATTTTCAAATCGAAACGTATGCCAAATAATTGGTCACTAATTGGTCATAATTGGTCAGCGGGTCCCACTAATTGGTCAGCCATAGAAAATTTTTTATGGCCATTTAAAGTTTTCCAAGGGAAAAACAATTTTCCTGTTTAAACACCCTGTATACATAAATTTTCCAAAAAAAATTATGCCAATTAATTGGTCACTAATTGGTCATAATTGGTCAGTGGGTCCCACTAATTGGTCAGCCATAGACAATTTTTTATGACCATTTAAAGTTTTCCAAGGAAAATCAATTTTGCTGTCTAGACACCCTGTATACATAAATTTTCCAAAAAAAATTATGCCAATTAATTGGTCACTAATTGGTCAAAATTGGTCAGCAGGTTTCGTTAATTGGTCAGCCATAGGAACTTTTTAATTAATTTTTAAAGTTTTCTTTGTTATCGGATGTTACCCTGTTATCGGATGTTAGCACCCCATCGGTGGATTTTCGATTCGAAAGGTATGCCAAATAATTGGTCACTAATTGGTCATAATTGGTCAGCGGGTCCCACTAATTGGTCAGCCATAGAAAATTTTTTATGGCCATTTAAAATTTTCCAAGGGAAAAACAATTTTCCTGTTTAAACACCCTGTATACATAAATTTTCCAAAAAAATTATGCCAATTAATTGGTCACTAATTGGTCATAATTGGTCAGTGGGTCCCACTTTTTGGTCAGCCATAGACAATTTTTTATGACCATTTAAAGTTTTCCAAGGAAAATCAATTTTACTGTCTAGACACCCTGTATACATAAATTTTCCAAAAAAAATTATGCCAATTAATTGGTCACTAATTGGTCATAATTGGTCAGCAGGTTTCGTTAATTGGTCAGCCATAGGAACTTTTTAATTAATTTTTAAAGTTTTCTTTGTTATCGGATGTTATCGTGTTATCGGATGTTAGCACCCCATCGGTGGATTTTCAAATCGAAACGTATGCCAAATAATTGGTCACTAATTGGTCATAATTGGTCAGCGGGTCCCACTAATTGGTCAGCCATAGACAATTTTTTATGGCCATTTAAAATTTTCCAAGGGAAAAACAATTTTCCTGTTTAAACACCCTGTATACATAAATTTTCCAAAAAAAATTATGGCAATTAATTGGTCACTAATTGGTCATAATTGGTCACCAGGTTTTGTTAATTGGTCAGCCATAGGAACTTTTTAATTAATTTTTAAAGTTTTCTTTGTTATCGGATGTTACCCTGTTATCGGATGTTAGCACCCCATCGGTGGATTTTGAATTCGAAAAGCATGCCAAATAATTGGTCACTAATTGGTCATAATTGGTCAGTGGGTCCCACTAATTGGTCAGCCATAGACAATTTTTTATGGCCATTTAAAGTTTTCCAAGGAAAACCAATTTTCCTGTCTAGACACCCTGTATAAATAAATTTTCCAAAAAAAAATATGCCAATTAATTGGTCACTAATTGGTCATAATTGGTCAGCAGGTTTCGTTAATTGGTCAGCCATAGGAACTTTTTAATTAATTTTTAAAGTTTTCTTTGTTATCGGATGTTATCGTGTTATCGGATGTTAGCACCCCATCGGTGGATTTTCAAATCGAAACGTATGCCAAATAATTGGTCACTAATTGGTCATAATTGGTCAGCGGGTCCCACTAATTGGTCAGCCATAGAAAATTTTTTATGGCCATTTAAAATTTTCCAAGGGAAAAACAATTTTCCTGTTTAAACACCCTGTATACATAAATTTTCCAAAAAAAATTATGCCAATTAATTAGTCACTAATTGGTCATAATTGGTCAGTGGGTCCCAGTAATTGGTCAGCCATAGACAATTTTTTATGACCATTTAAAGTTTTCCAAGG
This sequence comes from Eurosta solidaginis, assembly GCF_040869045.1. Lineage (NCBI taxonomy): Eukaryota > Metazoa > Arthropoda > Insecta > Diptera > Tephritidae > Eurosta > Eurosta solidaginis. Next base: position 186,309,046 of record NC_090320.1, on the reverse strand, counting down.
AAAATCAATTTTGCTGTCTAGACACCCTGTATACATAAATTTTCCAAAAAAAATTATGCCAATTAATTGGTCACTAATTGGTCATAATTGGTCAGCAGGTTTCGTTAATTGGTCAGCCATAGGAACTTTTTAATAAATTTTTAAAGTTTTCTTTGTTATCGGATGTTACCCTGTTATCGGATGTTAGCACCCCATCGGTGGATTTTCGATTCGAAAGGTATGCCAAATAATTGGTCACTAATTGGTCATAATTGGTCAGCGGGTCCCACTAATTGGTCAGCCATAGAAAATTTTTTATGGCCATTTAAAATTTTCCAAGGGAAAAACAATTTTCCTGTTTAAACACCCTGTATACATAAATTTTCCAAAAAAATTATGCCAATTAATTGGTCACTAATTGGTCATAATTGGTCAGTGGGTCCCACTTTTTGGTCAGCCATAGACAATTTTTTATGACCATTTAAAGTTTTCCAAGGAAAATCAATTTTACTGTCTAGACACCCTGTATACATAAATTTTCCAAAAAAAATTATGCCAATTAATTGGTCACTAATTGGTCATAATTGGTCAGCAGGTTTCGTTAATTGGTCAGCCATAGGAACTTTTTAATTAATTTTTAAAGTTTTCTTTGTTATCGGATGTTATCGTGTTATCGGATGTTAGCACCCCATCGGTGGATTTTCAAATCGAAACGTATGCCAAATAATTGGTCACTAATTGGTCATAATTGGTCAGCGGGTCCCACTAATTGGTCAGCCATAGACAATTTTTTATGGCCATTTAAAGTTTTCCAAGGGAAAAACAATTTTCCTGTTTAAACACCCTGTATACATAAATTTTCCAAAAAAAATTATGCCAATTAATTGGTCACTAATTGGTCATAATTGGTCACCAGGTTTCGTTAATTGGTCAGCCATAGGAACTTTTTAATTAATTTTTAAAGTTTTCTTTGTTATCGGATGTTACCCTGTTATCGGATGTTAGCACCCCATCGGTGGATTTTGAATTCGAAAAGCATGCCAAATAATTGGTCACTAATTGGTCATAATTGGTCAGTGGGTCTCACTAATTGGTCAGCCATAGACAATTTTTTATGGCCATTTAAAGTTTTCCAAGGAAAACCAATTTTCCTGTCTAGACACCCTGTATAAATAAATTTTCCAAAAAAAAATATGCCAATTAATTGGTCACTAATTGGTCATAATTGGTCAGCAGGTTTCGTTAATTGGTCAGCCATAGGAACTTTTTAATTAATTTTTAAAGTTTTCTTTGTTATCGGATGTTATCGTGTTATCGGATGTTAGCACCCCATCGGTGGATTTTCAAATCGAAACGTATGCCAAATAATTGGTCACTAATTGGTCATAATTGGTCAGCGGGTCCCACTAATTGGTCAGCCATAGAAAATTTTTTATGGCCATTTAAAATTTTCCAAGGGAAAAACAATTTTCCTGTTTAAACACCCTGTATACATCAATTTTCCAAAAAAAATTATGCCAATTAATTGGTCACTAATTGGTCATAATTGGTCAGTGGGTCCCACTAATTGGTCAGCCATAGACAATTTTTTATGACCATTTAAAGTTTTCCAAGGAAAATCAATTTTGCTGTCTAGACACCCTGTATACATAAATTTTCCAAAAAAAATTATGCCAATTAATTGGTCACTAATTGGTCATAATTGGTCACCAGGTTTCGTTAATTGGTCAGCCATAGGAACTTTTTAATTAATTTTTAAAGTTTTCTTTGTTATCGGATGTTACCCTGTTATCGGATGTTAGCACCCCATCGGTGGATTTTGAATTCGAAAAGCATGCCAAATAATTGGTCACTAATTGGTCATAATTGGTCAGTGGGTCTCACTAATTGGTCAGCCATAGACAATTTTTTATGGCCATTTAAAGTTTTCCAAGGAAAACCAATTTTCCTGTCTAGACACCCTGTATACATAAATTTTCCAAAAAAAATTATGCCAATTAATTGGTCACTAATTGGTCATAATTGGTCAGCAGGTTTCGTTAATTGGTCATCCAGAGGAACTTTTTAATTAATTTTTAAAGTTTTCTTTGTTATCGGATGTTACCCTGTTATCGGATGTTAGCACCCCATCGGTGGATTTTCGATTCGAAAGGTATGCCAAATAATTGGTCACTAATTGGTCATAATTGGTCAGCGGGTCCCACTAATTGGTCAGCCATAGAAAATTTTTTATGGCCATTTAAAATTTTCCAAGGAAAAAACAATTTTCCTGTTTAAACACCCTGTATACATAAATTTTCCAAAAAAATTATGCCAATTAATTGGTCACTAATTGGTCATAATTGGTCAGTGGGTCCCACTTTTTGGTCAGCTATAGACAATTTTTTATGACCATTTAAAATTTTCCAAGGAAAATCAATTTTACTGTCTAGACACCCTGTATACATAAATTTTCCAAAAAAAAATATGCCAATTAATTGGTCACTAATTGGTCATAATTGGTCAGCAGGTTTCGTTAATTGGTCAGCCATAGGAACTTTTTAATTAATTTTTAAAGTTTTCTTTGTTATCGGATGTTATCGTGTTATCGGATGTTAGCACCCCATCGGTAGATTTTCAAATCGAAACGTATGCCAAATAATTGGTCACTAATTGGTCATAATTGGTCAGCGGGTCCCACTAATTGGTCAGCCATAGACAATTTTTTATGGCCATTTAAAGTTTTCCAAGAGAAAAACAATTTTCCTGTTTAAACACCCTGTATACATAAATTTTCCAAAAAAAATTATGCCAATTAATTGGTCACTAATTGGTCATAATTGGTCACCAGGTTTCGTTAATTGGTCAGCCATAGGAACTTTTTAAATAATTTTTAAAGTTTTCTTTGTTATCGGATGTTACCCTGTTATCGGATGTTAGCACCCCATCGGTGGATTTTGAATTCGAAAAGCATGCCAAATAATTGGTCACTAATTGGTCATAATTGGTCAGTGGGTCCCACTAATTGGTCAGCCATAGACAATTTTTTATGGCCATTTAAAGTTTTCCAAGGAAAACCAATTTTCCTGTCTAGACACCCTGTATAAATAAATTTTCCAAAAAAAAATATGCCAATTAATTGGTCACTAATTGGTCATAATTGGTCAGCAGGTTTCGTTAATTGGTCAGCCATAGGAACTTTTTAATTAATTTTTAAAGTTTTCTTTGTTATCGGATGTTATCGTGTTATCGGATGTTAGCACCCCATCGGTGGATTTTCAAATCGAAACGTATGCCAAATAATTGGTCACTAATTGGTCATAATTGGTCAGCGGGTCCCACTAATTGGTCAGCCATAGAAAATTTTTTATGGCCATTTAAAGTTTTCCAAGGGAAAAACAATTTTCCTGTTTAAACACCCTGTATACATAAATTTTCCAAAAAAAATTATGCCAATTAATTGGTCACTAATTGGTCATAATTGGTCAGTGGGTCCCACTAATTGGTCAGCCATAGACAATTTTTTATGACCATTTAAAGTTTTCCAAGGAAAATCAATTTTGCTGTCTAGACACCCTGTATACATAAATTTTCCAAAAAAAATTATGCCAATTAATTGGTCACTAATTGGTCATAATTGGTCAGCAGGTTTCGTTAATTGGTCAGCCATAGGAACTTTTTAATTAATTTTTAAAGTTTTCTTTGTTATCGGATGTTACCCTGTTATCGGATGTTAGCACCCCATCGGTGGATTTTCGATTCGAAAGGTATGCCAAATAATTGGTCACTAATTGGTCATAATTGGTCAGCGGGTCCCACTAATTGGTCAGCCATAGACAATTTTTTATGGCCATTTAAAGTTTTCCAAGGAAAACCAATTTTCCTGTCTAGACACCCTGTATAAATAAATTTTCCAAAAAAAAATATGCCAATTAATTGGTCACTAATTGGTCATAATTGGTCAGCAGGTTTCGTTAATTGGTCAGCCATAGGAACTTTTTAATTAATTTTTAAAGTTTTCTTTGTTATCGGATGTTATCGTGTTATCGGATGTTAGCACCCCATCGGTGGATTTTCAAATCGAAACGTATGCCAAATAATTGGTCACTAATTGGTCATAATTGGTCAGTGGGTCCTACTAATTGGTCAGCCATAGACAATTTTTTATGGTCATTTAAAATTTTCCAAGGAAAACCAATTTTCCTCTCTAGACACCCTGTACACATGGAATTTCCAAAAAAAATTATGCCAGTTAAATGTTCACTTATTCTTTATAATTTCTCAGTAGTAGGTCAATTATTTATCCCCTAACCATAAAGAAAATGCGGTTAGCGTTTTTAACAATTTTTCACGGTTGCACTAAAAACTTGGTTATTCCATAATGCTTTCTTAATAATTATTTTTATCTTACGTGGCATCACAGTCGAAAAATGCGCGCAGAAGGCGTAAAGCTTAAATACAACATTGCTTATAATAGTAGAAAAGAAGCAATAGCAGAAATAATAAAATTTGCGCCTAAATGGATTCGTTCGCGAGTTCGATTCCGTCTATTTTATTATTATTATTTTTTTTTTCATTTAATTCTTTTAATATATTTTTTTAATTAATAGTTTTATTATTTAAGTATTATTTTTATTTAAAATATATTATTTTCCTTCCAAATTAAATATAACAATCATATGTTATAGACGTATACAACACAAACCTGCTTACAGCACCAAATTAAATACCTTTAGCTTAATCTCAAAATTAAACAATCATATGTAGACATAAAGCAAGTACAAGTATTGTTAAAAGTGTTACAAAATCACTTAAAAATAAAAAAAAGCAGCTAAACAGAGAATACAATATGAAATGTTGTTTAATTTGCTTAGAGAATTAATTTTCACAAATTGATCATCCATAGAAGATTTTTTATTAAGGTTTAAACTTGATGTTGTTGTTGTTGTTGCAGCGATTAGGTTACTCCCCGAAGGCTTTGGGGAGTGTTATCGATGTGATGGTCCTTTGTCGGATACAGATCCGATACGCTCCGGTAACACAGCACCATTAAGGTGCTGGCCCGACCATCTCGGGAACGATTTATATGGCCATATTGAACCTTCAGGCCATCCCTCCCTCCCCACCCCCAAGTTCCATGAGGAGCTTGGGGTCGCCAGAGCCTCGTCTGTTAGCGAAACGGGATTCGCCGCTCGAATGTGAGGTTGACAATTGGGTTGGAGAAGCTATATATTGCGCTACACAACCCCTTGAATCCCGTTTAAACTTGATCGAGGTACCAAGTTACTTGTCCAGACATTCTGTATAGTTACATGTTTGAAAAAATATATATGCCAAATAGTAAGTCACCATTGGTTATGACTTTTCAGTATGTTTTATTAATTAGAAACTCTTCCATACATTTTTTATATTTTTCGTTTTCGGCTACATTTATACGAAAATATAAAACCCGTTTTGAATATGACAAATTAGTATAACAATTCATTATTTACAGACCAATAAAACCAACATAACATTATATTTTATATTGGTAAAAGTTTGGTGAGACATGGAGTAACTTTAATTAAGTTTTAATAGCTGTCAGCTTTAACCCATACGTTTTTGCGGAGTATTTTCTTACTGGGAATTTGAGCTTATACGAATGTTGGCATGTAACTAGATGCAACCCAGTGTTGCCGTTCTCAAATTACCCAAAAAAACAATTTTCAATTCTCCAAAATATCAAAATTTCGTCAAATAAATTGTTTTGTTGCTTAGTGATAGGCAAAATAAGTTAACTTCGAACTTGTGACGACTGTAAATTACTTTGAAGCTGTAAAATAAATTGAAGCTAATTTCATTTTGACTATAGCAAGCTATGTTAGCCATTGTATCGTAAGCGCGAAATTATGGATTTCTATTTTTTTAAGTGAATACCTCGCAAGTGATAGTGTAAAATTTCGGGAAATAATAAGAAGTTTATTTTATTTTTTGGTTTGTTTGTGATTTCATGTCATCACAATTATATCGTATTTATGAATTTCAAAATGTTCCTACTCATAAAATTTTGGACACATGTCTTTACTTTCCATGAACATTGGGTGGGTATCATACTAAATATAATTGAACAATATTTCACACCCATTTTCTGCTCTTTGTTTATTTTCTGAGATTGTAAGACAAAGGAAGACTTTCCGGTTACCCATATTTTGTATTATTTTTGTTTACTTTGAACATTTTTGTATAAGCCATAAAAGCGACTAAGGCTTATAGCATATAAGAACATTGTAAAATAAGAAATATAGGTTTCATAATTTGGTAATAGTCTAGTTGAGGGGACGACTGCTAAGACGCGTCCCAAAATATCGAGAGAGGTGTTAAAAGACGCGTATTGACCTCGACAATAACAATCCGAAGTGGGAAAATAAAAATTTTAACTCGTTCTAAAGATATTAACGAAAAACCGAAAAATGACCCGCGGGTTCCTCCGAAACCGGGGGTGGTATCCATATTATTTTTGTCCAGAACACGTTTCTGCGTATAAAAAATTACCCTCGGTGGTCCAACACCGGTTTAGAGACCAAAACTATATCCGCGCAAAACGCTTCTGTTCATAATTTTTTTGTGGGTACGACAACATTACAACAACCACTTGATAATCGCCAACTTCAACTGCAAATATCTCCGGAAAGATATACAATTTTTCTTTTTCGCCTTCGAATTATTGTTGTCGAGGTCAATACGGGCCTTTTGACACCTCTATCGATATTTTTGTAGCGTATTAGCAGTCGACTCAACTAGACTTTTACCCATAATTTAACGCAATCACGCCAATACTGGCCATGACTTCATGGGGTCGGAATAAAAAAAATTATTTTCAGCCGTGAGCTTTAATAAATGCTGCAAACTACTGCAACTGTAGCCAACGAAACACGACGCAACCGAAATAGTGAAGTAAAAAATTTATTTAAGACCTTTCATGGAACTCTTTGCCTTCATAGGTAATAAAGAAGAGCGTACTCGAAAATTACCCACGCGCTTTCGAAACTCCCCAAATTTAGCGAATTACCCAGAAAACGGCAACGCTGGCAACAATATAAAATCTAACTGTTTGCAATTAAACCAATATAACCCAGTCAGCATTAATACATTAATATGATTAGAAAGTACAAAGTTTTATGAAAAACCTGATTCCCTTTATTATGTATATTTATACATATTTTATATATTAAAATGTTAACAAATGTTGATTAGGTTATAACTATTTATTCATATTCATCTCTCTTAATTCTGTCATCGCTTAAAGAAAGGGTTGATTTTTATGTAAATGGTTATTTAACTATATCAACCCCGATTACAGAGAATAAACTAATAAACTGAGTAATAATAGACTTGTTTTTTACACGGATATACGTCTATGTTTGCGGTTAAAAAAACGCTCATCCTCACTCAGGTAATGGTTAGGGGACCCATCTAGCGGCCACTAGCTACAGAACATGTTGTACCGAAAAGCGGAGACACACACCTCTGTTGGCAATAGTGTATAACCTATAGCTGAATCGGTTGCGGTGAACAGTGGACACACACCATTTGTAGAGTTAATACATAGAGGTGAAACATAGACACATATTTCAATTACAACTGAGTATAATGCGTATTGAAATTTAGGAGTACTAATTTTCTGCGCAGCAATTTCAGAAGAATAGATAAAGTTTAACGCTTAGCAGTCCATATAAGATTTAAGCGTATATGTATATAGATGTAAAAAAATGCAGCTAATAACTAGGGTTAGCAATGAGTTAACTTTGTTTTGGCGAGAAAACTTCCATGCTAAAATCCATTTTTTAATTACTGGGATGGAATGGAACAATATTGCGAATGTCCATTATTAAATAAAGTTTTCATAGAAAGGACCTTTTTCTTCTTTAACATGGTTTATCTATTCTGGGTGATTGGTACCTAATTTTATAAACGATATAAAAAATCACTGCCCCGTTTCCTTGACTCGTTTATCTCTAATCTGAAATGCAGCTACATACATATTTTATAGTAAGTGTATTCGCAATTTGTTGCTAAACGAAAACTAACATCATAACCAAACAAAGAAAATTGATCTTCGTCTATTAACTGAATTCACTAAGTACCATCATATTATGATGTTCTTTGTTATACTTATTTGCGTAAAGTGGGCGTATTGTTTAGTTCTTTATGACATATTTAAACTTTCATTTAGCGTGCATTCGGCGAAAATATGGGCGTACAGGGGCTAAACTAGTATGGGTATTTCCATAACATGCAAATTGTTGGTGAAGGGACTTACGTACTTAGGTCCAGATTCAGTTCAAAATATGTATATGTTTCTCGTAAAAGAACAAATAAGATATTTATTATAGATACAAGATTCTAGCTTTACGACAAAAAGGTTTCACATATACATAGCTTGGTAAATGAAATATAAACACAAAATATAATAAGGAATATGTTTAAAATCGGTTATTATTAGTAATTATTTTCCTTATAGATGTATAGATATGTACGATTACTAACGTTGTTGCTACAGTAGTGATACTAGGTAATAACATAGCAAAAACATAACCTACTCATTTGAAGCAAAGAAAACTTGTAAATGTCCTTACCGCACTAATTAACAATTTTCCCAAAACAAAAGTACGGTTTTATTATTTTAATTTTAAAATAACCAAAATATTCAAAACTTCTCTACCACGTAGTGCTGTTATATTTTCATCTTATAGATCAGATTTATTTCAAGCACAAATTCAATTTCAGCTAGTGTGCAATCATAACAAAATTTAAACAACAGGTCTATTCATCAAGCGTGATTTATATTAGTTTGCCTGATTAAAGAATTGAATAGTGCACAAGATGGGATGTCCTTATTATACGGTTTCACAATGTGCGGCATGCCCAGCCGTAGGAGTATTATTCGTAAGCTACCCACGTACACAGGTAGTTACATTAGTCTCTTAGTTTTTCTGCTACAAGCACAATAACGGAATTTAGACAATCGATCGCGCGACACAAGGATAAAACATTATATTTGTAGTAATTTGCGTAAGTTTGATGCTAATTATAGCGTTCATTATTATGTGCGAAAAAATAGCCTTTTTGTGACATTGAGGATTGTCAATCTTGCGAAATAATTGTATGTATCCATGTATATGTTTGGGTATAATCTTCGTCGAAAGAATTGAATAGAAAAGGATCTACATTGGATGTATGTTTTTGGCTAACATTTAATGAGCTCTCACTAGTAGTGCTAAAGTTTTATTATTTTGAAAAATAAAAGATTTTCATGTTTGGAAAATTGCTATGGGACCAAACAAAATTGGAATCTGTACAATAAAAGCCAACTAGAAATTGGAATTACTTTGCGTGAATTTTCGCTTTTGCACTATGGTTTTGTTGTACATACATATGTAATAATTTCAAAATGTTTATAAAGATTCCGAAAAAAAATTAAAAAGCTCTGTTTAGAAATAGATTTTACTTAGCGAGTAATTTCTCTCTCATTAATTAAATTATATGTAATGAATTTATTTGATACATACTCAATCTTGTTGTATCTACAAACTTTGCTTCCTACAAATATTACTAAGTCATGAACGCCACTATAAAGGTACAAATAAACTTAGCGTTTTTAAATCTCGTAATTTACCAAATTAAATACTTTAGTGTTGTATTACAAATACTCACACAGAACACATTAATTCAAGAAGGAACTTTCAAATGTGGTTAGTTCTAGGTAGTCGATGATAACAAATCTTTACCAAGTGCCATGTGCACTAAGATGTAATAAGTTGACGGTAAATATTAAAAAATGCTCAATATTCTGAAATAACCCTTTTCCTAGGTAGCAAATATTCGTTATTTTTTTTAAACAAAGAAAAGGATTTTTGTATAAATAGTACAGAAACTGAAGTACTTTCAGTCAGTCTTTTCTGAACTTGTTGAATGATTAACGCGTAGTCAAGCTGTTTTTTTACGATACAGAATATTAAGATATACATTTCAAATATTCGCTAAAGTGTTCGCGGAAAAAGTCATTGCTATTTGATTGCGAAGCTTGTGTTGTGAGATACCGAGTTGTTTAATGGATTGCTACTCCAAGAAAAAGCCTGGCCGAGCTTCCAGAGTGCCGCTAGATGACTGCCTGGCTGTACTTAGAGAGTTTTTGGATCATCTACCTGAAGATAGAACACTGCTTCCGGGACCATCGCATCCTATTTGGTCGAAAATAAGCGAGAGGTTCAACGGAAAATGGAAAGAGCGAGACGTATACAGAGAATGCCGTGAAAATCGGCGTGATATATGGACAAAGTTGTATCCTACAACCGACTCAAACCCTATGGTGGAGAATACTTTCAATTCAACGCAGTCTTTTGGGAACGAAATTGATACTACATTTGACGACAATTACAGTGAGGAAGATTGGGAGGCCCCCGATCTGGATGAGTTCGAAATTAAAGTATCTGAGAACTTCTACAAAAAACTTCGTGAGGATAATAGTGTTAACTATGATGACCGAAATTACCCCGTTTTGCAGAGATATGCTTGGACTGATTACATAACGGAAGAATTCCTGAAAGTAAGCGAGTCCAAATGCGCCTTTGTATTTAAAAATGCCAAGATCTACGAGAGGGAGGGCGCAGCTCATCACGTAACGATCCGAGGGAAGTGCAAAAGCCAAGCTTGCAACAATCCATTTTATGGATTTATTGACTCCGTTCCAGAGACGTTTCCTGTAGTGTTACGTGTCAGATGTAGAGACACGGTTTTTGATCTACAACATGAGAATGTCCGTAGACCTACACGAAAACTGAAGCGTGCTCGGATTGGTGAAGAAGCTGCCGCTGTTGGAGCTAAAAATTGGCTCAAAAGCCAAGTTTGTGGACTACAAACCCAACGCATACCTCCTACTATTCCGACAGCAGCAGTCGTTCAAAAGTGTGTCAATGAATATCGCGATGGCAAGTTGGGAATTGGGAAGGAAAAAATTGGTGTCATAAAAGCCATTGAAAATATGAGATATAGCTCCGAGTTTAATAACTTCATCAGAGACATAAAAAAAGATAAATTTTATGTGTTCTACGGATCAAACGTCCAGCTGCATGCATACAAGCGTTACCACAATTTGATGAAAATTAAAAAGCAGAAGTCGTCAATAGCCATAGATGGAACAGGGACCATCTGCAAAAAAATTGTATATGACAACGGGAAACAAAGTGGCCATATATTTTTATATGTTATCGTAATTAATTTTAGCCATTCCACAATATCCGTGCACCAGCTTTTGACAGATGATCAAAGCACAATTTTAATAGAGCTATGGCTGAAAAAGTGGATACGAATGGGTGCTCCTAAGCCAGATGAGGTGGCGTGTGATTGCTCGAGAGCGTTGATTAATGCTCTATCTCTAGCGTTTAATGAACAAAATATAAAAACATATATTGAGACATTATTTTTGGTGGCCTCCGATGATCCATTGAGTAGGAACCGGCCTGCAATCTCTACATATATAAGGCTTGACGTAGCTCATTTTGTTAAAATGATTGCAAATTGGAAGTGCATCAAAGCAATAGAGAACAGCCAGATAAGAAAGTTTTACTTATTTTGCATTGCATTGTTGATTGACGCTCAAACTTTGGCCGAATTCGAATCAATCCTGAAAAGTCTCTGTATCGTCTGTTTAAATCAATATAATGACTCCAATTTATCTCATGGTAAGACAGTAAACGATACAAGAAGGGATTTGGAAAAGGCAATCGGTGATCGCACTTTCAATCTAAGTGAAGATAGATATACTCCCACAGATAAAATTGGACAAAATGTGGACGATAACTCAAACGATTGCAGCCCCACTGTGAAAACATGGATTAGTAGAATTCGGCAATCAGCAGAGGAAGTTGCTGAAATAGGAAGAGAAAGCAACGGATTCTATAACAAACGTTTTATCGATGACTTTTTTAAAACAAGTGCTTTGGAATTTCCTCTTTGGTCAGCAGCTTGTCTACCTGGACAGCAGGGCCATGCCAGTACAAGTTACGCTGAGGCTTATTTTAATGACAAGAAGCATAGAGTACTGTCGGGATACAAAAATCTCTTACGAGCTGATAAATTCCTCAAAATTGAATTTCGAGACCATCACGGAGGATCAGCGATATTAAATACGCACTTGCTAAACGAATATCAAAAAATAAGTAAAGAAGCCATCGAAGAACGAGAAGAGAAAGGAGCTGAACTTCAAGTTACCAAAGTTATCAACGAAGACGCAAATTCTTATGACAATTGGAGAAATAAATCTAAAAGGGAGAGAAACGACTTTGAGGAACCTATAGAGGAGTATGTTTTAAAGAAGGAACCCAAGCAAAAGAAACTCGGCTATTACTTCCAAAGTCAGCCCAGCATATCCTTCATTAATATGCATGCAGATTCTAAAGTAGCAGTTAAAAAAATGACAGTATTAGAAAACGGAAACTCACTCAGAGCAGTTCTTATAGGTGATACTCACTACAGCATTAGAAATAGCTGCCCCTTTGACTCCATTATACAAATACTGGGAACAGCAGCGATGGATCACACATCTTACTATTCTTTCGCGAAATCGAGTACGTCCAAAATTATGAAATTTATTGTGGACTTCATCACCGCATCAAGAGTAGGTACAATTTATAAGGACCGCGCAAGGATACTCGTAGACTATTTTCAAGACAAACTAAAAGATAAGTCATCAAAGCCTTTTTTTCCGCTTTTTCCCAAAGTATTAAATATGTACTCAACGTTATCAGAGGTATGGTCAAAATGTTTTTTTGATTGCCCCAGTGGACATGACACCTACAACTGCGAAAATTGTGGTCAATATTCAAATGAAGTATCGACACTATGGATTAAGGACCACAAAAGGTTGTGTGAAGAAGGCTATCAGTCACTAGGAAATCACCTTGCCGAAATATCCACAAATTTTACTTCCCGATGTTCCAAATGTAGTGAAGAATGTTATGTAAAACGATCATTCAATACTCATGTATTCGTAGAGTTGGAGCTAAGAAAAGTCTTAGCATCAGAGCTGCAAACATGCAAGTTGTCGGAAATTGAAAAAAGTGTAAACTTTTCAATCGAAAATAATAAATTGAGGTATATAAACATATCAGCGTTAAATATAAGCCTCATACAAAATTAACAAAACTAAACAAATCTTTTCTTTTTTATCTCTTCCTTCAGTTTGAAAGGTATAATTGATTATGTACCTGGACACTTCCGAGCGTATTGCCGAAGAAGCAATGGAAAATGGGAATTACATGACGATTTATGCAACAAACCAGTATCAATCGTAAATGACCAGAAGTTAGCTCCAAGTGGAGCAATTTTTATAAAAGATAATACTGAAAATTAATAAATATTTAGATAGTTATTTCTATTTACACCACTACCACTTAGCGTTAACATAAGAATTATGTGATAATAAAATTATAAAGAATTAAAATTAAAACTTTTGTGCACTAATTACATTCGCCTCGATGTAGATTCAATAGGAAGTAGATGGCACAGATTGAGTATGTATCAAAGAAATGCATTACATATAATTTATCTCTAAGTAAACTCTATTTCTAAACGGAGCTTTTTAATTTTTTTTCGGAATCTTTATAAACATTTTGAAATTATTACATATGTATGTACAACAAAACCATAGCAATTTTCCAAACATGAAAATCTTTTATTTTTCAAACCCTAGTGAGAGCTCATTAAATGTTAGCCAAAAACATACATCCAATGTAGATCCTTTTCTATTCAATTCTTTCGACGAAGATTATACCCAAACATATACATGGATACATACAATTATTTCGCAAGATTGACAATCCTCAATGTCACAAAAAGGCTATTTTTTCGCACATAATAATGAACGCTATAATTAGCATCAAACTTACGCAAATTACTACAAATATAATGTTTTATCCTTGTGTCGCGCGATCGATTGTCTAAATTCCGTTATTGTGCTTGTAGCAGAAAAACTAAGAGACTAATGTAACTACCTGTGTACGTGGGTAGCTTACGAATAATACTTCTACGGCTGGGCATGCCGCACATTGTGAAACCGTATAATAAGGACATCCCATCTTGTGCACTATTCAATTCTTTAATCAGGCAAACTAATATAAATCACGCTTGATGAATAGACCTGTTGTTTAAATTTTGTTATGATTGCACACTAGCTGAAATTGAATTTGTGCCTGAAATAAATCTGATCTATAAGATGAAAATATAACAGCACTACGTGGTAGAGAAGTTTTGAATATTTTGGTTATTTTAAAATTAAAATAATAAAACCGTACTTTTGTTTGGGAAAATTGTTAATTAGTGCGGTAAGGACATTTACAAGTTTTCTTTGCTTCAAATGAGTAGGTTATGTTTTTGCTATGTTATTACCTAGTATCACTACTGTAGCAACAACGTTAGTAATCGTACATATCTATACATCTATAAGGAAAATAATTACTAATAATAACCGATTTTAAACATATTCCTTATTATATTTTGTGCTTATATTTCATTTACCAAGCTATGTATATGTGAAACCTTTTTGTCGTAAAGCTAGAATCTTGTATCTATAATAAATATCTTATTTGTTCTTTTACGAGAAACATATACATATTTTGAACTGAATCTGGACCTAAGTACGTAAGTCCCTTCACCAACAATTTGCATGTTATGGAAATACCCATACTAGTTTAGCCCCTGTACGCCCATATTTTCGCCGAATGCACGCTAAATGAAAGTTTAAATATGTCATAAAGAACTAAACAATACGCCCACTTTACGCAAATAAGTATAACAAAGAACATCATAATATGATGGTACTTAGTGAATTCAGTTAATAGACGAAGATCAATTTTCTTTGTTTGGTTATGATGTTAGTTTTCGTTTAGCAACAAATTGCGAATACACTTACTATAAAATATGTATGTAGCTGCATTTCAGATTAGAGATAAACGAGTCAAGGAAACGGGGCAGTGATTTTTTATATCGTTTATAAAATTAGGTACCAATCACCCAGAATAGATAAATCATGTTAAAGAAGAAAAAGGTCCTTTCTATGAAAACTTTATTTAATAATGGACATTCGCAATATTGTTCCATTCCATCCCAGTAATTAAAAAATGGATTTTAGCATGGAAGTTTTCTCGCCAAAACAAAGTTAACTCATTGCTAACCCTAGTTATTAGCTGCATTTTTTTACATCTATATACATATACGCTTAAATCTTATATGGACTGCTAAGCGTTAAACTTTATCTATTCTTCTGAAATTGCTGCGCAGAAAATTAGTACTCCTAAATTTCAATACGCATTATACTCAGTTGTAATTGAAATATGTGTCTATGTTTCACCTCTATGTATTAACTCTACAAATGGTGTGTGTCCACTGTTCACCGCAACCGATTCAGCTATAGGTTATACACTATTGCCAACAGAGGTGTGTGTCTCCGCTTTTCGGTACAACATGTTCTGTAGCTAGTGGCCGCTAGATGGGTCCCCTAACCATTACCTGAGTGAGGATGAGCGTTTTTTTAACCGCAAACATAGACGTATATCCATGTAAAAAACAAGTCTATTATTACTCAGTTTATTAGTTTATTCTCTGTAATCGGGGTTGATATAGTTAAATAACCATTTACATAAAAATCAACCCTTTCTTTAAGCGATGACAGAATTAAGAGAGATGAATATGAATAAATAGTTATAACCTAATCAACATTTGTTAACATTTTAATATATAAAATATGTATAAATATACATAATAAAGGGAATCAGGTTTTTCATAAAACTTTGTACTTTCTAATCATATTAATGTATTAATGCTGACTGGGTTATATTGGTTTAATTGCAAACAGTTAGATTTTATATTGTTGCCAGCGTTGCCGTTTTCTGGGTAATTCGCTAAATTTGGGGAGTTTCGAAAGCGCGTGGGTAATTATCGAGTACGCTCTTCTTTATTACCTATGAAGGCAAGGAGTTCCATGAAAGGTCTTAAATAAATTTTTTACTTCACTATTTCGGTTGCGTCGTGTTTCGTTGGCTACAGTTGCAGTAGTTTGCAGCATTTATTAAAGCTCACGGCTGAAAATAATTTTTTTTATTCCGACCCCATGAAGTCATGGCCAGTATTGGCGTGATTGCGTTAAATTATGGGTAAAAGTCTAGTTAAGTCGACTGCTAATACGCTACAAAAATATCGATAGAGGTGTCAAAAGGCCCGTATTGACCTCGACAACAATAATTCGAAGGCGAAAAAGAAAAATTGTATATCTTTCCGGAGATATTTGCAGTTGAAGTTGGCGATTATCAAGTGGTTGTTGTAATGTTGTCGTACCCACAAAAAAATTATGAACATAAGCGTTTTGCGCGGATATAGTTTTGGTCTCTAAACCGGTGTTGGACCACCGAGGGTAATTTTTTATACGCAGAAACGTGTTCTGGACAAAAATAATATGGATACCACCCCCGGTTTCGGAGGAACCCGCGGGTCATTTTTCGGTTTTTCGTTAATATCTTTAGAACGAGTTAAAATTTTTATTTTCCCACTTCGGATTGTTATTGTCGAGGTCAATACGCGTCTTTTAACACCTCTCTCGATATTTTGGGACGCGTCTTAGCAGTCGTCCCCTCAACTAGACTATTACCAAATTATGAAACCTATATTTCTTATTTTACAATGTTCTTATATGCTATAAGCCTTAGTCGCTTTTATGGCTTATACAAAAATGTTCAAAGTAAACAAAAATAATACAAAATATGGGTAACCGGAAAGTCTTCCTTTGTCTTACAATCTCAGAAAATAAACAAAGAGCAGAAAATGGGTGTGAAATATTGTTCAATTATATTTAGTATGATACCCACCCAATGTTCATGGAAAGTAAAGACATGTGTCCAAAATTTTATGAGTAGGAACATTTTGAAATTCATAAATACGATATAATTGTGATGACATGAAATCACAAACAAACCAAAAAATAAAATAAACTTCTTATTATTTCCCGAAATTTTACACTATCACTTGCGAGGTATTCACTTAAAAAAATAGAAATCCATAATTTCGCGCTTACGATACAATGGCTAACATAGCTTGCTATAGTCAAAATGAAATTAGCTTCAATTTATTTTACAGCTTCAAAGTAATTTACAGTCGTCACAAGTTCGAAGTTAACTTATTTTGCCTATCACTAAGCAACAAAACAATTTATTTGACGAAATTTTGATATTTTGGAGAATTGAAAATTGTTTTTTTGGGTAATTTGAGAACGGCAACACTGGGTTGCATCTAGTTACATGCCAACATTCGTATAAGCTCAAATTCCCAGTAAGAAAATACTCCGCAAAAACGTATGGGTTAAAGCTGACAGCTATTAAAACTTAATTAAAGTTACTCCATGTCTCACCAAACTTTTACCAATATAAAATATAATGTTATGTTGGTTTTATTGGTCTGTAAATAATGAATTGTTATACTAATTTGTCATATTCAAAACGGGTTTTATATTTTCGTATAAATGTAGCCGAAAACGAAAAATATAAAAAATGTATGGAAGAGTTTCTAATTAATAAAACATACTGAAAAGTCATAACCAATGGTGACTTACTATTTGGCATATATATTTTTTCAAACATGTAACTATACAGAATGTCTGGACAAGTAACTTGGTACCTCGATCAAGTTTAAACGGGATTCAAGGGGTTGTGTAGCGCAATATATAGCTTCTCCAACCCAATTGTCAACCTCACATTCGAGCGGCGAATCCCGTTTCGCTAACAGACGAGGCTCTGGCGACCCCAAGCTCCTCATGGAACTTGGGGGTGGGGAGGGAGGGATGGCCTGAAGGTTCAATATGGCCATATAAATCGTTCCCGAGATGGTCGGGCCAGCACCTTAATGGTGCTGTGTTACCGGAGCGTATCGGATCTGTATCCGACAAAGGACCATCACATCGATAACACTCCCCAAAGCCTTCGGGGAGTAACCTAATCGCTGCAACAACAACAACAACATCAAGTTTAAACCTTAATAAAAAATCTTCTATGGATGATCAATTTGTGAAAATTAATTCTCTAAGCAAATTAAACAACATTTCATATTGTATTCTCTGTTTAGCTGCTTTTTTTTATTTTTAAGTGATTTTGTAACACTTTTAACAATACTTGTACTTGCTTTATGTCTACATATGATTGTTTAATTTTGAGATTAAGCTAAAGGTATTTAATTTGGTGCTGTAAGCAGGTTTGTGTTGTATACGTCTATAACATATGATTGTTATATTTAATTTGGAAGGAAAATAATATATTTTAAATAAAAATAATACTTAAATAATAAAACTATTAATTAAAAAAATATATTAAAAGAATTAAATGAAAAAAAAAATAATAATAATAAAATAGACGGAATCGAACTCGCGAACGAATCCATTTATGCGCAAATTTTATTATTTCTGCTATTGCTTCTTTTCTACTATTATAAGCAATGTTGTATTTAAGCTTTACGCCTTCTGCGCGCATTTTTCGACTGTGATGCCACGTAAGATAAAAATAATTATTAAGAAAGCATTATGGAATAACCAAGTTTTTAGTGCAACCGTGAAAAATTGTTAAAAACGCTAACCGCATTTTCTTTATGGTTAGGGGATAAATAATTGACCTACTACTGAGAAATTATAAAGAATAAGTGAACATTTAACTGGCATAATTTTTTTTGGAAATTCCATGTGTACAGGGTGTCTAGAGAGGAAAATTGGTTTTCCTTGGAAAATTTTAAATGACCATAAAAAATTGTCTATGGCTGACCAATTAGTAGGACCCACTGACCAATTATGACCAATTAGTGACCAATTATTTGGCATACGTTTCGATTTGAAAATCCACCGATGGGGTGCTAACATCCGATAACACGATAACATCCGATAACAAAGAAAACTTTAAAAATTAATTAAAAAGTTCCTATGGCTGACCAATTAACGAAACCTGCTGACCAATTATGACCAATTAGTGACCAATTAATTGGCATATTTTTTTTTGGAAAATTTATTTATACAGGGTGTCTAGACAGGAAAATTGGTTTTCCTTGGAAAACTTTAAATGGCCATAAAAAATTGTCTATGGCTGACCAATTAGTGGGACCCACTGACCAATTATGACCAATTAGTGACCAATTATTTGGCATGCTTTTCGAATTCAAAATCCACCGATGGGGTGCTAACATCCGATAACAGGGTAACATCCGATAACAAAGAAAACTTTAAAAATTAATTAAAAAGTTCCTATGGCTGACCAATTAACGAAACCTGCTGACCAATTATGACCAATTAGTGACCAATTAATTGGCATATTTTTTTTTTGGAAAATTTATGTATACAGGGTGTCTAGACAGTAAAATTGATTTTCCTTGGAAAACTTTAAATGGTCATAAAAAATTGTCTATGGCTGACCAAAAAGTGGGACCCACTGACCAATTATGACCAATTAGTGACCAATTAATTGGCATAATTTTTTTGGAAAATTTATGTATACAGGGTGTTTAAACAGGAAAATTGTTTTTCCCTTGGAAAATTTTAAATGGCCATAAAAAATTGTCTATGGCTGACCAATTAGTGGGACCCGCTGACCAATTATGACCAATTAGTGACCAATTATTTGGCATACGTTTCGATTTGAAAATCCACCGATGGGGTGCTAACATCCGATAACACGATAACATCCGATAACAAAGAAAACTTTAAAAATTAATTAAAAAGTTCCTATGGCTGACCAATTAACGAAACCTGCTGACCAATTATGACCAATTAGTGACCAATTAATTGGCATAATTTTTTTTGGAAAATTTATGTATACAGGGTGTCTAGACAGTAAAATTGATTTTCCTTGGAAAACTTTAAATGGTCATAAAAAATTGTCTATGGCTGACCAAAAAGTGGGACCCACTGACCAATTATGACCAATTAGTGACCAATTAATTGGCATAATTTTTTTGGAAAATTTATGTATACAGGGTGTTTAAACAGGAAAATTCTTTTTCCCTTGGAAAATTTTAAATGGCCATAAAAAATTTTCTATGGCTGACCAATTAGTGGGACCCCCTGACCAATTATGACCAATTAGTGACCAATTATTTGGCATACCTTTCGAATCGAAAATCCACCGATGGGGTGCTAACATCCGATAACAGGGTAACATCCGATAACAAAGAAAACTTTAAAAATTAATTAAAAAGTTCCTATGGCTGACCAATTAACGAAACCTGCTGACCAATTATGACCAATTAGTGACCAATTAATTGGCATAATTTTTTTTGGAAAATTTATGTATACAGGGTGTCTAGACAGCAAAATTGATTTTCCTTGGAAAACTTTAAATGGTCATAAAAAATTGTCTATGGCTGACCAATTAGTGGGACCCACTGACCAATTATGACCAATTAGTGACCAATTAATTGGCATAATTTTTTTTGGAAAATTTATGTATACAGGGTGTTTAAACAGGAAAATTGTTTTTCCCTTGGAAAACTTTAAATGGCCATAAAAAATTTTCTATGGCTGACCAATTAGTGGGACCCGCTGACCAATTATGACCAATTAGTGACCAATTATTTGGCATACGTTTCGATTTGAAAATCCACCGATGGGGTGCTAACATCCGATAACACGATAACATCCGATAACAAAGAAAACTTTAAAAATTAATTAAAAAGTTCCTATGGCTGACCAATTAACGAAACCTGCTGACCAATTATGACCAATTAGTGACCAATTAATTGGCATATTTTTTTTTTGGAAAATTTATTTATACAGGGTGTCTAGACAGGAAAATTGGTTTTCCTTGGAAAACTTTAAATGGCCATAAAAAATTGTCTATGGCTGACCAATTAGTGGGACCCACTGACCAATTATGACCAATTAGTGACCAATTATTTGGCATGCTTTTCGAATTCAAAATCCACCGATGGGGTGCTAACATCCGATAACAGGGTAACATCCGATAACAAAGAAAACTTTAAAAATTAATTAAAAAGTTCCTATGGCTGACCAATTAACGAAACCTGGTGACCAATTATGACCAATTAGTGACCAATTAATTGGCATAATTTTTTTTGGAAAATTTATGTATACAGGGTGTTTAAACAGGAAAATTGTTTTTCCCTTGGAAAACTTTAAATGGCCATAAAAAATTGTCTATGGCTGACCAATTAGTGGGACCCGCTGACCAATTATGACCAATTAGTGACCAATTATTTGGCATATGTTTTGTTATAAAATTCCAGAAATGGGGTGCTAACATCCCACACCCGACCATGAAAATTTTAAAATTTCCATACAATTTTTTCTAATGCTGACCAATTACTGAAACCTGCTGACCAATTATGACCAATTAGTGACCAATTATTTGGCATATGTTTTGTTATAAAATTCCAGAAATGGGGTGCTAACATCCCAGAGCCGCACATTACTTGGCCATTTAATCTATTGGCAACACATTAAAAATAGTGTTAAAAATAGTGTCCAGCGCCTCCGCAGGGGTGGTACGCAGGGTACCCTCAAGCAGATTAGAGCACTTTTTGTACCTTCTGGAATACCCGTAGGTTTGATTTAGTATCTAAGCTCGTCCACCAGACCACAACCCCGTATAAAAAAATTGGTCTAACCACAGCGGTGTAGAGCCACAGGGTAATATCCGGTGATAATCCCATCTTCGCGGGAGCTACACCGCTAGCACCGGCAGCTGCAACGCAGGTATCTTATATTTCCTGGTGACCAGAACCAGTTCAGTTTTGTCTGAATTGACCGATAAACCTTTACTTCTGGTCCAGTTCTCCACCAGTCTCAGCTTTGTTTGCATTATATCGCATAGTGTCTGCGGAAACTTCCCGCTAACTAACAGCGCAAGGTCATCTGCATATGCGATTACCTTGCTGCATCCGTCCCTCTCAAGAAGAACCAAGAGCTCATTCAGTATGGCAACCCATAGAAATGGGAAAAGTACCCCCCACCCTGCGGGGTGCCACTCCGTATGTATTTGACTACCGTTGAACCGGCCAGATCGGCATGAATCTTTCTTCGCAACAGTAACTGCTGAACAAGTTTCACTAGCCCCGAATCGGCCTCCAAGGCGATTATTGCATCAGTTATCACAGAGGGCGTAACGTTTTTGGAAGCTCCCTCAATGTCGAAGAAAGCTATGAGTGTGAATTCCTTGAACGCCAAGGATTTCTCGATCTGGGAGACAACTTCATGCGAGGCCATCTCCGTGGACTTCCCTTTCATATATGCAAGCTGGAATGTCGATAACTTTCCCTCCAAGGACTCCCTTAATGCGGAGTTCATTAACCTCACGAGTGTCTTCAGCTGAAAGGATGTCAGACATATCGGTCTGAAGTCTTTAGGGGTCGCGTGGCCAGTCCCTCCAGCTTTTGGTAAAAAGGTGGCCTTGAATCGTTCCAACCCCGTGGAATATGGTTAAAAGCACAAACTCCTTTGAAGATGTTATACAACCACAAATAACTCAGTTCGATTGTTTGCTGGAATTGTACCGGGGCCAATCCACCCGGCCCTGGTGCTTTGAAGGGCTTAAACGACATTAAAGCCCATTTAATTTTACCCATAGATCAGGGTGACGTCCAGAACCTCCTGTCTGCTCTTAGTGACAAACGTGGTGACCGAACCCCTATTACAAATCTTAAAGTTATGATAAATAACAAAATGAAAGAGTGACTCACCCCTTTCGTTCGTGTGTCCACTGCCCCAAGCGTCGTGGTGCGCATTGACATCTCCCGCTAGTAGTAGCGGCCCGCTTGCATCCCGAGCTATCTTACAAACTAGCTCCGTCGGAGCTGACTCCTCATAAGGAAAGTAAAAGGACGTCAGTGTAATATCCGCATCACCGACCGTCAACGTAAGAGTTGTAGCATCCTCGTCGCTAAACTGGGGAGAAAAACAAAATTTAGTTCATATGTTACCAAGATGCAAGCTCTCGGTTTCCCATGTGTGGCACCACTCACCAACGTCAATCCTACCGCTTTCAGCCCGCAAATCTTATGCTCTACTACCTAAGGGTCTTGGATAAGGGCTATAACAGCTGCTCCACTGGAAAACTGGAGAAGAAGCGCAGAAAAAGCTGCTTTACAATGGTGGAGGTGGATTTGTAGGACCTGCACTAGGCTGAGCACCGACCACCTCTAGCACTGTCAAGTCGCCGTCTTCATAAGACATTGGCTCTTCTCCAGTGTAACCACTAAGCCTGTCCAGCGTTAGCGAGGCGATCGAAGACGCGTCCCCGCCCATCGTATCATCCACCGGACTAACCGTGTTTGGTTCTGCATCCTCCTCCTCCTCGCTCTCCGCTTTCTCTGGCTCTATTTCCAGCGCCGGATCATAGGCCGCTTTCAGGTCGTTCGCGTAAACCTTAATCCTCACGTTGTCGAAACCGAATTAATAGCGCCATCTGCGCCCCAAGAAAGGCAGTGAGACCTTGTTGAGCAACAGTATGGCCTGACGCGTCGCCCTGGTGCTATGCTCCAGCTTCAGGACTCTCCAACTAGAGCAAGGAAGCTCTGGGTTGAAGGTCCTTATGACCTCAAGGACTCCCTTCGGATCATCCGGCTTGGGTGGAATTCAGACTCTAGCTGTCGGCCTAGAGGGGATGTCCTTGAAGTCGATATCCCTGAGCATCGCACCAGGGTAGAACTCACCCAACCTAGCCACCGCCTTTTTGTACAAGTTGGCTGACCTCTGGTTGTCGCAGGCCACCAACTTGACTTGCCCCTGATACCAACCCACCTCTTTGCAAGCAATTGGAGGTCCAGGATTCTTTCTTACCAAGGCGACTGAAAAACTTGCCATTTCGGTCGTTATCAAGTCCCATTTATCCTTGAACATCTGCTCCTTTTCAGGATTAGATTCAAATACCCCCACAAGGATGCTACTTTTAGCAACCTCTGCGAAGGAGGGGCCTTTCTCTCTAAACCTTTTAGCAGCATTCTGCACAACCTCCATCGAACAGTTGCGCTTTCCTGAGGCATGTGCCTTCACCGGAGCAGACCTCTTAAAATCAGGGACGATGGTTTTCGCCCACTCAATTTCAGCCCCCAACTCCTCAGCGTCCCCAGGCAACGCTATGGAGAGCAAGTTAGGGACGTTCGCCAACCTTCTCAGGATGCGTAAAGCCACCTGCCTATGCCTACTACGCATCTGCGAGGGAGGTGGCCTATATGAACATTGTTTCTTTGACAGTAACTTTTTTATAGCTGCTTACGGAAACGATATTACAATATATGTAGATGATGTATTCTAGCCAACACAGCTTGATTAAATTTTGAATTTTCCTACGTATCAATACAATTTGATTACTCTTTATGACTAAGTAATAATTTATCATACAATTGAACGAAAGAAATATAGAAATGTGAATACTTTTGATGATCAAATACTGAAGAACATTTTTCGACCACTTTTTGGTATAATTTTTTAAGATCTTTGATTTTAATATTTTATAAAACTCAATAAAAAAATGATAAAATATCATTCAGAATCACATTTGAATCAAATGTGTATACATTAGAGATATACGCCGCCGATAAATGCCGCTGCCGCCGCCGATTTTTGCTGTTTTTCGCATGCCGCCGCCGAATGTAAAAAATATCGGCGCGGCGCGTACGGCGCGTTACTATATTTTCTACTCGTTTAAGACTGTTTAGGCCATTTATTGTTCATAACGAAACTTGGTCGGATATGGTCGAAAGTGGTATCAACGGATGTGCATCTCTGCCAGTTATAAGAAACTTATTGCGAAATGTCACTCTTTCTAACTGTTCAAAAGTTATTTAAAAAACAGGCGCTTTCGATGTCAGCTTAACACGGACTTTGCATCACCCAATTCACCAAGTTATTAAAACAAAATACTAAAATAAAAGTTATATAATAAATTTATATACTCAGTTTGCATATTTCTTCAAAAAATTATTAATGAACAATAAATTCAAATAAAATGACCCAATGCGAACATGTTTTCAAATTGTCCTCAAGTTGTTAAAAAAAAAGCAAATTACTCAAAAAAGGTGCCGATTGTTTAAAGATTATATATTGCGATTGGCTGAAAGAATAAGCGAAATCGGTGATGCAAAATCTATTAGTAGGTTCTAGGGGCGAAAGCACTCCTTTGAAATGATTCTTGCCTCATACTTAAGTTGAGGATATATGTACTTATGATAAAGGTTTGAAAAATCACTTGGGCTTAAATTCAAAGATCTGTTGTTTATTTGCGAAACTATATAATAGCGTTTGAAATGATAATTTTGATTTTCACACTTCATCCTTCAACACCCAAGTCTCCTGGTTTAACATTTCCTAAAGTTGGCGCCCTTATCTAAAACTGGTACCTTGGAGTGAATCCCATTGATTATAGCCTATCGACCAAGTTTAAATATCACCTACACGTTACGGCTCCTTTTACAAATGTGAATACGTAGGCATGTATATTTACCAGGTGAGGCTTTGTCAAGAACGCCCAAAGTGGTGAAGCAAAAGCTTTCCCAAGACAATCGAACTAAGGACCGTCTGTGCTACTACCCTAATATAGTGGACAGTCGAACTAGTCTGAAAACTGAAGCTACGCGGTCACCCATAATGAGCTCTTATATCATAAGGCCGGAAAACAGCAGTTAACATCTTTCAACTTAAAATCGGTCGACTTTCATTCTAAATTATCGTTTTGATTTAACGAAGACTGTTGAAATCATTGTTTTGAACACAAACGTCTGCAAACTTTGGCCTACATTTTAAAAATTTTATCCAGGGTCCTTGTAAAATTTTAATTATGTAGATGCGCCGAGGATTATACTATTTTCAACCATTACGCAATGACATCCATTTAGACTGCTTATGATTTCGAGGGCGGCATCCTTGGCTGAATAGTCACTTCCTAACATTTCAAGGCGTTTCTCTGGTGTAGCTCGGCAGCATAGCGTGACAAAAGCATCCATTGGAAAGTATCCGGAGCTACACCTAGAGCTTCTGGGAAAGGGACGTCGACGAAGGTATGAGTTCGAAGTCGCAGTCCTAAAGCTTCTGTGCTGGCATATGGTGTGAGGGTCAGGAGGCGTGGTAGTGACTGGGGGTCGGCATTGCTACTGTGCGCACATCGGGAATTGTAGCTCTTAAACACAGCGGAAAAAACTGGAGGCGCCCTGTGTCACGAGAGTCATGACTATGAATAGACCATTAATAGCAACCGTAAGTCGCCTTTGCGCGTGACCGCCAAGGAGCCACAAATGATTTAAAAAGTACCGTGAGGCAATACCTCCGCAAGGAGCTACTCATGAAAATGTTTGAACTATATGCGAGATTTTGAGGCAAAAAGCCCGGATCTTTCCGAAATGGCCAAAACGTTGATTTCCTTAAATACATAAAAACAAAACCTTTCCTAAATATTATTTTTTTAAATACAAGATTTTTAAAGTAAGAACACCGGCGTACGCCGGCGCGTCGCCCACACCGCCGCCGCCGGTATATAATAGAGCCTACGCCGCCGCCGCCCATAAAGTGATCGGCGTAAACCTCTAGTATACATTAGGTGATGAAAAATGTATAATCATTATATTTGAAAAATTTTACTTTTGATTGAAAATCTTTTTTTTAATATACACACATTTTTTAATTATGAAGTTCCAAAAAATTTATCTAAATTTTTTTATTAATAAAATTTTTCTCTAATGTCAATAACAGAACAATTGTATAACGCAATATGAGCAAGTCTCGCTAATTAAATACATAATAACAAAATATATTCTTCAAGACAAGAAATAATATAAATGCTGATCTTAACTCAGTATATCGCCAACCATTTCTCCACATTCGTCTTACCATAAAATACATAATGCCTGGACCCTACACTGAAAGAAATGGTGCTAGTAAAATCAACAAATCGGTTCTGTTGTTCTTGACTTATCGGAGATTCCGGGAAATTGATGGAATTGTGGTTAATTCGACCGAGTTCTTTGTCAAGCGAACAAATTAGTTTAGTCATTTCAACAGAAGAGAAATTGTCTTTCTTAAGTTAACAAAATTTTGTAAAATTGACAGATTCCTAATCAATCTAACTGATTTTTCTGTTAACACAACTGATCTTACAGATCATTTCAACGGCGATCAACTGTGAATACATGAGCAAATTTCAAAGAGAATTTTATGCTCACTGCGCCCTCTAATTTTTACTTATGACGATGGTGCCACTTGTTAAAAAAAAAACACCAAAATAAGAAAACTATCAAATCGAAAAAACACACAAAATGGGAAAACAAAAAAAAACTAGTTTTTCAGTTATCAATACAAAACGAAAAAACCCTTTTTTGAATTTAATGTGCAAAAAATTATAAGATACCGAGACACCTATCTATCGGGTACAATTTTACAACTTCTCGTCCAAGCGAAATGCAAAATTGCGCCCTCTTGTTGCAAAAGTTTTTCTTGAACGAACAGGATTAGTTAGTATCATTTTGTTCAAGTTATTAGAATTTTCTCTCATGCGAACAAATCTAATAAGATAATAAAAAACATACTTTTTTAATGTTGATGTTTCTGACAATATAAAAGTTTGAGTTGTTTTGGAATCGTTTCAACTTAAAGTGTACGATTTAAGTGAGCGATTTGATTCTTTACTTTTCTATAACTTAGAAATTCCCTTTTTAAAATGTTACGTCAAACATTTATACTACAAGTTTTGTTCGAAACAATCAAGTGTGGCAACTACATGCGAGAGAAAAAATTGGGCTGAGTTGCAACTGAAAGAATTGAGAAACAGTTTTGTAACTACTATTTTCATTTCTATATTCATATGTATGTATATATAGCAAGCATGCGTATTTATGTATTCACATATTTGCGTATTTATATGGCGGCCGCCGTGGTGTGATGGTAGCGTGCTCCGCCTACCACACCGAAGACCCCGGGTACAGCAACATCAACATTTTAGAAACAAGCTTTTTCAATTAGAAGAAAATCTTCTAAGCGGGGTCGCCCCTCGGCAGTGTTCGGCATGCACTCCGAGTGTATTTCTGCCATGAAATGCTCTCAGTGAAAACTCATATGCCTTACAGATCCGTTCGGAGTCGGCATAAAACAAGTAGGTCCCGTCCCGCCAAATTGTAAGAAAAACAAGTAAGGAAGGTTAAGTTCGGGTGTAACCGAACATTACATACTCAGTTGAGAGCTATGGTGACAACATAAGGGAAAATAACCATGTAGGAAAATGAACCGAGGGAAACCCTGGAATGTGTTTGTATGACATGTGTATCAAATGAAAGGCATTAAAGAGTATTTTATGAGGGAGTGGGCCATAGTTCTATAGGTGGACGCCGTTTCGAGATACCGCCATAAAGGTGGACCAGGGGTGACCCTAGAATTTGTTTGTACAATATAGGTATCAAAAGAAAGGTGTTAATGAGTGTTTTAAAAGGGAGTGATGCTTAGTTCCACAGGTGGACGCCGTTTCGAGATATTGCCATAAAGGTGGACCAGGTGTGACCCTAGAATTTGTTTGTACGATATGGGTATCAAATTAAAGGTATTAAGGAGGGTTTTAAAAGGGAGTGGTGGTAGTTGTATAGGTGGTCGCCTTTTCGAGATATCGCCATAAAGGTGGACCAGGGGTGACTCTAGAATGCGTTTGTACGAAAGGTGTTAATGAGTATTTTAAAAGGGAGTAATCCTTAGTTCCATAGGTGGACGCCGTTTCGAGATACCACCATAAAGGTGGACCAGGGGTGACCCTAGAATTTGTTTGTACAATATGGGTATCAAAAGAAAGGTGTTAATGAGTATTTTAAAAGGGAGTGGGCCTTAGTTCTATAGGTGGACGCCGTTTCGAGATATCGCCATAAAGGTGGACCAGGGGTGATCCTAGAATTTGTTTGTACAATATGGGTATCAAAAGAAAGGTGTTAATGAGTATTTTAAAAGGGAGTGGGCCTTAGTTCTATAGGTGGACGCCGTTTCGAAATATCGCCATAAAGGTGGACCAGGGGTGACCCTAGAATTTGTTTGTACAATATGGGTATCAAAAGAAAGGTGTTAATGAGTATTTTAAAAGGGAGTGGGCCTTAGTTCTATAGGTGGACGCCGTTTCGAGATATCGCCATAAAGGTGGACCAGGGGTGACCCTAGAATTTGTTTGTACAATATGGGTATCAAAAGAAAGGTGTTAATGAGTATTTTAAAAGGGAGTAATCCTTAGTTCCATAGGTGGACGCCGTTTCGAGATATCGCCATAAAGGTGGACCAGGGGTGACCCTAGAATTTGTTTGTACAATATGGGTATCAAAAGAAAGGTGTTAATAAGTATTTTAAAAGGGAGTGGGCCTTAGTTCTGTAGGTGGACGCCGTTTCGAAATATCGCCATAAAGGTGGACCAGGGTGACTCTAGAATGTGTTTGTACGATATGGGTATCAAATTAAAGGTATTAATGAGAGTTTTAAAAGGGAGTGGTGGTAGTTGTATATGTGAAGGCGTTTTCCAGATCGCGACCAAAATGTGGACCAGGGTGACACAGAACATCATCTGTTGGATACCGCTAATTTATTTATATATGTAATACCTGCCAAGATCTTAAGGGTTTTTTATTTCGCCCTGCGGAACTTTTTCATTTTCTTCTACTTAATATGGTAGGTGTCACAACCATTTTATAAAGTTTTTTCTAAAGTTATATTTCGTGTCAATAAACCAATCCAATTTTTTTTTTTTAATTATCTTCTTTTAAAAGTGGGCGGTGCCACCCCCATTGTCCAAAATTTTACTAATTTTCTATTCTGCGTCATAAATTCAACTCATCTACCAAGTTTCGTCGCTTTATCTGTCTTTGGTAATGAATTATCGCACTTTTTCTGTTTTACGAAATTTTCGATATCGAAAAAGTGGGCGTGGTTATAGTCCGATATTGTTCATTTTAAATAGTGATCTGAGATGAGTGCTCAGGAACCTACATACCAAATTTCATCAAGTTACCTCAAAATTTACTCAAGTTATCGTGTTAACGGCCATGCGGAAGGACAGACGGACGACTGTGTATAAAAACTGGGCGTGGCATCAACCGATTTCGCCCGTTTTCACAGAAAACAGTTAACATCATAAAATCTATACCCCTACCAAATTTCAAAAGGATTGGTTAATTTTTGTTCGACTTATGGCGTTAAAAGTATCCTAGACCAATTAAATGAAAAAGGGCGGAGCCACGCCCATTTTGAAATTTTCTTTTATTTTTGTATTTTGTTGCACCATGTCATTACTGGAGTTGAATGTTGACATAATTTACTTATATACTGTAAAGATATTAAATTTTTTGTTAAAATTTTACTTTAAAAAAATTTTTTTTTTAAAACTGGGCGTGGTCCTTCTCCGATTTTGCTAATTTTTATTAGGCGTACATATAGTAATAGGAGTAACGTCCCTGCCAAATTTTATCATGATATCTTCAA
Source organism: Eurosta solidaginis (assembly GCF_040869045.1). Lineage (NCBI taxonomy): Eukaryota > Metazoa > Arthropoda > Insecta > Diptera > Tephritidae > Eurosta > Eurosta solidaginis. The sequence goes on along the minus strand of NC_090320.1, from coordinate 186,278,589 downwards.
CAACTGTCAAATTACAGCTTGCAAAAATTATAAATTACCTTCTTTTAAAAGTGGGCGGTGCCACGCCCATTGTCCAAAATTTTACTAATTTTCTATTCTGCGTCATAAATTCAACTCATCTACCAAGTTTCGTCGCTTTATCTGTCTTTGGTAATGAATTATCGCACTTTTTCGGTTTTACGAAATTTTCGATATCGAAAAAGTGGGCGTGGTTATAGTCCGATATCGTTCATTTTAAATAGCGATCTGAGATGAGTGCTCAGGAACCTACGTACCAAATTTCATCAAGTTACCTCAAAATTTACTCAAGTTATCGTGTTAACGGACGGACGGACGGACGGACGGACGGACGGACGGACGGACGGACATGGCTCAATCAAATTTTTTTTCGATCCTGATTATTTTGATATATGGAAGTCTATATCTATCTCTATTCCTTTATATATGTACAACCAACCGTTATCCAATCAAACTTAATATACTCTGTGAGCTCTGCTCAACTGAGTATAATTAAAAAGGAGCACGACGCAACTTGGAAGAGAAGTTCGATTCGTCTTTTTCTTTCAGTGTACGAAAGTTGTGAATTATTAGAGCCGCAGGTAAGTGAAACTGTCTTGACATAAGTACCAGGACACGGCTTCAACATCCCCCCTTAAATACGATCCACAAAAATATCAAGTAATAATAAAAGCATGATATGAAACTTGGTAAAATTATTATTGCCTGACCTTTTTGAAATGCCTTCAATCGTATCGTAGTATATCTGATGTTGGATATTTTTGTCGTATGTGCATATCGATCAAGTTTTTTTGCGAATTACATGTGGTTAAATAGTTCACTTTCGCATGCTTTTTTCCCCTGATGAACTAAGAGTATCATGAAGTGTCGAATTTTGTATAAGATATGAAGAAGAAATGCAACCAAAATGATCGAAAAATGTTCAGGAATATGATCAGAAAATGACTGTGAAAAGCAGTAAAATGCTACTCTAAAACAATTAAAGTTCAATTTTACAATGACATCAGATATGAATGAAAAATTTCGAAATATGAATCATAAATGATTATTCAAGAATAGTACCAACTGGGGTACATTTTTCTCTTTTCGAATTCAAAATACTGGCGGAATGATATTTGATTATTTTTTGATCAACATTTTCAAAACACGCTGGCTGGTAGCTTTCATATCACTTAATGTTCGTCACATTTCTTTTTAAATGAGAGCACACACTGAGCACATAATCGTCGGTTTCGCCCGAACTTAGAATTCCTTACACCCCAGACTTGCACACTCTTGATAATAAATACGTTGTGCAGTATCCCAACTTGTCTTTGCCAGTCCACTTCAGATTACGTACAAACATAGTAAATAGTTAAGCATGATCGACGAATCATTCACCGAAAATTGTAAGAAGGGAAACGAGTTTCTTTTGAAGTCACCCAATACTCTTATTTCAAGATGGCTGATGAAGTCCTAGCATCGAAGACTAATAATGAATTCGGTGGGAGCAACCCGTTTTTGTAGTCTCTGGTTATACTATTATGTGGAGCCAGCCCCAATTAATTTTTTGTGAGTAATATGTAAAACCTATTGAATTACATATGAAAAAAAAAATTTATTAATTTGCATTCCAAATTTTTCATATCGTCATATGTACGCAAATGCTTACATGATAAGTAAAATTGTGTTAATTATAAACTAATGGTTTTTAAAAATTTATTAAATACCAATTCCTAATAATTTGACAATAGCATTTAACCATAATTGAATAATTTTGCCGTTTTCCCTGCAAAAAACTATTGAACAGGTTTCGATGGTTTAATTGTAAAAAACGGCTGGGTCTAACTTAACTGCAATTTGATTAAATTCTTAAATCGGAAAGCTTAGCTCAGTTTTTCACCTGTAAAGAATAGCCTTGCTGAGGATTGAGATGAAAATTCTTAAAATTCGCCCCCCGTCAGGCGATTCCGAACAGAGAAGAAAAATGAACAAAGATATATATCGGAATGATTTTCTGTCATCCTTTGTCAAAATTCGTCTGAAGACATACCGGTTTCGCCGTTGTGCCCTCATCAGTGTAATTTTCCATTGAGAACGGATGCTCGCGCAACGCCGAACCCGATTTGTCTCCAAACCAAATTTGACAAGGGATGACCAAAAATTGTTTTAATATAAATGGTATATCCACCCTGTAGGAAAATCAAGAAAACAAAACGAATCAATGAATAAGGTTTTGAAGCAGATAGATAAACAAATGTCTGCGATCGTATTGGACAGGATATAAGATTCTTCAGCGATTGGTCGCCGTGATTGCCCCAACCCACCAGGAGAGCGATCACATTATATGCGCTTGTGGAGCTCATAAGCAGTTTACAGGTAGCGACAAGAAATTTACTGCGACAAACCCGTTACTGCCTTTGGTTTGGAGACGAAGGTTCTTCGGGCGGAATTAAGATACGGTGATAGGCTAAAGATGATATGCCTGATTTTTGAGATGGGCAGGCCGAGCTCTAACCATGTATCAGGTTTGCCGTGTCGACAGTATGTGTATTTCTAAAGGCGAAATACAGCAAGCATGGTAAGATGGAAGTAACATTGTGACCACAGCTTCCCCCAGAGAATGAATGACGAAACAAAGTAGTTCATGACTGTGGTGCTGATTGATATTGGCAATTCTCTTGAGCAGATGTCTACTGTGACTACCCGTTTCCTTGCATACGTGTATCGCAACGATTTTGTCATCGTTGATTTGCGAAAACCCACACTTCGATTATGGCGGTGGAGGTAAGTCGAATTTGTATCTTTGAAAAAAATTATCTTCAAATATGCGACCCGAAAGCATTCGAAATTTTACTAAACACAATTATTAATTAACTGCCATGTTATTTTCAGAGAAGGTTTGCAATCTTCAAGAAACTATTTGCCTTTTTAATTTCAAAATACTAAAAACTAAATTGTTAATCATGCTGACTGTAAGCGAATTTGGTTCTTATTGGAACATCAGGATTCTTTCATCTGCATTGCTAATTAATTAGTCGTGCATTTTGTAAATTTTCTTTTACTTATCAAATCTTATAAAGCGAAATGTATAAAAAGAGTAGCCAGAATCCATAAGAACGCTATAAAGTCGAATAGCACAAATTGCTAAAAATGCTTGCAGTGCAAAACAAAAGTCAAATTGCCAACTGTGGCCACAGCCATTATGGTGCTAGCATAATTGCCGGATCTAAATGCGAGTTGTGGTCAAATACTACAAACAATTTCACTCTACGATCTTCTATATTGCATAGGTACTTCATTCGCATCCGTTGCACTCCCTTTGCACATTATGAAGGTAATAAAGTTTTATTCATTTCAATTATTGGCTACAATTAAAAATTACACTTTGTGCACAATTTTTTCTTGTTAAGCCTTTTTAGAACAAAGTGATCCAAGTGCAAAAGAGCGTGAGTAAACATATTACAAACATTTCGAAGCTGTTAAGTATGTAGGAAATTCTACGCTATCTTGGAAAAGAAGTGTTGTCTTGTGATGAAAAAGCTAAAGCCAGCTTTGTATTTGTGTATATTCAGTACAGGCAGGAGGTTTGGTCAAAAATCATTGAATGTCACGTTTGAAACTACGCAGAGTATCAAAAAACTGCCGGCTCGCATGACTTTGATACTGACAAAGTAGTACTTGTAAGAAACCCTACAATAGTAACCATCAATTGATCTAAACATGTGGAGTTCCCTCAAAATCGTTTATTTATGAACATAGAGATGGCGAATTTTGTTTAAAAAGTTAACTGCGGCTATTTTCGCTGATATAGTAAGGGAAATATTTTACTTTTGACCACTTTTGTTTTATTTTAACTATAATTATCACCTTGTTAGCGATGATACATGCATAAAATTACCCGTTTTAAACAAAAAATTTAATTGGCCTATCAAACTAAAAGCCAAGTTTTATAGTGCGAATATAAACTAATCAATTTAACCCTGTCACTTTGGCTTCTTAGATCAAATTTTACTTCTCATCTTAGTAAAAGCTAACAAAGTACGGGGCAAAATCGAGTTAAGTTAAACGGATGAGTTACTTGTTTCTCTCTGGAAACACCAGAAGACGCAGAAAGGAATATATCTTGTGCAATCTCCATTTCTTCCTCCTCATACTTGTTTCTGTACCGAGGGTTTCTCGCAGCAAAACCCTTGAACTGCTTTCGGCGCCTTACTGCCTATACCAAGCGCTCACTTTTCAGGGCTCTCTTATCCGTACGCTTCTCTAATCTTTTTCGCTAATTCAGCTCCGCGCGCCCGGCGCATTGCTTATAGCGCTTTTGTCTTCTCCCGTTGTTATCAACACAAGATATCGAAAGGTTACATTGAATACAGCCGGGTAAACCCTCTGGCTGCAAATCATACAATAGACACAGTTTCTGGTTACCGAAATCTCGCCGCCCTCCTAATGAGAGCTTTGAGTAAGCTAGTAGTAGTGATAGTCGCAAAAAATTATGTTTTTACAAGCTGAGGTCAACAATATGATGAAATTTTCCACATATTTTATATGGTATCTACAAACGTAGACTACAGGCTGAGAGGTGGTCTTTTTTAACACGCTTATATTAGCTTCACTTGTATGTTTGCTTGTTTGTAACTCTCTAGGCTAGTCGCGCAAAGGAGAGTTAGACCCATCTAGCGGCAATTATTGAAGACTCGCGGCAGTCGTTAAATAACTCGATACAATGCGAGTTGTGCTTAATAGCGGAGACACGAACCTCTATGCTACGGTGCTATCAACATCAAATATCTAAGGATTGTAGATACTAAAACACCAAAATATTTGGGTATTTTTAAGTTTTTTTAAACTATATTTATATTATTTCAGGTATGGTCGGGAAAATTATAGTTTGTATGATTTTAAGCACTAAACCTTGGGACCTACTGTTTAGGAAATTTTCATTTTGTTTCAAATTCTTCAATTTTTTTTTTTAATACTATGCAGACTAAAGGTATAAACTGCGAACTGTCCCGCTCTGCATACGATTAACAGAGAAGGTACTCAGCTAAAATGAATTGGGAATTTTGCGAGACAGTCTCCCATATTCGCACAGGGAAAATAATCTCGCTAAGAGTTAGTGAATTCCACTATTAATTATAGACTAACGAATATAGATTAAAAAGTATTTTTTTAAATCCAAATCGTTATACTGTTCGACTCATTGTTCACTGAAGGCAAATGTCGTTAAAAAAGTTAATGAATTCCACTACTTTTATAGATGCGGTTTTTCGAAATTTTAACTTGTGGCAACACCCTTGATGTTCACTAATTCAATTTTAACACCACCAACATAATGCTTGCGCAGATGACTTTTTAGGTCCCTGGGAGGCAAGACCTTTTCAATCAGATGCATGTTGGGATGTCCAGGTTTCTGAATATTCATCAGAAACTGTTTATTCAGCAATGGTGTCTTAACCATTACTGGAAAAGGGGAAAAAGTTTAATAAGATGAGAACTAGAATTTTTACAAATTTAATTCTTTGCATACATCAACCAACATCATAGTATTATAATGTAAAAATTTCACTAAGAAACGCTAATCCATTTACTTCATTTCCAAATTTGTATACGAGTCGCGACCGTAACATAAGTACATTTGTTTTCTAGACTGAGGAAACTATACTTTAATCTGAATTTTTTTTAATCAAGCAAAAAATGGGATAATTTCACTATAACCATCCCCCTTATTTTAGACAACTAAGGCATTGCTTGAACGCTATGGAATTTAAACTGAATGTTGTTTTGGAGACGGAGATTCTAAAAGTATGAGCAAAATTAATGTGCCCCTCCAATACTCAAAACTATCATCAATCAAAGTAGCGATACTTTTTTTTGTCATTTTCAATATTGACAGTTTTATGCTTATAGCTTTTTGAGGCAACTCAGTATTGAAATTTGGATTATGCACGATAATAGCCTATCAGGGACTAAAAATACCTGGGGCTTCAAATTCGATGTGCCCCTTTCAGTTTTGAAGGTAGAGGCAGAAAAGTGGAAGCACTTGGTTGCGTAAATTTTTTTCAGGAGCATGTTTTTTGTGGGCACAGCTACAATTTTACTTTTATCACTTCATACCCGTTTGTTAATTTTTTCTCAACACCACAGTGGTATACCATAAATTGCCTCATCTTGGAATATTCACGCAAGGAAAGTTATTGATGTTTGTACATGGGGCAAATACATGTTGCAAAGTTTGCAGTAAAAAATATTTGGCGGTTATTCGGTTTTATATTTTTACCGATATCTACAAAACCGGGTCTCGTGTATAAAAAAAATTTAACATAGCTAACAGCTGCATATATCACCATATTTTGTTAAAAATTCGATATAATCGGTACAGAAGTGTTGAAATAATTGTATATTTAACATTGCGATCTCAATTTATATATATTTTGCTCGATCTTTTGACTATATGTTTTTGAGGCATTATGTAAGACGAGTAACGGCGATGCACTATAGCTCCAATTTACCCCTCAATGTTCCTAACAAAAAGATATTTGCGTGATACCATGTTTTAAAAAAAATGTTTTTCTCCAAAAAAAACCAAAGTTTGGCGGATTTCCCCATATACCGTAAAGATACTAAATTTTTTGTCAACATTAAAACTAAACAGTTTTTTTAAGTGGGCGTGCTCGTCCACCGATTGTGTTGATTTTCACTAAGAGCATATTTTGTGTTGGCAAAACCTTTCTGCCCAAAATATATATGATATCTTATATAACGATAAACCATCTTGTTCTAAGTGTATATGTGAAAGCAAGGAAATACTCCTTATAAAATTTAACTTGATGATTTTCCAAAATTTTTCTAAATTTCAGTTTTTGTCATACGGTCAATCTACATATCTGGTATCATCCGTATCCTTTGTCTTTATCCTAAAAGTGGGCGTGGTTATCGTTCGATTTCACCCAATTTCAAAACCAATCTTTTCTTTCTATTCTGCGCATCCCTAATACACAAAACAGAAACATTTGCAACTACATATGTAGTTAAGTATGTACGTTTTTCTAAAGGAGTGCGTATTTTGTATACATTTTCTCCTCGCTGGTCTTTCGCATACTTCTAGGCCAAGTGAATGGTGAATTGAAGGAAGTTTTGTGAATTGTAACTAATTGGAGTGTGTATTCGCTGTGCGTTGTTAAGTTGACTTCCGCTGGAATGCACTTAAAAGTGTTCGAAAATAATAGCGAAAAGCAATGAGAGATTCACTTCAGCTTGAAGTGTTGTTTTTGCAACTGTTGCATAGCAGTGATTGTAACTTTTCCAGTTGCATGTCTCGGTTCAATTGCCAATAAAAACAGCGTTAATTAATAAACAAGCAAATGCAAGCAATTCATACCGTTGGGCACGTACAGTAGAAAGGCTGGTTTCAAGATTGATTTGTTTGAGTTTCTATACGATTTTAATTTTAATTGAATAAAGAGGGGAATAAGAGAAAACGCAATTACAGTGTTTTGCAAACTTTTTCACAAAACATAAACGATTTTAATTCGAAATCGATGGTTATTTACACCAGATAAATGTACTTACTACATATACATATTTTATAAACGAGCAAGGAAGTGAAAGTGTAGTTGAAATCTTATATAGCAAGTTGTTGACCCTAACTGCTCTCACATAGCAGCCGATCATGTCTTAGATGTTATTATAACGAAAGTTGAGAACAGTTGAGTTAGATAAATATGAGGAACGCAGGCATTATGTTTATAATTTTGCGCTCAGAAAAGACTATAGATTTAGTGCGCAACAGTACATATTTTGGTTTCGCACAATGTTATTTACCAACAATGATAGAATTTTTCGCGTCGAGTCCGAACCCTAGGTTAGGTTGAACTGGCCAGTTCATGTGGACCTCACATAGACTGAATAAGTCCGTATTATTAGTAGAAGTTTGTTTTAACGACCAAACTGAAAAACCCTATCAAAAACCGGGACCTATGTTATAAAATAACTCCGTCCTCTTGGCAAATACTAGAAGCTTCCTAGGACTTTAGCCACTTGCTGCTTCTAGATCTGACAGCTATATCACTCCCAATAGCTGCAGTCTTAGCCTGGCAAGCGCAGGGTACAAGCACAGAATGTGCTCGATCGTTTCCTCCTCCAACCAGCACGTCCCACATGTGCTATCACTGACCAATTTAAAGGCAAGTGATGCCAGAAGGCAGTGTCCAGTCAGAATACCCGTCATGAGTCTACAGTACTTGCTTTTTAATGATAGAAGCAACTTTGTTAGTCTAAGGTTGTAAGACCTACAGATAATCTTCGACACTTTACAGCCCCGCGGTTGAACCCACCCACACCTTTCCCGCTTGGTCGATCGTGTGCACCTCTCGCCTTCGCGACGTCTATGTAGCAAGCTTCAAGGGTGCGCCCCTTTTAGCTAGTTTTAGCTTTTCCGTTCGCATCTATTCCCATATACCCTGAGACCCAATATAAATGTATGCTTCTCCCCGTCCCGCTTCTCTCGAGAGACTGCTTACACTTTAAGACTCCTTAGATGCTGTGCTATGCGAGATTATTGCCTTAATTGCTGCTTGACAGTCAACATAAAAGTTAACACGGTTGGAGTTTAAGCTAACCATCCTCCTCTATTGTGACTTTGAGATCTCTCTCGAAGCGCAGATAGGGAATCAGGTAGTATGTTCGTCTTGTGATTGATGACACTATACTACTATGGCCGTATGGTCGGCGCTCAAGTTGCCCCGAGGCACCGAGCCTGGTTTCAGTTGTTAACGCTATGTTCTTTGCTACAAGGTCTACAGGTGGAATGTGCAGAATGGCATACAGTGCAGCCGTCGGGGTTGTTTTCAGGGCACTCGAAATGCTAAGCATTGATAGTCTGCATACCCCCTCTAATTCTTTGAGGTAGGTTGTTTTTTGTGTGGCTTTCCACCTAACAAAAACTCCATAGTATAGAATAGGGCTTACAATGGCTGTAAAAACCCAATGAGAAAGAGAAGGCAGTGAGCGCCACGTACACCCCAGTATTCTTTTACATTCATAAAGTGCCGCTGAGGCCTTCTTCACCCTCTCCTCCACGTCGAGCTTCCATGACAGCTTACTATCTAGGAAGATTCCTAGATATTTTGTGCAAGGTTTCTCCTAGAGGGTGACACTCCTAACTTAGGCCTGGTCCAATTTGGGACCTTTTACCTATTTAAACAATACCATATCTGTCCTCTGCGCGTTGGCTTTCAACCCGACATTAGATGTCCAGGTATGATTATCCCGAAGCGCCCGATCCGTCATAGAGCTAATCTTTGGAAGACACTTTCCACTTATGACAATTGCAACGCCATCTGCGTAAGCCGTAAGGTTTACGGGTCCCTCATCGAATCGTCTGAGCAGTTGGTTGATGACCAGCGTCCACAGCAGAGGTGATAGCACCCCTTCCCGCAGCGTGCCCCTGTCCACTGATTTCGTGGCCTCGTATAATCCCCATTGTAATGTAATCTTCCTGCAATTTAACATGCAGCTGATACATCTGGTTAAGGCTGGATGTACTCTAATGTAATTAAGGCCACCCATCATTTAGAAACATTTTTGAAAGCCCCGGCAATGTCTATGAAGACTCCTAGAGCATATTTCTTACATTCCAGGGCTTATCTATGCTTATTACCGCTCTATGCAATGCGGTGTCTACCGACTTGCCTTTGGTGTACGCATGTTGTACTGTGAGGAACAGCTTTTCATCCACGTTGGACTTTATGTACACATCTATCAGACTCTCAAAGCGTTTGAGCAGAAATTATGTTAAGCTAATGGGTCTTTTTTTTTTTTTTTTTTTTGCGGGGAGGCTGAAAAATGTCTAATGCACCATAATTGCTGCCGTCGCAGCAACCGTGTGTCCGTAGACTAAAAAACAGCCCCGTTCTGGAACCGTCGCCCACCCCGGCACCACTTTCGCATTACTTCAGGGTGGCGTTCCATATTTCTCATTTTTTAAGAGCCTACTGTTATCCCTGCGTCCAGGTTCCCGCTATTTGCTCTGAGTGTCCATTTAATCGCCACTGCTTCGCATGCGCATTTCTCTGCGCTCCCTCTCAGCATCCATCAGGCGTGTCATTACTATAAATGCCATTTTGCTCACTGCAGTCCAGCATTCTTTCCTGCTGCACATATGTGAAACTAAATTTCTCGTGGTACGTTCCTCCCCAAAGACTCCATGCAAGGTGAGTCTTTCTTCGTGGAAACGGCGGCAGTAGAACATGACGTGTTCTGCGTTTTCTAACTCTGTGGTACACATTGGGCAATGAGGATCTTCCTCTATCCTACGCTTCCATAAATACTCTTTGAAACCGCCATGTCCACTCATTATCTGCGTGAGATGGTAGTTCAGTTCGCCGTGCTTCCGCTCATTCCATTGAGCTACGTCTTTGGAATACACGTGACCCATCTTCCCAGCCTTGGTAGCAAAGCTACACGAGCAGTTCTGCGGTACATGATTCAGTCTTATACACCCATTGAATATTATTTTAGGCCATTCCACGACCGCTCTACTTGAAACTTGTAGCATGGCCGGGAATATAACATATGGGCCCGGCGATTTCAACTTAGAAAACGTCTTCACTGTCCATTCGATCTTGGTATCGGTCACCAAGCCCGGCACTACCCGCTCCGCTACCAATAAAATATATTACCCGAACTTTCCGGAAAAATTTATTGAAAATTTATTTTGTGTAAAATGTGATGCAAAAGTCACAGGTTGAAAACCCAATTCGTGTGTATGTTTGTGTATGTACGAGCAAACTTGCTTTGAGTGAGATGTATTTGTATGGATTCGGAAAAGGTACAAATAAAATAGAAATAGCGCCTTTATTTTTAGTATGTTTGTATTTATGTATGTTCATTTATACTAATGTTTGTGCACTAAGGATACTTAATATATCTTATATGTATATATATTTCTTCTGTACCTGTGTTTGTCACTGAACTACTACTAAACGACTGGACCGATTTTGATAAAATGGTGTGTGTGTGTTCAAGGGGGTGTGAGTGCACTAAGGCCGACCTATTCAAAAAACAAATTCATGGTGCGATTCGCTTGAAACTCGGTACAGGGGTTCCTTTTTTGACAAAGAAAATATTTGAGTTTATAGTGCAATTTACCTGAAATTTGGTATAAAGGTACTTCTTTTCTTTTCGGGAAGTGGAGCAGGGACCGATTCGTTCGATCAAATTCTATTCACTGTTCAATTTGCCTAAAATATGGTTTATAGGTAGCAATATTCATCATAAGCCACTGATTACTGATGTTCCGATTCAGTCATTACCGAAATATGCTATGGCAGCGGTCATAATTTAAAAATAATAACATTCGATTAATTCGCAAATTTATGCGAAAAAAAAAAAAAAATAAATACTTATTTATTTAATTTCTCAAATTCAAACCGTACTTTATTAAGTTAGTTGTTCATATTTTGCAAGTCTTGTTATTATTTTTTTGTAATTAATTATTTGGATGCAATTAAAAATTATTTTTAATGCCAAAAAATAAAACTTCGCACGGGCATACATACATAAGTACACGCATCCCTTTTTTTTTCAAGAATGACAGATCAATTTAACATCTTAAAGCTTTTTTAATTTCATGTCCATTTTTGCTTCTTCGAAAATTTTTTTGTAGTTTTTCGGTAACGGACGCGACACATGGATATGGGTTGCATCAATTTATAAAAACTCTGTTTTATAAAGTTTTTTATACTTTTTTCAATGCTAAATAAAAGTCTGAAAAATGTATATAAATGAAACTATATTAGGAAAGGACTTTTTATTTCTCCGAACAAATGAACATTTTTAGGTGGTGTTGGAAAATCGTTTGTTTTTTCTATAACATAAAAGTTTACTAAAAAAATGTTTTGAAGTTAAACGGTTTTATTGAAAACAATACTTACATGAGGTAATAATAATACTAAAACCTAGAAAATAATTAGGCAGGTCCTAGGTACTAGTCATCACACTCCTCATCAATCTAGGGCGTTGATCAGACAAATAAAAGCGTTGGGCGCGTGAAATTTTTAAAAGTGTGAGGCGTAGCGTAACCTTATTAAGGTTCAATTGGTCTTTCTTATGACTATCAATAGAAGTTTGACGCATCCAACGTTTTCAGATTGATGAGGAGTGTGATGACTAGTACCTAGGACCTGCCTAATTATTTTCTAGGTTTTAGTATTATTATTACCTCATGTAAGTATTGTTTTCAATAAAACCGTTATACTTAAAAAATCTTCTTTAATTATTTTATGTTCAAGTTTTTAGCCTTTATTTAAATGCATATTATTTTTAATTATATTTAGTGACTCTTTATTACAAGGACTCTTTCCTAACAATTTGTTACAATCTAAGTCCTCAATACATAATGCTTCCAAAGACTTTACTCGAGTCTGCGCCACGTATGCTTGTCCTCCTCGAACTCAAAAATATTTTTATGTCACTTCTACCGGACTGTATGTAATATTTGTTCCAAATACGGGCCAAATCGGACCACAAATACCTTTTTGAATATCTCGATCCTTGCGCCACCTAGCGGCAATTTTTTTATAGCTCGCTTTCTATTCTTGTATGTATTATGTGTTCCAAATATGAGACAAATCGGACCGCAATAAGATTTGTTTGAATATCTCGATCCTTGCGCCACCTAGCGGCAATTTTTTTTATAGCTCGCTTTCTATTCTTGTATGTATTATGTGTTCCAAATATGAACCAAATCGGATCACAATACGATTTTTTTGAATATCTCGATCCTTGCGCCAACTAGCAGCATTTTTTTCATAGGTCGCTTCCTATTGTATGTATTATGTGTTCCAAATATGAGCCAAATCGGACCACAATAGGAGTTTTTTGAATACATAGATCCTTGGCCACCTAGCGGCTATTCTTTTCATAGGTCGCTTTCTATTCTTGTATTTATTATGTGTTCCAAATATGAGCCATATCGGACCACAATACAATTTTTTTGAATATCTCGATCATTGCGCCACTTATCGAAAATTTTTTTTCATAGCTCTCTTTCTATTCATGTATGTATTATGTGTTGCAAGTATGAGCCAAATCGGACTTCAAATACGATTTTTCTGAATATCTCGATTATTGCACCAACTAGCTGTGATTTTTTTCATAGGTCGCTTTCTATTCTTGTATGTATTATGTGTTCCCATTATGAGCCAAATCGGACCACAATAAGATTTTTGTAATATCTCGATCCTGCACCACCTAGCGGCGATTTTTTTTGATTGGTCGCTATCTATTCTTGTATGTATTATGTGTTCCAAATATGAGCCAAATCGGACCAAAAATACGATTTTTTTAATATCTCGATCTTTGCGCCACCTAGCGCCGATTTTTGTCATACGTCGCTTTCTATTCTTGTATGTATTATGTGTTCCAAATATGAACCAAATCGGACCATAAATACGATTTATCGAAATATTTCGATCCATGCGCCACCTATCGGAATATTTATTTCTTATTAATGTATTGTCATTGGGTTCTGAACTATATTCCAAGTTTCAAGCTTCTAGCTTATCGGGAAGTTACTTAAACTTCAAATACAAAATTCATGCCGGCCGGCCGTCTACCCTGTCAAGTCAAGCTAAATAAAACCGTTTAATAAAAATGTTTGGTACACTGCTTTCTTTAAAACTGAGTTAAGTCCATCAGAAACAAATTAAGCCAACAAAATTCTAGTAAAAGGACTGGAGAATTTGCTACCTACTTTATTTTTTCACTGCAGGGCATATTTTTGTTATCAAATTAAATGTCCTTAACTAAAATGGTAACTTTAATATTAAGTGCATTCGTTCGAAATTTCGAATCATGTAATAAATGAAATCCAACCCCAAAAGCTTCAACCTATTTTGAACAGGTAAGTATTTATCAATTGATCTCCCCTACACCGAGAACTGTTAGGCTTGGAGGCAACACATCAACACTAGATACAAGCCATTCGTTAACAAATTGGCGCTTGATTTTAATTTAGATTTAGAACGCGAAAAATATGTAAAACAAGAATCAGAATGGCGGTTGGTTAACTCCTATATTCAGCGGAAGTACGTCAGTAGAGGTATCAGTAAAGCAATGTAGTTATTTTCAAATACTTCAAGACGTTGTAACAGAACATGTAGAGGAAGGAAACTGAGTATCTGGGGTTTGAATACAGATACTTGTTGGTTGGCTTATCTTTGTACGAACGTTCAATGGTTTACATATCACTTTTACAGTATAAGTACGTGGTATTATATTTTTGTACATATGTGTTTTTGAATCGACAATTTCTTTGTATACGATTTTCACGAAAGCGATTAATCAACCAGCACTGCGGTGTTGTATTGCCAGTGGCATTTTGTGGCGTTGAGGAAGATAGTCAGCGTGGCTTTGTGGTTGGGCCGAGCTTCGCGGCCGTTTGGCTGTGATTGGCAGGGGTAAAGCAGTTGTGGTCGTAAGCGCTAGTACCAAAGTACATATATACATATATCTTTATGTACTTCCATACCAGTGATGTTACGAATATTTGCATGCATACTCAATAAAATCCGCGTTTGTATTCAACTCATTGTACGTAAACATCAAAAATGAGAGTCTGATTTCAGGTTTTATGGTTTCTTATTTTGTGCAAATCAAGATAGCTATAGCGAAAATAGCGAAAAGCTATGACGCATAAGTGAGAATACTTTTTATTAATTTAGCGCATATCGACAGTCATATACTAAATATTGAATTCGCTGAAAATGTTATATATAACAAGTAAGGAAGGTTAAGTTCGGGTGTAACCGAACATTACATACTCAGTTGAGAGCTATGGTGACAACATAAGGGAAAATAACCATGTAGGAAAATGAACAGAGGGAAACCCTGGAATGTGTTTGTATGACATGTGTATCAAATGAAAGTCATTAAAGAGTATTTTATGAGGGAGTGGGCCATAGTTCTATAGGTGGACGCCATTTAGGGATATAGCCATAACGGTGGATCAGGGTTGACTCTAGAATGCGTTTGTACGATATGGGTATTAAATGAAAGGTGTTAATGAGTATTTTAAAAGGGAGTAATCCTTAGTTCCATAGGTGGACGCCGTTTCGAGATATCGCCATAAAGGTGGAGCAGGGGTGACCCTAGAATTTGTTTGTACAATATGGGTATCAAACGAAAGGTGTTAATGAGTATTTTAAAAGGGAGGGGCCTTAGTTCTATAGGTGGACGCCATTTAGGGATATAGCCATAAAGGTGGATCAGGGTTGACTCTAGAATGCGTTTGTACGATATGGGTATCAAATGAAAGGTGTTAATGAGTATTTTAAAAGGGAGTAATCCTTAGTTCCATAGGTGGACGCCGTTTCGAGATATCGCCATAAAGGTGGAGCAGGGGTGACCCTAGAATTTGTTTGTACAATATGGGTGTCAAACGAAAGGTGTTAATGAGTATTTTAAAAGGGAGGGGGCCTTAGTTCTATAGGTGGACGCCATTTAGGGATATCGCCATAAAGGTGGACCAGGGGTGACTCTAGAATGCGTTTGTACGATATGGGTATCAAATGAAAGGTGTTAATGAGTATTTTAAAAGCGAGTAATCCTTAGTTCCATAGGTGGACGCCGTTTCGAGATATCGGCATAAAGGTGGACCAGGGGTGACACTAGAATTTGTTTGTCCAATATGGGTATCAAAAGAAAGGTGTTAATGAGTATTTTAAAAGGGAGTAATCCTTAGTTCCATAGGTGGACGCCGTTTCGAGACATCGCCATAAAGGTGGACCAGGGGTGACCCTAGAATTTGTTTGTTCAATATGGGCATCAAACGAAAGGTGTTAATGAGTATTTTAAAAGGGAGTGGGCCTTAGTTCTATAGGTGGACGCCGTTTCGAAATATCGCCATAAAGGTGGACCAGGGGTGACCCTAGAATGTGTTTGTATGATATGGGTATCAAATTAAAGGTATTAATTAGGGTTTTAAAAAGGAGTGGTGGTTGTTGTATAGGTGGTCGCATTTTCGAGATATCGCCATAAAGGTGGACCAGGGGTGACCCTATAATTTGTTTGTACAATATGGATATCAAAAGAAAGGTGTTAATGAGTATTTTAAAAGGGAGTAATCCTTAGTTCCATAGGTGGACGCCGTTTCGAGATATCGCCATAAAGGTGGACCAGGGGTGACCCTAGAATTTGTTTGTACAAAATGGGCATCAAACGAAAGGTGTTAATGAGTATTTTAAAAGGGAGTAATCCTTAGTTCCATAGGTGGACGTCGTTTCGAGATATCGCCATAAAGGTGGACCAGGGGTGACCCTAGAATTTGTTTGTCCAATATGGGTATCAAAAGAAAGGTGTTAATGAGTATTTTAAAAGGGAGTAATCCTTAGTTCCATAGGTGGACGCCGTTTCGAGACATCGCCATAAAGGTGGACCAGGAGTGACCCTAAAATTTGTTTGTTCAATATGGGCATCAAACGAAAGGTGTTAATGAGTATTTTAAAAGGGAGTGGGCCTTAGTCCTATAGGTGGACGCCGTTTCGAAATATCGCCATAAAGGTGGACCAGGGGTGACTCTAGAATGTGTTTGTATGATATGGGTATCAAATTAAAGGTATTAATTAGGGTTTTAAAAGGGAGTGGTGGTTGTTGTATAGGTGGTCGCATTTTCGAGATATCGCCATAAAGGTGGACCAGGGGTGACCCTATAATTTGTTTGTACAATATGGATATCAAAAGAAAGGTGTTAATGAGTATTTTAAAAGGGAGTAATCCTTAGTTCCATAGGTGGACGCCGTTTCGAGATATCGCCATAAAGGTGGACCAGGGATGACCCTAGAATTTGTTTGTACAATATGGGCATCAAACGAAAGGTGTTAATGAGTATTTTAAAAGGGAGTAATCCTTAGTTCCATAGGTGGACGTCGTTTCGAGATATCGCCATAAAGGTGGACCAGGGGTGACCCTAGAATTTGTTTGTCCAATATGGGTATCAAAAGAAAGGTGTTAATGAGTATTTTAAAAGGGAGTAATCCTTAGTTCCATAGGTGGACGCCGTTTCGAGACATCGCCATAAAGGTGGACCAGGAGGACTCTAAAATTTGTTTGTTCAATATGGGCATCAAACGAAAGGTGTTAATGAGTATTTTAAAAGGGAGTGGGCCTTAGTTCTATAGGTGGACGCCGTTTCGAAATATCGCCATAAAGGTGGACCAGGGGTGACTCTAGAATGTGTTTGTATGATATGGGTATCAAATTAAAGGTATTAATTAGGGTTTTAAAAGGGAGTGGTGGTTGTTGTATAGGTGGTCGCATTTTCGAGATATCGCCATAAAGGTGGACCAGGGGTGACCCTATAATTTGTTTGTACAATATGGATATCAAAAGAAAGGTGTTAATGAGTATTTTAAAAGGGAGTAATCCTTAGTTCCATAGGTGAACGCCGTTTCGAGATATCGCCATAAAGGTGGACCAGGGGTGACCCTAGAATTTGTTTGTACAATATGGGCATCAAACGAAAGGTGTTAATGAGTATTTTAAAAGGGAGTAATCCTTAGTTCCATAGGTGGACGCCGTTTCGAGATATCGCCATAAAGGTGGACCAGGGGTGACCCTAGAATTTGTTTGTCCAATATGGGTATCAAAAGAAAGGTGTTAATGAGTATTTTAAAAGGGAGTAATCCTTAGTTCCATAGGTGGACGCCGTTTCGAGACATCGCCATAAAGGTGGACCAGGGGTGACCCTAGAATTTGTTTGTTCAATATGGGCATCAAACGAAAGGTGTTAATGAGTATTTTAAAAGGGAGTGGGCCTTAGTTCTATAGGTGGACGCCGTTTCGAAATATCGCCATAAAGGTGGACCAGGGGTGACTCTAGAATGTGTTTGTATGATATGGGTATCAAATTAAAGGTATTAATTAGGGTTTTAAAAGTGAGTGGTGGTTGTTGTATAGGTGGTCGCATTTTCGAGATATCGCCATAAAGGTGGACCAGGGGTGACCCTATAATTTGTTTGTACAATATGGATATCAAAAGAAAGGTGTTAATGAGTATTTTAAAAGGGAGTAATCCTTAGTTCCATAGGTGGACGCCGTTTCGAGATATCGCCATAAAGGTGGACCAGGGGTGACCCTATAATTTGTTGGTACAATATGGATATCAAAAGAAAGGTGTTAATGAGTATTTTAAAAGGGAGTAATCCTTAGTTCCATAGGTGGACGCCGTTTCGAGATATCGCCATAAAGGTCGACCAGGGGTGACCCTAGAATTTGTTTGTACAATATGGGTATCAAAAGAAGCTTGTTAATGAGTATTTTAAAAGGGAGTAATCCTTAGTTCCATAGGTGGACGCCGTTTCGAGACATCGCCATAAAGGTGGACCAGGGGTGACCCTAGAATTTGTTTGTACAATATGGGCATCAAACGAAAGGTGTTAATGAGTATTTTAAAAGGGAGTGGGCCTTAGTTCTATAGGTGGACGCCGTTTCGAAATATCGCCATAAAGGTGGACTAGGGGTGACTCTAGAATGTGTTTGTATGATATGGGTATCAAATTAAAAGTATTAATTAGGGTTTTAAAAAGGAGTGGTGGTTGTTGTATAGGCGGTCGCATTTTCGAGATATCGCCATAAAGGTGGACCAGGGGTGACCCTATAATTTGTTTGTACTATATGGGTATCAAAAGAAAGGTGTTAATGAGTATTTTAAAAGGGAGTAATCCTTAGTTCCATAGGTGGACGCCGTTTCGAGATACCGCCATAAAGGTGGACCAGGGGTGACTCTAGAATTCGTTTGTACAATATGGGTATCAAAAGAAGGGTGTTAATGAGTATTTTAAAAGGGAGTAATCCTTAGTTCCATAGGTGGACGCCGTTTCGAGATATCGCCATAAAGGTGGACCAGGGGTGACCCTAGAATTTGTTTGTCCAATATGGGTATCAAAAGAAGGGTGTTAATGAGTATTTTAAAAGGGAGTAATCCTTAGTTCCATAGGTGAACGCCGTTTCGAGATATCGCCATAAAGGTGGACCAGGGGTGACCCTAGAATTTGTTTGTTCAATATGGGCATCAAACGAAAGGTGTTAATGAGTATTTTAAAAGGGAGTGGGCCTTAGTTCTATAGGTGGACGCCGTTTCGAAATATCGCCATAAAGGTGGACCAGGGGTGACTCTAGAATGTGTTTGTATGATATGGGTATCAAATTAAAGGTATTAATTAGGGTTTTAAAAGTGAGTGGTGGTTGTTGTATAGGTGGTCGCATTTTCGAGATATCGCCATAAAGGTGGACCAGGTGTGACCCTAGAATTTGTTTGTACAATATGGGCATCAAACCAAAGGTGTTAATGAGTATTTTAAAAGGGAAGGGGCCTTAGTTCTATAGGTGGACGCCTTTTCGAGGTATCGCAATAAAGGTGGACCAGGGGTGACTCTAGACTTTGTTTGTTCAATATGGGCATCAAACGAAAGGTGTTAATGAGTATTTTTAAAAGGGAGTGGGCCTTCGTTCTATAGGTGTTCGCCTTTTCGAGATATCGCCATAAAGGTGGACCAGGGGTGACTTTAGAATATGTTTGTACGATATCGGTATCAAATGAAAGGTGTTAATGAGTATTTTAAAAGGGCGTGGGGCTTAGTTCTATAGGTGGACGCCTTTTCGAGATATCGTCATAAAGGTGGTCCAGGGGTGACTCTAGAATGTGTTTGTACGATATGGGTATCAAAATAAAGGTATTAATGAGAGTTTTAAAAGGGAGTGGTGGTAGTTGTATATGTGAAGGCGTTTTCCAGATATCGACCAAAAAGTGGACCAGGGTGACCTAGAACTTCATCTGTTGGATACCGCTAATTTATTTATATATGTAATACCTGTCAAGATTTTAAGGGTTTTTTATTTCGCCCTGCAGAACTTTTTCATTTTCTTCTACTTAATATGGTAGGTGCCACAACCATTTTATAAAGTCTTTTCTAAAGTTATATTTCGCGTCAATAAACCATTCCAATTACCTCACCATGTTTCATCCCTTTTTTCGTATTTGGTAGAGAATTATGGCATTTTTGTCATTTTTCGTAATTTTCGATATCAAAAAAGTGGGCGTGGTCATTGTCGGATTTCGTTCATTTTTCATACCAAGATAAAGTGAGTTCAAGTAAGTACGTGAACTAAGTTCATTAAAGATATGTAGATTTTTGCTCAAGTTATCGTGTTAACGGCCATGCGGAAGGACAGACGAACGACTGTGTATAAAAACTGGGCGTGGCATCAACCGATTTCGCCCGTTTTCACAGAAAACAGTTAACATCATAAAATCTATGCCCAAAGCAAATTTCAAATGATTGGTTAGTTTTTGTTCGACTTATGGCGTTAAAATTATCCTAGACCAATTAAATGAAAAAGGGCGGAGCCACGCCCATTTTGAAATTTTCTTTAATTTTTGTATTTTGTTGCACCATATCATTACTGGAGTTGAATGTTTACATAATTTACTTATATACTGTAAAGATATTAAATTTTTTGTTAAAATTTTATTTAAAAAATTTTTTTTTTAAAAGTGGGCGTGGTCCTTCTCCGATTTTGCTAATTTTTAATAGGCGTACATATAGTAATAGGAGTAACGTCTCTGCCAAATTTAATCATGATATCTGCAACGACTGCCAAATTACAGCTTGCAAAACTTCTAAAATACCTTCTTTCAAAAGTGGGCCGTGCCACGCCCATTGTCCAAAATTTTACTAATTTTCTATTCTGCATCATAGGCTCAACTTACCTACCAAATTTCATCGCTTAATGCGTATTTGGTAATGAATTATCGCACTTTTTCGCTTTTTCGAAATTTTCGATATCGAAAAAGTGGGCGTGGTTATAGTCCGATATCGTTCGTTTTAAATAGCGATCTGAGATGAGTGCTCAGGAACCTACATACCAAATTTCATCAAGATACCTCAAAATTTACTCAAGTTATTGTGTTAACGGACGGACGGACGGACATGGCTCAATCAACTTTTTTTTCGATCCTGATTATTTTGATATATGGAAGTCTATATCTATCTCGATTCCTTTATATATGTACAACCAACCGTTATCCAATCAAACTTAATATACTCTGTGAGCTCTGCTCAACTGAGTATAAAAAGAAAGGCTAAAATGTGTGTTAGTTGGTAGCAGGTCTTTGAAGAGATGCGCTGGTCGATTTTGTTCAAACTTTCACATAAGTTGCGTATAGCTCACGCGGTAGTTTGCACATAGGCTTGGTTGCGATCGACGCACAGGGTCTCGACATATAGGCCAAAACGTGGACCCGGGTACCCCTAAAATGTGTTTATAGAATATGGATAACAAATCAGAGCTGTTGATAAGTGCTTTAGTAGAGGATAATTTTCATACCCCTGGGTGACTTGGGTCTCGAGATATAGGCCAAATCGTAGGCCCGTGAACGCCTAGACACTGTTTATACAATATGGATATCAAATGAGAGCTGTTGATGAGTGCTTTAGTACAGGGTAGTTTTTATACCTATTGTTGACTAGGTTCTCGAGATATAGGCCAAAACCTGGACTCGAATGCACCTAGAATTTGTGTGTAATATGGATATCAAATGAAAGCTGTTGCAACAACCTGGCAAAACTGATAACAGGGACTGAGACTCGAAGTGGGACTGGGACTAGGACTAGGAATGGGACTTTAACAAAATACGTACCACCCTCTGGGACTGGCAATAATGGATGAAGAAGAATGAGAAGAACTTGAGAGAAGAGAAAAGAGAGAGGAGGAGGAGAATGAGAAAGAGATAGAATGAGACGAAGATCGAGATAGATGAAGCGAATAAAACGGAGGGAGGAGTGAATAAAACGATTAGGAAAAAGTGAAGAGGGGGAGGGCAGAGTTAGACGGAAAAAGCTTATTAAAATGTATGCAGAAGACTAAATTTAGGGCAGAGCAACGTCTGCCGGGTCTGCTAGTTTACTTATATTTATTTTTTGAGCTGATAGCCAAAGCAGCGGGTTCTCTTTTTTTGTTAATCTTAAAATTTATTTTAAGCCTAAATCTATAATAATTATAATAATACAAATACTCATGGCTTCTCCTAAAAGCGTTCAATGCTCATTTAAGTTGTCTTGCTCTGCCCCTTATCAATTGGATTCATTATCCGGAATTTTAATGTACTTTTCCGATAAATAAGCTGAGGCTCAGAAGGTATTCCTACCAATAAAAAAAGAAAAAAGAACATCCTTGGTGCGATTTACCTCCCAGGTCTCAGAACGACTGCAGATATACACTTGGAGTATTTGCCGAAGCAATCCCACCAAAGGAAGGCCCCACCCATTAAGACTATTTTTCTTGAAAAATCTTAGTTCTAAATTTTGCTAGCCCGGCACTTGAACCCAGGACCCACAGTAATAAGGAAAATCGTAGCACTGTGACGGTTTAAAAAGCATCTGGAGGTGAAGGTGGTAGGACAACGAACGGTACGATATATACTGTATAATATATTTTTCACCATGGTAAGGTCTAACTAACTTTCAGACTACCTGATCATTGCAGCGCCTTCCAAGCAGAAGTAGCAGCTATCATGGAAGCCACGAATCAAATAGGCATACAAAATACCGGCAAGGATAAAGATTTTTCAGCGATAGCCAAGCGGCAATAAAATCCCTTGGTTCCTATTCATTCAACTCCGAATTGACACTAAACTGTCTTCAGGAGATATCCCACCAGAACCGTGTACACCTCACATGAGTTCCCGGACACAGGGACGTAGAGGGAAACTGCGGTGCACACGCACTTGCAAGACAGGGTACGACCAGACATATTCTTCCTGACAAAGAACGCCTAGGTATGCCTTTTCTTACTTGCAAGCTAATGCTAAAAGAGTATACCTACAGTCAAGCCAACGAAAGGTGGCTACTAACCCCGGGGTGTAGTACATCAAAACAATCCTGGCCTAAATGGGATACTAAGAGATCGCGTTACGTCCACATCCTAAGCAGGGATAAAATCTCCTCACTTGTAGGAGTTCTGACTGGGCAATGTCTCATCGGACGGCATGCAGAAAGGCTATGAGCGCCCTTTCGACGATGCTGCAGAAGTTGTAAAGAAGACGAGGAAGAGGAAACGGTGATGCACCTTATCTTATATTAAGTGGCCCCAGACAACGCTGTCTGGGAACTCCCTTCCTCAGCAATTTCCATCAGGTCTGGGAGCATGGTAGCTTTTTTTTATTTATATTATATATATCCTCGAAATGTTTCGAAGAGGAGGGCTAGTGGCGAACTGATACTGGCCTATATGTGCCATGTGACCTATATGTAACCTAAGATCTAACTCAAATTTTTCGATAAAAATAACTCTTCGACAAGAATAAAAAGGCAAATAAAATTTCTGGAAACGGTTAAGCAAGCAATTAATCGGAATCAGACATAACAAGTAAGGAAGGCTAAGTCCGGGTGTAACCGAACATTACATACTCAGTTGATAGCTGTGGAGACAAAGTAAGGGATATCACCATGTTGTAAAAGGAACCTAGGGTAACCCTGGAATGTGTTTATATGATATGTGTATCAAATGGAAGGTATTAAAGAGTATTTTAAGAGGAAATGAGCCATAGATCTATAGATGGAGGCCATTTAGGGATATCGCCATAAAAGTGGACCAGGCCTGACTCGAGAATTTGTTTGTACGATATGGGTATCAAATGAAAGGTATTAATGAGTATTTTAAAAGGGCGTGGACCTAAGTTCTATAGATAGACGCCTTTTCGAGATATCGCCGTAAAGATGGACCAGGGGTTACTCTAGAATTTATTTTGTACGATATGGGTATCAAATAAAAGGTATTAATGACTATTTTAAAAGAGCGTGGGCCTAAGTAATATAGATGTACGCCTTTTCGAGATATCGCCATAAAGATGGACCAGGGTTACTCTAGAATTTTTTTGTATGACATGAGTATCAAATGAAAGGTGTTAATGAGTATTTTAAGAGGGCGTGGGCCTTAGTTCTATATGTGGACGCCTTTTCGAGATATCGCCATAAACGTGGACCAGGGGTGACTCTAGAATGCGTTTGTACAATGTGGGTATCAAATGAAAGGTGCTAATGAATATTTTAAAAGGGTGTGGGCCTTAGTTCTATAGGTTGACGCCTTTTCGATATATCGCCATAAAGGTGGACCAGGGGTTACTCTAGAATTTGTTTGTACGATATGGGTATCAAATGAAAGGTGTTAATGAGTATTTTAAAAGGGCGTGGGTCTTAGTTCTATAAGTGAACGCTTTTCGAGATATCTCCATAAAGGTAGACCAGGGTGACTTTAGAATTTGTTTGTACGATATGGGTATCAAATGAAAGGTGCTAATGAGTATTTTAAAAGGGAGTGGGCCTTCAGATCTATAGGTGGATGCCCTTTCGAGATATCGCCATAAAGGTGGGCCAGGGGTGACTCTAGAATGTTTGTGTACGATATGGGTATCAAATGAAAGGTGTTAATGAGTATTTTAAAAGGGTGTGGGCCTTAGTTCTATAGGTGGACGCCTTTTCGAGATATCGCCATAAAGGTGGACCAGGGGTGACTCTAGAATTTGTTTGTAGGATATGGGTATCAAATGAAAGGTGCTAATGAGTATTTTAAAAGGGCGTGGGCCTTAGTTCTATAGGTGGACGCCTTTTCGAGATATCGACATAAAGGTGGACCAGTGGTGACTCTAGAATTTGTTTATACGATATGGGTATCAAATGAAAGGTGTTAATGAGTATTTTAAAAGGGAGTGGGCCTTAGTTCTATAGGTGGATGCCTTTTCGAGATATCGCCATAAAGGTGGACCTGGGGTGACTCTAGAATGTTTTTGTACGATATGCGTATCAAATGAAAGGTGTTAAAGAGTATTTTAAAAAGGCGTGGGATTTAGTTCTATAGGTGGACGCCTTTTCGAGATATCGACATGAAGGTGGACCAGGGGTGACTCTAGAATTTGTTTGTACGATATGGGTATCAAATGAAAGGTGTTAATGAGTATTTTAAAAAGGAGTGGGCCTTAGTTCTATATGTGGATGCCTTTTCGAGATATCGCCATAAACGTGGACCAGGGGTGACTCTAGAATGTGTTTGTACGATATGGGTATCAAATTAAAGGTATTGATGAGGGTTTTAAAAGGGAGTGGCCCTTAGTTGTATATGTGAAGGCGTTTTCGATATATCTACCAAAATGTGGACCAGTGTGATCCAGAACATCATCTGTCGGGTACCGCTAATTTATTTATATATGTAATACCTCGTACAGTATTCCTTCCAAGATTCCAAGGGCTTTTGATTTCGCCCTGCAAAACTTTTTCATTTTCTTCTACTTAATATGGTAGGTCATTTTACCAAGTTTTTTTCTAAAGTTATATTTTCGTCAATAGACCAATACAATTACCATGTTTCATCCCTTTTTTCGTATTTGGTATATAATTATGGCATTTCTTTCATTTTTCGTAATTTTCGATATCGAAAAAGTGGGCGTGATCATAGTCGGATTTCGGCCATTTTTTACACCAATACAAATTGAGTACAGGTAAACACGTGAACTGAGTTTAGTAAAGATATATCGATTTTTGCTCAAGTTATCGTGTTAAAGGCCGAGCGGAAGGACAGACTGTCGACTGTGTATAAAAACTGGGCGCGGCTTCAACCGATTTCACTCTTTTTCACAGAAAACAGTTATCGTTCTAGAATCTAAGCCGCTACCAAATTTCACAAGGATTGGTAAATGTTTGTTCGACTTATGGCATTAAATGTATCCTAGACAAATCAAATGAAAAAGGGCGGAGCCACGCCCATTTTGAAATTTTCTTTTATTTTTGTATTTTGTTGCACCATATGATTACTGGAGTTGAATGTTGGCATAATTTACTTATATGCTGTAAAGATATTAACTTTTCTTTTAAAATTTGAATTTAAAAAAAAATTTTTTTTAAAAGTGGGCGTGGTCGTTCTTCGATGTCACTAATTTTTATTAAGCAGACATAAAGTAATAAGAGTAACGTTTCTGCCAAATTTCTTCATGATATCTTCAACGACTGCCAAATTACAGCTTGCAAAACTTCTAAATTACCTTCATTTAAAAGTGGGCGGTGCCACGCCTATTGTCCTAAATTTTACTAGATTTCTATTCTGCGTTATAGGCTCAACTTACTTATCAAATTTTATCGCTTAATGCGTATTTGGTAATGAATTATCGCACTTTTTCGATTTTTCGAAATTTTCGATATCGAAAAAGTGGGCGTGGTTATTGTCCGATATCGTTCATTTTAAATAGCGATCTGATATGAGTGCCCAGGAACCTACATACCAAATTTCATCAAGATACCTCAAAATTTACTAAAGTTATCGTGTTCATGGACAGACGGACGGACGGGCGGACGGACATGGCTCAATCGAATTTTTTTTCGATACTGATGATTTTGATATATGGAAGTCTATATCTATCTCGATTCCTTTATACCTGTACAACCAACCGTTATGCAATCAAAGTTAATATACTCTGTAAGCTCTGCTCAACTGAGTATAAAAAAATTCATATACATATACTCATACTTGATTTTTTTTAAGAAAAGAACTGAAATTATTTCCATTCTGGCAACTAGCTGAAATCAGTTTTTCAAGATCTTGAACATAACAGCTTTGTCAGTTGTGTCGTCTTATCAAAACAATAATATGTGCTCCCAAAACCGGAGTTTGGTGTGGTAACGATAAGTGTAGTCCGGAGTATTCCTCGTTAAATTCCAATAAACTTGAATCGAAGAGAATATCTCTTGAAGCCTGCCATGGTAAAATTATAAATAAATGAATGTAAACTGCGATAACCTCCGAAGAGATGGATGAACTTCTCTTCCAATTTGCGTGGTGCCCCATTTAATTTTTCCCACAATTTGTCGGGACAGGACCTACATGTTTTATGCCGACGCCGAACGGCATCTGCAAGGCAGATGACTTTTCATTGATAAGCTTTTTATGGGAGAAATACACTCGGAGTGCTTGTCAAATCACTGTCGAGGGGGGACGTCGCTTGTAAAGTCTTGTGTGTCCACTCTTCCATATTCGGTTAAAAGTAGATTTTCACCGGCAGCGTCTGTCCACCACAAGGTGCGGCTGCAAGCGGGCATCTGTGTTGGATCAAGCGTCTCGCTATATAGACGTACAGTTGGTTGATGTATATGTATATTTGCCTTAATATAATGCCTAAGACGTAGCGTTCGCGTTAAATTATATTAAATTCGATACATCTCTATATATATGTATATTGCATTTTCAGTTGAGGAATTTTTGTAGCATAAGCTTACGCTTGCTCGATTTTCAATTACTTACTTCAAGTATCTACACAAACAGAACTCTCAACTGGATGCAAGTAGATATATTTGTGTATAGGCTTGTAGGTATTATTCCTATCAACATCTAAGGCATATACATTTATACCTGGCATATTTGCCAATGGTATTAAGGAGTGTAATGGTTTATGTGCCCTTGTCACATTGCTGAAATAGTCGTGCTGGTAAATTTCACAGAAAATTCACCTTTTCATTCCATTTGGACGCGGGTACCTTACCGCGCTGCTTTGGCGCAATAGCCACAAGCTAAATGCAGTACAATTGATTTCAATTTTATGCTTCATTTCGGTTTCTTTTTGTACACGGGAAATAAAGCATTGAAATGGAGCGATTAATAGCTAGGCCCAAAGACATTGAGTGTCTGCATTAGTTCATTTTATTGTGTATTCTCAAATGACTTTTGGCAATTTACGCTTTTAATCAACAAATTATATCAGGCCAAGGAAAATGTATACAAAAATAAAAAAAGCGTCAACCCCGCTTTCTGAAACCTAAACCTTAACCCAAATTACAAGGAGCTCAACACAAATTGGAAGAGAATATTTCCTAAAATCTCTTTGCAGGTTATTGCGTCTTGCATATTTATTTTTCTATTCTACCTTTTCGGGAGTTGACCTATCTCAAAACAAGTAAGGAAGGTTAAGTTCGGGTGTAACCGAACATTACATACTCAGTTGAGAGCTATGGTGACAACACAAGGGAAAATAAACATGTAGGAAAATGAACCGAGGGAAACCCTGGAATGTGTTTGTATGACATGTGTATCAAATGACAGGCATTAAAGAGTATTTTATGCGGGAGGGGGCCATAGTTCTATAGGTGGACTGGTGGTTGACTCTAGAATTTGTTTGTACGATACGGGTATCAAATGAAAGGTGTTAATGAGTATTTTTAAAAGGGAGTGGGCCTTCGTTCTATAGGTGTTCGCCTTTTCGAGATATCTCCATAAAGGTGGACCAGGGGTGACTTTAGAATATGTTTGTACGATATCGGTATCAAATGAAAGGTGTTAATGAGTATTTTAAAAGGGCGTGGGGCTTAGTTATATAGGTGGACGCCTTTTCGAGATATCGCCATAAAGGTGCACCAGGGGTGACTCTAGAATGTGTTTGTACGATATGGGTATCAAATTAAAGGTATTAATGAGAGTTTTAAAAGGGAGTGGTGGTAGTTGTATATGTGAAGGCGTTTTCCAGATATCGACCAAAATGTGGACCAGGGTGACCTAGAACTTCATCTGTTGGATACCGCTAATTTATTTATATATGTAATACCTGTCAATATTTTAAGGGTTTTTTATTTCGCCCTGCAGAACTTTTTCATTTTCTTCTACTTAATATGGTAGGTGCCACAACCATTTTACAAAGTTTTTTCGAAAGTTATATTTCGCATCAATAAACCAATCCAATTACCTCACCATGTTTCATCCCTTTTTTCGTATTTGGTAGTGAAATATGGCATTTTTTTCATTTTTCGTAATTTTCGATATCGAAAAAGTGGGCGTGGTGATTGTCGGATTTCGTTCATTTTTCATACCAAGATAAAGTGAGTTCAAGTAAGTACGTGAACTAAGTTCATTAAAGATATGTCGATTTTTGCTCAAGTTATCGTGTTAACGGCCATGCGGAAGGACAGACGAACGACAGTGTATAAAAACTGGGCGTGGCATCAAACCGATTTCGCCCGTTTTCACAGAAAACAGTTAACATCATAAAATCTATGCCCCTAGCAAATTTCAAAAGTATTGGTTAATTTTTGTTCGACTTATGGCGTTAAAAGTATCCTAGACAAATTAAATGAAAAAGGGCGGAGCCACGCCCATTTTGAAATTTTCTTTTATTGTACTCAGTTGAGCAGAGCTCACAGAGTATATTAAGTTTGATTGGATAACGGTTGGTTGTACATATATAAAGGAATCGAGATAGATATAGACTTCCATATATAAAAATAATCAGGATCGAAAAAAAATTTGATTGAGCCATGTCCGTCCGTCCGTCCGTCCGCCCGTTACCACGATAACTTGAGTAAATTTTGAGATATCGTGATGAAATTTGGTATGTAGGCTCCTGAGCACTCATCTCAGATCGCTATTTAAAATGAACGAAATCGGACTATAACCACGCCCACTTTTTCGATATCGAAAATTTCGAAAAACCGAAAAAGTGCGATAATTCATTACAAAATACAGATAAAGCGACGAAACTTGGTAGATGAGTTGAACTTATGACGCAAAATAGAAAATTAGTAAAATATTGGACAATGGGCGTGGCACCGCCCACTTTTAAAAGAAGGTAATTTAAAATTTTTCAAGCTGTAATTTGGCAGTCGTTGAAGATATCATAATGAAATTTGGTAGGAACGTTACTTCTATTACTATATGTACGCTTAATAAAAATTAGCAAAATCGGAGAAGGACCACGCCCACTTTAAAAAGAAAATGTTTTTTTAAGTAAAATTTTAACAAACAATTTAATATCTTTACAGTATAAAAGTAAATTATGTCAACATTCGACTCCAGTAATGATAAATAAAAAAAAAATAAAAAATGATATGGTGCATCAAAATACAAAGATAAAAGAAATTTTCAAAATGGGCGTAACTCCGCCCTTTTTCATTTAATTTGTCTAGGATACTTTTAACGCCATAAGTCGAACAAAAATTAACCAATCCTTTTGAAATTTGGTAGGGGCATGGATTTTATGACGATAACTGTTTTCTGTGAAAATGGGCGGAATCGGTTGATGCCACGCCCAGTTTTTATACACAGTCGTCCGTCTGTCCTTCCGCATGGCCGTTAACACGATAACTTCAGTAAAAATCGACATATCTTTAATGAACTTAGTTCACGTGCTTACTTGAACTCACTTTATCTTGGTATGAAAAATGAACGAAATCCGACTATGACCACGCCCACTTTTTCGATATCGAAAATTACGAAAAATGAAAAAATGCCATAATTCTATACCAAATACGAAAAAAGGGATGAAACATAGTAAGGTAATTGGATTGTTTTATTGACGCGAAATATAACTTTAGAAAAAAATTTATAAAATGGTTGTGACACTTACCATATTAAGTAGAAGAAAATGAAAAAGTTCTGCAGGGCGAAATAAAAAACCCTTAAAATCTTGGCAGCGGTAGCGGTATCCAACAGATAATGTTCTGGGTCTCCCTGGTCCACATTTTGGTCGATATCTGGAAAACGGCTTCACATATACAACTACCACCACTCCCTTTTAAAACTCTCATTAATACCTTTAATTTGATACCCATATCGTACAAACTCATTCTAGAGTCACCCCTGGTCAACCTTTATGGCGATATCTCGAAAAGGCGTCCACCTATTGAACTAAGCCCCACGCCCTTTTAAAATACTCATTAACATCTTTCATTTGATACCCATATCGTACAAACATATTCTAAAGTCACCCCTGGTCCACCTTTATGGCGATATCTCGAAAATGCGACCACCTATACATCGACCACCACTCCCTTTTAAAACTCTCATTAATACCTTTAATTTGATACCCATATCGTACACACACATTCTAGAGTCACCCCTAGTCCAACTTTGTGGCGATATTTCGAAACGGCGTCCACCTATAGAACTAAGGCCCACTCCCTTTTAAAATACTCATTAACACCTTTCGTTTGATGCCCATATTGTACAAACAAATTCTAGGGTCACCCCTGGTCCACCTTTATGGTGATATCTCGAAACGGCGTCCACCTATGGAACTAAGGATTACTCCCTTTTAAAATACTCATTAACACCGTTCTTTTGATACCCATATTGTACAAACAAATTCTAGGGTCACCCCTGGTCCACCTTTATGGCGATATCTCGAAACGGCGTCCACCTATGGAACTCAGGATTACTCCCTTTTAAAATACTCATTAACACCTTTCATTTGATACCCATATCGTACAAATGCATTCTAGAGTCACCCCTGGTCCACCTTTATGGCGATATTTCGAAAAGGCGACCACCTATACAACAACCACCGCTCCCTTTTAAAACCCTCATTAATACCTTTAATTTGATACCCATATCGTACAAAAACATTCTAGACTCACCCCTGGTCCACTTTTATGGCGATATTTCGAAACGGCATCCACCTATACAACTAAGGCCTACTCCCTTTTAAGATACTCATTAACACCATTCGTTTGATGCCCATATTGTACAAACAAATTCTAGGGTCACCCCTGGCCCACCTTTATGGCGATATCTCGAAACGGCGTCCACCTATGGAACTAAGGATTACTCCCTTTTAAAATACTCATTAACATCTTTCATTTGATACCCATATCGTACAAACGCATTCTAGAATCAACCCTGATCCACCTTTATGGCTATATCCCTAAATGGCGTCCACCTGTAGAACTATGGCCCACTCCCTCATAAAATACTCTTTAATGCCTTTCATTTGATACGCATGTCATACAAACACATTCCAGGGTTTCCCTCGGTTCATTTTCCTACATGGTTATTTTCCCTTATGTTGTCACCATAGCTCTCAACTGAGTATGTAATGTTCGGTTACACCCGAACTTAACCTTCCTTACTTGTTTTTGTATTTTGTTGCACCATATCATTACTGGAGTTGAATGTTGACATAATTTACTTATATACTGTAAAGATATTAAATTTTTTGTTAAAATTTTACTTAAAAAAATTTTTTTTTTTAAGTGGGCGTGGTCCTCCTCCGATTTTTCTAATTTTTATTAGGCATACATATAGTAATAGGAGTAACGTCCCTGCAAAATTTCATCATGATATCTTCAACGACTGACAAATTACAGCTTGCAAAAGTTTTAAATTACCTTCTTTTAAAAGTGGGCGGTGCCACGCCCGTTGTCCAAAATTTTACTAATTTCCTATTCTGCGTCATAAGTTCAACTCATTTACCAAGTTTCGTCGCTTTATCTGTATTTGGTAATGAACTATCGCACTTTTTCGGTTTTTCGAAATTTTCGACATCGAAAAAGTGGGCGTGGTTATAGTCCGATATCGTTCGTTTTAAATAGCGATCTGAGATGAGTGCTCAGGAACCTACATACCAAATTTCATCAAGATACCTCAATTTTTACTCAAGTTATCGTGTTAACGGACGGACGGACGGACGGACGGACATGGCTCAATCAACTTTTTTTTCGATCCTGATTATTTTGATATATGGAAGTCTATATCTATCTCGATTCCTTTATATATGTACAACCAACCGTTATCCAATCAAACTTAATATACTCTGTGAGCTCTGCTCAACTGAGTATAAAAAGTGGGCGTGCTTATCATTCGGTTTCGTTCATTTTCAATACCAATCTATTCAGGGTCTAGGTAAGCTCGTGTACCAAATTTGGTGAAGATATATCAATATTTACTCAAGTTATCGTGTTAACGGACAGACGGACGGACGGAGGGACATGGCTCAATCAAATTTTTTTTCCATACTGATGATTTTGATATATGGAAGTGTATATTTATCTCGATTCCTTTATACCCGTACAACCAACAGTTATCCAATCAAGGTTAATATACTCTGTGTGCAAAGCACGCTGAGTATAAAAAACCAACAATAATGATCATTAGAAAAAATATTAATGTTCTGGCTTTGGGCTCGAATCGAACCTTGGATCATATATAATTTTAAATATTACTGTTAAGATTGGACCAACTAGGATTAGGTTAGGTTAGGTTGAACTGCCCGGCCCATGAGAACCTCACATGGACTGAATGAGTTCATGGTGTTACTAAAACTTGATTACACGACCCAACTGAAAAACCCTATCAAAAACCAGGACCTATGTTATAAAATAAGTACGCCTTCATACAAACACTGTAAGCTTTTTAGGACCTATGCCACTTTCCGCTTCATCAGCCGGATCACTCCTAATAGCTTGAGTCTTAGTCTGGCAAGCGCAGGGCGCGAGCACAAAATGTGTTTTATCTTCCAACCCGCTCTACCTACATCTGCTGTCACTGATCAAGCCTAATTTAAAGGCATTTGGCGCCAGAATGCAGTGTCCAGTCAGAATACCCGTGATGAGTATACAGTCCTCTATTTTCAATGATAGAAGAAACTTTGTAGTCTTAAGTTGTAAGCACAAAGCCCTGCGGCGTGCCCCTGTCCATTGATTTTGTCGTCTCATACAATCCCTATTATGAGGTAATCTGTCTGCAATTTAACATGCAGCCGATCCATCTGGTTATGGCTGGATGTACTTTTATGTAGTTGAGACCATCCATGATCGCCCATTTAGAAACATTGTTGAAAGCCCCGGCAATATCTTAGAAGACTCCTAGATACTCTTCATATTACAGGGTTTTCTCTATGTTTATTACTACACAATGCAGTGCAGTGTCTACCGACTTGCTTTCGTGTACGCTTCGTGTGTTGTGGAGAGTCATCCATGTGACTTTATGTACACATTCATCACCCTCTCAAAGTTTATGAGCAGAAACTATGCTAAGCTTATGAGCTCGTAGTCTTCGGGATACACGTGGCCGACCGTCCCCGCTTTTGATAGGAAAGATACACTAGCAGTTCTCCAAGAGTACTTGAAATGTGTATCAGGGCCGGGAATTTTAACATAGAGAACGTCTTTACCGCTCATTAGATATTGGTATCGGTCACCAAGCCCGGCACTACCTGCTCCATAATCGAAGCGTGAGTGCTGTCTCCTGGCTCTTCCGACTCATTTCCCGACGGGAAATGCATATCGAAAAGCACCTCAAGGTACTCCTCACTATTATTTGTGACAATTCTCTTCTTTTATTGGTCCCTGGACTATGTTGCTAGGACTTTTTTCAACCGTGATGTTTGGCTGGATCACTCTATGCCCGCACATAAGTTTATCCACGAATCTATCTTGAAAGATCTCGTATAAGGACCACGATCACTTTTATATAAAACCGTTTTAAGAGAGTCGGAAAGTAACAAAGATGTCTAACTCTAAAAACATTTTGATAAGAATAAATATTGTCACGGATATTAGCATCACTAAGTTATCCCATCACTAAGGCGATGCTAAGGCCATGCCAAGCAGTATTTACGTTAATAATCAAATCAAGTATACACATATATAAGGCAGCCCAGAGAGATGTCACACACCGATGCATTTACTTATACGCCTATGTGCGCGCGAGAGACTGTAAACTACAAACATTCACATCAATAATTCAATCTTTATGTATCTACATAAACGAATAAATAATTGCGTCTACACATATGTACCATGTACGAATACGAGCAGCGGAGAGTCAATGCGCAAACACATGCATATATCTGAGAAGTTTGAGAGCAACTGGACTAGTAGATTCTGGAAGCGCCTAAAAGATGTATAAAATTGTGCAATTTTAGTTATAGCTGAGAAGTTTGAGAGCTCATGGACAATGCTAGTACATTCTGGAAAAATGCGAACGAGGAAACCAAAGGGCATAAAAGGCAACAGATGAAGAGGCGCTGTAATTCAGTTTGAGTTGAGCTATCAATCAATTTGATTAAGCACGCGATCTGGCGGCTAATAGTAGAGTTTCATTTGAGTTTGGTTATTAAGCCAGCGAGTAGCAAAGTATAAGTGTTATTGTGAAGTACTTTAATAAAGGCCATTTTTCCATTGTTCAATATTGGAGTTATTTATTCAACAGTTTAGTGATTCGAACTTAGCAGAGGATTGCAAATAAGAGGATTTGCAGCAAATTCGTTACAATATGAACAATTTACAATATTTGAAACTGGTTGGTGCCATACCCGTTTTTAAAAACGATCATATCGGAAGCCATGCATGGAGTAGAATTCACCCATTTTTATTGCAAACATTGGTAAATTTATTTGTTCTGTAATGAGAAATATTTTTTATTAATATGGTATACATAAGTTTGAAAATGACTAATTTTGATAGTAATTAATGTCAAAGAATACAACTAAATGAAGTGAAGGATAAATGCTCACAGCTGAGTATATAATGTTTGGTTCCCCCGAACTTGCCTTCCTTTCTTGTTTTTTAATTTATATAAAAGCAACTAATTAGGAAAACACCAAATTGTTTGTTTAATACATTTAAAGCATGTGGCTTCCAAAATTGAGTTATTGCCTTGCATTCGTATGAATGTGGTTTTTCTATCTTGTGTTTACTCAGTCAGACATGGCGTATACGTAACTACTAATTGGTACCTACCCAACAAACATTTAGGTCAGAAAACGATTAGAAGACAAATCGAATTCTAATGTATTTCTCTAAGGTAGAAGGTTAGAGGACGATTTGCGAAACTGTCGTGAATTATAGCATTCTCAACAAAAAGGGGACTTCGTTCTCGATATCGAGAAAAGGGTTAGAATTCTAATCGAATTCTAACGTCAAATTCCAATGAGTTTCTAATGAGAATTTTGAAGTGATGCGCAATTAAGTTTAATTATTTAAAATCAGCGAAATTTTCATTGTTCCATTATATCAAATACGTTTATTTGATTATAATCTTATGTAATAAGAAGGAACATATTTCAAAGGCTTTTTCTATTATAATAAAAAATCAAACCGTACTTAAAGATTGAGCTCAGCGTTGGCTTGAGGTACGGATGAGGAAGCGT
Source organism: Eurosta solidaginis (assembly GCF_040869045.1). NCBI lineage: Eukaryota > Metazoa > Arthropoda > Insecta > Diptera > Tephritidae > Eurosta > Eurosta solidaginis. The sequence goes on along the minus strand of NC_090320.1, from coordinate 186,242,636 downwards.
TTTCTTCATGCCATTCAAATAGCACTTCAATAATCTGCTCGCTTTCCTTTTTTAACTTTTTTTGATTCATTTTCACTTACTAGTATTTATTATTATAAATAAAAAAAAATATTTCGCAACTTGTAATATTTCCACTATTTTTATTTTGTTTGTATAACACTAAGAATGAGTGATCATGTCGTGCAAATAATCGATAACTGTGACAATAACCATAACATCGCATTTCTAGTGTTATTCGAATCGTTTCACAGTCGAATTCTAACCTAGTTCTCTAACCTAGTTTTCTATTCGAAATGCATTAGAGAACTACATTAGAATTCTAATGTAAAATTGCAATATTTCTCTAACGTTAGAAACTGTCTTTGCTGGGTAATTGGCTGCGCACACTAAGCAAACAAATAGACTTAATTTATAGACAAACCCTAAAGTTTTGTAAATTTTCTACAAATATTTGCCATTTTTAACTTTATAAAAAAAAAATAACTTTATATTTCAATAAATAATAAAATAAATAGATTTAATGGGAATTTTGTAACTAATTTACTTTTAATATGCACAAATGCACCTACATTGTACTGCACACATGGATTTATCATATGTATGCATGTACGACTAGTGATGCTACGAATATTATACTTTTGGCATTCCAATGTGCAAATGGCAATATTTGGAAATACTTTTAAGAATTTTCGTATTATTTAGGACACTTTTTTAAATTTTATATTAAGATATATAATTTTTTTATGAAACATTTAAAGCAAGTATTTTGTTTGATTGGAGCTGCAAGGCAGATGAATTTTCTCTGACAAGCTTTTCACGGCAGAATTGCACTCGAAGTGTTTGCCAAGCCACCGCCGAGGGTTGTACCCGCTTAGTAAAACTATTTTTCAAAACTTTTGCTGTTGCTTTGCCCTGGACTTGATCCCAGGACCTTCGGTGTAGTAGGCGGAACACGCTACCACCCCACGGCGGCCGCCATAAACACAAAGCAAAATTTTGTGTTTTCGATATGGCAAAAAATAATAATTTTACTCAGTACAAGATATGAACAGCTTAAATAATTTTCTCATTACTTACTTACTTACTACTTGACTTCTATATATCAAAATGATCTGGGCGAAAAAATAAATTCATTTAACCATGTCCAACCGTTCGTCCGTACGTCTGTCTGTCCGTGTACACGATAACTTGAGTAAATTTTGAAGTATCTTAATGAAATTTGGAATGTAAGTTCCTAGGCACTCATCTCAGATTGCTATTTAAAATGAACGAAATCGGACTATAAACACGCCCACATTTCGATATCGAAAATTTCGAAAACCCGAAAAAGTGCGATAATTCATTACCAAAGACGGATAAAGCAGTTAAACTCGGCAAGTGGGTTGACCTTATGACACAGAATAGAAAATTAGTAAAATTTTGGACAATGAGCCAGGCACCGCCCACTTTTAATAGGAGGTAATTTACAAGTTTTGCAAGCTGCTATTTGGCAGTCGCTGAAGATATCATAATGAAATTTGGCAGGACCGTTACTCCTATTACGATATATACTCTAAACAAAAATTAACAAAATCGGATGACGAACACGCCCAATTAAAAAAAAAATTTTTTAAGTCAAATTTTAACAAAAAATTTAATATATCTACTAGGCCGGGTCGATTTGTGGGGAGGCAAAAAAATCGTCCATTGCTCTGTGAAAATCATATTCTAGGGATCAAAATAAGAAACTTTGCCGAAGGAACCATACCTCTAAAACGAACTTTGATGTCCCCCTTTGGGTCGTAAGGGCAAATTTTGAAAAATCCCACTTTGAAATGCCTATGTTTTTTCTTTTTGGAGTTTATTTTTCTCTTTAGAAATTTATTTAGTCAGAACATATGTAAATGAAAAAATGAATTTAACTTAGTAATAGAAAAGAAATTAAAAAAAATTATTAGAAATTAGCGTTTTTACAACCCCCTTTTAAAACCAAGGCATCACTGTGATGCATTTGCATGTCGTAAACATAGTTGTGTGGGTTTTTTATTCAACCGTTTTAAAAAATGAAGGTATCACTGTGACACAATTGCAGATCGTAAAATTGCTTGTGTTGTTTTTTTTAAGCCACCACAAGACACAGCAGGTATAATTGAGTATTTCCCCTACCCAAAAGTTCGACCCAAAGGGGGGGACATCAGAATTCGTTTTAGAGGTATGGTTCCTTCGGCAAAGTTTCTTATTTTGATCCCTAGAATACGATTTTCACAGAGCAATGAGCGATTTTTAAATCGACCCGCCCTAATATCTACAGTATATAAATAAATTATGTCAAGATTAAACTCCAGTAATGATATGGTGCAACAAAATACAAAAATAAAAGAAAATTTTAAAATGGGCTTGGCTCCGCCCTTTTTCATTTAACTTGTCTAGAATACTTTTAATGCCATAAGTCGAACAAATTGAAGCCAAGCCCATTTTTTATACACAATCGACCGTCTGTCCGTCCGCTCGGCCGTTAACATGATAACTTGAGCAAAAATCGATATATCTTTATTAAACTTAGTTCACGTATTTATTTGAACCCACTTTATCTTGGTATTAAAAATGTGCGAAATCCGACTATGACCACGCCCACTTTTTCGATATCGAAAATTTCAAAAAATTAAAAAATGCCATAATTCTATACCAAATACGAAAAAAGGGATGAAACATTGCGATTGGATTGGTTTTTTTAGGCAAAATATAACTTTAGAAAAACTTTATAAAACGGGTACCATATTAAGTAGAAGAAAATGAAAATGTTCTGCAGGGCGAAATCAAAAGCCCATGGAATCATGGCAAGAATGCTGCTCGTGGTATTACATATATAAATAAATTAGCAGTACCCGTCAGATGGTGTTTTGGGTCACCCTGGTCCACATTTTGATAGATATCTCGAAAACGCCTTCACATATATAACTAAGGGCCAATCCCTTTTAAAACCCTCATTAACACCTTTCATTTGATACCATTACCGTACAAACACATTCCAGGGTTACCCCAGGTTCATTTTCCTACATTGTGATTTTCCCTTATTTTGTCTCCAAAGCTCTCAGATGAGTATGTAATGTTCGGTTACACCCGAACTTAACCTTACTTACTTGTTTATTATGCTGAGCAAAACTCACAGAGTATTTTAATTTTATTAATATAATATATACGTCCGTCTGCGTAATTTTTGTTCACGGGGAGAGAACTCAGTCAAAATTAGCACTTATGGGAAACGCTTACCCTCTATTTGATTTCTAAGCTGACATTGCTTCCGCTCTTAATGCAGATAGACGCAATCTTCACATTCTCTAGTTTTTAGCCGTCGAACTTGACGCGACTGCCAAAACGCGAATGCGCCGATTCTGTCTTGAATGACAGCTAGTACTTTGTCTTATTATACTCAGTTGAGCAGAGCTCACAGAGTATATTAAGTTTGATTGGATAACGGTTGGTTGTACATATATAAAGGAATCGAGATAGGTATAGACTTCCATATATAAAAATAATCAGGATCGAAAAAAAATTTGATTGAGCCATGTCCGTCCGTCCGTCCGTTAACACGATAACTTGAGTAAATTTTGAGATATCTTGATGAAATTTGGTATGTAGGCTCCTGAGCACTCATCTCAGATCGCTATTTAAAATGAACTCAATCGGACTATAACCACGCCCACTTTTTCCATATCGAAAATTTCGAAAAACCGAAAAAGTGCGATAATTCATTACAAAATACAGATAAAGCGACGAAACTTGGTAGATGAGTTGAACTTATGACGCAAAATAGAAAATTAGTAAAATTTTGGACAATGGGCGTGGCACCGCCCACTTTTAAAAGAAGGTAATTTAAAATTTTTCAAGCTGTAATTTGGCAGTCGTTGAAGATATCATAATGAAATTTGGTAGGAACGTTACTTCTATTACTATATGTACGCTTAATAAAAATTAGCAAAATCGGAGAAGGACCACGCCCACTTTAAAAAAAAAATGTTTTTTTAAGTAAAATTTTAACAAACAATTTAATATCTTTACAGTATAAAAGTAAATTATGTCAACATTCGACTCCAGTAATGATATGGTGCATCAAAATACAAAGATAAAAGAAATTTTCAAAATGGGCGTAACTCCGCCCTTTTTCATTTAATTTGTCTAGGATACTTTTAACGCCATAAGTCGAACAAAAATTAACCAATCCTTTTGAAATTTGGTAGGGGCATGGATTTTATGACGATAACTGTTTTCTGTGAAAATGGGCGGAATCGGTTGATGCCACGCCCAGTTTTTATACACAGTCGTCCGTCTGTCCTTCCGCATGGCCGTTAACACGATAACTTCAGTAAAAATCGACATATCTTTAATGAACTTAGTTCACGTGCTTACTTGGACTCACTTTATCTTGGTATGAAAAATGAACGAAATCCGACTATGACCACGCCCACTTTTTCGATATCGAAAATTACGAAAAATGAAAAAAATGCCATAATTCTATACCAAATACGAAAAAAGGAATGAAACATTGTAAGGTAATTGGATTGTTTTATTGACGCGAAATATAACTTTAGAAAAAAATTTATAAAATGGTTGTGACACCTACCATATTAAGTAGAAGAAAATGAAAAAGTTCTGCAGGGCGAAATAAAAAACCCTTAAAATCTTGGCAGCGGTAGCGGTATCCAACAGATAATGTTCTGGGTCTGCCTGGTCCACATTTTGGTCGATATCTGGAAAACGGCTTCGCATATACAACTACCACCACTCCCTTTTAAAACTCTCATTAATACCTTTAATTTGATACCCATATCGTACAAACTCATTCTAGAGTCACCCCTGGTCCACCTTTATGGCGATATCTCGAAAAGGCGTCCACCTATAGAACTAAGCCCCACGCCCTTTTAAAATACTCATTAACACCTTTCATTTGATACCCATATCGTACAAACATATTCTAAAGTCACCCCTGGTCCACCTTTATGGCGATATCTCGAAAAGGCGAACACGTATAGAGCGAAGGCCCACTCCCTTTTAAAAATACTCATTAACACCTTTCATTTGATACCCATATTGCACAAACAAAGTCTAGAGTCACCCCTGGTCCACCTTTATTGCGATACCTCGAAAAGGCGTCCACCTATAGAACTAAGGCCCACTCCCTTTTAAAATATTCATTAACTCCTTTCGTTTGATACCCATATTGCACAAACGAATTCTAGAGTCACCCCTGGCCCACCTTTATGGCGATATCTCGAAACGGCGTCCACCTATGGAACTAAGGATTACTCCCTTTTAAAATACTCATTAACACCTTTCATTTGATACCCATATCGTACAAATGCATTCTAGAGTCACCCCTGGTCCACCTTTATGGCGATATTTCGAAAAGGCGACCACCTATACAAAAACCACCGCTCCCTTTTAAAACCTTCATTAATACCTTTAATTTGGTACCCATATCGTACAAAAACATTCTAGACTCACCCCTGGTCCACTTTTGTGGCGATATTTCGAAACGGCGTCCACCTATAGAACTAAGGCCCACTCCCTTTTAAAATACTCATTAATACCTTTAATTTGATACCCATATCGTACAAACACATTCTAGAGTCACCCCTAGTCCACCTTTGTGGCGATATTTCGAAACGGCGTCCACCTATAGAACTAAGGCCCACTCCCTTTTAAAATACTCATTAACACCTTTCGTTTGATGCCCATATTGTACAAACAAATTCTAGGGTCACCCCTGGTCCACCTTTATGGCGATATCTCGAAACGGCGTCCACCTATGGAACTAAGGATTACTCCCTTTTAAAATACTCATTAACACCTTTCATTTGATACCCATATCGTACAAATGCATTCTAGAGTCACCCCTGGTCCACCTTTATGGCGATATTTCGAAAAGGCGACCACCTATACAACAACCACCGCTCCCTTTTAAAACCCTCATTAATACTTTTAATTTGATACCCATATCGTACAAAAACATTCTAGACTCACCCCTGGTCCACTTTTATGGCGATATTTCGAAACGGCATCCACCTATACAACTAAGGCCCACTCCCTTTTAAGATACTCATTAACACCATTCGTTTGATGCCCATATTGTACAAACAAATTCTAGGGTCACCCCTGGTCCACCTTTATGGCGATATCTCGAAACGGCGTCCACCTATGGAACTAAGGATTACTCCCTTTTAAAATACTCATTAACACCTTTCATTTGATACCCATATCGTACAAATGCATTCTAGAGTCACCCCTGGTCCACCTTTATGGCGATATTTCGAAAAGGCGACCACCTATACAACAACCACCGCTCCCTTTTAAAACCCTCATTAATACCTTTAATTTGATACCCATATCGTACAAAAACATTCTAGACTCACCCCTGGTCCACTTTTATGGCGATATTTCGAAACGGCATCCACCTATACAACTAAGGCCCACTCCCTTTTAAGATACTCATTAACACCATTCGTTTGATGCCCATATTGTACAAACAAATTCTAGGGTCACCCCTGGCCCACCTTTATGGCAATATCTCGAAACGGCGTCCACCTATGGAACTAAGGATTACTCCTTTTTAAAATACTCATTAACATCTTTCATTTGATACCCATATCGTACAAACGCATTCTAGAGTCAACCCTGATCCACCTTTATGGCTATATCCCTAAATGGCGTCCACCTGTAGAACTATGGCCCACTCCCTCATAAAATACTCTTTAATGCCTTTCATTTGATACACATGTCATACAAACACATTCCAGGGTTTCCCTCGGTTCATTTTCCTACATGGTTATTTTCCCTTATGTTGTCACCATAGCTCTCAACTGAGTATGTAATGTTCGGTTACACCCGAACTTAACCTTCCTTACTTGTTTTTATTTACCTCTAGACCTACTTTTTTTTCTCCTTTATCAAATCTAGAGACGGCCGAACTCACTGCGTGTTTATTCAGCTCAATAATATCAATTTTATCATCATACGCCAATAATTGTACGCTCAAACTTATGACTATTTTCTCACATGAACTTTCTGAAACTAAATTGCCCTATATACAGTTTTGTGTAAACAGTTTTCGATTTTACAGGTATGCTTTCATTGGTTTCTTAAGAATACATTCTGTATGAAATTTTTTGTAAAATTTACGTATTTTGTGTAAAACGATTTCTCAATTTAATAAAAAGTTTCTTCAATTTGTGTAAAAGGAGTCTTACGCAAAATGCAACAGCTATTTTAAGAGCTGGTAATCTTACGATGATGGCGGCCACCGTGGTGTGATGGTAGCGTGCTCCGCCTACCACGCCGTACGCCCTGGGTTCGCACCCCGGGCAAAGCAACATCAAAATTTTAGAAATAAAGTTTTTCAATTAGAAGAAAATTTTTCTAAGCGGGGTCGCCCCTCGGTAGTGTTTGGCAAGCGCTCCGAGTGTATTTCTGCCATGAAAAGCTCTCAGTGAAAACCCATCTGCCTTGCAGATGCCGTTCGGAGTCGTTATAAAACATGTAGGACCCGTCCGGCCAATTTGTAGGGAAAATCAAGAGGAGCACGACGCAAATTGGAAGAGAAGCTCGGCCTTAGTTCTCTTCGGAGGTTACCGCGCCTTACATTTATTTTTTTAATCTTACGATGTTTACGCGATTTGTGAGGCTTATGAACGTATTAATGATTAGGCCCGTTAGATCTTTTTATTTAGTTTGTTCTTAATTCCGGGATTTTAGAGACTTACAAAAAAGCACGGGGTTCATTAGTGCCGAAATCGCGGTTTTCACGTCCCCAGTACGTAAATATGTACGTTTATAACTAAGCAACAAATGTGTATAATTTATCTTTGATATTAGTATATCTTGTCTTAATTAGCTTAATTAAAATTGATGTGAACGAAAATAGCGTATAAGATGGAAGCCCTAATAAATTTTAATTTATCAATTTGCAATATATACAATCTCATCATAATTTAGTTAATATGAATTCAGTGATCTGTGCTTTGTAAACGCGTCATTGGACATAAAAAACGAAATCCCAAAAGCACAAACATATGTACATAAAAAACATTTCTTTATGATAGCACATTTAACATGAACTGCAATGTGTACCTACAACAAGCTGAAGCAAAATAAGCAATTAGTTAAATTAGCAAATAAGTCGTGGTAGGAGAGAAAGCTTGTCATTAATTAATTTTATAAAGTGAAATATACTAAATCTAAAATATGAGACCAATATTTGTAAAGGTACATTCACATATATTTTTGTTGAAGAAATTAATAGTAAACGTCATTTGAAAAAAAGGATTCGAAATCTTTTAACAAGAATTTGTATACTTAAAGATTAACATATTAATTTACAACATTTCAGCAATCGATTCCCATTCAACCACAAATGTGGTCAACGTACGTAACACAATAATTATACAAATATACTTACCAAAGTTGTAAAAGTCCTATATTTGAAGCCTGTGTTCAGCGGGTAAAACAAAGTTGAAAATGTGTGTTGGAATAAAAAAAAAAATGTGTGTTGGAATACTTCATGGATATTTGAAAATATTTGAAATTGGATTTTTATTTATAACTTATATATTTGATCATGTATTTGAATGAATGATCCATTTTTTTAAAGTATTTTCTCAGGCCTATCTCGCTTTGTTCTGCTTTTATCGACGTTTTCCTAAAACGGGAACCTTTATTCGAGCCACATATTAAAGAGCACATTGATATAGTAAGAATAGATTCAGTTATAACTCGTATGTCTTCATCTGAGTAAATAAATTCCCACCATGAAATGCGTACCAGGACCAATCATTCGTACCTTGCACCAACATAACTATAATGGTTATGTAGTTACGTGCTATAAAACATTGCCAGTTATTAACCATCTTGCTTAAATTTTAAGCAATTTTAAAAAAGTGGTCGTGGTCGTTAAATAATTCTTCTCAAATCTTTTTATAATTACAGGAACCATAATTCTGCAAAATTGCAAGGTGGTATTAACGGCTTTTTATTCACGGATTACAAATGTTTAAAATGTTCCTCTATTAAATGTGCGCAGTGCGACGCCCGTTTTCCAAAATTCAATGAAAAGGAACGCACCCCTTTTCCAAAATTTTTAAATTGTCGTATTTGCTTCACTATACCACTACTACGGTGAAATATCCATATAATTTTCATAATTCATATATACCAATACACTTTGAAAAATGAAATCAAATTTATAAGTAGGTGTGGTTCTTAACCGATTTTTTTAATTTTCACAAAGTGTTTGTATAACAACAAGAACAGCAACAATGCTAAATTTCTTGAATATATTTTGATTCTCGGCCAGCAAAACTTTTAAATCTTTTTCTTTCATATGTAGGCGGTGCCACGCCATTTTAAAAAAGTTTACCAAATTTCTAGTTTTTGGCGTTAAGCCAACCCACCTTATCTGTTTTTTGGTAATGAATTATCATATTTTTCCATTTATCGTAATTTCGTTATTGTTTTTTTAGTGAGATGGTCGCCAAACCATTTCCGTTAGTTTTAAATATTGGCATGGACAACCTCGGTGCTAAATTTCAACACAACGTCTACAACTGTTTTCCATTTAAGGCCTGAAAAATTTTACGTTTTCTGCTTCTACGTTTTCCTGCTGGCGGCGCTACGCATATTTTGTCAAATTTCACGAAATTTCGGTACGAGTATCGCAGTGTTTCCAAATTCGTTTAAGATGCTTAACTTTTTTTTCAAGATATCGTGTTAACTGACGGCGGACGGACGGACATGGCTCAATCAAAATTATTTTCGTCCTGATAATTTTGACACAAGAAATTCTGTATCGCGGTATAGTTATGATGACGACAATGGTGTAGATGATAATGGTTTCAGATAGCAAAAGAGGAATTTGGAGCCGAACCCGGCAACCAAACGCACCGAAATCCGAATTGAAAGATGCCCCGAAACCTTGACCGAAATCGGAACGAACTCGGAACTGAACCATGAACCGCAGCTTGAACTGAAACCAGACCGAAACCAGAATAAAAGGCTAGTTCAAAAGCGGAGCCGAAACTGAGCCGAACCAAAACTGAAACTTTAAGCGAATCCGAAACAGAATTAGAACCCAAAACTTAACAGGGACCAGAGCCGAACCAAAACGGGAGCTGAAGCCGAGCCCCGGCCGGAACGAAAACCAAAACTTAACAAGAAACAAGTAAGGATGAGACTGTCTTCGGCTGTGCTGAAGACTTCATACCTTTCATGAATGGGGCTGAACAATAATCTTATCCCGCTCGTAATCTCCAAATAATCGGATGCATAAGATAAGAAATATATAGTGAACAGATATACATACCTAAACGATTTTTAAGATAAATATAAAGTAAAAAATGGGAAAAAACCTCCTGATTTTTACAGGACATCTTCTATGATATATTAGAATTTGGATTACCAAGTTTCACGTTTTTATATTCGAAACTAAGGGAGAAATGGCCAAAAACCTCGCTATCTGAACGATCGGTTGTATGGGATAGGTATATACTATGTACATATAGCTCCGATCAAAGTGATTTTTTTAGGAAATCTTCTATGATATTTTAGAATAAATATCACCAAGTTTAACGTTTTTATATTAGAAATTAAGTGAGAAATGGCTAAAAATCTTTCTATCTGAAGGATCGGTTGTATGGGATATATATGTTATATAGCTCCGATCGAAATGATTTTTTACTATATAAAGCTCCGATCAAAGTGATTTTTTCAGAAAATCTTCTACGATATATTAAAATATATATCACCGAATTTCACGTTCATAATTTCTAAATTAAAGGAGAAATGGCCAAAAATCATTCTATCTGAACGATCGGTTGTATGGGATATAACTATATATAGCTCCGATTAAAGTGATTTTTTAAGGATATCTTCTACGATATATTAGAATATATATCACCGAGTTTCACGTTTATACTTTCTAAATTGCGGCAGGAATGACCAAAATAGTCTTATCTGAACGATCGGTTGTATAGGAGATATATGTTATAGTGGTTCGATCCTACCGGATCCGAAAAATGTCTAATATAATACAAAAATACATCCTTGTGCCAAATTTCATTGAGATATTTCAAAATTTGGGGGACTAGTTTGCGTTCAAACAGACAGACGGACGGACGAACGGAGAGACGGATATGGCTATATCGACTCGGTTCGTCGCCCTGATCAATTCGGTATACTTAATGGTGAGTCTATCTCCTATATTTCTCAACGTTACAAACATCGGGCCAAAGTTAATATACCATTTCATGTTAATGAAAGGTATAAAAATACCGTTTCGGCATGCCAAGTGTTTTGTTAGGCATTTTAATGTAAACAGATGAAACGCAAATTTTTTGTTTGCAAAAATGCAATCAAAGTTTTGTCAGTTTAGATCGTTGAATTCTCCGAAGGGTAAAATAAATATCTTGATATTATTTTGAAGAACTTGCTTTAGCTTTGCTTTGATTTATAGTTAATTCACTTTACTATAAAAATATTATACAGCCTACTATACATCTTTTACTGTTAACTCATACGTAGTATTTCTGATTATATCACCGTAGTAAACGAAACTATGAAATAAAATTGTTTATGGTGGAATACAGATATATTTCATGTTGGTTGACTTTACAATCAAATATCAAAGCTGTTTCAACCTTTATAAAGATGCAAATTTATTTAATTCAGTCAACTTAATCCCATTTAATATTACATAAAACTCAATACAATGTCATCATCCTGTTATTAAATTAAGTCATAAAATCTTAAAAAACTAAACTTTGGTGGCATTTGAGATGTATTAAAATTGAAACGAAATTGGAGTAACGTTCGGTTAGCGCTATGGAGGGTGTACGAAAACGGAGGGGAAAATATTTAAAATTTGTGCAATGAAATCTTGAACCGGGACATTAAAACGAAAGTTATTGCTAGCAATATGGACGTGTATGAAGATCAATAATTCATTAGAAGCCCGTTATATTTGCAATACTGATTATATTCCCAATGTACATCAAATCTTGGGAGTCCTGGCTGTTTTGCCTGTTTCCACTGCCACGAATGAAGGAACGTTTTTAACTTTGCGTGAAAATCGTCTTAATGGTCTCGCTGCGTTATTCATCGCAATTTATACATCGACGTTGAATTTCTTTAGATTTAAACATTTAAATTTAAAAATATGTAACTAAAATGTAGTTTTTGTTTAGAAAAATTATAAAATAATCATAATTGAGACATTTCGTTTCTGTTATAGTTAGTAGTTTTTAGTTACCGCCCATCCCTCTCATCCGCCCAGCCAACTCTTCCTTAATAAGGCAGTTATATTTTTTAGGGATCATTCTTATATACATAGATTCTGAGGCGGTACGAAGTTTGCCGCGCCACCTAGTTCCTAATACTTTTATTATATTACTCTCCTTTTGAACCTTTCTTGGACCTCCTAAAATAATTAAAAACCAACATTAGCCAAATCGGTCCAGCCGTTCTCGAGTTTTAGCGAGACTTACGAACATTTTTGGGCTGGCGAAAATCCTTGGACTGAACCCTCCAACCCTAAAGGGTGCCGGCTGGTAATAGTCACTACAGAAATCCCGTTAGGGAAGTACTAGTTAAGTTCAGGAATCAGTGCCATTAGTGCCTTAGCTCCTTAATAGCTCTGGCATATGGAAGTAGCTCTTGAACGTGGTCTCAATGTGGAGGCCGGAACCAGTCGCTAACGGAGCCCTCTGGGAACCAGGCCACACCCAGTTGTAATTTTGGCCTTACCCAAGGTATAGCGGATCTATGCCTGGGGTGGGCGAACCCGTTCTCCGCAAATCGTGGGTCCAAGGAATGGATGTTTTTAAAAACAAAAATAAGAATAATTATAACGAGGCCGGAACTCGCTTAAAGCCGGAAGGGTAACACCCATCAATCTGGGAGCTCGAAAATGGGCGAAAACCATCGTCCCTGATTTTAAGAAGTCTGATCCGGTGAAGGAACAGGCTTCCAGTAAACGCAATCGTTCGATGAAGAATGCGCAAAATGCTCCTAAGAGGCTTAGAGTCAAATACCCCCTCCTTCGCAGAGCTTGCTAAAAGTAGCATCCTTGTGGGGGTCTTTGAATCTAATCCTGAGAAAGAGCAGATCCTCAAAGATAAATGGGACTGGGTAAGGACCGAAATGGCCAGTGTTTCAGTCGCCTTGGTAAGGAAGAACCCTGGACCTCCACCTGCTTGCAAAGAGGGGGGTTGGTACCAGGGGCAAGTCAAGTTGGTGACCTGCGATGACCAGAGGTCAGCCGACTTGTCTAAAAAGGCGGTGGCTAGGTTAGGTGAGTCTACCCTGGTGCGATGCTCAGGGATGTCGACATCAAGGACATCCCATCTAGGCCGAGAGCTAGGGTCTGGATTCCATCAAAGCCGGATGATCCGGAGGGATCCCGTGAGGTCATAAGGACCTTCAACCCAGAGTTACCTTGCTCTAGTTGGAGAGTCCTGAAGCTAGAGCATAGCACCAGGGCGACGCGTGAGGCGATACTCCTACTCAACAAGGAGTCACTGCCTTTTTTGGAGCGCACGGATGGCGCAATTAAATTCGGGTTCGACATCGTGAAGATTAAGATTTACTCGAACGACCTGTAGGCGGCCCATGATCCGGTGGTGGAAATAGAGCCAGAAAAAGCGGAGAGCGAGGAGGAGGAAGACGCAGAACCAAACACGGTCAGTCTGACGGATGACACGTTGGGCGGGAACATGTCTCCGATCTCTTCGCTAACGCCAGACAGGCTTAGTGGTTACATTGGAGAGGAGCCAATGTCTGACGAAGACGGCGACTTGACAGTGGTGGAGGTGGTCAACGCTCAGCCTAGTGCGGGTCCATTAAATCAACCTTCACCATTGTAAAGCAGCATCTGCTGCGCTGCTGCTCCAGTTTTCCAGTGGGGCGGCTGATATAGCCCTTATCCAAGGGCCTTGGGTAGCAAGGCATAAGATATGTGGGCTGAAAACCGCAGGGCTGCTGTTGGTGAGTTTTGCCACACACGCGAAGCCGAGAGCTTGCATCTTGGTAAGATCTGAACTAAATTTTCTTTTTCTACCACAGTTTAGCGACGACGATGCTACAACTATGACGTTGACGTTCAGTGGTACTGATATTACACTGACGTCCTTTTACTTTCCTCACGAGGAGTCGGCTCCGTCTGAGCTAGTCAGCAAGATAGCTATGGATACGAGGAGCCACTACTACTAGCGGGAGATGCTAATGCGCACCACGAAGCGTGGGGCAGTGTAGTCAGGAACGAAAGGGTTGAGTCACTTTTGATTTTGTTATTTATCATAACTTTAAGATTTGTAATAGCGGTTCGACACCCACGTTTGTTACTAAGAGCAGACAGGAGGTACAGGACGTCAACCTGATCTCGGACAGCTGGGAAACTATGATAAAAATTGGATGGTGCTTGATGGCCACTCTTTTTCGGATCATGGCTTTGTCCGCTTCGACCTTGGCAGGGTGGCGGTCAAAACCGTCTGGCATAGGAACCTTAAAAACGCAAACTGGCGTATCTACAATGAGGAACTTCAAAAGAGGCTCTCAGGATTTAGTGTTCATATTCCCCAGAATTCTGCAGAGCTAGATGATATGGTTCACTCATATACGAAGGCATGCGGGGAGGCTCTTGATAAGGCCTGTCCAAGAAAGAAGTCTAGGGGTAAGAGCAAACTACTATGGTGGAACGCGAACCTAGATAATCTCTGCAAGGCTTGTCGGAAAGTATTCAATCTTGCTAAAGCCTCCAGGGAGGCTGAAAAATGGGATTCATATAAAATAATTCTTGGGGATTATAAGAAACGGCTAAGGTCGTCGTAGAGGACGTCTTGGCGGAAGTTTTATAGCGAAATGGAGACGGTATTTGAGGGATCTAGGCTCAGATAAGTGCTCTCTGGTGCTCCAAAAGTGTCCCGGGATGCCTACAAGGATCTGATGGGACATGGACGGATTCGGCGGAGAGCACCCTTTGCCTGCTCCTGAGTACGCACTTTCCGGACGCTAGTGATGAAGTAATGAACTGGAGGGAGACTCATACTGATGACCCGTATGAGGGGAAGTTCATTACTATGGGTAAAATTAAATGAGCTGTAATATCGTTCAAGCCTTTCAAATCACCAAAGCCGGATGGGTTGGCCCCGGTACAACTCCAGCAAACAATCGAGCTGAGTTCTTTGTGGTTGTATTACATTTTCAAAGGAGTTTCTGCTCTTAACCATATTCCACAGGGTTGGAACGATTCAAGGGTCACCTTTATACCAAAAGCTGGAAGGACTTGTTACATGACCCCTAAAGACTTCAGACCGATTTGTCTAACATCCTTCCAGCTGAAGAGACTCGAGAGATTAATGGACTCTACACTAAGAGAGTCCTTGGAGGGAAAGTTATCGACATCCCAGCATGTGTACTAGAATGGGAAGTCCACCGAAACGGCCTTGCATGCGGTCGTCTCCCAGATCGAGAAATCCTTGGTGCATAAGGACTTCACACTCATAGATTTTCTCGACATTGAGGGAGCTTTCAAGAACTTTACGCCCACTGCGATAACTGATGCATTAATCGGCTTGGCGCCGATTCGGGGCTAGTGAAACTCGTTCAGCAGTTACTGCTGCGAAGAAAGGTTCATGCCGACCTCGCAGGCTCAACGGTGATCAAACACATACGGAGAGGCACCCCACAGGGGGCGGGGAGGGGCGGGTACTTTCTCCACTTCTATGGGTTGCCACACTTAATGATCTCCTGGTTCTTCTTGAGAAGGATGGTTGCGGCAAGGTAATCGTATATGCAGATGACCTCGCGCTGTTAGTTAGCGGGAAGTTTCCGCAGACACTCTGCGATCTAATGCAAACTAAGCTTAGACTGGTGGAGAACTGGACCAGGAGTAAAGGTCTATTGGTCAATTCAGCCAAAACTGAACTGGTTCTGTTCAATAGGAAATATAAGATACCTGCGTTGCAGCTGCCGGTGCTGACGGGTACTACCTGGACGCTGAGGGACTCTGCCAAATACCTAGGAGTAATTTTAGATAGGAAACCTGGAAATCCTGGAGGGAAAGCGCTCAGGAGCGTGTGAAAGCGGCAACGGTGGCACTGTACAGCTGTAGGGGTGTTGTTGCGCGAAGATTGGGCCTATCACCGGATCAGTGTTGCCAGGTGATGCAAAAAAAAAAGAAGCTAGATTGGTAAAAAAAAAGGTTAGAAAAGGCTAAATTTAGTAAAAAAAAGAAGCTAAAAAAAGGCCAGAAATTTTTTTGTTAATTCATTAAATTTTTTTTATATTTTAGTTTTCACATTTGTAAATAAAAACTTATAAACATAACTTAAGCATAACTTCCTGTTTCAAAACATATCAGGCACATTTTCCTTGACTAGCACATGGAATTACTTTAAATGATTGCATATGTGTATATACATAAACAAAATATTACAAACTAATTATTTATATAAAATATTCCCCGTCTGAAGAATCAGAAGAGCTTAAGTCTGGGTATAAAGTTTGGCTATTTACAATAGTTATGAGATCGTCGGTAATTTCAAAGTCAATACAACATTTAGATAAGCGTTTTAACGAGCATCTAATATAAGGCAGCGCATTAAGCATTTTAATTTTTAGTTTGTTCCTTAATTTAGTTTTCAGACTTTTCATGCCACTAAAAATTCTTTCAACTTCCGCGTTACTGAGTGGTAATGCTAAATAACTAAATATTAATTCGACAAGTTCTAAAAAAGGAGGTTCGTTTAATGCATTTTTATGTTCTCGGACTTTCGACCAAAATTCCATGGTGTAGTGTACATTTTTCCTTTGTATAGTTATAAGTTTTCGCCAGAGCAGCTCTATTAATGCTATTAGACTTGAAGAATAACTATATTCTCTTTTTCAAAGTAAGAAAATACATCTGGCTTTGAAATTTTCAACGAATTTTCAGCAGAAAAAGAATTAATCTTTTGTAGAGAACTCATATTATTAGGTATTAGGTGTTCACAGGAACTATTGAAATTCTTTTATTTTAGAAATTTTTAAAAATACATTCGGAGTAAAAAAGGCTAGAAAAAATCCACGAAGCTAAACCCAAAATTTCGAGGCTAAAGGCAAAGAAAACGCTAAGTCTAGCCTCGAAAAGACTAACCTGGCAACACTACACCGGATATTACCCTATGGCTCTACACTGCTTTGGTTAGACCAATCCTTTTATACGGGGCATAGATCTGTTGGACGAGCCTAGATACTATATCAAACCTACGGGCACTCCTGAAGGTACAAAGAAGTGCTCTAGTCTGCGTGGGGGGTGCCCTGCGCACCACCCCTGCGTAGGCGCTGGACACTCTTTTTAATGTGTTTCCAATAGATTTAATGGCCAAGCAATGTGCGGCCTTTTCTGCTCTGCGACTGTGAGCAATGAGATGTCTGACGAACTTGCAAGAGGGGGCACATCCGTTCCGCTTTCGTCGTCTTGGAAGTGATTTAGCATGCTGATCGCTACCTGTAAGCTCACTTTGAAAGGGATTTTTCCTTAGGGAAGCGGGTGTAAGATGGAGCAACACTGCGTTGTTACCATTGATGGAAAAATGTCTAGTCCGTTCGTTGCGACTTCTGGCGTTCCCCAGGGAAGTATACTAGGCCCACTTTTTTTTTATATTATTTATTAATTACATCAGCAGTTGTTTTTCGTTTGCAAAGTGTTTACTTTATGCAGATGACTTAAAAATATTCTCAGCTATTAAATCGCCAGAAGATGCCATAGAGATGCAGGATGATATAAATAAGCTTCACCAATGGTGCCTGAATTCCTGTCTCTCTTTAAATACGAAAAAATGCTTCCAAATTATTTGTTCAAAATCAACTAACAATTTGTCTACAAAATACAGTATATCTAACTATGAACTTCAACGTGTTGATGAGATCGGTTTTAACAAAAGGTTTTCTTTCATTAATCACATTAACTACGTAACATCGAAAGCATATTCTATGCTCGGATTTGTACGGGCAATGCTTCAAAATTCTCAAACCCCTATACCTTTAAGCTGCTCTACACGTCATACGTTAGATCTCATATTGAATATGCTGTCTTCATTTGGAGACCAATCAACCAAACGGCCATTTGTAGAATTGAGAGAATTCAAAAAATTTTCCTTCAATATGCCCTTCGGCCGTTAAACTTTTCGGAGCCGATTCCTTCCTACTGTGCACGTCTTTTAATTTTAAGCCTCAAGTCTTTGGAAAGTCGTAGATCTATACTGTGATTGTCATTCATGTATAGTATAATTTTATTAATGCTACATTGATTGCCCTTATTTGCTGGAAAGGATTCGATTTAATGTTCCTCAAAGATCTCTCAGAAATTCCTTTCCATTTTATTACGAATATTTCAGAACGAATTACGCTGGTAATTCTCCCATTACGCGTGCTATTCGGGAGCTTAACTCAATAAGTAATTCCGCTGCTCTTGATTTTTCTATTCAATGGGCTGAATTTATGAATATTTTGAAGCTGCTTTCTAGGTACACCGATTACTTTTAGGCATAAGTATTTTTTAAATTTTCATTGTATCATAGTCTGTAAGGATTAAAATTCATAGACTTAAATAAATAAATAAATAAAATCGACCTGTTGGTTTGAGTAGGGGAGAGATCCACATGATATCACAATGGGACCTTTATTGGCCTAAGTGCACCAGGGCTCGCACCGGTGGCCACTCTAACCTAACCTAACCTACGAACAGGAATTTGTATATATATAGACTACGATATCTAAGGCTTTTTCACTTAAACCTTTAATTTAATAACAATTTATAACATTTTTTAAATATATGCATGAAAAAAATTATGCTAAAATACATTACCAATTATATCAAAAGGCGTTAATATATAAACTCATAAAGTTGAAAAAGGACTGCATGGACCCATCAGTACAAATGGGGGTTTATCCGGCAGTAATATTTTTTAAGGAAGACCCGGAAAACTCTCTTATAATAACGCATCGTCTTAAAATGTTTAAAATAAACAGGGCACAATTTTTTATAGTGTATTGTGCAGGAGAATTTTAGGAATTTTAGCTTAAAATCGACACGGTTTGAGTCCCAGGTAGAGCTGGTTAGTAGCTCTACCAGATATTAAATGTAAAATGATTTCTTCAAAGCAGCAACTTATTTCTTGCTTTTATGGTCAAGCATAAGAACATCCTTGGCTATCGTTCGTAGCTAGTTTTTACATTGCGAAGAATTATAGCATTTTCTGTATCCGGATCTAAACTCATTATCAAATATTTTCTTCAATCACGGTTGTCGGAGGATTTCATATTATTTGGTTTACTTCATATTATTTGTTTTTCATATTATTTGTTTTACTTCTTCCTATTTTCATATTTTGTGACCGAAGGGAGGATGTAAGACTTCAACCAAAAACAGAAAAAACACTTCAAATATATGTAATAAGATTTATAGTTGTTTGTAAAAAGACATTTCCATACAACTTTTCAATTCATAAAGAAAGACATCTTACTTTGTTGCTTATGCATCCTTCTCAAAAAACAATTAACATTTTAATATATTTAAATGCATTTGTCCTTCCTTAAAATAGGACTATTTACTTGTAGAGAGACGAAATGAGTTGAAATTATAAATAGCACATTAAAATAAAATGATTGCAAGCAATTTAGGTCGCGAGTGCAACGCCGACGCCACCATCATTAGCACGAGCTTCTGTGACAACAACAAGCCCCTCACCAAACGATTACATCGACAACAATTTAATGAAAATAACTGCAACAGTGTTGCCACAGAGAATACGAAATAATCTCGATTAAAAGTTAATTCAAACCTCCAAAAAATTATAATTTTTTTTTAAATTAAAATAGTACTATTTGATAGTGAAATTTAAAATCTTTATAATCTCTTGGGCAAACTTCTAATCAATTTGCCTTTAACAATATTTTAGAAGCAGTATGGAATCTATACATACTTTCATATATAAAAAAGGGCTTGTCACCACTTATGAAATCCATACCAATAATTGCTTGAGCTACTAGACATCAGGAGTTACGTCTGCAAATTTTACCAGCAAATTCGGCAGCAGAAGGAATGTTTCAACTACTCTGTCTACGAAAGCGGCGACTATATGAAAAGATGATGAACCCCGGCTCACAATCGACGACGCTGAAACCAATTTTTCCCCTTCGCGTATGACAAAGAAAAAAATAGCAATATCCAGATCAAAAAGCTATAAGGGCGCCACGCTGATGGATTGTTCGCAAGTACCGAAATAGGTTCACGAGGTTTATGTAGAAATCAACATAACTCAGCGAAGTAAACACAGAGCCTATGCTGGCTGGCAAGTTTTATGGCAAGTTGTAAATGAATGAATATCATCCTACACAAAAGGTATTCTTGTCGGCACCCGCCTATATAAGCAGAGGTAGAGGCCACCAGGTTTGTGTGCCTTATTGGTTCCAATTAGATGGTAAGCGCCAATTATGTAAGTATCAGGTCATATACTAGTTTAAAATCTAATTCAAAGATCAAAAAGATACACCGAAAATGGTATAAAGACAATACTGTTTTCTATTCAAATAAAATTTGACAACGGATGGCTGAAAATCGGTTCAATATACATTAGTTTTATATCCCGGCAGAGAATAAAAAAAAAAAAACAGTAATTGAAAACGGGTTTAACGTAAAGCTAAATAATTTGCTTAATTAACATGAAAATATTTTTCAAGTCCTGGGTGGGATAGTAAACATTTGGTCTAAATTCGGTGTTGTTACCAAATTGAGGGCAGCTGTGAAAAATGACGTTAACAAATTGTATTCTGAATAAAATAGCATTGATACATATTTAAAAGAAAACCTTCTAACGACGGGAACTTAGGCCATCAAAATCTAAATCCATACTTCCCCAACTATTCGATATGGGCAACCCAAATGACTACCCTGAGGCACACCAGACGTTACATCAAACAACCTAGAAAAGCTGTTTTTAAACAAAACTTGTTGAGTCCGATTCGCGAGATATAAAGCAGACATTTTTTTTTTTTTTTTGTAACTTGGTTCTATGGCATCACTATTTTTGACTTGAATATTTTTGGCTCTATCAATACTTTTAATATTCTTTTGCGCTCTGCAGTCATTTTTACATGCTCGTTAACCGAATATCGGTAGTCTCAGCCGAAAAAAAGTTTGAACTTATCCATTCATCGGTCTATCCGTTAGCCTATTTGTCCGAAGGGTCATCATCATACCTGTTTTGCAATAACTTTTATTTAAAGAAATGTATTGTAATGGAATTCAATAAACTACTTCTTCCAACGGCGACTACTACACCTGTAAAAAAAATATTATTTTAAAATGAAATATAATTCTGTTATAATTAATATATAACGAGATATTTCTGTCATTTATAAACCTACAATGCTAAAATTCTATATTATAAATTCAGTAAGGTTGACTTAAAAACTGTATTTAACTATCTTGTAAAAAGCGCGTAGCAACGCCTACTAAAGCCGCTCAAATCTTATGAAAATCCTTGTATCGACTTCAAAAGGGGTTGAATATGTCGTGATATTATTTATAACCATCCTTCCTTTTCAAAACAGAATTTCCCTAGACAAGAATCCAAAATCGGTAGATTAGCACGCTCATTTTCAATACAAAAATAAAAAAATACACCTAAAGAATACACATAAAAATTCGAGATATACCGCTTTTTCCCATGTATTTGGAGATGAAAAAATTTACATATGTATATTATTCGTAAATTTATTAATTTATTTTATAAGTCGAAATATCGAAAATACAAATATAAAGTATAACACTGTGTTTTATTTGGATACGGCATCGAGCTTATAAAATAATTTAATAAATTTAAAGATTAAAGGCCAATAATAATTTTAAAAAATATTATTCGTAAAAATACATTTGCACAACAATTTCACATATTAATGAATGGAGTGAGGACGATCGTCTCGCTGTTTCCCGAAATGTTTTCATATCCAGCCCAAAGCTTAATCATTAAAAGATCCATAAAGCTATATATATGACTGTCTGTCAACTGACCGAAAAATACGGCACAGAGTATAGGAAAAATTAAAAATGTTACCAAGAATTCGGCAAACATCAAACGTGAATAACATATAAAAATATAAATAGCAAAACCCAAATGATAATGCCTTTTATGCCAAAGAATTAGTTTTACGAAGATTTCACTAAATTGGTGATTGCATGTAATCAATGTTATTCTTGGACCATTGCATGAAAGAGGGCGAGGTTGTCTATTGACGGTGATCGTGTTGGAAAAGGTGAACTAATCAACAATTATAACACTTTTTGACGATTTAATGCACCTCCTATGGCACAATATTTGCTACTGATGCGGCACCCAGACATGAAGAAGACCGCGTCTTTGTACTTTACGCCTTTACCTCAATATCATTCACATAATTTGCATCGCGCATTATGTACACTGCGTCTGCGAATCAATATGCGCAAGGTATTCTGATGTTGACGCCTTAGTTTCAAACTCAAAAAAGTTTTTCTAAAAAGCTCAGCAAGACTGCCATTCTTTCTCAAAGAAATTGAACCATATTTTGGATAATATTCGAGGCGGCTTTCAGAAGCGCGCGTACTCGTTTCCAAAATGGTTTTGTAAAAATTTCACGCCGTTTTTACAGCCAACGTAAGTTTAGAAACAGTAAGGCCGTTTGATAAACTTTTCAGAGGCGATGAAACCGCCTTAACCCCTAATAGTTTAGAAGCTTGCACCGTTCCATATTAAAATTGAGCACCTTTTAAATAAATCTTTTTTACGGGAGACATGTGTGAAATTCAATTTTCAAAGTTCGATTTTCCATTCCTTAGATCTAGTTTACATATATCGAGACTATCTTCATTTTCGTACTTAGCTCCTCACCGTTAATTATATAACTACATTGCCTTTATAAATTTTTCCCCTCGATAATCGGTAATTATGAAAAAAAATTAAGAGATGCGAATTTTTTTTTCATAGAAAAAGTTCCACCCCTAGAATCTCTAATTGGAAGCACAAAATAAAAGAGAAAAGAGAAAATTTGACAGAAAATAATTTACTTCCCAAAGATGGAGCACATGTAAACGCGTAGATCATTTATTGACGATTTATTGTAAATTGAGGCATATTTAAACGTGGTCTTATACTATATAGCGTAGCGTGCTCCGCCTACCACACCGAAAATCCTGGGTTCTAGTCCCGGGCAAGCAACATAAAAAATTATAAAACTTTTTCTAATCGGGGTCGCCCCTCGGCAATGATTTCGAGTGTATTTCTGCCATGGCAAGTTTCTCAGTAAAAATTCATCTGCCTTGCAAATGTCGTTCGGAGTACGCGTAAAACATGTAGGACCAATCCATCCAATTAGTAGGAGAAATTAAAAGGAGCACTACGCAAATTGGTAGAGAAGCTCTGTTTAAATTCTCTTCGGAGGTATATCTCCAGTTAATCCAGTTTACTTACATATGTTCACATACATATTCCAGGTACAGGTTTACTCTATTTACAGAAATGAACATTCTGCATTTTTTCAGCTAGTTAATATTAAGGAGGAAAAAATGGTTAGTAAGGAATTTTTGAGGACTATTTAATTTTTCAATTTTTTTTTTCTACTATATCGTTTTTTGTTTACCTTTTTTTCTCAAGCTGATGCTAATTTTAAATTGTTCCTCCTTGGTACGTTGAAATGTGATATATTAAAAGTATATCGGCATTGAAAATTAAAAAGGATAATAATTAGAAAATCGACGAAATTTAACGAGTTTCCATGGAATGCTCTTACTTTGAGTTCGTCGTTACCAGAGCTCAAACCCTATATAAACCCCTTTCGATAGGATTTGGGCTTAGGAAAAAAAGTTCAACTACGCATACCCAAAAAATAATTTTCGAGCCTGAGAAATTTTAAAATTTTTTTTTTGGTTTTTTTTTTTTAGGTTTTTGATTTTAAGATTTTTCTTCATGACCTACTAAACTACGTTTATATCGGACATTTTTGGGTCGGACAGGGTATACATATGAAAATTGTTTAATAGGTCATGAAACAAACCTAAAAAAAAAAAACAAAAAAAAAAATTTCGCAGGCTGGAAAATTATTTTTTTTTGGGTATGCGTAGTGGACCTTTTTTTTCTGAGCCCAAATCCTATCGAAAAATCGAAGGCGCGATATCGGTTAACTTTCGTCCATACAAATCGACCCAGGTTAATACACATATAGCACTTTTGTTTTTGTTTTGCCCTGAAGAATAGTCATAGATACAAATTCATACTTTGAATGTAAAAAAATATTCATAGCTCTCCCATATGCCGTCACAAAGGAAACACACTTCCAGATGAAGCAAGGGCACTGCGGTAGGATATTCAAATTTAATTCGAAATCTCTAGTCGTGGCTACCAATGTGCTAATTATGAAAATAAACACTCAAAAAACTTCTACAGAAGATTAACTTGGGAGGATTTTTTTGCAATAGGCAAATACCTTTTTTTCAATTTATCATATGAATTTTTATAAAAATGAAGAAAATTTCCATGCATATTAGATAGTTTTGAGAAGGATTTCCTATAACGAAAAATCATTCCCATTTCGGTAAAAAACTGGGAGTGTAGAATTGGCCTGTGTCACAGATTTATAAGCCCTTCCCACAGGCCTCCGGCCCCTTCCACCCATGGATACGCCTCTGTTCTCGTTTTTTATTAGTCTGGTGAAAAAAGAATCATATTTTTCTTTTACTTTTAGAAAAACGACTTCAGAGATCAAGAGGGCATTAGAGGAAATTATAGACATTCACAGCAAAAAAATTATGACATATCAAATTCAAAACTCATATGTCATTCAAACTATAATTGCACGATTTTATAGCTTCTCTCAATGCATACTTTTGGGAGTATCTTAGATATATTCATGTGGTTGTGCGTTGCTTCTCAGCTGCATGTATGTACATATGTGTAGACATAATGATTGATTCGTTTACGTACATACAAGTGTAGCAGCTTGCTTTATTGTTGTTGTGGCTTTATTTACTTAGTATTAGATTAGTGATGGGAGTATCACTTAATGTCACTAATATTCGTCACACAGCCCTCCACCTAAGTCTGATCGTCCCGATCAGATAAATCTCTCGATCTAACCACTGCTAGCCTCTCCAAATGAACCACCCAATTGTTTGTATGCGGTAGATGACATCACTGATCCTCTTCACAACTCTGTACGGGCTTTCCCAACTGCACCAAAATTCGGATGGAACACCTTTCCGCCGGTGAGGGTTGTATAGCAATATCAAATCTCCCTCCCGGAAACTTTCCGAATTGTGTTTCATCTGACTACTCATTACCCTGGGAAGTTCCCTCACACTCTGTTGTTTGGCCAATGAACTACTCCGTAGAGCTTGCGCTTGACGGATTGGCTTCGCATAATCAGTATCGTTCCCACGTTTCACAACAGTAGTGCGCTCCGGAAGAAGTCTACTCCCAATATGACTTCATCAACGATTTCCGCCACAACGAATTTGTGTAGAACTGTGGACCTTTCCAATTAAGACTTCACATATCACTTCTCCCTGTACTTGGTTGTATTCGCCAGTGACCGTACGCTACCTTGCTCCAGGTAACGGTTTTACTCTCCTGTTGACCAAATCAGATCGAATCAAGGAATGAGATGCGCCCGTATTTACAGTCAGTACACGTTCTTTGCCATCCTGCTCGATTTTCTACCAATTTGCGAAACAGATATCACAGGACATTCAATAGCTGGAGCTAGCTCTTGATCTCTACATCTTATTCGCTCTTGCTCATCCCTTCCAGCTTTGTTATTAAGACTACCCATGCTGTTGAAACCACTAGGATCAAGATCGCAATGACGTGCAATGTGACCGGGCTTCCCGCATTTGAAGCATTTGATAACTCTTTCACTCCGCTTTTGCGATCCTTTCAGCGCCTCTAATATTGCGTCTACCCACTCTGGCCTTTCTACTTCCACACGGCGTGCTTTGAAAACTGACTTACACATAAGCGACGCTATTTCCTGAATCAGAGCATGTGATACCATTTCTGCGAATGTTGGCTTTGGGTTTGCGTATATAGCTCGCTTTGTTTCGACGTCCCGTATGCCATTTATAAAGGTCTGAATCTTTACCCTTTCAGTGTATTCCACGGGTATGTCCGCAATCGCTAAATGTGCCAACCTTTCAACATCCGACGCAAACTCTTGCAATGTCTCACCAGGTTCCTGGAAGCGGTTCAGTAACTCCATTTGGTATATCTGTATCCTATGCTCAGTTTCGTATCGTCTCTCTAGAGCGGCCATCAATTCTTCATAACTGTCTCTTTCATAATCTGGAATAGTCTGTAGGATTTCGGCAGCTGGTCCTTTCAATGGTACCAAGAGTGCAGCAACTTTATCTTCAGCATTCCATTTGTTCACTGCTGCGGTCTTCTCAAGCTGTAGCTTAAAGACCTGGAAAGGAACAGAACCGTAAAAGGATTTAATTGTAACTGCTCCATACGACCTTTTAAATCCTCTACTTCTGCCTGAAATTGAGCCATTTTTTCATCCTGCGCTTCCAGTTTTGATGATACCTGTTCCAAAGTTTCTGCCGACATTTCAGATATACGTGCCTCTTTCGCTTCCAATTGAGATACCATATATGTCTTTTGGTCTTCCAGTTGAGATGACACTTCCGACGTCATTTCTGAAATACGTACCTCCTGTGATTCCATTTGGGATGCTATATATGTCTTCTGTTCTTCCAGTTGAGTTTCCATCTTGGATGTAATCTGTGTCGACTGCGATTCCAGCTGAGATGCCACTGTCGATGTTTGAGCAGTTATTGGA
This sequence comes from Eurosta solidaginis, assembly GCF_040869045.1. NCBI lineage: Eukaryota > Metazoa > Arthropoda > Insecta > Diptera > Tephritidae > Eurosta > Eurosta solidaginis. The sequence continues at coordinate 186,215,765 of NC_090320.1, read as the reverse complement.
GCCAATATCATGTTCAAGTCTGTGCTGGGAACTGTCTGCGATGTTTCGTTTTTCTCTTCAATTTTTGTTGTTGTATCGTCGCCATCAAGATGAAAGACGTACTCTTCCACGTTAATTCCTTCTGCTACCATTGCCTCTCGTAGTCTTGCCTGAAGTTCGAGCATATTGCCGGTTGTATTCAATCCACGGCTCTCCAACTCCTTCTTCAATTGCTGGATCTTCAATCCACTGAACAGTGCCATGTCCTTGTTGTCCTCTGGAATTTATTCAACAATCCTTCTTCTGACGCCAATTGTAACAAATTTACTGCAAATCCTCTTATTTGCAACGTTCTTCCAAGTTCGAATCACTAAACTGTTGAATAAATAACTCCAATATTGATTAATGGAAAAATGGCCTTTTTTAAAGTACTGCACAATAAATAATACTGCTATTGCTCGCCAGATAGCGTCTTAATCAAAACTGCTTTTTTGTGCCTCTGCTGTTGTTGCCTTTTATACTCTCTGAATTCCTCTTTCGCATCTTCTGGGCGCTTCCATTTCCAGAATCTACTAGTTGGCCATCAGCTATCAAATTTCTCAGCTGTAACTACAATTGCACGATTTTATAGCTTCTCTCATTGCATACTTTCGGGAGTATCTTAGATATATTCATGTGGTTGTGCGTTGCTTCTCAGCTGTGTTTATGTGCATATGTGTAGACATAATGATTGATTCGTTTGCGTACACACAAGTGTAGCAGCTTGCTTTATTGTTGTTGTGGCTTTATTTACTTAGTATCAGATTAGTGATGGAAGTATCACTTAATGTCACTAATATTCGTCACAATATGAATATATACAAATGTGTTGGGGATTAAATTGTAAATAAATACACATTTTCGAAAACATTAAAAAGTGCATCCCTTTGTGTAATTTAATTGTAAACAAGTAAGGAAGGCTAAGTTCGGGTGTAACCGAACATTACATACTCAGTTGAGAGCTATGGAGACAAAATAAGGAAAATCACCATGTAGGAAAATGAAACTAGGGTAACCCTGGAATGTGGTTGTATGACATGTGTATCAAATGGAAGGTATTAAAGAGTATTTTAAGAGAGAGTAGGCCATAGTTCTATGGATGGACGCCATTTAGGGATATCGCCATAAAGGTGGACCAGGGCTGACTCTAGAACTTGTTTGTACGATATGGGTATCAAATGAAAGGTGTTACTGAGCATTTTAAGAGGGAGTGGGCCTTAGGTCTATCGGTGGACGCCTTTTCGAGATATCGCCATTAAGGTGGACCAGGGGTGACTCTAGAATGTGTTTGTACGATATGGGTATCAACTGAAAGGTGGTAATGAGTATTTTAAAAAGGAATGGGCTTTAGTTCTATAGGTGAACGCCTATTCGAGAAATCGCCATAAAGGTGGACCAGGGGTGACTCTAGAATATGTTTTTACGATATGGGTATCAAATGAAAGCTGTTAATGAGTATTTTGAAAAGGAGTGATCCTTAGTTCCATAGGTGGACCACGTTTCGAGATATCGCCATAAAGGTGGACCAGGGGTGTCTCTAGAATGTGTTTGTACGATATGGGAATCAAATGAAAGGTGTTACTGAGCATTTTAAGAGGGAGTGGGCATTAGGTCTATAGGTGGACGCCTTTTCGAGATATCGCCATTAGGGTGGGCCAGGGGTGACTCTAGAATGTTTGTACGATATGGGTAACAAACGAAAAGTGTTACTGAGCATTTTAAGAGGGAGTGGGCATTAGGTCTATAGGTGGACGCCTTTTCGAAATGTTGCCATTAGGGTGGGCCAGGGGTGATTCTAGAATGTGTTTGTATGATATGCGTATCAAATAAAAGATGGTAATGAGTATTTTAAAAGGGAGTAATCCTTAGTTCTATAGGTGGACGCCTTTTCGAGATATCGCCATAAAGGTGGACCAAGGGTGACTCTAGAATGTTTGTACGATATGGGTATCAAACGAAAGGTGTTACTGAGGATTTTATGAGGGAGTGGGCATGAGGTCTATAGGTGGATGCCTTTTCGAGATATCGTCATTAGGGTGGGCCAGGGGTGACTCTAGGATGTGTTTGTACGATATGGGTATCAAACGAAAGGTGTTACTGAGCATTTTAAGAGGGAGTGGGCATTAGGTCTATAGGTGGACGCCTTTTCGAGATATCGCCATTTGCGTGGGCCAGGGGTGACTCTAGAATGTTTCTACGATATGGGTATCAAACGAAAGGTGTTACTGAGCATTTTAAGAGGGAGTGGGCATTAGGTCTATAGGTGGACGCCTTTTCGAGATATCGCCATTAGGGTGGGCCAGGGGTGACTCTAGAATGTGTTTGTGCGATATGGGTATCAAATTAAAGGTGGTAATGAGTATTTTAAAAGTTCTATAGGTGGACGCCTTTTCGAGATATCGCCATAAAGGTGGACCAAGGGTGACTCTAGAATGTTTGTACGATATGGGTATCAAACGAAAGGTGTTACTGAGCATTTTATGAGGGAGTGGGCATGAGGTCTATAGGTGGATGCCTTTTCGAGATATCGTCATTAGGGTGGGCCAGGGATGACTCTAGAATGTTTGTACCATATGGGTATCAAACGAAAGGTGTTACTGAGCATTTTAAGAGGGAGTGGGCATTAGGTCTATAGGTGGACGCCTTTTCGAGATATCGCCATTAGGGTGGGCCAGGGGTGACTCTAGAATGTGTTTGTACGATATGGATATCAAATTAAAGGTATTAATTAGGGTTTTAAAGCGAGTGGCCCTTAGATGTATATGTGAAGGTGTTCTCGCGATATCGACCAAAATGTGGACCAGGTGATCCAGAAAATCATCTGTCGGGTACTGCTAATTTATTTATATATGCAATACCACTAACAGTATTCCTGCCAAGATTCCAAGGGCTGTTGATTTCGCCTTGTAGAACTTTTTCATTTTCTTCTACTTAATATGGTAGGTGTCACACCCATTTTACAAAGTTTTTTCCAAAGTTATATTTTGCGTCAATAAACCAATCCAGTTACCATGTTTCATCCCTTTTTTCGTATTTGGTATAGAATTATGGCATTTTTTTCATTTTTCGTAATTTTCTATATCGATAAAGTGGGCGTGGTTATGGTCGAATTTCGGCCATTTTTTATACCAAGATAAAGTGAGTTCAGATAAGTACTTGGGCTAAGTTTAGTAAAGATATATCGGTTTTTGCTCATGTTATTGTGTTAACGGCCGAGCGGAAGGACAGACGGTGGACTGTGTATAAAAACTGGGCGTGGCTTCCACCGATTTCGCCCATTTTCACAGAGAACAGTTACCGTCATAGAATCTATGCCCTACCAAATCTGAGAAGGATTGGTAAATTTTTGTTCGACTTATGGTATTAAAAGTATTCTAGACAAACTAAATGAAAATGGGCGGAGCCACGCCCATTTTGAAATTTTCTTTTATTTTTGTATTTTGTTGCATCATTACTGGAGTTGAATTTTGACTTAATTTACTTATATATAGTAAAGATATTAAATTTTTTGTTAAAATTTGAATTTAAAAAAATGTTTTTTTAAAAAGTGGGCGTGTTCTTCGCCCAATTTCGAAAAGTTTTATTTGGCACATATACAGTAATAGTAGTAACGTTCCTGCCAAATTTCATCATGATATCTTCAACGACTACCAAATTACAGCTTGCAAAACTTTTAAATTACCTTCTTGTAAAAGTGGGTGGTGCCACGCCCATTGTCCAAAATGTTACTAATTTTCTATTCTGCGTCATAACGTCAATACATCTACCAAATTTCATCGCTTTAACCGCCTTTGGCAATGAATCATCGCATTTTTTCGGTTTTTCGAAATTTTCGATATCGAAAAAGTGGGCGTGGTTATAGTCCGATATCGTTCATTTTAAATAGCGATCTGAGATGAGTGCCCAGGAATCTACATACCATATTTCATCAAGATACCTCAAAATTTACTCAAGTTATCGTGTTAACGGGCAGACGGACGGACATGGCTCAATCAAATTTTTTTTCGATACTGATGATTTTGATATATGGAAGTCTGTATCTATCTCGATTCCATTATACCTGTACAACCAACCGTTATCCAATCAAAGTTAATATACTCTGTGAGCTCTGCTCAACTGAGTATAAAAACATCTCTCCTCTACGAAAAATCCTACCGAGTAAGTTTAAAGTTGGGAAAAAATAATCAAAGTTGTCACTTGAGACGGTGTAATTGAAAAACTGCTTACGCACTTTGGCGGCTTGTTTCAAATAAAAGTCCGTTTTTTGTTCCCTAAAAAATAATTTAAGATTTTTCCAGTATACGCACTAAAACCCCTCATAAAACATTTTTCGAAATCGCGATTAAGAGGCCTTGTTAATAAAACAAGTGTTATATCTTATCCGTTAAATGTGTGACATGACGTTGAAGATGGCTTTTTTCTAGCGTTTTGGCAGCGGCGTTAAGGTCGGCCTTCTTCAGCGAGAGATAGAATTACACGTAAGAAGAGACCACGATAGTATTTTCAGAGATCAGGTGATCGTTTCTATTTGTTATTTTGGCGTCTATGCTTAAAATATCGCACTTGTCTTATCCACAATGGTTTAAGGCTTAGCGGTCTCATATTTTTCAAAACTGAAATTTTTTCTCCTCATTTCCTCTACTTCATTCTATTTTCATATTCTGTTGCTGGATGGAGGATTTGGGAAACTTTAGCAAAATGTATGGAGAAAATAATCATAAAGTGTACACATATTCTTATAAAGCAAATAAAAATATATTATACTTTGAATATGAGGTTGGAACTCGCTCCAGGGCACCGTGCCCGTTTTATGCCCACACGGAAGCCTTTCGCATTACTTCTATTTTACTCAATATGTCCCACATAACGTTTGTATCTATTTTCAGGCTTGAATTTTTAAGAGGTTTGTTTTTTTTTTTTTTGCAGAAAAGAGTTAAATGATAAAACGATCTCAACTATTGTCCATCATCTTATCGTAAATGACACATTTTCCTGAAACTAACGAATTATATAGTCGTTTAAATGGCAACACTGTGCTCCGGTAGCAAATTATGTACCTTCTAAAGAATTGAATTAAATTTTATGTTGCGTTAAGTGCAAGGAGTATCACCTTCGCCGCTTTTTCATAACCTCTCTCTTCTGTTCTAAGCATGGTTCTCCTGTGTGTATTTTGAGCTGTAGATGCTGTGATTGCATTGCCCCTATATGGAGCTACGTTACACAGCGTGGCGTTGCATTAACGAGCAAAGGAACCATTATTATTATTATTATAATGAATGTATGTTTGCGTTTTCTGCTTAAAAATATGTGCACTTTGACACCATTTTTTGTTGTTGTTTCTATTATTGTATGTCGTTAGCAATTTGAGGCGTACTTCAATGTATTTTCATACAGACGCACATACATATATGTACATACATACATTCTTTCTTTTACTCATATACTACTTATGCACTTTCATATATAAGGGTGCCTTTATGGGCACACTTTTTTTTCTTTTTGTAGCCACCGCATATTGAAACACTTAAGTGGCCCATTTTTGTCTGAAGGCTCAAGCTTTATTTTCTAAAAAACGGTATGATACTTATGTATATATGTACGGTCGCGGAATCCCGAAAACAAAGACATGCAGCATAGATGAATGGAATCTCGACTAAGTGGTTTTGACATTTATAAAACGTATTGGAGAGTTCAACCATAAACTCGATAAATAAAACCTATGTATAATCGTTGTCGACTTGGCAATTTATCGTGTTTTTTGTTGATATGGTTAAACTTTTGAGAGTGTTTACTGACTTACATATGTACATATGTAAATAGGTACCCAAATTATTATTATTTTGAGGTTTATTTTGAAATTTTTTTCTAAGATATGAAATTTGAGACAGTGTCATAAAGTTTGTCATGGAACGCAACTGCAATAGTGGTGGACCTTGATAGTGGACGCCATTCTCAAAAAAAAAAAAAAATTAAAAAAAAAATTAAAAGATTACGCGACTAATCGTTATATTGGTATGTAAGCTCAGTTTTGTATTTAAATTTATGCCGGATTTCAGTAGAAAATTTCATAATTAAAAGTTACCTTCTATATTTATAAAACGGAAAACCATTTATTTGCAGAAATCGAAGCTTGTGAAATAATAAGTGTGTAGAAAGAATAATTTCAGTATATCTAACTCGTGGCAATTTAGTAAAATTCAATAAAAATAAAGATTGTCAAAGGATCAAGTGCGAGTTAGCAAGGACTTCTTATCACTTTTTATTTATTATTATTATTTTTTAATTGAGCTAATAATATTTCACATGAACTAAAAAGCAACTATACTCGAGCCCAGAAATGCAGAAATGCTGCACATTAAACCCAACCAACCTCGCTGCCGCTTGCCCCTAAAGGTGCCACAAACATGCATAGGCACGTCTAGCGTTAGAAGACCCACAGGTCTTATTCCCTCTATAGCGGCCCATTTAGGGCTGTTTGTCGTAAATGGTGGTTGTATGACGGAATTACACTATGTTTAGTTGTGATAAGCATAGAAAAAGTATTGGAATACAAGAATTACGCCTTGCCATTTCAGAAGCACCTACTAATTAAAAATCCAGTGAAAAGTCTATTGGAGCACATCATTCGAGACTTTTTGTTGACATATATGTATAAACAAAAAAATAACTTTTAAAATGTTGCCTGATAATACAAAGTATCCAACAAAAACTCGCCATATGCACTTTTCCGATTCAGAATATTGAGCAAAAATTATGGTACTTATATATTATGAATTTGAAAATTGCGCCGGACTTTGCAGTGTATTTGCACATTTGATAACTTCTTTTTCGTTATCATGAGTGAATAATTTTCAATCATGGGCCGTATATGTCCCAGATGCCGGATTTTTCCTCTGGGGCATTGTCAGAAATATAAAGATAGTTTGATGATCGAAATACGAATAGGGGCATCGCGTGACATTCGGAAGTATTGCAGAAGCTGCAAAGCTGGTTGGTAAGAGTAATTAAAATCAACCCTACTTAAAATCAAACCTTTTCGAATTGCCTGCTCGAGCTGGTGTCAGCAATCTGCAATTTAATTCGCCATATTCGTAAAAAAGTAATAACTACATTCTAAATATCTTATTTAATTGGAAGTTTATTTTTGATACTGTCTATACTATCTATTTCTTATCTTCCTATTTTCTTTTACAACTCCCTATACTACACCTTCCACAACTTTGTTTGAGAAAAGGGTAAATGTGATGACCTTAAAGGTTAAATGTGGTCATATTAAAGAGCTAACGAGATGGTCGAGCTTGTATCTTTATGGTACTTGTTACCGGAACGTACTGCGTCTGCATCCGGCAAAAGACCATCAACATCGACAACACTCTCCAAAACCTTCCGGAAGTGTCTTTACCGCTGCAACAACAACTGCGACAAAAACGGAGAAAAAACGAGATATATGATACCGCAGATAATATAAGTAACGAAAGAGTGTCGTACTCTGACAGCTGCCTATCCTTTGTCCAATTTTTTGAGCTAATTTTTTGTCAACAATACCACTTTTTACTTACAAATAAGTTTGCTCATGAACGAACGGCATTCGCCGTGGTTTGGAGATAACGTGTTCACCTACCATAACGAATGCCGGGAAAAGCAACATCAAAAATATTTTCTTTGAAAGCCACCCCCCGGTTTTGAGTTGGCAAACACTCCGAGTGCAATTCTGGAATGAAAAGCTTATCATCGAAAATTCATCAGCATTGCAGAAGCGGCTCGGATTCGGCATGAAACATGTATTATGTTATATTTATAGTTTGGCGTAATCGGGATCTAAACAGCCTATGTAGAATCGGGATTCAATATTTAGTACTACGCAGAACGTTGGTATTTAGGTCTACAAGACAACAAAAGGTGGTGATACATTCTTATCATTTTCGCCGCTAAGCAGCAATTTTCCAAAGAGCTATTCTTGACTTAAAATTTGCACACTTTAGAAATGAGAGCATAAGTGATGTGTTGTTAAGCACATATTTTGCTTTTCACCTGGATTGTAAGTGTGCAATTTATAAAACATTTTTTTTTTTGTGAGTTTCTGGTATTTATCAAAATCTGCAGTTTATTTTTTCGCAAAGAGCAAAACTGTCATTAAGCCAACTAAAAGGCACAAATTAATTTAATTTAAATTAAAAAAATAATTTGAACAAAAATTTTAATAGGAAATTAGTACAATGCTTAAAAATGAATTAAGCACTTGTGCTTAAAACCCACGATACGCCTATTTCCGAAAGAAAACAAGGGCTTATGAAAGGTAATAAGGATTGCAAATCTTTTTTCTTTTCCACGCTTATTATAACCCTTTCGTTAAGCAAAATAATCTCTTTTGCATTAATTGTATTTAAACCCCTTTTTAGAATATTTAAAACTTTGAAAAGCTCAATTTCATTTATACTAGTTTTATTGCAAATTTTAGCTAAATTTAACATTTTTCCAAAGAAATCTTTCGCCATCTTAATTACGAAAATCCAAATCTCCAAATATGTTTTGATTTTAGTAGAGAGAAAAAATTATAAAAATTAACTGTATCCGTTTCTATAACATTAAACATGTTTTTTGTACCTGCACTCCAACAAAATTTTACCATCATGGGGATGATGTATTGTAGCATTTGTGATTTTCGTCTTTCTTTCAAAAAGCGCGTCATCTAAATGATTCACTCCCTGAATGCTCTAAAGATGTTCGAATAAACAAGAAGCGACATAATTTCCACCGCGCCCTGAAATTCCTGCGTGCCACATGTAGCAATATGGAGATCCTGTTATGCCAACGTAGACTGTTAAACTAAATGTCCACAATTGCCTTCATAAAAATTTAGGAATTGCGTAGGAAAGAAGTTGGGAAACACTGTTGCTGTCGAAGGTAAAAGTTCTTATGCCAGTAGTTTCATTTATCTACCCGTTTAGAGTTATAAGCCAACTCTTGGTGCACTGACTGCTCATTCTGCAATGGGTGAACTACATCTTGATTGTTGTCTTGCTTAGCAACAACTATTTTTGTCCCCAATTTATCACATGTTAGATAATTGTTTAGTTCAGTATTTTTAAATTTCATCCTAAAAAATAAAGGTACATACATAAACATACACTTATGAAATTATGTACATTTAAAAACCTTCCAAAATGAAGACGAGCTGATTGCAATGGATTTTTGTCACAAAATAGTTACAAATGCGTAGAAAGCCATGATAAAAAAACTATAAGAACAGATTTTATCGGACGAGTATAGTGACTTGGGAAAAGCAAATTGTTTCTTGTTCATTTTTATTTTTTTAACGAAACATCTGCTTTGAAAATTAGTGATAAGTACATTGGATGTGTGCTATTTGATTGTACTAAAAAAACAAAAGTGGACTAAAGAACTCAAACGTATTACACAATGGATACAATAATCGCCTATCTCGATATAGGACCGTTATTCGCGACATAAGAAATTTAAAATAAAACACTAACTCTAGTTATCGCTCCACTTTGTAAGATTTCCACTTTGCAATAAGCACTTACTACGACTTTAGCTATTTCAACACTTATACTAAAATGAGCTGCTGTGTTAAGAAAATATGGCTTGCAGCTTATTTCGAGATAGATGTATTATGCAAAACAAACAAATGCTTACAATTCTTCTTAAGTACACATAACCTACTTATGCAAATTTAAACTGGTGCAGTTTCGAGTTCGGCGATTATGCACTTCCTAATTACTTCCCAATAATTTAACCTAGAAATATACTGGTTGGACACAAATGTGTAGCTTTAATTCGCGAACATCATATCACTCATAACTCAAATTCTTCTTAAGTCGACTTAAGCGGTTATTGCTTATGACCCCAGATATGTCTTTATGCAATTGAGAAACTCAAAATTTCTTTCATTGTAGTCTATGTAAGAAACGGTTATGAATTGTGGGTGTTTTTATCGCGGTCTTGCGACCTGTGCGAGAGCTATCATCAATCACGTTCAATTCAAATTTTCCGAAGGTACTTTCCATGAACTTGTTGCTATTTTTTCACAAATGCATAAATAAAATGTTCATTTACCATTAAGAATACATACATACATCCACTCACACACACACGAAGGTACCCAACAGGCAAATCGGATGCACCTCGAAATTGCCAGAAACCAGACCTGTTAAATTTGAATTAACATAAGAAATCAATTAATTAGATGCCTATTTTAATGGCCAATGATTATTTCAATTGTTTTCCGAAAAAAGCAATTACCAATTGATTACAATTAGAAAAAAATATGATTTTTTCCGATTATTGAAAAAAAAAAAACAAAATATAATAAAAATTAAAAATTATCAAAAGTAATTAAAAAAGGCCTACCTTTATACCAACCAATGTACTTGTATATACAAAACAATCAGTGCATAGCCATAACTTAATCCAAAATAGCGTATATATTAATTTTGGATATAGCAAAATTGTCTAGACTAAGTATGATACCAAAAAGGATCGTTATCGTATATATTGTAACGAATTTACTGCAATTCCGCTTATTTGCAACCTTCTGCTAATGTTCGAATCACTAAACTGTTGAATAAATAACTCCAATATTCAATAATGCAAAATGGCCTTTATTAAAGTACTTCATAATAACACTGATACTTCACAACCAATACCTTGCTTAAATCAAACTGATTGGCGAGCCTCCACTGTCGCTGCTTTTATACTGTGCATGTGGTTGTGCGTTGCTTCTCCGCTGCGTGTACGTACATATGTGTAGACATAATGATTGATTCGTTTGTGTAGATACAAGTGACTGTCTGCTTTATTGTTGTTGTGACTTTATTTACTTAGCATCAGACTCGTGATGTGAGTATCACTTAGTGTCACTAATATTCCTCACAATATTATTTCTAATTGCTGTTTTTATGTACGGATCCTTTTTTCGCTCTTATTTGGAATCCATATCTATAAATAAAGTTTTGGTTGTAAAGATGGAGATTCGGGCTATTAGCGAGCTTTGGGAAATTTTGGTTGTAGTGCTTTTGTTTAGCTATATTTTATTAAAATAATTTGCTAAAAATAAACGATTGTGAGCAAACAAAGAAATCTATTTGCACTATGGCACTATTGTGAATATTTGCACTGCATTACCGGCTGTTGCTCTCGTACAGCTGATGTCTGTTGATATTTGATAAGAGACTTTTAGATTGGTTGCGCAAGATGCGCATTGGTATGGCTCGTTATTTTATATAAAGAGTGTAGCATATTATGCACATGTGTATATACTTACCTGAGAATATAGTTAAATGAACGTTCATATACTATTCGCGCTATATGTTGCAGGTATACGCCTAGATAAGCTCTTACGGCTTACTATTGTATCCGAAAATGTACTTGTATGCAGAAATTATCCCGTGCACGCAACAAACTTCTTTCAACAAAGCGGAAATATAATCACAAAAAAAAGAAGAAAAATAAGAAATAATCGAAAAAACTCAAAAATTATCAAAAGTACTGAAGAAAGCCATTTTTATTACTTTTTATTTTTTTTATTTTATTCAATAATCGTAAAAAATCATAATTTTTTTTGATTATTTTTTTAATCAATTGGAAAGTAATCATAAAAATAGAAAATAATGGCAAGTAATTATAAAATGGCTTTTAAAGAAAATAATCAATTGAACGGGTAATCTTTACCATTAGTAATCATTATTTAACAGGTCTGCTTGAAACCAAGAAAAATATATGGGAATCAAATTTTAAAAACAAAAACTTCAACTAGCTCAAGCATCCAAAAAATTACATTGTAGAAAATTTAACTCCTCGAGGCGGGTCCGGAGGATCACACTGGAGAAATGCTAATTTCGCGAAGCCGCCGCCAGTTAAAGACGAGTTTATCCTCATTTTTATATTTACTGGGTAGTATGCTGTCGTGGGAGTAAAATGGTGTATAGGTTTGCTGATTTTGTCCCCAGTTTATCGAATGTCGTACGACTTTGAAAGTATTGCAACGTGAACCCAACAGACACGGCGTGACGATTAATATATAATGTGGTTACATTAAACCTTCTAGGCCATAACGCCCTCCCCACCCCCTAGTTCTGTAAGGAACTTGAGGTCACTAGAGCCTCGCCTGCTAAATATGTGTATGAGAGATTCATATTTGTAACAGGATCCCCCTCGCGAAGGTGAGGTTGACAATTGGGTTGCGGAAGCTTTGAAGCTATATGGCTTTGTATTGCGCATATCAATCCCTTGAATCCCATTTTATAAATTAATGCCAATAATAGAAAAAATTTGGTATAGGGTTTGTTTTTGAACAAAAAGCTTGATAAAAATTTAGTAAGCTTTTGGAAAATAGGCGTGCCCACTTTGGCGTAAGAAAATTTGAGCTGAAAGTAGCACCTTGCAATATTGCAGAATTATGGTTCTTGGAATCATATATAGATATGAAGAAAATTCGGGAATGGCATCTAAAAAATAATTTCGGCCTAATAGTGAATTCTCGTCCGTGTTGGTAAACACAAGTTTATAGTAAAGTTTTCACTTAAGTTACTAATGTATCTGCAATATTTTTTAAACTTTTCCAAAGAACTATGCTTGAGTGGGTAGTACAACAATGTTACGCAAACAAACCTACATATGTTCATATGTTTGTATACCTCTACGTATGATTGACATTTTTACTTTTTCGCTTACTCCCCTATACTGTTTTTCTTTGCATTCTTTACTTTCAATATTGCTTTTCGTAATATTTCAAAGAATCAATTGCCTACAGCTGTTTGCTTGTGCTTACTGGCGATAGATTGGGGAAGTTTTGCATATCTACTGTTGCTACGTGCTTTGTCAAGTCATTTATTGGCGTTCAATTCCTAGCAGTACAAACACTAATAACTAAAATGTCAATCATGTGATTGATGAGATTGACAATTGCTGTGGTGCAGTGCCAAGAATAAGAGCAGCAACAATGATATTTGCGGCATCATAAGAAGAGCAACAGCATTACGTGTCCACCGATTTCTGCACTGCAAATTCACCCACACACATGTATACGCACAAATGAATTGAAACCTACACTTATACCACACTCCAAGTTTCATGATCTCCAACATTACGTTTAGTTGGCATTCAGTCAAACAGCCAGACATTTGAGCTGACAAGATTATGAATTTCTGCGATTACGTGTATTAATGTGTGTATGAACGCGTTTACAAATTACGTCAAACACACATTCTGCATACATACGATGTAGGTAATTCAAAATTATATTACGGACCTTAATTTTGACACCATTTCAAATCCAATGCAAGAAAGCAACTTAATTGCTAACCTAATAATATTAAATTATCAAAAAAAAAAAAAGTATGGCAGGAGTTTAGCTGGAAAAAACAAGTAAGGAGGTTCATGCGAACCGAACACTATGCATGTATGTTCCAACAGTTTTGATCTATCAAGGCAGAAGACGAGGAAAGAAGAGAAAGAGGGGATATTTAAGAATATCCCACACTTGCACACTTTTATACTTTTAATCTAAATCTGTATAGCTTGTATTTCATTTGCTTTTACAGGTTTGTGATACATTTTAGTATTGATGTTCACGCCTGTGGAAAGGCGGCTCGCCGCTTTCCGAATAAAATGAAATTGCTTAGTATATTATTCATCCGCGCCCATGCATAGACAGGGCAGAAAGATGAGGAGGTGAAAGACCTTTCTATGAACGAGTAGAACGCACATTCGATCATTGCCCCGTCATGATGTAGAAGTCGTGCTTGGCGACTTCAATGCCAAGGTAGGCGAAGAAAGGAAATATATACGTCGAAAGGCTGCAATGGCATCGGACTGCCAATGGTTTAGCAACTTGACTCTCACACCTGCCCCTGAGATAACAATTCAACACGCCAAAATGCAGGTGCAGCGGAAGCATATCTATAAAGCACTTCGTTCCGCCGCCATGGAAAATTAAATACCGGCGACCACTCAAAAACAATTGATATGATGAAGAATACCACATTTCAACCGAAAGAGGAGAAGCCTACAGGGCTACGTTAAAGCCGAGCGCGACAAGAAGAGTGTGTGAATGCTATCCGGAGTTGAAGAGCGAAGCGGGACGCCTTAACAGGAAGAAAAAAACAGAGGAAGAAAGGCATGAGAACAGGGAGCTTGAGCTGTTAGCCACCAGGAATAACACCGGCAAATTTTATCAAAAAGCTCGGCGACAAACGAATGGTTAAAATTCCGGTGCAAGCTTCTGTAAGAACGAAAACGGTACTCTGTAAGCGATGCCTAGATAGTACTTAGATTATTGAGGGAATACTTTTCTGCTCTTCTAAGACAGCGATGTATCACCCAAGTATGATGAACCCGATCCCGCAATCCATTTTGATGGAATTGATGTCCCCCACCAGATTATAACCGAGTCAGGATAGCAATAATCAGATTACAACAACAAAGCTGCGACCTCTGATGAATTGTCTGCGGAGCAGAGTTGGTTTAGTGCATTTATGCACCAGCCTTCATTCCCAGTTGAGTAGTAACGCAAAAAATATTAGCTTCGCTCAGGTGTAGTCGTAGTACAGTTGAAATCTTGTTCACTAAAATAAAAAAAAAAAAAATTGTTTCAGCTTCTGCTTAGTACACAGAATTTTTTTCACTAATTTGAGTGGAGCATAGACTTCCAATAGCTAAAATTCTTCCATTCAGCTAAGTGAAATTGATTTCTGAAATTGATTTCCCCGCAAAACTTATACGGCTTACCAAAAAGCGTTGAGCAACAGCATCAGCTCAGTCATAATTAGTTCGAACCTAAAGAGGTTCCAGACAAGGTGAACCCCCAACGTGCCATTTATTTAATTTGATGCTAAAAAAATAATATAAGTTTCAGAACTTAGCCACCCTGGAGCAATATTTTATAAAACCTTGAAATTACTGACGTATGCGGACGGCATTGATATCATCAACCTGAACAATCGCGCCGTAAGTTCTGCTTACTCCAAACAAACAATATGTTTGTGTAGAAACATGAGTTGGTCGATTGCTGCACTACAGCGGAGTATAATGGTAAGTACTCCAGTGGACCACATGATCCAACGATTTTTGCAGGGATATTGTAAGCCGATCATTGCTCGTTTTTAACGATTGTAATCACTGCACGATGTTTATTGGTCTGTGGGTACTCCATGCATTACTCTGATGTAATGCGGAGCTGGAGTATATGGTCCAGTCCTAGGACATCGCAATGTTAATTGGACCATATTTTTTGTATGAATTGTTTTTAATTTTGGAGCACTCACTTGGTCCATAGCGAGTAATCGATACATGCATGCATGGAGTACTCACGATTTTTTAAGACAATAACTGATTATCACCGAGACACATTTTCATGTAACGGGCACCTTAAATCAGGCCCTAGCTTTAATGCCCCAATATATAAATATATTATTATATGACCTTTTGGCATGGCAACAAGCAGCGCTCCCTCGGAGTCACTTATTATAAGCTTTTATTTACTTTCACTTTTGTTGTCTGTAATGGAATCTTGCAAGTTAAATTTGATACACTTCCCGGTGTCCGATTGAGCTGAAATTTTGCACACATGTATAACTCCGATGACAATGCAATATTACTTTGTTAGAATTCGATAAATTAATCGATAACACAGTTATCGGTAAAGATTTGTATTTACTTTGGCATAACAGCCTAAGTCCCATACAAACACGTCGGTACCTATCCGTGGAGTGTGATATTTGGACGTGGTGAATCACGTGCCACGCGTGGTGAATCTCATCGCTTGCGAAAAGCGGAGACACAACCCTCTGTTGTATTTCTGTGTATAACCAACATAGCTGAATTTTTAAGGCTGTTTAACCTTGTAATCTTTTCTGTAATTTATTTTGCTTTTGGAAAAATTACCTATTTGAAAAAAGCTGGCTGAAAAATATTGGCATAACAGCTTAAGTTAAATCAAGAATGGAAAATCTTTGGAAAATTTGAGCAGATGTGGCAATTTCGCGCGTCCGTTGAACGAAATATTGACAATCTGCTGATCATCGCTAAGAAATTAGCGACATTCCATCAACTAAGCAGCACTTTAGCAATACTACTGTTATTATTTGGCCGCTCAAACACACAAATATTAATTGTGCAATAAATCTAAAATATACAAATACACCATAATAATTTACACGGCCAAAGCCATAATAATTCACACGGGTCATCAATTCTTTCTCTGATTCAAAATCTGAACTACCAGCGCTACCGTCAACAGCTCAGTGTCATCACTGCCAGTAGCGCCAATAACACCAAACTCGTGCCTGACACACAAAAGTCGTTTCACTCAATAGCGCAAGTAAAATGTACTACGCACTCACTACTAAGAAGCGTCAAAAATTCGCTTGGAGTAATTTCGTCAATGAGCTACCATTGAGCTGGCACCGCATTGGCGCTGGCGCCATGCAATTTACATCACTAAAATTGCGCGAATGCCCAGGCTCATGACTTCAATACTTATATTTACAATGCTTTAAACTTTAAATACACCTCTGAAGTTGCTGCGCATTTAAAGCTTTTATAAGAACAAGCTTCTATTACTTGTTAATAAAACGAACTAAAAAGTAAAAAATAAAATTAAAGAAAAAAAAACTTTTTTAAAAATAAGCTTTTATTATTTTGGTTAATAAAATTAACTAAAAAGTAAACAATAAATTGACTCTAAAGAAATATAACACTTTATAAGTTCATTGTAAGCTTAAACGATAATTAGGATTTTCGTCTGCGACAAAAAAATTCTATATTGTACATAATTATATATTTTTAACATTAAAACTTTACACCTAAATTATTAAATCTTACAGTTTATATCACATTCCTAATTGTTCTAATAAAAGCGTGTTACATTGCGATAGCAAGAAAAGGAGATCCTAAATGTTCTTAATTATACCATCAAAATTTAACACGTTTTTTATTAGAACAATTTGGACTGTGATATAAACTGTAAGATTTAATAATTTAGGTGTAAAGTTTTAATGTTAAAAATATATAATTATGTACAATATAGAATTTTTTTGTCGCAGACGAAAATCCTAATTATCGTTTAAGCTTACAATGAACTTATAAAGTGTTATATTTCTTTAGAGTCAATTTATTGTTTACTTTTTAGTTAATTTTATTAACCAAAATAATAAAAGCTTATTTTTAAAAAAGTTTTTTTTCCTTTAATTTTATTTTGTATAATCGTTTTCACATTTATTTGCTGTGTACGCCAAATTCATAAGAACATGTATGGAACCACAGGTGATGTATTCATATTCATACATACATAAATTTGTATATAATACATACATAGGCATACATGTTTGTTTTAACATTTCCATAAATTCATTTTCGCTGAACGATTTAAGTACTTATCGAGCGCACATGATGATGAATGGTCTCATTGTTGCTGCTGCCTACCGTTTTAGGCCATTTGCTGCCGATGACTTTAGTGTTGAGCAGGGTGTGCCGAGTAAAAAAAATGCTAAATGAGATAAAAATCACACAAAACTTTTTTTTTTGTTTTGTTAAAACTTCATATTGACACAATTTAATTTGTATAACACTGTTCATAGCCGGTGCTGGACATTGGGCCAAATTTAATTTTTTGGAGAAATCGATACTGAAACAAAAAGTCATACCTCCGCGTTTCGAAATTAGCATCCAAAAAAAGTTAGGCGGTTTCGATGTATCACAACAGTTTTTCGTGGAAAAGTACAACATCTTCACAAATGGTCAACCTGCTTTTATTCATAAGTTGCTAAGAGCTTTAAGATATAGGCACGGGGCTTGACTGAAAACCGACCAATTACACGCAACATGCTCGCATCAGCTGATAACGCGTACACCAGTTCGTATACGTTAAATTTGTTTAATATTATAACGAATTTACTTGCAAATCCATTTATTTGCCCTTCTGCTAAGTTCGAATCACTAAACTGTTGAATAAATAACTCCAATATTGAATAGTGGAAAAATGGCCTTTATTAAAGTACTTCACAATAACACTTATACTTTGCAACTAGCTTGCTTAACAACCAAACTGATTGATAGTTCAAATGAAACTCTACTATTGCCCGCCAGATTGGGTGCTTAATCAATAACTGCTTGATAGCTAAACTCAAACTGAATTCCAGCGCCCCTAAATTTGCTGCCTTATATACTCTCTGATTTCAACGTTCGCATCTTCTAGGCGCTTCCAGAATCTACTAGTTGCCATTAACTCTCAAATTTCTCAGCTGTAACTCTACAATTGCACGATTTTATAGCTTTTCTCATTGCATACTTTCAGGAGTATCTCAGATATATGCATGTGTTTGTGCATTGACTCTCCGCTGCTCGTATACGTACATGGTACATATGTGTAGACGCAATTATTGTTTCGTTTATGTAGATACATAATGATTGAATTATTGATGTGAATTCGCGTCACTGCTTAGCATCGGCTTAGAGATAGCATCACCCCTTAGTTTTGCTAATATTCGTAACAATATCGATAATTTTCTTGATATACCACATTGTTAAGTTATTGTATTTTATTATGGGAAAAACTGAAAATAATAAAACATACCGGCTGATATTAAAGTTATTTCGACCCTGCCAAACATCTGTTCAGATATTGTTGCATTTTTTTTTTGGTTTGATTTGTAAGGAAAATTAAAAATGAGTATGACGCAAATTGGAAGATAAAAAAACTCCTCTGAGGTAAATAGCATCAAATATTAATAAATTTGATATCAAAATTTTTTTAACTCAAAAATCCAGGAAAGTGCGCTCAATTATCCAATCTTGGCACTCTAATAATGAGCTTTATTCACATGCACAAGTGTGTACGTAATATTATATGTATGTACATATTTTGTACAGACCAAGGATTTCGGGGGAAATGCTGCGATTATACGCGTAATGAATGGAAATAAAAAGTTGAATTATTTTTATTCCCTTTAAACGCCCATTAGGAATTAAGTCTAACTAAAAATTACCAAAAAGTTGATGTTTCATACACTATGGTGCACAATATTGGTAATAATATTCATATCCATAGACAGTAGATTGAGTCCTACCTCAATTTGTAACCTAAACAAGCATCTTGACATCGCAAAGTCAAGATCTAGACTTCTAGAAATTCGACTAAACTATTCAATCCCTCTAACGAGAGGTGCAAAATAAAGATAATTACATCTTCGAACTTCAGTGTAAAATATAATATAAGAGAGGAAAGTTATGTAGGGAGTATTGGAACAAATTGGTCCGAGAAGAGCTAGGAAGTCAATTACACCAGAGATAATGTCAAAGATAAACATTAAGTTTTGAATAAAACGTCTGACGATGAGCGGCAAAATGTTGATAGGCATGCACCTAGCAATAAAGAAAGGCAAGAAATTATCAAAATAGAGAAGGTGAAGAGCAAGTCGAATGAATTTGCGTTGAACCCTTTAAATTCTGCGTGTGGAGTAAATTGAGTTCCAATCTAACTTAGATTGCCCTAAAGAATTGTGCAAATTAGCATAAGCCTTCGGTATGATATAGGTAGCATGGTTAACAAAAGTGAAAGAAGAGTTAAAAATTATACAAAGATCACGAAATTCGTTAACCGAAGAAATAGCTATAATTGAGATATGTTGCCGAAAGCGCACTCATAGATTTCGAAAACGACATATGACAACATTTACTTATATTAAGTCGCAGATTATTATAGAGAGCCAAAGCATAAAGAGAATTTAAATCATCCGTCAAAGGCAATGCATCTGATGGACATGTTATCCCTCTATACAGTCTAAAGTTATCTCATAAAGTAAGTATTTTGAATGATTGAAGATTAACAAGTTAGGAAGGCTAAGTTCGGGTGTAACCGAACATTACATACTCAGTTGAGAGCTATGGAGACGAAGTAAGGGAAAATCACCATGTAGGAAAATGAACCTAGGGTAAACCAGGAATGTGTCTGTATGACATGTGTATCAAATGGAAGGTATTAAAGAGTATTTTAAGAGGGCCATTGTTCTATAGGAGGACGCCATTTAGGGATATCGCCATAAAGGTGGACCACCGGTGACTCTAGAATTTGTTTGTACGATATGGGTATCAAATGAAAAGAGTTAATGGGTATTTATAAAGGGAGGGGGAGCGACAAGGGGTAACTCTATAATGTGTTTGTACGATATGGTTATCAAATTAAAGGTATTAATGAGGGTTTTAAAAGGGAGTGGTGGTAGTTTTATATGTGAAGGCGTTTTCGAGATATCGACCAAAATGTGGACCAGGGTGACCCAGACCATCATCTGTCGGGTACCGCTAATTTATTTATATATGCAATACCACGAACAGTATTCCTGCCAAGATTCCAAGGGCTTTTGATTTCGCCCTGCATAACTTTTTCATTTTCTTCTACATAATATGGTAGGTGTCACACCCATTTTACAAATTTTTTTCTAAAGTTATATTTTGCGTCAATAAACCAATCCAATTACCATGTTTCATCCCTTTTTTTCGTATTTGGTATAGAATTATTGCATTTTTTTCATTTTTCGTAATTTTCGATATCGAAAAAGTGTGCGAGTCGGATTTCGGCCATTTTTTATACCAATACAAAGTGAGTCCAGATAATTACGTGAACTGAGTTTAGTAAAGATATATCGATTTTTGCTCAAGTTATCGTGTTAACGGCCGAGCGGAAGGACACACGGTCGACTGTGTATAAAAATTGGGCGTGGCCACCATATCATTACTGGAGTTGAATGTTGACATAATTTACTTATATACTGTGAAGATATTAACTTTTTTTTTAAATTTGACTTTAAAAAAAATTTTTTTAAAAGTGGGCTTGGTCGTTCTCCGATTTTGCTAATTTTTATTAAACATACATATAGTAATAGGAGTAACGTTCCTGCCAAATTTCATTATGATATCTTCAACGACTACCAAATTACAGCTTGCAAAACTTCTAAATTACCTTCTTTTAAAAGTGGGCGGTGCCACGCCCATTGCCCAAAATTTTACTAATTTTCCATTCTGCTTCATAATTTCAACTCACCTACCAAGTTTTATCGCTTTA
Organism: Eurosta solidaginis; assembly: GCF_040869045.1. Taxonomy (NCBI): domain Eukaryota; kingdom Metazoa; phylum Arthropoda; class Insecta; order Diptera; family Tephritidae; genus Eurosta; species Eurosta solidaginis. The sequence continues at coordinate 186,194,671 of NC_090320.1, read as the reverse complement.
CCCGTCTTTGGTAATGAATTATCGCACTTTTTCGATTTTTCGAAATTTTCGATATCGAAAAAGTGAGCGTGGTTATAGTCCGATATCGTTCATTTTAAAAATCGATCTGAGATGAGTGCCCAGGAACCTACATACCAAATTTCATCAAGATACCTCAAAATTTACTCACGTTATCGTGTTAACGGACGGACGGACGGACGGACGGACGGTCATGGCTCAATCAAATTTTTTCGATACTGATGATTTTGATATATGGAAGTCTATATCTATCTCGATTTCTTTATACCTGTACAACCAACCGTTATCCAATCAAAGTTAATATACTCTGTGAGCTCTGCTCAACTGAGTATAAAAATAGGATTGGGCCGAGGATGCAACCTTGTGACACTGCTTATGTTGCTAAAAGCTCATATGACAATTTCATTGGCAATATCAAGCAGAGATAGTTGTTGTTCGCTGTTGTTCTCACATGAGATGGCATTATGTATATTGCTTAATAAAGCACTAGAAAGAGCGGTTGGCAGCGGGAGTGTAAATATAGAACTGCGACGTTCCACCGAAAACATTTTACAAAAAAATTGTTTATTAGATGAGAGAAGAAACTCAAGATCGGCTGGTGAGATATTCACATAGATGCAAAAAGTCTTTATATTTTCCACATCCCACCTTCGATTGACCACGATCAACTTTTTGTCCACATACACACGGCATAATGAATTATGATTTTAAATGCATATATTTTTAAACATTTAATACCTCAGGAATAAGATTGCAAGAACAGAGTCACTATCACTAAGCAGCAATCAAGCTAGAGTTAATAAATATGCACTACTTTAGCTAGGAATATACACAATACGAGCAAAAAAAATAGGCCTGCCAAGTTCAACATGTACTTAACCAATTTTAAAAGAAGTCCAAATTAGGCGTGTCATTTTATGCTAGATACGTGGATGACATAATATGCGTTTTAACTACTAATAACGAAGAGCTTGTACTGGAGTACCTCAACAAGCAGCACGGAAATATAAAATTTACAATGGAAACAGAAAAAGACGGAGTAATCAACTATCTAGACCTCACGATAAATATTGATAAAGAAGCCAAAAGATTTAACTATGACATATATAGAAAGTCAACGGCCACCGACACAATAATACACAATACCTCAAATCACCCTCAACAGCATAAAAATGCAGCATTAAGGCACTTGGTACATAGACTTGAAAGAACACCTCTTACACAAGAGGCATATAAGAGAGAACTTAAGGTCATATATAATATCGCTGCAAACAACGGATATAAAAAAACGCTAGTAGATAAGCTCAGAAGGACAAATGGAGAACCAAAAAGAAATAATAAAAAGGAAAATAATAGCTGGACGACTATGACATATACTGGAAAAGCAACATATAAATTGGCAAACTTCTTTAAAAAATATAACATTAACACAGCATTCAAAACATCGAACAATCTAGGGCGAAAACTAAGAACTAACATTAACTCAGAGGATCCGTTTAGCAGCCACGGCGTATACAAGCTTACCTGCGGATGCCAGCATAGTTACATAGGACAAACAGGACGGCAAATAAGAACGAGGTTCAGAGAACATATTAGAGATTACAACAAAAAAATACGGAATCCTAACATTATACCCGAGTCTAACTTCGCGAATCACATGGTCGAGAATGAATGTTCCCCAGCAAACATCAATAAAACAGTTAGGGTTCTTCACATACAGGAAAAGGGCCGACGTCTCAACGTGCTCGAAAACATGGAAATCTACAAACAGAAAACATTTGACGGTAGAATAATAAACGAACAGATAAACACAATTTCTGACACAATATTCGAGCCTTTAAAACTTGTTTACAGGAAACAACTTAATCACACAGGTACAACAGACAAACACACAACAACCCTCGGTTCTGAATGAACACACAGCACATACACATAACTAAATATACACAAGCATCAATTTGACAATACCTGCTCATATACCTACGAACTATAAATACAGGACAAACGACAACAACAGATCAGAACGAAAATCGACACTGATGATGGCACAACGCCGAAACCGGTTTGTCTCAAAACCAAATTTGACAAGGGATGATGGAAAATCGTTCCAAGATACATCACTTAAAAAAATGTTTCAGAAATGATAACATAGAGCTCATAACTTTTATTAATATGGTTTTTAAATTACCATTTATTAGATTATTTTACTCAAAACCTGTCATGTTCATGATATATACTTAATTTATATGGATGCGCGCGGCCTCTTCAATCTGTTTAATCTACCAATTATGTATTTTAGTTGGGGCATCATTGTTATTTCAGTTTGACGTTTTATAATCTGACAAATACAAATTAAAGCCTTTAATTTATTGATTATTTTTAGAAAATACGATGATACGCAGGCGTGCGGGTTCGAAATCCAACTCCAGCGTGAAAGGGTTTTATTTTAATTATCACTCTGATCTTATGAACAATCTGAAAAAGTTTGAGGGGTTTTGGTATCCGCATTTCATGTGGCACTCAGAACATAATTTTCATGTGGACTAAAATACCAAGTTAATAGATAACGAGGTACGAAACCGTTTAAACTCACTTTTTTATGGAAAGCAAATGGTATGTTCATCTTGGTACGAATCTAAGTCCTTGAAGGAGAAGAGATAGTGTAATAAAATGACCAGGATGACGAGCTGAGTTGATTGAGCCATGTTCGTCCGTTTGTTTTAACGCAAACTAGTCAGTGAAATTTTGAGATATCTTGATGAAATAAGGTGAGGGGGTATATTTGGATATCTAGTTAACCATTTGTCAGAACCAAACGGATCGGAGCATTACAGCATATGTCTTCCACATTTTATTAGTAAGATGTTTAGAATTTCACTCGATGGTCCGATACATAATATATCTCACATACAACCGATCGTTAAGGTAAAAAGTTTTAGGCCGATTCTTCTTCACTTAAAGAAGAAGCTGGAAATTTCACAGGAGGTTCAGTTTAAAATTTCATTAGATTTGAATTTAGCTTCGGTCATGAAATGTATGAGGTCTACGGCACAGCCGAAAACAGTCCCGTTCTTACTTGTTGTAGTCTGCGACTACACCACTTTTGCTCTTATAGCTTTATTTAACAGAAGTATCCGAATTTTTCCTTTTTTAGGCTAATATTAACCACATCTGACGTTTATTCAGTTATTTCTGTACAAAACTGGTCAGCTGTTTTAAAATAAAATAATTTGTTAATAGTGGAAGTTGGTTAATTAGACACCACCCTTATGGTTAACTCGTAGTTGGGTTTTTTCCTGCATGATATATGTTTTGTGCTGGAAAAGTGAGACGAAATTATTGCTGTGCTTATATAGAAACATTCTTATCTCTGAATTGGAATAAAAAAAATTCATGATTGACACTTTGCTGCAGGGAAACAAATTATGAACTGTTATTTATTACAGATGCTCTAAAATGATGGATTGCCTATAAAGCAAAGGAGTGCATGAAATATGACAACTGGAGTTTGTATGTTTTGCAAATTGTTAATAATAATTTAAGAGAAGCTAAATGGGAAATCTTTCAAAATACACATGCCTAAATATTTATAAGATTACCGAATAAAAGCTTAAGACACCAGCTAACTCTTTACTGGTTCATTTAAAGTCAGAGAGCTGATCGATTAATATTTTATAAGGACAAATTTTAAAGCGGTGTTCAAAAATTTCTTACTTAAGGATATATATGTGAACTAAACTCAAATAATTTCGTAATTAATTATATTTAAATAATACATTGCAAGACCATTCTAATTTCGAGTGTAAAGAAACAGTAATTACTCAGCAGATAGCTACTATCGTATAGTTCTTTAAGCTTCAGTCTTTTGACACTAAAGGCCCAAACATAAGCGACTTTCGCAGACACAATGAGAGCAAAAGAGAAAGTCACATTCTGATTTTTGTCGTGATGAAAAATGAAAATAGCTAATTTAAAAATTCATAAACAAAGATAATTCATGTACAAAAGTTTTTGATTTTTTTTTTGAAGATTAAGAACATAGCTATGTATGTGTGTTCAAAGTCACCTGTTGTCGTGTTGTTGTGTTTTGGTCTTAAGGGCCGTTTTCACCGTATCCAGTTAAGTTACTTTTTACCTCGAAGAAATCAATCTATTAGATAGCTATATTTAACATTTTCGTTTTCACCAACACTGGGTGACCATCCAATGGTTTAATCGATAATTGTGAATATTTTGTAGAACAAATGGTGAATACACGGAACCTAGCAAACAGGTGGGGTCGAATCGCGACAGTCGTTAACGAAACCTCTATCGTACGAACATAAATTACGTGAGTCGTTAATCGAATGCACTGGTTGGGATGATAACAATCAAAAGAAGACATATCGTAATTGCATATTTGTTTATCGATTACTATTGTCATCTTCTTCCTTTTTTAAGTCACAATAGAGTTTGAAGTGTCAAAATAAATAAAGATATTAAGGAAAATAAAAAAAATTGCAATGGATGCGAGTATTTTCTTTTATTCAAGTTCCAGCGATGATGAAAATAATGAAAGAGTTGTGCAAAAACAACTTCGGGACAAGAGCGATCCGCTGGCACTATCAAATAATGGGTGTGTACTTTATATTTGTATGATAAAAAGTAGTTATTAAATTTTTCTTTGCTCACAGGTTTATTAAAAGGTTTCGCTTAAGCAAAGAAGCATTTAATTGTGTTTGAAATAACAAAAACAGAAAATGGCAGGATACAAAAACCGTAACAGGCGTGCTTCAATTGGCTGCATGTCTCTCGCTACTAGCAAGTGGTGGTTATCAGCACGCAATTGGCAATGATTATTTGATTGTAATGTGCCAGAGCACTGTTTCAAAATTAAAGGGCAATATTTTAATAGAAATGGAAAATAAATTGTGTTATAAATTTATACAGTTCCAGCCAGAAGATTCGAGAGGGTGCAAGGAGTGGTTTGTTGAGAACTACTAAATTCTAGGAGGTAAATTCAAAACATATGTGAGTATTGAAAAATAAATTTATTGTTATACTCAGTTGAGCAGAGCTCACAGAGTGTACTAACTTTGATTGGAAAACGGTTGGTTGTACAGGTATAAAGAATTCGAGATATATAGGCTTCTATATATCACAAACATCAGTATCGAAAAAAATTCGATTGAGCCATGTCCGTCCGTCCGTCCGTCCGTCTGCCCGTTAACACGATAACTTGAGTAAATTTTGAGATATCTTGATGGAATTTGGTATGTAGATTCCTGGGCACTCATCTCAAATCGCTATTTAAAATGAACGATATCGGACTATAACCACGCCCACTTTTTCGATATCGAATATTTCGAAAAATTGAAAAAGTGCGATAATTCATTACCAAAGTGGGATAAGCCGATGAAACTTGGTAGGTGGGTTGAACTTATGACGCAGAATCGAAAATTAGTAAAATTTTGGACAATGGGCGTGGCACCGCCCACTTTTAAAAGAAGGTAATTTCAAAGTTTTGCAAGCTGTAATTTGGCAGTCGTTGAATATATCATTATGAGATTTGGCAGGATCATTACTCCTATCACTATATGTGTGCTTAATAAAAACTACCACAATCGGATGAAGAAAAAATTCAAAATCTTTACAATATATAAGTAAATGATGTCAACATTCAACTCCAGTAATGATATAGTGCGACAAAATACAAAAATATAAGAAATTTTTAAAATGGGCGTGTCTCCGCCTTTTAATGCCATAAGTCGAATGCCCCTACTATATTTCACAGATTCTATGACGATAACTATTTCCTGTGAAAATGGGCGAAATCGGTTGAAGCCACGCCCAGTTTTATACAAATTCGGCCGTCTGTCCTTCCGCTCGGCCCTTAACACGAAAACTTGAGCAAAAATCGATATATCTTTACTAAACTTAGTTCCCGTACTTATCTGAACTCACGTTATCTTGGTCTTAAAAGCGGGCGAAATCCGATATTATCCTTAACGTACAAACAAATTGTAGAGTCACCCCTGGTCCACCTTTATGACGATATCTCGAATTGGCCTCCACCTATAGATCTATCGGCCACTCCGTTTTAAAATACTCCTTAATACCTTCCATTTGATACCCATTTCATACAAACATATTCCAGGGTTACCATAGGTTCATTTTCCTATATGGTGCTTTTCCCTTATTTTGTCCCCAAAGCTCTCAGCTGAGTATGTAATGTTCGGTTACACCCGAACTTAACTTTCCTTACTTGTTTTTATACTCAGTTGAGCAGAGCTCACAGAGTATATTAAGTTAGATTGGATAACGGTTGGTTGTACATATATAAAGGAATCGAGATAGATATAGACTTCCATATATCAAAATAATCAGGATCGAAAAAAAATTTGATTGAGCCATGTCCGTCCGTCCGTTAACACGATAACTTGAGTAAATTTTGAGGTATCTTGATGAAATTTGGTATGTAGGTTTCTGAGCACTCATCTCAGATCGCTATTTAAAATGAACGATATCGGATTATAACCACGCCCACTTTTTCGATATCGAAAATTTCGAAAAACCGAAAAAGTGCGATAATTCATTACAAAAGACAGATAAAGCGGCGAAACTTGGTAGATGAGTTGAAATTATGACGCAGAATAGAAAATTAGTAAAATTTTGGACAATGGGCGTGGCACCGCCCACTTTTAAAAGAAGGTAATTTAAAATTTTGCAAGCTGTAATTTGGCAGTCGTTGAAGATATCATGATGAAATTTGACAGGAACGTTACTCCTATTACTATATGTACGCTTAATAAAAATTAGCAAAATCTGAGAAGGACCACGCCCACTTTTAAAAAAAAAATTTTTTTTAAAGTAAAATTTTAACAAAAAATTTAATATCTTTACAGTATATAAGTAAATTATGTCAACATTCAACTCCAGTAATGATGTGGTGCAACAAAATACAAAAATAAAAGAAAATTTCAAAATGGGCGTGGCTCCGCCCTTTTTCATTTAATTTGTCTAGGATAATTTTAACGCCATAAGTCGAACAAAAATTAACCAATCCTTTTGAAATTTGGTAGGGGCATAGATTTTATGATGTTAACTGTATTCTGTGAAAACGGGCGAAATCGGTTTGATGCCACGCCCAGTTTTTATACACAGTCGTTCGTCTGTCCTTCCGCATGGCCGTTAACACGATAACTTGAGCAAACATCGACATATCTTTAATGAACTTAGTTCACGTACTTACTTGAACTCACTTTATCTTGGTATGAAAAATGAACGAAATCCGACTATGACCACGCCCACTTTTTCGGTATCGAAAATTACGGAAAATGAAAAAAATGCCATAATTCTATACCACATACGCAAAAAGGGATGAAACATGGTAAGGTAATTGGATTGTTTTATTGACGCGAAATATAACTTTAGAAAAAACTTTATAAAATGGTTGTGACACCTACCATATTAAGTAGAAGAAAATGAAAAAGTTCTGCAGGGCGAAATAAAAAACCCTTAAAATCTTGGCAGGTATTACATATATAAATAAATTAGCGGTATCCAACAGATAATGTTCTGGGTCACCCTGGTCCACATTTTGGTCGATATCTGGAAAACGCCTTCACATATACAACTACCACCACTCCCTTTTAAAACTCTCATTAATACCTTTAATTTGATACCCATATCGTACAAACACATTCCAGAGTCACCCCTGGTCCACGCTTATGGCGATATCTCGAAAAGGCATCCACCTATGGAACTAAGGCTCACTCCCTTTTATAATACTCATTAACACCTTTCGTTTGATACCCATATCGCACAAACAAAGTCTAGAGTCACCCCTGGTCCACCTTTATTGCGATGCCTCGAAACGGCGTCCACCTATGGAACTAAGGATTACTCCCTTTTAAAATACTCATTAACACGTTTATTTTGATACCCATATTGTACAAACAAATTGTAGGGTCACCCCTGCTCCTCCTTTATGGCGTTATCTCGAAACGGCGTCCACCTATGGAACTAAGGATTACTCCCTTTTAAAATACTCATTAACACCTTTCTTTTGATACCCATATTGTACAAACAAATTCTAGGGTCACCCCTGGCCCACCTTTATGGCGATATCTCGATAATGCGACCACCTATACAACAACCACCACTCCCTTTTAAAACCCTCATTAATACCTTTAATTTGATACCCATATCGTACAAACACATTCTAGAGTCACCCCTGATCCACCTTTATGGCTATATCCCTAAATGGCGTCCACCTATAGAACTATGGCCCACTCCCTCATAAAATACTCTTTAATGCCTTTCGTTTGATACACATGTCATACAAACACATTCCAGGGTTTCCCTCGGTTCATTTTCCTACATGGTTATTTTTCCTTATGTTGTCACCATAGCTCTCAACTGAGTATGTAATGTTCGGTTACACCCGAACTTAACCTTCCTTACTTGTTTTATTGTTATTTTGTGGTTGGATGTATTGATGGCACCCACATTGGACTAAAAAGGCCAACACTCAACGCGCATATGTATTTCAACAGGAAGGAGTCCTATAGTATAAATGCTATGTTGATAAGTTATTTAAAAACAAGTAAAGGTGTCTAAGTTCGGGTGTAACCGAAAATTATATAGTCAGCGTGGGCTTCAATTGTACATTTCATTTCAGATAAATTCCTTTTCTACATAACAGTTGGCACAGCCCATTTAAAAACAAGTAAGGAAGGTTAAGTTCGGGTGTAACCGAACATTACATACTCAGTTGAGAGCTATGGTGACAACATAAGGAAAAATAACCATGTAGGAAAATGAACCGAGGGAAACCCTGGAATGTGTTTGTATGACATGTGTATCAAACGAAAGGCATTAAAGAGTATTTTATGAGGGAGTGGGCCATAGTTCCATAGGTGGACGCCATTTAGGGATATAGCCATAAAGGTGGATCAGGGTTGACTCTAGAATGCGTTTGTACGATATGGGTATCAAATTAAAGGTGTTAATGAGTATTTTAAAAAGGTGTAATCCTTAGTTCCATAGGTGGACGCCGTTTCGAGATATCGCCACAAAGGTGGAACAGGGGTGACCCTAGAATTTGTTTGTACAATATGGGTATCAAATTAAAGGTATTAATGCAATGAGTAACGTGAAATCCTTATTTCATATGCGTTTAAGCCTATTCTTATGGATTATTAATTCCATATCTTTATTGTTCCTATCATTATGTAGTAAATTATGCAATTGGGGTTAAAGTGAAGTATTTTCCTAATATGTAAAAATATGACCTTAGACCTAGGCAATAAATGATTGTATTTATTTTATTTTATTAAACTAATTCTGTTCATTATTCAAGGAAATATATTTTTGTTTTCACTTGGCATTTTTTCTTTTTTTCATTCATAATTAGGTAAATCTGTAATAAACTGTATACAATAGAGGGGTTGCTGATGGAAGAGCGGGGTAGCTATGTATTGATAGTAGTTCTGTTAATGTATGAGTGGAAGGTACAGTGGGTGCAAAGAAGAATGTTTCGTATCTTTTAAATGTTATTTTTATATTTTCGATAATTTCCCTATTTTCCAGCAACATTTTTGATCTTATGAGTCATGCGATTTCTGCGGCGGCCACCAAGACAGAATCGTCATGACTTTTATGAAGAATTATTTTTATTTTTATACCGGGGTTGTCACATGCATAACCTCTTTGGTTAGTGCAATTATTTGACCTTAGAGAACTTGGGACCAATTATTATTTTATAAATTCGCCTACTGCAGTAAATATTCAATTATTTTCACTAATTTGTCCTCAGGACAACTGTGTTTTCCTTATAAATGTCAAGTCCTGGATTGCCGGCATTTCTTTTATGCCTGGTCGAATATTGTCCTAAGACAATAACTTCCTCAACAATCTGGTTGCTTGAAAATTTTTCTACACTACCATTTTTCTATCCTAAGATGAAAATGAGTGCGACTATTCTTTTCTTGCAAATTTATATAGCGCTTTATTATATATATATGTTCTCTTTGTGACTTTTTCTTCATTCTTGTTGTTATGGGCTAGTTATAAAATATTAGTATTATTTGTTTTTTTTTTTTTTTGTTAGGTCTTGCTTACTTCCACTGTCCTAGAATTTCCTATTGCTTCCTGACCATCTTTGTCAGGAGCAATCGAAGGAATTATGCGAATTTTGGATTTGCTGTTCGCATTAGGCAGAGCTACCTTTACTGTCGATTGTGACATTTTGAGACACTATTTGAGATTTTACTCCAATTATTTATGGCTCTTCCTCAGCTTTGAGTTTGGAAATTTGGGTAGAAAGGGGGGAAAAAAAATGTATATGCGTTGTTGCACGTTATTCGTTTGCCTATATTTGATTTTCATATAGTTTTTAAGAATAGCGGCTATCGCTATGATTAATAGCCCTATCGTGCATATTAAAGCACCTAGCCAAATGTCTGTAGTTTTTGTGTCCACTTGGGCTTGTGGCTCATATTTTACCAATTTGTTGTCAACTATTTCCTCTTCAGAGGTTTCTTTGCCGAATTGATAGCCAGCTATGGCTATCATAATGCCTTGGGCTATTTTTGTCCACCAAGACATTTTGTCTATCTTTCTGCTTCTATGAGTAATGAACTAAATTTTAATTTTTAATAAAATTTTTGATTTTATTCCTTATCCTATGCATTCCATTTTATTTTTATTATTCTTCCTTATTTAGTTGACATAACAGTTTAAGAAAACTTGCGTTGGAAATATTTGTTTAATTTTAGCATTTTAATAAAAAAAATTTTTTCAATTTACATAATATTTTAAAAGTTAGTTTTTATGCCATTTTTAACAAGTAATGAAGAAAATTTGTATTACGTTTTTATTTATTTATGTATTAATTCGTCAGCAAATATACGACTTAGTATTAGATTTTAATTCTAAAATTTGTAATTACGTTTAAAAATTTATTATTTATTTGGGAAGACCATTCTTATCATCCTAGCTATTTCTTCTTCTGTTGTTGTAGGGTTTTTTACGTCTTCTACTGTAGGTTCCCTTTTCATGCCTATTTTCTTCCAAAATGGTTTTAACCATAGGAGCTGTTTTTCATAATCTATCTCTTTTTTATTTCTAATATCTTTATCTTCCCATATAATGGGGTGATCCCTGTGATTAGATGACATTCCAATTTACTCAAAATTATTTTTATTTTTTGTTTCTCAATTCCCCTATCTTGTCTTTTAATTTTAATCTATCTTCGGTATTTGTTGTTAAAAATTTTGCTCAACGTAAAAAAAAAATTTTTTTTTCAACTAATTTGCTTTCATATTATTTATTTTGTTTCCTACTTAGAGAGAAAAAAAATCCTAAGCAAAAACTTTCGTTTTTGCTCATTGTTTAGCGTCCATAAAGGCCGCCCAATTTGTTTTCTAGAATTTAAATTAATTATGATACTTAAAAATTTACGCCGCCTTACTGCCCGTCAGAATGTTGCCATCAATATCTTCTTTTCATGTAATATTCCACCCTGTTATGCGGTCATGTCGTCAATGAAAATCTTCTTTCCGGGTAATATTCTGCTTCCTTTGCTGCTGGTTATCGTGTAATATTTTGCCTCTTTGTGTGCTAGTCATTTGATGGTTTTTATTGTTCCTTGAGATTAATGGCCAATTCTCCAAGTATTACTGTATTAAGTTGTTCATCATCTTCGATGGATTCAAAATATGTTAACCCGTTGTTACAAGGAAATAATTGATCCTCCTTCTTTTCAGGATTTAAATTTTAAGTCTTGCTTGAGCGAAGTTAATGATTTACTATACAACGCGAACAGGCAGGATCTCGTGTTGATTTGATTCTATACTGGATTCATTGACCATAAAATTTAATTGTCTATTTTAGAAACTGGCTGAGTTCCTCCAGTCGATCTTTTTAGCAATATTTGCTTTTTCAGCAAATTTTTATGCTTATTTAGGATCGGACTGGCAGGATCAGATAAAACGTTTATAGGTGAATCCGGTATTTTTTATTTTTATTTTTATTTTACTGAACCGACAGGCTCTTCTGGCCAGCTAGATCTTTTAGCAGTTGTGCTAATTATTGACCTAGACTGGCAGGATCGCCATTAAAGGTGCTAAAATAAAAGAAGTGAATACTTTGGTTGTCCAACATTAAATCTTTCTTTATTAATTAATTTCTCGTCTTTTATAGTAATTTGCTTAACCTATACATTCATAAATATCTTAATACTAATAACTAAAAATAAGTACATAGGAAATGGGTTATGCATACATGTACGTTTGTATACAGTCTTTGTATACATGTAGTTTTGTATGCATAACTCCATACATGTAGTTTTGTACATTTAGCAGCGTCAGCAAATCAATTTGAGTGTTTTGATATTTTCCCACCATGGGTTGTATGTTTGTATGTATAGTTTATTAACTGTGAATGGATATGGGTCTCATATTCGGCATTCCATTGATGTTGGTTAGCCGTCTGGGTTAGTTCAATAATTTATGTTGGAAAATATTGTAATATGATTATTACTAAAATATATTTGGGATTTGTTATGCATAATGCCGCAAGTATGTTACAGTGGGTGTGACGTATAATGATACAATACAGTGGGTGTGACATATAATGCTACAATGGCATTAAAAGTATTCTAGACAAATTAAAGGAAAAACGGCGGAGCCGCGCCCATTTTGAAATTTTCTTTTATTTTTGTATTTTGTTGCACCATATCATTACTGCAGTTGAATGTTGACATAATTTACTTATATACTGTAAAGATATTAAATTTTTTGTTAAAATTTGACTTAAAAAAAAATTTTTTTTAAGTGGGCGTGGTCTTTATCCGATTTTGCAAATTTTTATTTGGCTCACATACAGTAATAGGAGTGACCTCCCTGTCATATTTCATCATGATACCTTCAATAACTGCCAAATTACAGCTTGCAAAATTTTAAATTACCTTCTTTTAAAAGTGGGCGGTGCCACGCCCATTGTCCAAAATTTTACAAATCTTCTGTTCTGCTTCATAGGTTCAACCCACCTACCAAGTTTCATTGCTTTATCCATCTTTGGTAATGAATTATCGCACTTTTTCAGTTTTTCGAAATTTTCGATATCGAAAAAGTGGGCGTGGTTATAGTGCGATATAGTTCCTTTCAAATAGTGATCTGAGATGAGTGCCCAGGAACCTACGTACCAAATTTCGCCAAGATATCTCAAAATGTACTCAAGTTATCTTGTTAACGGACAGACGGACGGACGGTCGGACGGACGGACATGGCTCAATCAAATTTTTTTTCAATACTGATGATTTTGATATACGGAAGTCTATATCTATCTCGATTTCTTTATACCTATACAACCAACCGTTATACAATCAAAGTTAATATACTCTGCGTGCAAAGCACGCCTTTTAAAAATCTTTTACATAAAAGTGGGCGTGGTCTTTACCCGATCTCTTCCATTTTTTCTAGAAATATTTCCTGCTATAGGGAAAATTGGTGTACCCAATTTTATTACGATCCGTTAATTTTTCTTCGAGTTATGGCTCCCGAAACATAGAAAATTGCTTAGCCATAAAAGGGGCGGTGCCACTCCCATTTTTATAAAAATGAAGTTTTTTCCTATTTACTGTTATAAATCCACTTGGGAAATGAAATGCCATTGATATAAAGCTCTTTTTTGCAAAGATATAGCTAATTTTATTCGTCCACGATCCTTTTAAAACTCTTTTATATAAAATTGGCCGTGGTCCTTAACCGATTTCGTCAATTTTTCTTCGAAGCATTCCGTAGAGTAAAGGCAACCTCTCTGCCGAATTTTGTTACGATAGGTTTAACGATTTCGGATTTATGATTAATAATATTTGTAAAATTGATTTTATAACAAGTGGGCGTTGCCACGCCCCTTTTAAAAATGTTTTCAAATTTTTATCAAGAGTCTCAATATCAGTCCACACGTCAAATTTCGACATTCTAGCTGTATTATTTACTAAATAATCAGGATTTGCTGTTTTCCACAACGTTTTTTACTATATAAAAAGTGTACATGTTTATCATCCGATTTCGCTCATTTTCAACACCAATCTATTCTGGGTCCAGATAAGCTCGTATACCAAATTTGGTGACGATATCTCAATATTTACTCAAGTTATTGTGTTAACCGATAGACGGACCGACGGACGGACGGACATGGCTCAATCAAATTTTTTTTCGATGCTGATGATTTTGATATATGGAAGTCTATATCTATCGCGACTCCTTTATACCTATACAACCAACCGTTACCCAATAAAAGTTAATATACTCTGTGTGGAAAGCACTCTGTGTATAACAAATGGAAAGTTAATTCAAAGCTTTTTTCTGCTAGATTTGTGATCACACTACGAAAACTCTTGCAATAAACTGCCAGTATGGAGGTGCAGCCCACGACTCGTTCTTATGGAAGCATTCTAACGAACGAATGGTTATGGAACAGCGTTTTCTCCACAATAGGAGCTAAAATGCATAGCTGCTAGGTATGGGTAATGTATATTTCTATATTTCGAATTAGTTTATGACGTGTTATATGTTTCTAATAGGGGATTCTGGGTATCCACTTGAACCGTGGTGCATAACACCGTACAGAAACCCATTGGACGGTTCAGGTGAAGCAACATTCAACGGGGTTCATTCGAAAGCACGGAGCCTCATTGAACGAACAATTGGTGTACTGAAAGGTCGGCGGAGAATTCTGGAATATAACAAAAGAGGAAGATGTGATCCTATAAAAGTTGCTAGGTTTGCGAACGTGTGTGCAGCGCTTCACAACATTTGTATAAAATTTAATGTTAGCTATACCCCAACAAACCAAGGGACCAAACAATAAGAGATCAATAAGAGAGAGATCAAATTAAGCACTCGTTGATGAGTTCGACGTAATCGTTCGTGTGTGCATTGTATATTCATAAAAAGTAACTTTAAATTTTTTTAGTGCATTTCTTTTAATACTTCTTCATATTATTAACTCATGTAAACTAAACTTAACTTAAACTACGAATATTTATTGAAATAAAATTAAAAAATTTAATCTATCTTACTTACTAAAACCGAAATAAAAATTTAAATAGGGATAGGGAATGAAAGGAGGCGAGGAAATGAAAAAGATGTGATAGAATGGAAAAACAGGTGGAGGGAAAGACAATGGAATAAGGGAGAAGATAATGAGATGGAAAAAGTCAGGGAATGAGACAAATGTGCTAAAATGAGAGAAGAAGTGAGGGAATGGTAGAGTGGAAATGATGACATGGAGGAGAAAGAAAAAAATAAGTGAAAGGTTGAAAACATGGTATACCAACTACCCTCTTCTCTGATTGAACTGCAACTGTTGCAACTCAATACTTTTAATTTGAAGGTAGAGCTTTTTCCCTGCCATTTCCACTCGGTGCTTCTCCGCCTTCATTGCCAGAATCTTACGAGAGAGAGCAAGCTTGCGCTCACTAATTTCAAGCTGCCTCTCGTCTATATCAAGCTGTCCCTTTTTCATTTGAAGCAGTCTATCCAATTTCTGCCCCATAGCTTTATGATGTTCTGCTGTCAATTTAATAGTTTCTTTCAGTTTTCTCGCTAATAGTTCTTCTTCTAGGCGTTGCAGGATTCGATACTGGATGAGGTGAACGTATGGAGTCAGAGCGGCTCGAAGTGGAACTACTTGGACTCGATTCGTTCGAGTTTGCTTCCTTACTCCTACTTGAGCCCGAAGTGCTTGATGCCGGCTTTGAAGTCAAAGCACTTGATGCCGGCCTTGAAGAAACGGCCTCTGCTGCCGGTCTAGAACTACTATTTGTTCTAACGGCGTTGCTTCCTAGAGAAGATACTACAAGACCAGCATCTGCAACAATAAGCTCCTCAGCTGGAGCTAAACTTCTCTCTTGGTACGGACCTCCGCCTGTTTGCCGTTTTGAAATTTTCTTGTATGACAACTGCCTTTTGGCATTGTACTTTTTATCGGCGTATACCTACTAAAAGCTAATTAGCTTCATGTTAAGACCACTTACATACTCGTATATAATATATGTACCTACTTTTTTCCACAATTTAGCATTTTTTGTTGGTGGTCCTTCGGCATTTAACTCTTCCCAAAGCCTGTGGGCAGTCGACCTTCCCTGAGCACAATTTGGTATAGAATTTTTGGCCAAATGAGTGTGCTCACTCATGAACTGTGCCATTATGTCCTTTTGTTTGGAGTTTAATTAATTACAGTTCGTCCTTAAATTATAAAATTCCATTAAAAGTGACAAAATTTACATATATTTTAGTTTTTCTCACATTTTTCTTCAATCTTTTGAAATAATGTGCACTTACGTTTATAAATAACTGATAGAATGCCAATTCGAACGAACGAGTTGTTCTCTTAGATCTCTCGTTTGCCATCATATCGAATTACGATAGCGATAACACGTTCGCGACAGTTATAATCCGATTTGCGTTCTTTTACGTCACGAATTGCTCGTTCACGACTGTTACGATTTGATCCCTGACTTCAGCTTACACTTTTCCTTTGACTTAGCTGAAACGCGAAGCTTCATTTAGCATGGAGAAAACGGAAATTTAGATAACTTATAGATATGTGACTGACTAAAGATCGTTAAACCGGTCCTAAGTCTTATAAAAAGTGGGTGTGTGTTTATCAATCGATTTCGCCTACTATTAAGGAAATAAATGTACCAAGTTTTTTTTTCAGCAAGTCGATCCTTCTTCCAGCTCTCCAAATATAAAGTATTGATTGCCCCTAAATATTTGTATTTATTAAGTTTCTTGTTACAACTATAAATTGAAAGTTAATCCGCATTGATATAATGTAAATTTTCGCAAAGATACTGCCCATTTTATCTGTCTACGGTCCTTTTAATAGTTATCTTCTATATATATAAAATTCAAATTATGTATGTATGTATGTAGGTATAGATCGAGTTGCGTCCTAAACGTATCGACCGATCACAACCAAATTTGCACAATCTACTAAAAACCTTCCAGAGATGGTCATAGGCTAAAAATAATTTGGTTATATATAAAAGGGGCGTGGCACCTGCCATACAAATGAGATTTTTGATAATGCATTACTCTGAAGGTATTCATGCTAGAAGATTGAAATTTAGTAAGGAGTTATATGAGGCCAATCCCTAAAACCACCAAGATAAAAGGCGTGGCACCTCCCATACAAATGGAATATATCATACTGCATACCTCTGGATGTATGAATGGTAGGATAGTGAAAATTGGTAAGGAGCTATATGACGTTAAGACCTAACACCTCCAGTAAAATGTGGAACTGGGGAAAAGGGGGCGTGTCACTTTCTTAAAATGGAATTTTTCAGAACTATGGTTGCCGTACAAACTTAGGTTATTATAACAGCTAAAGTTTGACTACAAAATTGTTTGGCTGTTATTCCTTTTGGATGTTTAGTAATCTTTCGCCATTAAAATTTTTTGTTAACTTCAGTCTATTCGCATATTCTATCTACATATATATAAAGTTAAAATTGTGAATATTTGTATGTAGGTATAAATCGCGTTGCACCCTAAACGGATCGGCCGATCACAACTAAGTTTGAATCACCTACTATAAACCTTCCAAAGATGGTCATAGGCTGAAAATAACTTCAATATAAAAAAGGGGGTGGCACCTACCATACAAATGGAATGTTTCATACAGCATAACTCTGGAAGTATTCATGCAAGAACATTGAAATCCAGTAAAGAGTTAAATTGGATCAATCCCTGACACCACTAAGAAAATAAGGGGTGAGTAATAAGGGGAGTGGCCCTCCAAAAAACTTAGGTTATTCCTTTAGTATTCATTTAGGTTATCTTTAGGGTTGGTATTTTTGGATACGCCTGGAGGAACCGGAAAAAACATTTCTGTTTAATTTGATATTAATTGATGTAAGAGCAAAAATACCATACCCTTGGTTTGGTGGACGTGCACCACCGCATTTAAATGACCAATGTCTGCAAACATCTGATACACCGATGTGCAACATAAGCAAAAGGTCAGGCCAAAGTGAGGGTGTGCGATGTGTGCACCATGACTCATAAACAGTGGCTGCAAGTTTTAAACCAAACCCTTAAGAATTTAAGATGTAATGACCATCCCAAAGGTGGTGCTTTCGTGTTACTTGCTGGAACAGCCGCTGTTGAAGTAAATGCGTGCTTTCTCGTCTGTAGACGGCTTTACGTACAAAAATTTACGCTCTTTAGAAATATGAGAGGGCAATTTGGCGGAAACACTTCCGCAGCAGCTTTTGCTAAACAACTTCTTGAAATTAATTATGGCAAAATTCCTATATCTTTACTAACAGATTTCTTTTCCTGCAAGTTTTTGAGAACATCACCTGAAGCTTTAATATCTAATGTATGTTCCATATATTGAATCTATCTTTACAAGCTATAAATTGCTTTGAGGAAAGGCATTTTAGGCACCTTAAAATGAGGATGTTAATATCACTAGAACCAAGACAACTTATCACTCTATTAACGCAGTCGTGGAAGAGTGTCAAGCTGTGTATATCCGATGAGTTTATTTGCTCTTTTGAGCCATCAGAAATTTCTCCTCATCGATTGATCCTTAAAAAGGGCCCATAATATCATAATATTTATGCTTCGTTATTTCGATTCTCCACGCTTATGTAGTGGGACAAGGCTTTTATCACAAAACTTTTACGGATGTCATTGAAGCAATTCATTTTATAGGAAAATTTCGAAAACAAAAAAGTTTAAAACCAATGATTCCATTGATACCGATAGATTTGTCTTTTAAATTTTAAATGCCTCAAATATCCTATCCCTATCAATGAAGCTCAAGGACAATCATTAGCTGCTAATCAAGGGTTTGATGAGCGCAATACAAACCTTTATAGCTTCAGACCTTCTGCAACTCAATTGTCAACCTCACCTACGTGAGGGGAATCCTGTTACAAATATGAATATATCATACAACAACAGTCATTAGCTGTAGCAGAAGTAAATCTTGCCAACTCATGTTTTACCCATGGCCAGTTACGCGTAGCTCGCATATTTTTATAGACAAGTGGGGTAAAACCCACGGGCATAAGCTAGTTTTATATAAAAGTGAGCGTGGTATTTTTTCGATTCCATCCATTTTTCGTATGTAAATTCCATTTTGTCGAAATTGTTAATCTGTTTGTCCGAAATTATTGATAATTAAGTATGTTTACTCTTATATTAATCTGTATAGAATGAGGAAAAGTGGGCGGTGCTACGTCCATATTATCTTTTACAAAGAAAAATGCATGTGTATGCGTGTGTGACTTACTTGTGGGCGTCCAAAGTACTCAACCGATATGGATAAATATTTCAGGTAGGTATTAGAAAAAGTGTGAGGTGTTATCCTCCTACTAGGAAATATTTAAATTTGCTATAAATCCGTATTATTTGAAGCATTTATCCAATATATGGTTTAGAAAATCCAAATATCAAAAAATTTGGTGATAAAGGTGTAAGGAGTAGAAATGAAAGTAGAAGTAGGAGCAGGAGTTGAAGTGGCAGTGGGAACGAGTGGGAGTGAAACAAACTTTTTTTCTTTGATATATCTCCGTAACTATTTGAAGGGGTATCTAATATTTGCGATAATAATTCCACGCATAAAGTCATTTAGGTTCGCTGGAGTGAAAGTGAGAATGAGAGTAGAAATAGGAATGAAAGTCGGCGTAGAATTGAAACAAGAATATAAATAAGCTATATATTGGGATTTATCTGAAGTGGATTTTAAAATATAAATTCGCAAAATCTCCGTAATTTCTTGAAAGGGGTATCCAATATTGGGTATATTGACCTCATATAAGTTGTAATTTGGGTGGGTAAGGAAGATGGAATGGCAGAGGGCGTGGTAATGCGGTTAGGAGAGACAGGAAGAAGAATGATAAGGAGTGGAGATAAAGGGAATAACGGAAGGGCTGGAATAAAAAGGAGAAATGGAAGGAAAATTAATTAACTAATTAGTTCATTCGATGATATAGAGAGTGGTAGAGGGAAAGGAGCTCCACTTTCAAAGGGTTTTTTGTTGTTTCTTAAGTGATTTGCTTAGTATTTTGTAGGCTGCATAACTCAGTAGCACAAAGTGACAAAAATAGACGTCATGGAGTGTTCATCAGAGCAAAGCATGAAGTCGTTGTTGCATTCCTATAAGATCTGTGCTGGCATACGATGTATACATTGTGATGGCCCTGAAGCTTATGATATGCTTGTGCCGGTAAAGGAAGGGTGAGTCGCAAGCTGGGACTTATGCTCGATCTTCGGAGGTTGTAAATCTCGTAGTTGCTGCTAGACGAAGCAGTACCCGTCTTCAGGCCCGGTGTTAGGTTCCACGCCTCTCTGAAATGTGTGAATTATGGGTAGTCCCTCCGAAAAAAGCTGATTCTTAATAAGAGATTTTTCAGCGATCCGTGAAAAATCTTCGATCATCACACTCCAGTACATAGATCCGTACAAATACACGTATATAAAAACATTTCCAAAATAATGGTTTTTTAAACTAGAACAAATTGTTTATGGTAAATACGCCGGCATCCATCTTGCTGATTTTTTCAGACAAAAATATAAACTATGTCATCTGCTCAAATTTCAATCTTCTAGCTATGAAGATGGGGAAGAAATGACAAAAAACATCTTATCTATAAAATCGGTTGTATAAGATATATGTATGTGTATATGGCAGGATCTCTAATTTACATTTACATGCACTGAAATACATAGAGTTTCGGTCAAACTCTTAGTAGTGCTTATGGACCTTTTCAATTAAGTGGCAAAGTTTTTTTTTCGCAACAATTTTTCGGTATTCACTGCAAAATCCATTATACCAAAAGGTCGACTTCAAAACATGCAATCACTTATTGGGATAAGCCTATTAAATAAATAAATTTAAGGCGCGATAACCTCCGAAGAGATCTAAGGCCGAGCTCCTCTTCCAATTTGCGTCGTGCTCCTCTTGATTTTCCCTACAAATTGACCGGACGGGACCTACATGTTTTATGCCGACTCCGAACGGCATCTGCAAGGCAGATGAGTTTTCACTGAGAGCTTTTTATGGCAGAAATACACCCGGAGCGCTTGCCAAACACTGCCGAGGGGCGACCCCGCATAGAAAAATTTTCTTCTAATTGAAAAACCTTATTTCTAAAATTTTGATGTTGCTTTGCCCGGGAGTTGAACCCAGGGCATACGGTGTGATAGGCGGAGCACGCTACCATCACACCACGGTGGCCGCCAGCCTATTGGTTTTGTTAAATTTGTATGAAATTGAAGAAGTTACAAATCAAAATTTTAGTAGTGGATGAAAAGGGCTTAAAAAATGTGTATTATCGCGACAATTTTTGTAAGAAATTTAAATGGAATGGTGAGGTTAGTTTATTTAATTAATATTCTATAACTTATGTCCAAATTTGTATTACTCCTTATTCAGTAATGTCAAGAGAGATGAATTGCACACCTGAGCAGCGTGCCGTCATAAAAAAATTCATTGCTGATAACAAAACTTTTGTTGAAGTACAAAATATCATTGCTCACCAGCAATGGTACATGGCGCCATCAGGTACCAACCAGGTGGCAAAAAGCATGGTAGAAATCCAACAATGTCATTAATAGAAGTTAACTCCGTCGTCAGTTACTCAAGGCGTTTTTCTTTTGCGGATACTACTAAGACTAAATATGTCTTAAAAGTGTATTCAAGTATTGAGACTGTTCGTGTGGACTGGATGGTTCAGTTCAAAAAAGTATCGTTGTTGACTAAAACCCATGTACCAAAAGACTTCGATTTGCCCAAGAACTTTTAATTCCATTTTATCGTCGAACGAGTCAAAGATTATCATGTATGATGTAAAGGGATCACACCAATGTGTAATACGGCCACATAATACCAAATACCATCCGAAGTATTCAATATAAACCGTAAAGCATGGAGGCTCCAAAATTATAGTCTTCGCATGCTTTTCTTCTTTCTTTCGAAGCTTCCGATCTTGCCGTTTGGATTGTTCAAGAATTATGTGGGTGAAATTCTACGAGAGTCCCATCTCTTGTTCAGGCAGATTTGGCTAATTCTGTAACTTATCTCAGACCTTACTACGTTTAGGGCGGTGGTTACGATATGCATTTTAAGGGGTCAGAGGAAAAGAGTGTGTGGCCACAGGAACGTCAACTAATAAAAAAGTATCGTGCTAAAATCGAAATTTTTCAATATATCGTTTATACGCATCTACACACGATGCAGACGAAAAGGATAAGGACTCCTTCTATGAAAAACTAGAAAAGACATACGATGACTGTCCTTCTATAATATTAAAATCATACTGGGCGAATTTAACGCCAGGATTTGCAAGGAAGGATTCCTCAGTCCTTCGGTCGGAAATCTTAGCCTTCACGGTGTAATGTTTCGCAATGAATTAGGGCTTATTGACTTCGAAACGGCTCAAAATATGGTAATTTGCAGCACCAGGTTCCATCATAAGCTCTACATCAACACACTTCGCTGGCTCCTGATCGAAGAACACCTGAATGTGGGCACTCTATGGGGTCCAAATATTGATTATGACTACTACCTTGTGACAGCCGATTTACGTACACGCTTCTATCCAGCAAAGAAATGGGGACATTAACACAAGAAAGGTTAGTCGTCGAAAAGTTACTCACGAAAAAGACGTCTAATGATTACTCCACTGGGCTCTCACACCTGCTTACTGAAAGGAGCATATTTTTCTCTCATTACTTACCACCGCTGCTAACACCATAGGTTTCCAGGGAGCCCTCTAAAACAATTGGTAGGATGAGGAATGACGCGCTCTCCCTGAAAAGGATGAGCCGTCTATAGGACTACACTGCGTATGGGCGCGCCAACGCGTGGTATATTGGAGCGTTATCGTGAGGCGAAGGAGGAAGAGAGACTCCTATTTAGAAGAAAAAAACGTGAGGCATAACAGCGTAAGTGCGAGGAGCTTCGGATGCTGGCTGATAGGAATAAAGCCCCTTAAATTCTAACTGACGTACAGAGTGTGCTTAAATTGTGTAGGGAATACTTCTCCTCATTGCTAGCTAGCGGAGGAAGGACGAACCCGATATTCCAATCGCCGATAATGGAGAACATATTCCATCACCCGACTATGGCGAAGAGGCAATGGCAATTACAAGGCACCAGATAATTACGGAACACCCGCCGAGCTGCTTAAACATGGAGGCGATGAGTTTGTAAAAAGCATGTTATGCAAAATATAATCGGATCGACGCATGCTTCCGGATTGAAATTTAATACTGTTTTCACACAGAAACTTAATGATCTCATTTCACCTGCTAATGAAATCGTAAATTTTTTGCTTTCACACAAAGTAACTGCTCGATTAGTATGAAGGATGAGACAGACAATCATGGCGGAACGATACAAGGTGGGAGCATGGTGACATACCTACAAACAAAAAAAATTCCATGTACTTGTAAATTCGATGGACAAATGTCAAAATCGTACTGCGCCGGTAGTTGATGTATCAAATCAAATAAAAAAGGTTATAATCAGCTGTTCGATGCGGCCACCTTGTATCGTTCCGCCATGCAGACAATGACATTTGCTTTGACAAATGACATTTTTAAGCAGAAGCGGAACGCTGCCAAAAGAGTTGCATTGTGCTTTTGACTTCATTAGGCATTCGATTAGCTACTAATGAAATAATAATAGATTCGAATTTTGTAGGGAAGATTGAGCTCAATAAGCGTCTTAATGTAGAAAATTGCCTTTATTATTCAATAAGCCGTCTGTGTGAAAATAGTATAAGTGTGGTTTTCCCATATCCACGAGAAAGGCAATCCCACAAGTCGCGTCAATTATCCGCCGAATCATCTTGCTCAATATCGCGTACAAGATTATATCTAGCGTACTGTGCCAAAGTCTGAAGCCCATAATCAACAAAGTTATTAATTATCGGTGCGGCTTCTGACATGGTAAATCTACTATCTGGAGAAGACTCACAACAAGAGAATCGATACTCACCATCTTTTTGCCGACTTCAAATGAGCCTTGACAGCGCGAGAAGAAGTTTGCATGCTGCTATGTCTGAATTTTAGTTCCCTGCAAAGTAAATAAGGCTCTGCTAAATTACGTTGAGCAACACCACCAGATCCGGGATTTAGAAGAACCTCTCCATGCTATTCGAAACCAAACGAGGCTTCAGACAAGGAGTCTCGCTTTCGTGCGATTTCTTTAACATAATGCTGGAGAAGATAATTCTAGCAGCACAACTAAACCGCGATGATGCAGTCCATAATAATAGCGTACAGTTACTGGCATATGCTGATGATATTGACTGAACAAGCACGCTGTGAGTTCTGCCTTCTATGGATCAGATAAAAAAGCAAAAAAAGAGGGCCTTGCGGTGAATGAGGACAAGAGGAAGTACTTGCTGTCATCCAAGAAAGAATCGGCGCTTTCGCGCCTTGGCAACCACGTCACTGTTGACGGATATAAATTCGAGACTGAAGGAATTCGCCTTTTTCGGAACCAGCATAAACAGCAAAACCAATGTCAGCTTAAAAATAAAAGGAGGAATAAATAATTCTTTTTTCAACAAGTGCTACTTTGGGCGACCGCTTAAGCTGAGATGAGCAGCAAAATTGTATGTTATCGAACAGCGGCAAAAAACTGGAGCATTGAGAACCGGACAGTAGACACCAAAATTAGTATAATTGGGGAATATGTTTATTTGTGGTTCTTGCTAAGAGAAATATAACAAACACATACACATATTACCCTTTTGTCGTTTTTGCTTTACACAGAGAAGCGGTAGCTTGAATTATCTCAGATGCGAAAGTCGACGTCGAAATTGGTATAATTATATCATATATATATATATTTGTGGGTTTTTCTAAGAGAATAATTACTTGTTCTAACAAACATATACATATTAAACCCAACTTTAACCAAATTTCGAATACTCTTTATTTTTGTGGTACTCTTTTATTATTGCAAAGAGAATCACCAGCTCTAATCATGTCAGGTACAAGAAAGTTACCCCGTGTACACCATATTCCCAGTATTATCTTTGCTTCACACCAGTGCCTTTGCAAGAGAAAGAGATAACGTTGTTGAAAGTTGAATAAATACGATTAGTATTCAAAGCGTTCTCACATTCAAAGCATTTAGAATTCAACATATCCACTCGCTGTATGTGTTTGGCGAAAATTCACCATTTCATGGTAAAGTGAAAAGTTTGTAAAGCTAATGCATTGCACATGGTACTAGCATACTCAATCTCACCATGTCGCACAGTGTACATTTTTACTGATTTAGAATGCCAAAATTCTATAAAATCAATCTCGTTCGTAGATAAGTGTTCAGATCTAGTGATATTTCATGTTTTTTGAAATACATAAATACAAATGAATAAATAAATACGAGATGCGATAACCTCCAAAGAGATTTAGGCCAATCTTCTTTTCCAATTTGCATCGTGCTCCTCTGATTTTTTCTACAAATTGGCGGCACGGGACCTACATATGTACATGTTTAATGCGTCATCCGAACGGCATCTACAAGGCAGGTGAATTTTCACTGAAAAACTTTTCATTACAGAAATGCATTCGAAGTGCTTGCCAAATCACTGCCGAAAGGGACGCCGTTCAGAAAAATTTTTTTCCAATTGAAAAACTTTTTTCAAATTTTCGAATTGCTTTGCCTGGCACTTAACCCCAGGATCTTCCGTGTTGTAGGCGGATCACGCTACCACCACACCCCGGCTGCGACTTATTTTTAATATAAATAATTTTTTATCTACATAACTATTACACCCAACTACATAAAACGCTCTGTTTAAATTTTCTGTCAAAAATTTATCATATAGATAACTTTTATGAGAGCAATAGAAATTGAAAATACTGCTTCAAAAGCTTACTCGTTTTGCAAGTTAGTTAGTGACGTTTACACACACGTTTCAAATTGTCGTAACTCATGGTTATTTCGGTTAGGTCAAAAAATTCAGTTGGTTTCGTGCTTTAATAAAATGTTGTGCTTAGTTGGTAAAGATTTTTAACACAGTGTCCTGACGTTTTCAAAAACACATTTTCTCCACTTTTCTAGTCACCGTTACAAACGTTTCCAACACTCTATCACGCAAGTTTTTCTTATGAGCTTTGAAACAAATTTCGAGGAATCGCTATGAGTATTTCTTTAAAGCGGTGTTAGCAAATTATAGCAACATTTTATTCCAGTATTTGAAACACAGAATCCTAAAAGTTTTTTTGGTGCTAAGAAATGGAAGAAACTCCTCGGACACCATACAAGTTTCTCGCAATAAAATATCAAAGACAGTATTGAATCATAAAAAAATAAGTGATATTTTCCTTTGCTAGTCTTGCGAAAAACATTTCAAATTTGGAATACAAAGTATAAGAGCTATTAAGGATACTCAATTCATTGGATCGATAAACCTTAAATTCGGCGTTGACGTGTAGGCGATTTTCTGGTCACCATAATTTCCATTGGATCTAATGAGCATGTATGGTCACTAGCGAAAGTATGTCAATGAAAGGGCATCCATTTCAGAGATATTGTGTTTTAAAAATGTATTTCGATCACGGATCTTATAACACGACACAGGTCCAGGGGATGTATTCAGTAAGTGCGAGTTTTGATATGTTCATTTTTATTTCAAACAAATAATATGAAGAAAAAGTGTACATTTTAAAAGTCGCACTTACTAGATGTACACCGATATCACAAGAAAACGTTCGAGAAATTTTTTTATTATCCACTTGTTAGCCAAACTAGAAAATTTTTTATTTAGAAATGTTTATTATACTCAGCGTGCTTTGTACACAGAGTATATCCACTTTGATTGGATAACGGTTGGTTGTACAGGTATAAAGAATCAAGATAGATATAGACTTCCATATATAAAAAGCATCAGTGTCGAAAAAAAATTTTATTGAGCCATGTCCGTCCGTCCGTCCGTCCGTCTGCCCTTAACACGATAACTTGACGAAATATTGAGATATCTTCACCAAATTTGGTACACAAGCTTATCTGGGCCCGAAATAGATTGGTGTAGAAAATGAGCGAAATCGGATGATAACCACGCCCACTTTTTATATATATAACATTTTGAAAAACACAAAAACCTGATTATTTAGTAAATAATACACCTAGAATGTTGAAATTTGAAGTGTGGACTGATATTGATAGTCTTGATAAAAATTTAAAAAAATGTTTTTAAATGGGCATGGCACCACCCACTTGCGATAAAATCAATTTTACAAATATGATTAATCATAAATCAAAAATCGTTAAACCTATCGTAACAAAATTCAGCAGAGGGTTGCTTTTACTATAAGGAATGCTTTGAAAAAAAAATTAACGAAATCGGTTAAGGACCACGCCCACTTTTATATAAAAGATTTTTAAAAGGGTCGTAGAACAGAATAATAAGCTATATCTTAGCGAAAAAGAGCTTTATATCAATGGTATTTCATTTCCCAAGTGGATTTATAACAAAAATAGGAAATACTTCAAATTAAAAAAAATGGGCGTGGAACCCCCCCTTTTAATGCTGAGCAATTTTCTATGTTTCGGGAGCCATAACTCGAAGAAAAATTAACGAATCGTAATAAAATTGGGTACACAAATTTTCCCTATAATAGAAAATATTTCTAGTAAAAATGGACGGGATCGGTTAAAGACCACGGCAACTTAGATATAAAAACAAGTTGAAAAGGGTCTTAGACTAGAATAATAAGCTATAACTTAGCAAAAAATAGTTTGAATCAATGATATTTCACTTACCAAATTCTATTGTAAGAGGAAATGGGGAGACATTTTTTTTAAACGGGCGGTGCCACGTGTTATGTAGAAAAGTAAATTACATATATGAAACGAAATGTGCAATTGAATCTCACGCTGAGTATATAATGTTCGGTTACACCCGACACCTTTACTTGTTTTTCTTTGTTATTATTCATTTTCTCTATAAATATACGTGCTGCAATCCTAAATTAAAGCGTGCAAGTGCTCCTTGAGCATTTTTTTGACCAAGGAAATCTTTGCACATTTCAATTGATGCACGCTAGTCGCATCTTATTGTGAAGAAAATAAATAGTAAGAATATTTTCAAATAAAAAACCTTCGGTTTTGGATTAAAATGTAACAATAAAAAGGCCTTTAGCGTGCGCTTAAATGGTAAACAAATAAGTGAAGCTATCATCAATATAGACTAAGAAGAAGATGAAATGAATTTTTGCTAGGTTTTTATTCCTGATATATTATTATTATATTATTAAATTTAAAGAACTCAATATAAATATGTTTTCAAAACATATCAGGCATGAGAACTAAGGCCTCTGCTGTATTTGCTGCTACCTCTAGTGAAGATCACGATTTGATAGTTCTTGTTGAGACGTGGCTTACTGCGGACTTTTTAGTAATGAATTTTTTGATAAAAATTTGTATAATATATACCGCGAAGATCGTGATAGTTAAGTACAGGACTATAAGGCGGTGGAGGAGTGCTAATTGCTGTAAGAAAAGGCCTACAAACCTCGGAGGTTCCTCTTAATATCGCTGATACTTCTATTGATCAGCTTATAATCAGTATTTTTATTTATTTATTTAAAATTATATTCGACTCAAAAACAGAGCGGTCGACTGCTAAAAATTTAAAGTATAATATATATATAGTATATATAAGATTAATATAAGTGTTCCAGTGGCGGGTCGTCGTGAGGAGCTTCGAAGGGAGCTCACGTGAGGTGCTCAGAAAGGAGCTTGGTGCCCATAAGGCGGCTGACGAGACGTGCACATAAAGGAGCCCGATACCAAGTAGGGAGAACGGGCGAACCGGTTAAAGTACCGAAGGCAAAACAGAATGTCTACTTGTCAGTGTTTTTTATATACCACCAAATAGTGTGGATAGTGTTTATGAAAATCACGTTAATAATATAATGCATCTTTCGAGCACTTAAACAAAATCGTATGGAATTATCTTGCAGGTGAGAAAACTCTCATACCTACTAATGTCAATCAAGCTAGCGAAATGTACTTAGATGATAACTTTTATAGTTTACAGTTAGTTCAAATCAAGGATTTTGAAAATACGTTAGGCAAAATCCTCGATCTTATATTTGTTAGTAATGATCTTAATTATAATTTAATTCGTTCTCTCTGCCCGTTATCTGATACTGATAAACATCATGTACCATTGATATTGGAAATTAAGTTTTATGGATTTGGAAATATTAAACTCAATAATGAAGTTGGTTTCAATTATAGCCGATGTGAATTTGCCTTCATCAATAATTTGATTTCAAATATTGACTGGCAGCCTCTTTTTAATAATCGCAAACTTTCAGACTGATTTGACTTATTCAAAAGTAATATCTCGGAAATAATTAATATTAATATTCCTCGCTTCCCGGCAAGGGTTTACAAGTTGTCGTGATATACCAAAAGCTTAAAGACTCCAAAAATGTTGGGTAATAAATATCATAAACTTTTTAAAAAATCCGGAAGTCCCGAACTCAAGCAACAATATCTGAATTACGTGAAGGAGTTTAATTGTCTTGATAAGTTTCTGTACAATCGATATATTCTCAATTTCGAAAATAATATCAAATCGAATCCAAAATCGTTTTGGAATTTCATTCGCTCCAAACAATCGGTTTCAACAATGCCGTTGTCTGAGTCTTACAAGGGAAAGAACTCATCATTTTCTAGTGATTCAGCCAATTTATTTGCAGAATTTTTTAAAGCAAACTTTGCTACTGATGAGCTGTGGAATGACGATAGGGATATGTTGATTGAGATATCGTCTTGTTTCGACTTCTCCTCATTAGTTCTAGATATTGATGATATTATCTTAAGTATTCAGACGATCAAGAGCTACAAGCAATGTGATTTTCAAGAATTTTCATATTTTTTTCTGAAGCAATGTGTAGCTTCCGTTGCAGAGCCCTTGCTGCATATATTTAATTTATCATTAAAGTCTGGTATATTTTTGGATGAAAGGAAAACTACTTTTATTCAAGCTATTCATAAAAGTGGTAGTAAAACTGACGTTTCAAACTATCGGCCAATATCGAAGATACCTGTAATTTCAAAACTTTTTGAGAAAACGGTGATGTTTAAATTATCGTCCGTAGTTAAGCTTTAATTAGCCCCTGTCAGCATGGCTTCTTTCCGGGGCGTTCAACAGTAACTAATCTGGTGGTTTTTTCGAATTACTGCATCTCGTTTTTACTCATGGTTGTTAAGTTGACTGCATATATATGGGCATATCCAAAGCTTTTGACAGAGTTTGGCACAAATCTCTTTTGGCTCAATTGTGAAAAATGGGTTTCCACTCAACATTTTTACGATGGATTTATTCATACTTATCCAATAGGATACATTTTGTTTTTATTGATAACGTAAAGCCATCACCTTACGTAGTAACCTCAGGTGTGCCCCAAGGTATTATCCTTGGTCAGCTTTTCTTTATTCCCCTTATCAATGATGTAAGTGCTTGTTTCAAGCAATGCAATTATTTCCTTTACGATGATGATTTGAAAATTTTTTTTCAGAATCAAGAACGAGTCTGATACTCTCATACTACAATCTGAGTTAAATAATTTTAATGAGTGGTGCTGTAAAAATAAGCTTGCGCTGAATGCCAACAAATGTTATTACATAACTTGTTCTAAATTATGTAATAAATTGATTTCGTCTTACAATGCCTATAATAAGCCGTTACTTAGGGTGAATAAAATTCGGAATTTAGGTGTTGTATTTGATTCGTCTTTTACATTCACCGAGCACTTAAATTTTATTATCCCCAAAGCATATTCCCTACTGGCCTTTATTAAAAGAAATGGATCCAAGTTTAAGGACCCATATACCAAAAAACGATTATACAATGCCTATGTACGGTCAAGGCTTGAGTATGGTTCCATAATATGGAGTCCTTATTATGAGGTACACAATAAGAGAATCAAATATGTGCAAAAAATATTCACGAAGTACTGTTTATACGATATAAACTCCGATCTGCCTCTTCCTCCATATATCTCTAGGTGTAAGCTAATTAATCTTCACACATTAGAAAGTATAATAGTAATTACATCTATAATGTTTATGATATTTCCAATGGTAATATTGATTGCCCAATACTTTTAGAGTCTTTGAACTTTTATGTTTCATCACGGATTTTGCGCCAATATACTATGTTTGCAATTGATCAGTTTAGGTCTAATAACGCACTTAATGGCCCGATCACTCGCGCTCTAATTGCTATTAACTCAATCAATAATAATTATTGTATTGATTTTTCGATATCTCGTCGAAGTTTTAAAAATATGTTATTTTCCATTTTAAATTAACTTTTCTCTAAATAAACCTTATGTTTAATATAGTCTGTAAGATTCTTGTACATCATACACTGAATAAAGAAATATGAAATAAATTTTCGTCTAGCCGATGCGCAACATTTCAAACTTATTGGCTACTGAATTTTTTGATTATCTGCATGGTCTTTCTAATTTATTTAATAATTTGGGAAAAATTTAAACAACGTGACATCAGGACGGACAAGGCGACAGCTGTTTCGATTATACCTTGTAAATCTCTTCAAAGCTTTTTCTACCGGGAGTGGGATTTGAACCCGCACTCCTACGATGGTTGAAAGTGTTACAAACGCATTCAGCCACGCCATGCCTTAGTTGTTGTAAAGTTTTTCCCAATTGCCTTCTTTGCATATTTAATCTTTTACACACTGCATACTTCGTATGTAATTATGTGTTAAAGTTATGCTTGTCTGTAAGGCGGTATACAAAGAAACTTGGTATTGTTGCTGTTTTTGTTTTTTCTGCAATACGTTTAAGCAGTTTTAATCTCTTAATCTCCCTTCCACTCCCCCTTTTAAAAAAAAATAAATAAATGTAAGGCGCGATAACCTCCGAAGAGATCTAAGGCCAAGCTTCTCTTCCAATTTGCGTCGTGCTCCTCTTGATTTTTCCCTACAAATTGGCCGGACGGGACCTACATGTTTTATGCCGACTCCGAACGGCATCTGCAAGGCAGATGAGTTTTCACTGAGAGCTTTTCATGGCAGAAATACAATCGGAGCGCTTGCCAGACACTGCCGAGGGGCGACCCCGCTTAGAAAAATTTTCTTCTAATTGAAAAATCTTATTTCTAAAATTTTGATGTTGCTTTGCCCGGGAGTTGAACCCAGGGCATACGGTGTGATAGGCGGAGCACGCTACCATCACACCACGGTGGCCGCCGCTCCCCCTTTTACTTAAATTTTTATTCACTCTTCACTCTGTATTTCGGGGGTTAAGATACTTGGCTTGGATATCATACGTGGTTCCAGGCTCTGGATCAGGGACTGGTATCAGTCTTAGACCGGCCATAGTGACGAATTGTCACACGTGATTGGTTGTCACGTCCTGCACGAGGTGCCCCTGCTTCTACTGATAATGGCGGATCTAGAGAGGACAACTCGATAAAACCCGCACCCCTGAGTCATTGTGCCGAGCTCAGGGGAGGGAGGACCCTGTTAAGGGTCAAGATCGGTACTCAACGGTGACGAACCGGATTGTTAGGGACTTGATTTTGACTATGGATAGGAATTGATGACTTTGGGCTATTAGGTGCAGTATTCTGCCACCTTAGTAGGTCGGGGTGAAACCCTATCGAAATGGCTGGTAGGCTAATGCTGCACCTGCCCACGTCCCGTTAAAACCGTGGCGGGCCTCAAGGTACGTTCCGGCTCCGTCGCCGTTAAGTTGGTGGTGTAGGTGCGGTTGAAGATTTTCCCGCTTTGCGTCCGGTCTGGCTCTGAACGCATTACTCATAAGGTAATGCGTCAACCCTCGCGTGGCCTCCCTGCGCAGCATAGATAACCACGGGACCATTGAAGGGCGACTACACAATCGGCTCCGGATAGCGGCCTTGAGGGGGGACTTCTTAGAATGGACACGAAGACGAATAAAAAGGAGGGTAGGAGTGACGGCGAAAGTCGTCATGGTGCGGGGGACGCGACAGGTGCGGAGAGTGCTCCGAAGCAGGTCGCCGCCAGCCGGGAAAGCTCCCGGCGGGTCAAAAGGGCTGATCAGACGGATCAGCGCAGGGGTTTGGTTTCAAACCCCGTAGGTACGGGTAGTTCGGGTAGTGGAGGGGTGTCGAAACCGACACCCAATGTAGGCCCATATGGGGCTGTGACAGGGAAAGGCAGAGGTCCGACGAATGCGACGGAGCAGCCCAGTACTAGTAAGGAAGCCCTGTCGCGAGGAGCTTTCCCAACGGGAGCCCTGGGGTCGAAGCCTGCCGGGAAAGGTAGGCGATCGACGCCGCGTAGGAAAGCTCTGTGTGATCGGCGCTTAGCTGAGAAGATCTTGGAGTGCTACGGCGGAAGGGATGCAGCTCAGATGTCTGAGAAGCATTCCCGGACGCTGGAGTGGGCCAGGAGCGTCGTAGCTTGCGACGACCACACACCGGTGTCGAACGATGCGGGTGAGCAGCATGGTTTGGGGGCTATGAAGCGGCAAAGGTCGGATGAGCGGAATGCCTCAACGACAAAAAGGGCCCGAGGAGGTGGGGACGCAATTTCGTTTAGCGAAATCGCTAAACGTGCAGGCTCCATCACCCTCGGGGTCCTGGATAGGAGTAGGGAGGATGGTGCCATCTCCCGAGAGGAGTGGCCGTGGGTCGCCAGCGCCATATCAGCGGCCTATATGACCGCTGTTATGGAGAGCCCAGGTACGCGGCCATGCTTCGAATACTCGGGGTGGTATCATGGTTTTAGACTGATTACTTGTGCTGACGAGCGGTCGGCCTGTATCTTTAAGAAAATAATTTCTTTGGTAGGGGAGGTCTGGAGGGGGGCCAGACTCGAGGCCGTGGAACGGAGGGATCTCCCCCTTCGACCGAGGGCTCGGGTGTGGCTGCCTGCCAGGCCATCTCAGCCGGAGAAAATACTCGAACTAATGCATTACTGCAACCCGAACCTTCCGACGCATAACTGGAGGGTCCTCAGAGTAGAGGAGGCTGTTGGGCCACGTCGGCAAGTGCTTATTCTGCTAAACGCAGAGTCCACCGGTCCTCTCTCTGACACGAGGGGGGTTATCTCCTATGGCCTCGAGCGTGTGGTTCTTAAAATCTACCACGCCGATTCCAGGGGGGATGGTTCCTCTCCCACAGAGACTGTTCGGGAGGTGGAGGCGTCCGCAGGGGAGCCAGTACCCATGGTTGTGGATGCTGACTCCGCTAATTTGGACAGCGAAAGCACTGTTGACGTCCCGTCAATAGCGGGATCTGTCATCAGTGCTAGTCGTCTGGCTGATAGGGCCGAGGAGGAGCTCCTGGCCTCCGAGGGCGAATCATCGATGGCGGGATCCGTCATCAGTGTAAGTCGTCTGTTGGGGGAGGAGGAGGATATCCTAGTCTCCGAGGGCGAAGCCGCCAAGGATGGGGTGCAGAAGAAGAAGAGTGGTGTTGATGGAAATCCGTCAAATCAATCTTCAGCATTCTAAGGCGGCTTCCGCAAACTTGTTGCTCTGTCTTGAGAAAGGCGGAGTGGATATTGTCCTTGTCCAGGAGCCGTGGCTGAGTAGTAACGGCGGAAAAATTTCTGGATTAAGGACGGGAAAATTCAACACCTTGGTGCATGGGGAGGCAGGTAGGCCTAGATCCTGTGTGCTTATTAAAAAGGAATTTAAAGCTTTTATTCTCTCTAATTTCAGCAATGCTGACGTAACCACGGTCTGCCTCGAGCGAGGCAGTAGCGAATTGTGGGTGGTCTCAGCGTATATGCCCCATGGGGACGTAACGGGACCACCGCCTGTGATACTGGGCGAAATCACCGCTTAAGCAAGGCGGAGAGGTGTTGGCGTAATCATAGGTGCCGATGCTAATGCACACCATAGCATATGGGGGAGCTCGGATACGAACACCAGAGGTGAGTCTTTATTTACTTTTATTGTAGATGAGGGACTTTGTATATGTAATAGGGGGAATGACCCGACTTTTATTACTGCGGTAAGGGAGGAGGTCTTGGACCTCACCCTGGTTAGCAGAGAACTGGAAGATCGGATATCTGGATGGAGGGTTCTCAACGAGCACTCTTTCTCTGATCACCGATATATTCAGTTCTCGGTGAATGAAGAACGTCCCGGTAAAACATCTTTTAGGAACCCTAAAAGTACCAACTGGGACTTGTATTGTAGGAAGTTGGGAGAGCTATTGCCTGAGGCGCCTATCGCTGGTTCGGACCTGTCCGAATCTGAAATAGACGATCTGGTGGAAAACTTCACCTTGGCAAGCAATATCGCCTTTCAACAGTCCTGCCCACTGAAAACTTACAGGGGGAAGGGCAAGCCGCCCTGGTGGTCTGATTCCCTTGACGACCTAAGAGCGTCCAGTAGGCGGCTCTTTAATAGAGCCAGGAGGAGTAAACTACCCTCGGACTGGGAGCTCTATAAGGTGAGTCTGGGGATTTATAAATATGAAATAAGGTTAGCCAAGCGGGATTCATGGCGAAGCTTCTGCGAAAACGTAGAGGGCTGCAATGAATCCGCGAGGCTTAGAAAAATACTCTCTAGGAATCCCGCCCCTCGGGGGTATCTGAGAGATGATGGTGGGGACTGGTCGATGAGTAGCGGGGAGTCCCTGAGACTTTTACTGGACAATCATTTTCCCGATGTCCCAGTTGCGCAGGGATCTTCGCTTGCGTGGTCGGCGGTTGCTGGCCATGCAGAAATGCCTGCCATCCCACTACGGGAAAGTCAAATATCCTGGGCTATAAATTCGTTCAAGCCCTATAAGTCACCAGGTCCGGATGGCATTATTCCTCCTGCGCAACTTCAAAGGTCTTTAGGGATTTCCTGCCGCTGGTTGGCCATCATCTACACTAACTGCCTCAGGCTTAACTATATCCCTAGGTCGTGGCACACGGTTAGGGTCATCTTCATTCCGAAGGCCGGCAGGGGCTCTCATGTGTCACCTAAGGATTTCAGGCCAATCAGTCTCTCGTCGTTTCTTCTTAAGACGCTTGAGCGGCTGATTGACCTGTACCTACGAGAAAGGATACCTGGGGGGTTACTGTCGGCTTCACAGCATGCGTACTGCAAAGGCAGATCGACGGAAACGGCTCTCCATTCGATTGTAAAGCAAATAGAGGGGTCTCTAGAACATAAAGAGTATGCTCTGGGTGCCTTTCTAGACATCGAGGGTGCTTTTAACAATGTTCTGCCGGGGGCAATCGAAAGAGCTCTGGTGGGTTTAGGAGTCGAAGCGGCTCTGGTTGAATTTATTAGCAAAATCTATGCGGCAGAATTGTCGCAGCGGAGTGGGGAGGAGCCATAATAAGGAGGAAGGTGTGCAGGGGCACGCCACAGGGAGGTGTCCTATCTCCTCTGCTCTGGGTTGTGGTAGTCAACGAGCTTCTTGTGGAGCTGGAAGCCAATGGCTGTCGGGTGGTTGCCTATGCAGATGACCTCGCTATCCTAGTCAGGGGCAAATTTCTGGGCACCCTGCGCGATGTTCTGCAGGGATACCTGGATACTGTGGCTAGGTGGGCTGAATCATGTGGAGTGGCGGTCAACCCGGGAAAAACAGAATTGGTTCTTTTTACAAGGAGATATAAGATACCCGACTTCAGAACTCCTTCGATTGGAGGGGTACCGTTGGTACTTACTGACAGGGTTAAATATTTGGGAATTGTTCTGGACAAGAAGCTGTCCTGGAGGCCCAATGTGGAAGATAGGGCCAGGAAGGCCGCGGTTGCCTTGTACTGCTGCAGGGGGGCTATCGGAAAGAGATGGGGGCTCTCGCCAGGAGTAGTACACTGGCTTTATGAGATGGTGGTCAAACCGATTCTGCTATATGGGGTGCTGGTCTGGTGGAAAGCACTGGACACGGCGAGCACCTCCAAAATGCTAGTGTCAGTGCAACGGACGGCGCTTATCCGCATCAGTGGCGCTATGAGAACAACACCTACCTTGGCACTGAATGTCATGCTGAATATACATCCAGTAGATATTGCGGGAAAGGCAGCCGCGGCCCGGTCGTTGGTCAGGCTTCGTGATATGGGTTATATGCTTTCTGATTTCGGACACTCTAGCCTTCTTACTAGTTTCGACTTTATCCCGGACAGGACGGACTATTGCATGCCGGTGGCCGCTCCCTATACAACCTTCACCCCAGTCATTCCCCCGAGGGAGGAGTGGAGAAGAGGAATTATCTGGGGCATGGGACCGGTTAACTTGATCACGGATGGGTCGAAGTTGGACGGAAAGGTTGGCGGGGGGGTCTTTTGTCAAGAGCTAAATGTAAGCCGCAAGTTTAAGTTGGCTGATCACTGCAGTGTATTCCAAGCGGAAGTTGCTGCGATTAAGGATGCGGTGGATGAAATGCTATCCAGCGCTACTACGGTTAGGGAATTTAACATCTACTCTGATAGCCAAGCGGCTATAAAGGCCTTGAGCTCAACTACAGTGCGATCGAGGGTGGTCTGGGAGTGCCTGACCACACTTGCGATTGCATCGAATTATTTTACAATTAAGATTATCTGGGTCCCGGGCCATAGTGATATTCCGGGTAACTGTCAAGCGGATCTCTTAGCCCGAATCGGTACAACGGAACCGGATGAAGATGGCTGTAGGGATTTCGGGATTCCGCTAGCCACCTGTGGATTGCTCTTCCATAGCTGGGCCTCGAGTCAGCTCAGCAAACGTTGGGCGGACACTACGTCTTGTAGGATATCAAGATCTTTCTGGCCGAAAGTGGATGGCAGGAGGTCTGCTGACATAATTGGGTTCACTAAGGCTCACCTATCGATGGTCATTGGGGTTTTGATAGGGCACTGTCCCATGGGTATCCATGCGGTACGTCTCAATATATTGGAAACTCCATCCTGCTGCAGCTGTATGGAGGATGATGAGGTGGAATCACCAAATCACTTTATGCTTGACTGCCCAGCTTTTGCCAGAACTAGGCGAAAGTATTTTGGTCGTGACTCACTTGGATCTCCCGAGGAGCTATCCAAGGTTGAGATCGGGATCATTCGGAACTTTATCGTTGCTACCCAACGATTCTCTAAGTAGTTATATCTACGTCACCGTTAGTTTAGTTTATTATATGTGGTATCACAACGGACCGTCATGTTGTCCAAGTGAGCTTCCTCTCATCAGGGAAGCTACCACCCAACCTAACCTAACCTAACCTGACTCTGTATTTCTCTTTTTCTGCGTCTCTTTCCCCCTCTTCGTCTTTTCAATTACTTCATTTCCGCTCCATCTATACCTATCTCTCTATCTTCGTCCAACTCTATCTCTTGCTCCTTCCCTATTTTCTTGTATCTCTAGTTCTTATCCAGCCCTTGTTCCCAGTCCCAGTCCCAGTACCAGTCCCAGTCGGTTCCTGCTCCATTTCCCGGAAAAAGTATTGTAAATACTTATGTAGGCAAAGAACTACGTATATACCAATGTTCAGGCAAATCGAACAGTGAATATAATTTGTGCGAATAGATGGGTCTCTGGTCCAATTCCCGGAAATAAATTTCACAGGAACGCTATCCTATCCTTCAAGTTAGCTTGAACGGTGTGCAAATTTGATTAAAATCGGTTAGATAGTTTAGGAGTCCACTGCGCACAAACAACGTGACACGAAAATTATATACATATATTAAGATTAAGATTACATTATCTGATGATGAACACGCATTTAGGGTCAGAGCTTTGCGGGTAAGTGAAGACATCGTGGATATCAGTCCTGAGCCCAAGTTGTGATTAATGAAGACTAGTGAAGTATTAAATCTGATGAAAGATAAATGGCTAGAGATTTTCATACTGATTGCTAATTGGAACCTGCACTGGAAGACGACGATGAAGTTTTTTTCTATTTTAAACACATGTTAAATAACATTAAACCAATTAATTAATAATTAAAATTATTGTTATAACTCCCATTTGGTTTAACCTTGGCAGATTATATTACATCCACAGGAGATTGTTCGCTGGGCTAACTGGCGTCAATCGGTAATATCGAGGAAACGTAATTCATTTTACACCTGATCCTGCCAGCGTCCCAGGCCGCCCTTTTCCTCTGCTTTCATAGGCGGGTTCCGATAAGAATACTTTTTTATCCAGAGTATTATCTTTCATTCGCATAACATAACCTAGCCAGCGTTGTCGCTATGTTTTTATTCGAGGGACTAGACCTCGTCATCAAATCTTCTTCGGTACTTACCGTCGACGACGGGAAAGGCCCATAACTCTTTCGAAGAACTTTTCTCTCGAATAATCCATGATCCGCCCTATCTCATGATCCATGCCTTTGCATCATGTAGTAGGACAAGTACGATAAGTGACTTGTAGATCATGATCTTCGTTTGCCGAGAGAGGATTTTACTTTTCAATTGTATCGAAACTAGTGTGTTCGTCTTTCTCTTATTCTTGGTACTTGGGTTTTTAATATGACGTAGACATCCAATAATTAACAATATTAAAAAAATGCACACTCATAATTCTGGCAAGAGGTTGACGATATATCAAATTAAGCAGGGATTTAATATAATTTCTAAAAAAAAACTGCATAAAGGGATTTTTACATGTTACAAGGTCGCACTTCAATACGGCATTCCCAAAGGCGCTGCGTGTGAGCATCGAGTTGCCGTATTTACCATGGTAAACCTCGAGTTGCATCCATAGTGCCCTAACTTTCTGGTTAATCTAAAGATGATATATAAATAAGAGAAGTGAACATCGCATGAAATTCGACAATTTCACCTTCTGTGGTTTGCATGTAATCGTATAAATCTGCGAAACGTAAAAATCTATACATATACCAGCTCAGTTAGAACCATGTAAATTTCTGTCAAAGACGCATTTTAAATATAGCAACTCGCAAAAAAAGGAAAATGCTTAGATATTTAAATCGTGGTATTTTTTTGTTTTCTACACAAGCAAATTGTTGTGTAAATTTAACAAGTTTGCGTAGATTTTGTTTATGTTTAGTTACTTACTCAATTGATGCTTAACCGTTTGAACGGTTATGGCCGTCCAACAAGTCGCATCAGTTTTCAATTGGTACCAGCATTGGAATTTATAACATTTTGCATCCGGTTTTTCGAGCGGAGTTGGGCCGCTACCTTCCTCTGCGGGGGTTCCGTTAAAAATTACCTACTCCGTCCTAAGTTACATTTCTTGGCAGGATTGTTTCTTCGCTGGATTTCTAGGCTGACGATGTTGTTTGTGTTAATGCTGGTTCCCAAATAAATGAAATCTTTTACAATTTCGAACGGGGGTGTGGTTGCTAATACTCAAATGCGCTGACTCTCTGCTTTGTAACTGCAGATGTTTCATTGTTGCATGCATGTTTATATTTAATTGATAAACCTTTTCAATATATACGGCTTAAGGACCTGACAAAGTTACCATAGCCACAACTATATTTTTACAAATCCATATTTATTGGCAATTAATTATTGAGGCCTTAACTTGGGATTATATTGCATTGCGACGTGACGTGGCGAGAGTGTTTGTCAACAAATCCAGCAGCGAGGGAGTGCGGGTTCAATCCGCGAGAAAAGGATTTGAAGAAATTTACTAATCGATTGTCCGTCCTGATGTTCCGTTGCAGAAATTTGTTCCAAACTATGTATTCAATAGGGAAAAAACAAAAATTGCTTTAACAATTTTTCATACAGCATGCAATAGGGTTCCTCAACTCAACCTGTCGTTGTACTACTGTACAATACAGGCAAAAGTTGGCTTTGAAGAAAATTTTCTGATGCAATTTCTTGATTGCTTTTTTTAATATCAAAGATGCGAGTTTTGTAAAATTGTCAAAAGTTGAAAACTTCGTGTAAATGGTAAGAAAAAATATACAAGCCCACGTTTTTTGTTGTGTTTTTGTTATATCTTTATTAAAAATATTTT
The DNA here is from genome assembly GCF_040869045.1 of Eurosta solidaginis. Lineage (NCBI taxonomy): Eukaryota > Metazoa > Arthropoda > Insecta > Diptera > Tephritidae > Eurosta > Eurosta solidaginis. Next base: position 186,153,725 of record NC_090320.1, on the reverse strand, counting down.
TAAATTAGAATAGAAGAAAGAAAAAATTTAGACAACTGCCAAAGCTCGTTGTATGGATCCATTTCGGGAACTGCTAAACTCCTTCATCGGCAACGTTTAGGCGCCGCTGCTATAAGCATTCAGCTATCACAGCGGTTGTTTATTTGCCTTCAATATTTCTACTTCTTATTCGGTTCTTGCCAATTGACATTCACAACTCTGCGACATCTGTTACAGAATAGTCCCGAAATGGATCCATACAACGAGCTTTGGTAGTTGTCTAAATTTTTTCTTTCTTCTATTCTAATTAAAATTTTTTTTCAAATAAGAAAAAATATATCAAAACAATAATAATGATAAAATAATTATTCTTAGGCCTTGAGCTCGATTCAAACTCGCCATCTTACAAATCAGTAGGCCGATATAACAACAAAAATTGCTTATTAAAAATAATTGTATTAATTTTTTGTCTTTAAGACCAAGTTTTTTATTTTTGTAAAATGTATATTTTACAAGTTATATTATATTAAATTATTATACTCTATTTACTTTGTTATTTCAAATTACTCGTTTTCTATGTATAATAATTTAATATAATATAACATGTAAAATATAGATTTTACAAAAATAAAAAACTTGGTCTTAACGGCAACAAATTAATATAATAATTAATTATTTACAGACCAGTAAAACTAAACATAACATTTATTAAAAATAGTTATAGAAATTGAAGTACACCAGTAGTTGAGGTGTAAAACTCAGCTATATTCTTATAACTTTAAACGAGCAATTCTTGTATATTTGTATATTTGTATAGCCGAACGATATCGGGAACGGCTCAACCGATTTAAATGAAATTTGGCACAGAGATAAAAGCCGTGTTTTTCTTACACGCGTATACGTTTCGTTTGCGCGTGAAAAAAACGCCTATCCTCGCTTAGATAATGCTTAGGAGACCCATCTAGCGGCTGTGGTTGAACAACTAGTTACAGCAACAGGGTGTACTGAAAAGCGGAGACACAGCCCTCTGTTGTATTTCTGTGTATAACATATAGCTGAATCAGTTGTGATAAATAGTGGACGCGCATAGAATATATAGAATTAGTGCAGAGGGTGAAACATAGACACATATTTCAGTTACATCTGAGTATAATGCGTATTGAAATTTAGTAGTACTAATTTTATGCGTAGCAATTTTGGAGGTGTATTTGAAATTTGTCGCTTAGCAGTCCATATAAAGTTTAAGCGTAAACGTATATAGATGAGAAAAAAAAACACAGCTAATGTATGACCTTCTAAGACTCTCTACCTAGGTATTGCCACTCAAAATGTTTCACAAGGTTGCCACCTATTCGAAATTAAAAAAAACTGCATGAGATATGCCGATATGGGTATCAGACGAATGGTATTTCACTCCGCATCACATTAGGGACATTTTTGAGTAGGGTTGCCACCTATTCGAAATTCAAAAAAAATTGCATGAGATATGCCGATATGGGTATCAAACGAAAGGTATTTCACTCCGCATTACAATAGGGACATTTTTGAGTAGGGTTGCCATTTGGGGTTGCCACCTATTCGAAATTAAAAAAATAGCATGACATATGCCGATATGGGTATCAAACGAAAGGTATTTCACTCCGCAATACAATAGGGACATTTTTGAGTAGGGTTGCCATTTAGGGTTGGGGTAGTTAGACGAAATAGTACTCTATATACTCATATTCTATTAAAGCTTTAAAGGAGAACATTAAATCATTCAAGGTTCGAATCGAGCTCAAGGCCAGAACAATAATTTTTTTCTAATGATAATTATTGTTATTTTTTAATTTTTCTAAATTTGAAAAATTGAATTTTGTTTTTGGAATAGTAAGTAGAAAATTTTCCAGACAACCTGCCATAGCTGCGCAGATAGATCCATTTCGAAGGGTGCTAAGCCTTCATCATCAGTACGCTTTAGGCATGCTGCGCTAACCATTTAGCTATACAGCGGTGGTTTGTTTGACTGGCAAATTTGCTACTTCTATTCCTTTTTTACCAACTATATTTATTCAGTGTTGCGCCATCTGGTGCAAAGCACTGATAATGCTGGATTTTTGTTTATTGTCAATTACTTTGTTTGACATTCCCAAGTGCTCATGGTTTATTAACAATTGTTTTTGTTTTTATCGGCCTATTGATAAATCATTCAAGGTTCGAATCGAGCTCAAGGCCAGAACAATAATTTTTTTCTAATGATAATTATTGTTATTTTTTAATTTTTCTAAATTTGAAAAATTGAATTTTGTTTTTGGAATAGTAAGTAGAAAATTTTCCAGACAACCTGCCATAGCTGCGCAGATAGATCCATTTCGAAGGGTGCTAAGCCTTCATCATCAGTACGCTTTAGGCATGCTGCGCTAACCATTTAGCTATACAGCGGTGGTTTGTTTGACTGGCAAATTTGCTACTTCTATTCCTTTTTTACCAACTATATTTATTCAGTGTTGCGCCATCTGGTGCAAAGCACTGATAATGCTGGATTTTTGTTTATTGTCAATTACTTTGTTTGACATTCCCAAGTGCTCATGGTTTATTAACAATTGTTTTTGTTTTTATCGGCCTATTGATAAATCATTCAAGGTTCGAATCGAGCTCAAGGCCAGAACAATAATTTTTTTCTAATGATAATTATTGTTATTTTTTAATTTTTCTAAATTTGAAAAATTGAATTTTGTTTTTGGAATAGTAAGTAGAAAATTTTCCAGACAACCTGCCATAGCTGCGCAGATAGATCCATTTCGAAGGGTGCTAAGCCTTCATCATCAGTACGCTTTAGGCATGCTGCGCTAACCATTTAGCTATACAGCGGTGGTTTGTTTGACTGGCAAATTTGCTACTTCTATTCCTTTTTTACCAACTATATTTATTCAGTGTTGCGCCATCTGGTGCAAAGCACTGATAATGCTGGATTTTTGTTTATTGTCAATTACTTTGTTTGACATTCCCAAGTGCTCATGGTTTATTAACAATTGTTTTTGTTTTTATCGGCCTATTGATAAATCATTCAAGGTTCGAATCGAGCTCAAGGCCAGAACAATAATTTTTTTCTAATGATAATTATTGTTATTTTTTAATTTTTCTAAATTTGAAAAATTGAATTTTGTTTTTGGAATAGTAAGTAGAAAATTTTCCAGACAACCTGCCATAGCTGCGCAGATAGATCCATTTCGAAGGGTGCTAAGCCTTCATCATCAGTACGCTTTAGGCATGCTGCGCTAACCATTTAGCTATACAGCGGTGGTTTGTTTGACTGGCAAATTTGCTACTTCTATTCCTTTTTTACCAACTATATTTATTCAGTGTTGCGCCATCTGGTGCAAAGCACTGATAATGCTGGATTTTTGTTTATTGTCAATTACTTTGTTTGACATTCCCAAGTGCTCATGGTTTATTAACAATTGTTTTTGTTTTTATCGGCCTATTGATAAATCATTCAAGGTTCGAATCGAGCTCAAGGCCAGAACAATAATTTTTTTCTAATGATAATTATTGTTATTTTTTAATTTTTCTAAATTTGAAAAATTGAATTTTGTTTTTGGAATAGTAAGTAGAAAATTTTCCAGACAACCTGCCATAGCTGCGCAGATAGATCCATTTCGAAGGGTGCTAAGCCTTCATCATCAGTACGCTTTAGGCATGCTGCGCTAACCATTTAGCTATACAGCGGTGGTTTGTTTGACTGGCAAATTTGCTACTTCTATTCCTTTTTTACCAACTATATTTATTCAGTGTTGCGCCATCTGGTGCAAAGCACTGATAATGCTGGATTTTTGTTTATTGTCAATTACTTTGTTTGACATTCCCAAGTGCTCATGGTTTATTAACAATTGTTTTTGTTTTTATCGGCCTATTGATAAATCATTCAAGGTTCGAATCGAGCTCAAGGCCAGAACAATAATTTTTTTCTAATGATAATTATTGTTATTTTTTAATTTTTCTAAATTTGAAAAATTGAATTTTGTTTTTGGAATAGTAAGTAGAAAAATTTTCCAGACAACCTGCCATAGCTGCGCAGATAGATCCATTTCGAAGGGTGCTAAGCCTTCATCATCAGTACGCTTTAGGCATGCTGCGCTAACCATTTAGCTATACAGCGGTGGTTTGTTTGACTGGCAAATTTGCTACTTCTATTCCTTTTTTACCAACTATATTTATTCAGTGTTGCGCCATCTGGTGCAAAGCACTGATAATGCTGGATTTTTGTTTATTGTCAATTACTTTGTTTGACATTCCCAAGTGCTCATGGTTTATTAACAATTGTTTTTGTTTTTATCGGCCTATTGATAAATCATTTAAGGTTCGAATCGAGCTCAAGGCCAGAACAATAATTTTTTTCTAATGATAATTATTGTTATTTTTTAATTTTTCTAAATTTGAAAAATTGAATTTTGTTTTTGGAATAGTAAGTAGAAAATTTTCCAGACAACCTGCCATAGCTGCGCAGATAGATCCATTTCGAAGGGTGCTAAGCCTTCATCATCAGTACGCTTTAGGCATGCTGCGCTAACCATTTAGCTATACAGCGGTGGTTTGTTTGACTGGCAAATTTGCTACTTCTATTCCTTTTTTACCAACTATATTTATTCAGTGTTGCGCCATCTGGTGCAAAGCACTGATAATGCTGGATTTTTGTTTATTGTCAATTACTTTGTTTGACATTCCCAAGTGCTCATGGTTTATTAACAATTGTTTTTGTTTTTATCGGCCTATTGATAAATCATTCAAGGTTCGAATCGAGCTCAAGGCCAGAACAATAATTTTTTTCTAATGATAATTATTGTTATTTTTTAATTTTTCTAAATTTGAAAAATTGAATTTTGTTTTTGGAATAGTAAGTAGAAAATTTTCCAGACAACCTGCCATAGCTGCGCAGATAGATCCATTTCGAAGGGTGCTAAGCCTTCATCATCAGTACGCTTTAGGCATGCTGCGCTAACCATTTAGCTATACAGCGGTGGTTTGTTTGACTGGCAAATTTGCTACTTCTATTCCTTTTTTACCAACTATATTTATTCAGTGTTGCGCCATCTGGTGCAAAGCACTGATAATGCTGGATTTTTGTTTATTGTCAATTACTTTGTTTGACATTCCCAAGTGCTCATGGTTTATTAACAATTGTTTTTGTTTTTATCGGCCTATTGATAAATCATTCAAGGTTCGAATCGAGCTCAAGGCCAGAACAATAATTTTTTTCTAATGATAATTATTGTTATTTTTTAATTTTTCTAAATTTGAAAAATTGAATTTTGTTTTTGGAATAGTAAGTAGAAAATTTTCCAGACAACCTGCCATAGCTGCGCAGATAGATCCATTTCGAAGGGTGCTAAGCATGCCTAAAGCGTACTGATGATGAAGGCTTAGCACCCTTCGAAATGGATCTATCTGCGCAGCTATGGCAGGTTGTCTGGAAAATTTTCTACTTACTATTCCAAAAACAAAATTCAATTTTTCAAATTTAGAAAAATTAAAAAATAACAATAATTATCATTAGAAAAAAATTATTGTTCTGGCCTTGAGCTCGATTCGAACCTTGAATGATTTATCAATAGGCCGATAAAAACAAAAACAATTGTTAATAAACCATGAGCACTTGGGAATGTCAAACAAAGTAATTGACAATAAACAAAAATCCAGCATTATCAGTGCTTTGCACCAGATGGCGCAACACTGAATAAATATAGTTGGTAAAAAAGGAATAGAAGTAGCAAATTTGCCAGTCAAACAAACCACCGCTGTATAGCTAAATGGTTAGCGCAGCATGCCTAAAGCGTACTGATGATGAAGGCTTAGCACCCTTCGAAATGGATCTATCTGCGCAGCTATGGCAGGTTGTCTGGAAAATTTTCTACTTACTATTCCAAAAACAAAATTCAATTTTTCAAATTTAGAAAAATTAAAAAATAACAATAATTATCATTAGAAAAAAATTATTGTTCTGGCCTTGAGCTCGATTCGAACCTTGAATGATTTATCAATAGGCCGATAAAAACAAAAACAATTGTTAATAAACCATGAGCACTTGGGAATGTCAAACAAAGTAATTGACAATAAACAAAAATCCAGCATTATCAGTGCTTTGCACCAGATGGCGCAACACTGAATAAATATAGTTGGTAAAAAAGGAATAGAAGTAGCAAATTTGCCAGTCAAACAAACCACCGCTGTATAGCTAAATGGTTAGCGCAGCATGCCTAAAGCGTACTGATGATGAAGGCTTAGCACCCTTCGAAATGGATCTATCTGCGCAGCTATGGCAGGTTGTCTGGAAAATTTTCTACTTACTATTCCAAAAACAAAATTCAATTTTTCAAATTTAGAAAAATTAAAAAATAACAATAATTATCATTAGAAAAAAATTATTGTTCTGGCCTTGAGCTCGATTCGAACCTTGAATGATTTATCAATAGGCCGATAAAAACAAAAACAATTGTTAATAAACCATGAGCACTTGGGAATGTCAAACAAAGTAATTGACAATAAACAAAAATCCAGCATTATCAGTGCTTTGCACCAGATGGCGCAACACTGAATAAATATAGTTGGTAAAAAAGGAATAGAAGTAGCAAATTTGCCAGTCAAACAAACCACCGCTGTATAGCTAAATGGTTAGCGCAGCATGCCTAAAGCGTACTGATGATGAAGGCTTAGCACCCTTCGAAATGGATCTATCTGCGCAGCTATGGCAGGTTGTCTGGAAAATTTTCTACTTACTATTCCAAAAACAAAATTCAATTTTTCAAATTTAGAAAAATTAAAAAATAACAATAATTATCATTAGAAAAAAATTATTGTTCTGGCCTTGAGCTCGATTCGAACCTTGAATGATTTATCAATAGGCCGATAAAAACAAAAACAATTGTTAATAAACCATGAGCACTTGGGAATGTCAAACAAAGTAATTGACAATAAACAAAAATCCAGCATTATCAGTGCTTTGCACCAGATGGCGCAACACTGAATAAATATAGTTGGTAAAAAAGGAATAGAAGTAGCAAATTTGCCAGTCAAACAAACCACCGCTGTATAGCTAAATGGTTAGCGCAGCATGCCTAAAGCGTACTGATGATGAAGGCTTAGCACCCTTCGAAATGGATCTATCTGCGCAGCTATGGCAGGTTGTCTGGAAAATTTTCTACTTACTATTCCAAAAACAAAATTCAATTTTTCAAATTTAGAAAAATTAAAAAATAACAATAATTATCATTAGAAAAAAATTATTGTTCTGGCCTTGAGCTCGATTCGAACCTTGAATGATTTATCAATAGGCCGATAAAAACAAAAACAATTGTTAATAAACCATGAGCACTTGGGAATGTCAAACAAAGTAATTGACAATAAACAAAAATCCAGCATTATCAGTGCTTTGCACCAGATGGCGCAACACTGAATAAATATAGTTGGTAAAAAAGGAATAGAAGTAGCAAATTTGCCAGTCAAACAAACCACCGCTGTATAGCTAAATGGTTAGCGCAGCATGCCTAAAGCGTACTGATGATGAAGGCTTAGCACCCTTCGAAATGGATCTATCTGCGCAGCTATGGCAGGTTGTCTGGAAAATTTTCTACTTACTATTCCAAAAACAAAATTCAATTTTTCAAATTTAGAAAAATTAAAAAATAACAATAATTATCATTAGAAAAAAATTATTGTTCTGGCCTTGAGCTCGATTCGAACCTTGAATGATTTATCAATAGGCCGATAAAAACAAAAACAATTGTTAATAAACCATGAGCACTTGGGAATGTCAAACAAAGTAATTGACAATAAACAAAAATCCAGCATTATCAGTGCTTTGCACCAGATGGCGCAACACTGAATAAATATAGTTGGTAAAAAAGGAATAGAAGTAGCAAATTTGCCAGTCAAACAAACCACCGCTGTATAGCTAAATGGTTAGCGCAGCATGCCTAAAGCGTACTGATGATGAAGGCTTAGCACCCTTCGAAATGGATCTATCTGCGCAGCTATGGCAGGTTGTCTGGAAAATTTTCTACTTACTATTCCAAAAACAAAATTCAATTTTTCAAATTTAGAAAAATTAAAAAATAACAATAATTATCATTAGAAAAAAATTATTGTTCTGGCCTTGAGCTCGATTCGAACCTTGAATGATTTATCAATAGGCCGATAAAAACAAAAACAATTGTTAATAAACCATGAGCACTTGGGAATGTCAAACAAAGTAATTGACAATAAACAAAAATCCAGCATTATCAGTGCTTTGCACCAGATGGCGCAACACTGAATAAATATAGTTGGTAAAAAAGGAATAGAAGTAGCAAATTTGCCAGTCAAACAAACCACCGCTGTATAGCTAAATGGTTAGCGCAGCATGCCTAAAGCGTACTGATGATGAAGGCTTAGCACCCTTCGAAATGGATCTATCTGCGCAGCTATGGCAGGTTGTCTGGAAAATTTTCTACTTACTATTCCAAAAACAAAATTCAATTTTTCAAATTTAGAAAAATTAAAAAATAACAATAATTATCATTAGAAAAAAATTATTGTTCTGGCCTTGAGCTCGATTCGAACCTTGAATGATTTATCAATAGGCCGATAAAAACAAAAACAATTGTTAATAAACCATGAGCACTTGGGAATGTCAAACAAAGTAATTGACAATAAACAAAAATCCAGCATTATCAGTGCTTTGCACCAGATGGCGCAACACTGAATAAATATAGTTGGTAAAAAAGGAATAGAAGTAGCAAATTTGCCAGTCAAACAAACCACCGCTGTATAGCTAAATGGTTAGCGCAGCATGCCTAAAGCGTACTGATGATGAAGGCTTAGCACCCTTCGAAATGGATCTATCTGCGCAGCTATGGCAGGTTGTCTGGAAAATTTTCTACTTACTATTCCAAAAACAAAATTCAATTTTTCAAATTTAGAAAAATTAAAAAATAACAATAATTATCATTAGAAAAAAATTATTGTTCTGGCCTTGAGCTCGATTCGAACCTTGAATGATTTATCAATAGGCCGATAAAAACAAAAACAATTGTTAATAAACCATGAGCACTTGGGAATGTCAAACAAAGTAATTGACAATAAACAAAAATCCAGCATTATCAGTGCTTTGCACCAGATGGCGCAACACTGAATAAATATAGTTGGTAAAAAAGGAATAGAAGTAGCAAATTTGCCAGTCAAACAAACCACCGCTGTATAGCTAAATGGTTAGCGCAGCATGCCTAAAGCGTACTGATGATGAAGGCTTAGCACCCTTCGAAATGGATCTATCTGCGCAGCTATGGCAGGTTGTCTGGAAAATTTTCTACTTACTATTCCAAAAACAAAATTCAATTTTTCAAATTTAGAAAAATTAAAAAATAACAATAATTATCATTAGAAAAAAATTATTGTTCTGGCCTTGAGCTCGATTCGAACCTTGAATGATTTATCAATAGGCCGATAAAAACAAAAACAATTGTTAATAAACCATGAGCACTTGGGAATGTCAAACAAAGTAATTGACAATAAACAAAAATCCAGCATTATCAGTGCTTTGCACCAGATGGCGCAACACTGAATAAATATAGTTGGTAAAAAAGGAATAGAAGTAGCAAATTTGCCAGTCAAACAAACCACCGCTGTATAGCTAAATGGTTAGCGCAGCATGCCTAAAGCGTACTGATGATGAAGGCTTAGCACCCTTCGAAATGGATCTATCTGCGCAGCTATGGCAGGTTGTCTGGAAAATTTTCTACTTACTATTCCAAAAACAAAATTCAATTTTTCAAATTTAGAAAAATTAAAAAATAACAATAATTATCATTAGAAAAAAATTATTGTTCTGGCCTTGAGCTCGATTCGAACCTTGAATGATTTATCAATAGGCCGATAAAAACAAAAACAATTGTTAATAAACCATGAGCACTTGGGAATGTCAAACAAAGTAATTGACAATAAACAAAAATCCAGCATTATCAGTGCTTTGCACCAGATGGCGCAACACTGAATAAATATAGTTGGTAAAAAAGGAATAGAAGTAGCAAATTTGCCAGTCAAACAAACCACCGCTGTATAGCTAAATGGTTAGCGCAGCATGCCTAAAGCGTACTGATGATGAAGGCTTAGCACCCTTCGAAATGGATCTATCTGCGCAGCTATGGCAGGTTGTCTGGAAAATTTTCTACTTACTATTCCAAAAACAAAATTCAATTTTTCAAATTTAGAAAAATTAAAAAATAACAATAATTATCATTAGAAAAAAATTATTGTTCTGGCCTTGAGCTCGATTCGAACCTTGAATGATTTATCAATAGGCCGATAAAAACAAAAACAATTGTTAATAAACCATGAGCACTTGGGAATGTCAAACAAAGTAATTGACAATAAACAAAAATCCAGCATTATCAGTGCTTTGCACCAGATGGCGCAACACTGAATAAATATAGTTGGTAAAAAAGGAATAGAAGTAGCAAATTTGCCAGTCAAACAAACCACCGCTGTATAGCTAAATGGTTAGCGCAGCATGCCTAAAGCGTACTGATGATGAAGGCTTAGCACCCTTCGAAATGGATCTATCTGCGCAGCTATGGCAGGTTGTCTGGAAAATTTTCTACTTACTATTCCAAAAACAAAATTCAATTTTTCAAATTTAGAAAAATTAAAAAATAACAATAATTATCATTAGAAAAAAATTATTGTTCTGGCCTTGAGCTCGATTCGAACCTTGAATGATTTATCAATAGGCCGATAAAAACAAAAACAATTGTTAATAAACCATGAGCACTTGGGAATGTCAAACAAAGTAATTGACAATAAACAAAAATCCAGCATTATCAGTGCTTTGCACCAGATGGCGCAACACTGAATAAATATAGTTGGTAAAAAAGGAATAGAAGTAGCAAATTTGCCAGTCAAACAAACCACCGCTGTATAGCTAAATGGTTAGCGCAGCATGCCTAAAGCGTACTGATGATGAAGGCTTAGCACCCTTCGAAATGGATCTATCTGCGCAGCTATGGCAGGTTGTCTGGAAAATTTTCTACTTACTATTCCAAAAACAAAATTCAATTTTTCAAATTTAGAAAAATTAAAAAATAACAATAATTATCATTAGAAAAAAATTATTGTTCTGGCCTTGAGCTCGATTCGAACCTTGAATGATTTATCAATAGGCCGATAAAAACAAAAACAATTGTTAATAAACCATGAGCACTTGGGAATGTCAAACAAAGTAATTGACAATAAACAAAAATCCAGCATTATCAGTGCTTTGCACCAGATGGCGCAACACTGAATAAATATAGTTGGTAAAAAAGGAATAGAAGTAGCAAATTTGCCAGTCAAACAAACCACCGCTGTATAGCTAAATGGTTAGCGCAGCATGCCTAAAGCGTACTGATGATGAAGGCTTAGCACCCTTCGAAATGGATCTATCTGCGCAGCTATGGCAGGTTGTCTGGAAAATTTTCTACTTACTATTCCAAAAACAAAATTCAATTTTTCAAATTTAGAAAAATTAAAAAATAACAATAATTATCATTAGAAAAAAATTATTGTTCTGGCCTTGAGCTCGATTCGAACCTTGAATGATTTATCAATAGGCCGATAAAAACAAAAACAATTGTTAATAAACCATGAGCACTTGGGAATGTCAAACAAAGTAATTGACAATAAACAAAAATCCAGCATTATCAGTGCTTTGCACCAGATGGCGCAACACTGAATAAATATAGTTGGTAAAAAAGGAATAGAAGTAGCAAATTTGCCAGTCAAACAAACCACCGCTGTATAGCTAAATGGTTAGCGCAGCATGCCTAAAGCGTACTGATGATGAAGGCTTAGCACCCTTCGAAATGGATCTATCTGCGCAGCTATGGCAGGTTGTCTGGAAAATTTTCTACTTACTATTCCAAAAACAAAATTCAATTTTTCAAATTTAGAAAAATTAAAAAATAACAATAATTATCATTAGAAAAAAATTATTGTTCTGGCCTTGAGCTCGATTCGAACCTTGAATGATTTATCAATAGGCCGATAAAAACAAAAACAATTGTTAATAAACCATGAGCACAAAGTAATTGACAATAAACAAAAATCCAGCATTATCAGTGCTTTGCACCAGATGGCGCAACACTGAATAAATATAGTTGGTAAAAAAGGAATAGAAGTAGCAAATTTGCCAGTCAAACAAACCACCGCTGTATAGCTAAATGGTTAGCGCAGCATGCCTAAAGCGTACTGATGATGAAGGCTTAGCACCCTTCGAAATGGATCTATCTGCGCAGCTATGGCAGGTTGTCTGGAAAATTTTCTACTTACTATTCCAAAAACAAAATTCAATTTTTCAAATTTAGAAAAATTAAAAAATAACAATAATTATCATTAGAAAAAAAAAAAATTATTGTTCTGGCCTTGAGCTCGATTCGAACCTTGAATGATTTATCAATAGGCCGATAAAAACAAAAACAATTGGAGAACATTAAAGTTAAAAATCTTCGTAAAAAAATCTTACACATGATTCTACTTAATTTTGTTAATTTCACACACGCTAATAAAATTGAAATGCAATATCAAGGCACCGTGGCAAATTCTCGCAAAATATATTTAAATGCATATTTTTGGCAAATATGAAATGAATAATTGGAATTTCTCACAGATTACTATTAGAAAGATTTCTCACCATACACAAAGATATCTCACCATGGTAATTTGCTACCGTTGAACACTAGAGCCATATGTTCAATTTGAAAATGACATCTAATAAATTAACTATTTACCAACAGATGTCGCTTAAGGAAGTAAGTTGGCATTTAATTAAACTAACTGATAGTTGTCATAACTGATAGTTTTCATAACTGATAGTTGTCATTCGTGAAATTTACAAGTTTTTGGAATGTAATAAAATTGTGAGACTTTCATAGTTTATAACTAAAAAAATGTTTGAAATTAATAATTCGGCGCATGATGATACTCGACCTAAATAACTTAGTTCTCGATTTCACTAATTGTCATAACAATCCCTTATACTATAGGCTGGAATTACCCATTTCAAATTTTTCATTCCAGTTCATTTTACGGTTAGTGTTTGATATATTTTTGAAATATATTTTTAAGGAAATCAAATATTGGTAAGTAAAAATATATAATATGTGTACATATAAAAAAAGTAGAGTTTGATTAATGATGACATGTAGAACAAAGTATGTTATGCGGCGTACTCGAAGATTGCCGAGAAAAGCTCGATCGCCAAGGTACTGTGATTTTAAACGCTGAGGCGGAACTTTTCCGCGATACATATTCCCCCTATCATGGTAGTGAAAATGATGTTTGTAAGTGGGTAAAACAAACTATGGAAGAAAGTTAGGCTGCAGTACCAAGATAAATAAATAAATAAAAAATAAATGGAAGGCGCGATAAATTTCGAAGAGATTTTAGGCCGAGCTTCTCTCCCAATTTGCGTCGTTCTCCTTTTAACTGTTTCCTACAAATTAGCGGGTTGGCAAGGCAGATGAGTTTCGACTGAGAGCATTTCATGGCAGAAATAAACTCGGTGTGCTTGCCAAATCACTGCCGAGGGGCGACGCCGTTTAGAAAAACTTATTGAAAAAACTTATTTCTAAAATGTATATATTACTTTGCACAAGACTCAAGTATGCTGACTCTTTGCTTGATGATACCAGGTACTTAGCTTTTATCCTTATTTACTATCCAACCCAACATTTCCGCTTGTATTTCCATTTTGGAGAGAGCAAAACAAATTACGCCAGGGGTCAAGCCACTAATATCAGCGCAAACGCCAGTAAGCGCACCTTTTTATAGAATATTTTTGCAGAGCGGTTAAGTTCGGCAGATTTTATGATTATTATGATATAGAATTAATGAAATCACACCTGAAACCTCATCTGGACATTGGTAACAAGGTCACCGTTTTTGTTCTTACAGTTTTTCCCGGATTTAAAATCTCCCGACTGTCACCAATTTATTTTGTAAAATTTGAGGGCATAATTCATGCTGGATGAATACTATTGGTCCCCTTAGTTTGCAGGAGAAATATGTATGCCGAAAATTAGCATGCCGCAAATCGGAGTAGAAGCTCAGCTCTAATGTACTCGAAGGCACATCGTGCCAACCAACTTTTTTTTTATACTCAGCATGCTTTGCACACAGAGTATATTAACTTTGATTGGATAACGGTTGGTTGTACAGGTATAAAGGAATCGAGAGAGATATAGACTTCTATATATCAAAATCATCAGTATCGAAAAAACAAAAAATTTGATTGAGACATATCCGTCCCTCCGTCCGTCCGTCCGTCTGTCCGTTAACACGATAACTTGAGTAAATTTAGAGGTATCTTGATGAAATTTTTTATGTAGGTTCCTGGGCACACATCTCAGATCGCTATTTCAAATGAAATTTTTTTTTTTTATATCGGGCAATAACCACGCCCACGTTTTCGATATTGAAAATTTCGAAAAACCGAAAAAATGCGATAACTCATTTCTAAAGACGGATAAAGCGATAAAACTTGGTAGGAGGGTTGACCTTATGACGCAGAATAGAAAATTAGTAAAATTTTGGATAACAGGCGTGGCACCGCCCACTTTTAAGAGAAGGTAATTTAAAAGTTTTGCAAGCTGTTATTTGGCAGGAACGTTACTACTGTCACTATATATGTGCTATCGAAAATTACGAAAAATGAAAAAAATGCCATAATTCTATACCAAATAAGAAAAAGGGATGAAGCATGGTAATTGGATTGGTTTATTGACGCAAAATATAACTTTAGAAAAAACTGTGCAAAATGGCTGTGACACCTACCATATTAAGTAGAAGAAAATGAAAAAGTTCTGCAGAGCGAAATAAAAAGCCCTTGGAATCTTGGCAGGAATACTGTTCGTGGTACTACATATATAAATAAATTAGCGGTACCCGACAAATGATGTTCTGGGTCACCCTGGTCCAGATTTTGGTCGATATCTCGAAAACACCTTCACATCTACAAGTAAGGGTCACTCCCTTTTAAAAACCTCATTAATACTTTTAATTTGATGCCCATATAGTACAAACGCTTTATATATTCACCCCTGGCCCACCTTTATGGCGATATCTCGAAAAGGCGTCACCTATTGAACTAAGGCCAACTCCCTTTTAAAATATTCATTAATACCTTTCATTTGATACCCATATTGTACAAAGAAATTCTAGATTCACCCCTGGTCCAACTTTATGGCGATATCTCGAAAAGGCGTCCACCTATAGAACTAAGGCCCATTCCCTTTTAAAATACTCACTAATACCTTTCATTTGATACCCATATCGTACAAACACATTCTAGAGTCACCCTTGGTTCACCTTTATGGCGATATTTCGAAAAGGCGTCCACCTATAGAACTAAGGCCCACTCCCTTTTAAAATACTCAGTAACACCTTTCATTTGATACCCATATCGTACAAGGAAATTCTAGAGTCACCCCTGGTCCAACTTTATGGCGATATCTCGAAAAGGCGTCCACCTATAGAACTAAGGCCCACTCCCTTTTAAAATACTCACTAATACCTTTCATTCGATACCCATATCGTACAAACACATTCTAGAGTCACCCTTGGTTCACCTTTATGGCGATATCCCGAAAAGGCGTCTACCTTTAGAACTAAGGCCTACTCCCTTTTAAATAATCATTCCCACCTTTCATTTGATACCCATATCGTACAAACAAATTCTAGAGTCGCCCCTGGCCCACCTTTATGGCGATATCCCGAAATGGCGTCCACGTATAGAAGTATTTATTTATTTATATAGAATGAATGGGTTTACATATAAGACTGAATCTTTTAAAGTACATTACAAAAGTGGAAATTCTAATATTTTAAAAATAATGTCTCTTACAATTCGCAAGTAACTTACAACATAAACATAGTATTTTTAATTCAGAACTCATTTAATATTAATATTATATTTGTAATTTAACGTTAGAATTTGAAAAATTTAGTAAAAGGAAAAAAGAAGAAAGGAAATATGTATAGAGCAAGTCATATCGCAATCACTTTCACACTGTAGAAATAAAATAATTGTGAATTTACTATGGCCCACTCCCTTTTAAAATATTCTTTTATACCTTCCATTTGATACCCATGTTATACCTTTTTTTATGTTATATCCTTTATTTTGTCTCCAAAGCTCTCAGCTGAGTATGTAATGTTCGGTTACACCCGAACTTAGCCTTCCATACTTTTTTTTTAAATATTTTTGGAAAAATTTAAACAAACTGACATCAGGACGGACAAGCGACAACTGTTTCGATTATACCTTGTAAAGCTCTTCAAAGCCTTTTCTCCCTGGAGTGGAATAAATAAATTAAATTACAAAAATTGCTTCAAATAAATGTTTTCACACATTTAAGAGCAACTACACTGTGCAACAGCCGGCTGGGTATTGGACCAAACCCACGTTTTGGCAGAGATTGAGGCTTAAGTAGACAAAGTAGTATCTCCGTTTTTCGAAGTTGGCCTCCAAAAAATAGATATCGGCTTTCGAGTTTCGAAATTCTACATTTCGAAATTTTATTTAAAAAAGTAAAAACGTGGTCATGATAATCGATACACTTTTGCATGCGCTAAAACCAATTTTCGTAGCTCTTTTTCCACTCCGATTGAGGTATCTCCAAAACGTGGTTTTTGTATGCATCAACGACTTCTTCAGGCGCCGAAAAAAAAGAAGTAGGTTGGTCGCGCAATTTATTCTTGATTTGCGGAAATCATTTGGCGCCAAATCAGGGCTGTACGGAGGATGACTTATATATTCGACGTTTTGGCCAGTGAAATAGACGGTTGTTTCAACCGATGTGTGTGAACTGGCATTGTCATGATGAAGAATGATCCTTCATTGCCGCTTGTTCTTCCGTATTTCACCAAGCACTACCGGCAAACAAATGGTTGTGTACCATTCGGAATTCACCGTTTTTCGTTGCTCTAATAACACAGTAGCCACATGTCCAGTTATTCCGAAGAAACCAGCGATCAATTTCTTCGAAGGGTTTCGCGCAAGAATCACTTTTGTCGGATTTGGCTCATCTTGGAAGACCCATACAGTGTATTGCTGTTTTTTTTTTTGGACTCATTAGCATAGGTCCAAGATTGGTTACCTGTGTAGATGTTATATACAACCTTTGATGCACCGCGATTGTATTTCTTGAGCATTTTTTTTGCATCAATTTACACGAGCATCTTTTTGAGCTTTTGTCAAATTATGTGGGATCCAACGCGAACAAATGTTTCACAGCTAAATGTTAATGCAATATCTTCTTGATGCTCGTCATACTGACGGCGGCCACAATGGAATTCATTATAACAGCGTTTCATAGTGGCAAAGGATGGGGCTTCATCACCAAAAGTGGAAGTAAGTTGTCCAAAGCACTCCTGTCTTGATAATCCACAGCGAATGTCGTAAAAAATCATCGCACGAAAATGTTCACTAGTTAATTCCATTTTTTCGCTGAGATACAATTTTTAAGTTACTGTAAACAACACAAGTTGTGCTCAAATGTCAAAATTTTCTGAAGAAGGTTATGCTTAGAAATGTCAAATTTTCAATTGCAAACGTCAGATGGCGCCGTCAGGCCATTAGTGTTGCCAAGTCTCAAGATATAAATAGCAACCTCGTAAAATAACGTTTGGAAAATGAATGCATAGAGTATTGAATTCGCATTAAACTAAACGTATTAATTATTAGCCTGTTTGATAAAAGTATTTTTTATAAATAAATAAGTTTAAAAAGCTGAATTCTATCTAAAAATTATTTCGCCGAATGAGCAACCCATACAAATACATAGATGTTTCTTATTTTTCAAATGTCCCGAGAAATTTTTAAAAATCCCAGTAAATTTGGCTCAAATTTGAGGTTTGTCCCGGGAACGCAAAATAAAAATCTGGCAAACCTACTCTTAAAAGTACTTATGTCCACTGTGCTTCCCAAGAAATGATGGTCATCAAATGTGCGATGGTTTTAAAGTGAGTAAATGAGAACAGCTGAGATTTAGTGCTCATTCAATAGCATCAAATATTTCATATGTTCACCCAGAGAAAACCCGTCTTGGAAAATTAAATACGTTCCTATTCATTTTAAGGTCGCAAAATTAAAAAAACACATATTTATTTTACTAAAATAGTATGAAAATACCTTAAAGTAATACGTAAATATTGTAACGAATTTACTGCAATTCCGCTTATTCCAAATTCTCTGCAAACGTTCGAATCGCTAAACTGTTGAATGAATAACTCCAATATTAAATAATGCAAAATGGCGGCCTTTATTAAAGTTCTTTACAATAACACTTATACTTTGCAACCAATAGCTTGCTTAAACCAAACTGATTGTCGCGTCTCTACTCTTGCGACTTTTTATACTCTGTAATTTCCTCGTTGCATCTTCTAGGCGCTTCCAGAATTTACTTAGTTACTGCTATAAAATTATAACTACAGATGCACGTGTATAGCTTCTCATATGGGCGTGTATTTGTGAGCGACACTTCCACAATTATAATTCCATAGTTTTGGGAGCATCTCAGATAAGATCGCCATTAAGGTGGACCAGGGGTGACTCTAGAATTTGTTTGTACGATATGGGTATCAAATGAAAGAGATAATGGGTATTTTAAAACGGAGTGGGCCTTAGTTTTATAGGTGGACGCCTTTTCGAGATATCGCCATAGAGGTGGACCAGGGGTGACTCTAGAATTTGTTTGTACGATATGGGTATCAAATTAAAGGTAATAATGATGGTTTTAAAAGGGAGTGGCCCTAAGTTGTACATGTAAAGTCGTTTTCGTGATTTCGACCAAAATGTGGACCAGCGTGACCCAAAACATCATCTGTCGGGTACCGCTAATTTAGTGATATATTTAATACCACGAACAGTATTTCTGCCAAGATTCGAAGGGATTTTGATTTCGCACTGCAGAACTGTTTCATTTTCTCCTACTTAAAATTTTACAACGTTTTTTCTAAAGTTAGACTTTGCGTCAATAAACCAATCCAATTACCATGTTTCATCCCTTTTTTCGTATTTGGTATAGAATTATGGCATTTTTTTTCATTTTTCGTAATTTTCGATATCGAAAAAGTCCGATTTCGGCCATTTTTTATACCAAGATAAAGTGAGTTCAGATAAGTACGTGAACTAAGTTTAGTAAAGATATATCGATTTTTCCCCAAGTTATCGTGTTAAGGGCCGAGCGGAAGGACAGACGGTCGGCTGTGTATAAAAGCTGGGCGTGCCTTCAACCGATTTCGCCCATTTTCACAGAAAACTGTTATCGTCGTAGAGTTTATGCCCCTATCAAATTTCACTAGAATTCGTAAATTTTTGTTCGAATTTTGGCATTAAAAGTGTTCTATACAAATTAAATGAAAATGGGCGGAGCCACGCCCATTTTGAAATTTTTTTTATTTTTGTATTTTGTTGCACCATATCGTTACTGGAGTTGAATGTTGACATAATTTACTTATATATTGTAAAGATATTTAATTTTTTGTTAAAATTTTACTTAAATTTTTTATTTAAGTGGGCGTGTTCTTCATCCGATTTTGCTAATTTTTATTTAGCGCATATACAGTAATAGTAGTAACGTTCCTACCAAATTTCGTCATGATATCTTCCACGACTGCCAAATTACAGCTTGCAAAACTTTTAAATTACCTTATTTTTAAGTGGACGGTACCACGCCCATTGTGCAAAATATTACTAATTTTCCATTCTGCGTCATAACAAGTTTCATCGCTTTATCCGTCTTTGACCATGAATTATCGCATTTTTTCGGTTTTTCGAAATTTTCGATATCGAAAAGTGGGCGTTGTTATAGTCCGATATAATTCATTTTAAATAGTGATCTGAGATGAGTGCCCGGGAACCTACATACCAAATTTCATCAAGATACCCAAATATTTACTCAAGTTATCGTGTTAACGGACAGACGGATGGACGGACATGGCTCAATCAAATTTTTTTTCGATACTGATGATTTGATATATAGAAGTCTATATCTATCTCGATTCCTTTATACCTGTACAACCAACCGTTATCCAATCCATGTTAATATACTCTGTGTGCAAAGCACGCTGAGTAGCTAAATAGTTAAATCTAAGTGAAAATATTTAGAATTTCATGCTTTTCTCTGGGTGTTCATATGTCTTTAAAAGTGCATTTGATGCATGCTCATCTCCACTGGTTAGAGAAACAACTTTCAACCGAATCCGATGAACAGGGAGAACGCTTCCACCAAACAGATATACCAATGGAGTCTCGATACAAAGGTAAAAAGCTAAACGCCATGACAGCTCGTACTTGTTGGTGGCTAAAGATTGCTGAGGAAAGCTTGGACGAGGACGAGAACGAAACTGACGGTGACCAAGGGCTTAACGGTGTAGATTAAGAAAATAATCTTGTTTCAAACAATATGTAAAATCATTTGTAATATGTATATCTTTTAATAACTTTAGGTTAACAAAACACAAGTTTAACTGAAGTTCTACAGTGCGTCAAGCTTTATTTGATTTAATGATTGATGATCGTCATAATTTGTTGGGGAGCACAGTGGACATAAGTACTGTTAAGAGCTCAAAAGTATAAAAACGAAGTGCTTTGATTTGAAAATAGCACATTTAATGCAAGTTTATGATTTATTTAATATTCAGTAGTTTTTACTAGCTGTAAATTGTGTTGGTTAAAATAAATTTTTGGTAAAAAAACCGGTTTTTTCGCTTAAAAAGGGGTTTTACCAAATTTTTCTTTAAAGATATGCATACAAAAATAAAGGTCATTTAACCACCTTCACAGCAATACTAAGATTTTTGATATGTGTAGCGAAAATACGGAAATGTGAGGGTTTTCATATTTTCGAAGTTCTGACTTTTCACCTCGTATAACAACTGTTATACTAAATTTCTCAAAAAAAGAATTCAGCCCTCAAATAAGGGAAAAGAGCGGACACGACCACATTTTTACTTTGCACACAGAGTATATTAACTTTGATTGGATAACGGTTGGTTGTACAGATATAAAGGAATCGAGATAGATATAGACTTCCATATATCAAATCATCAGTATCGAAAAAAAATTTGATTGAGCTATGTCCATCCGTTCGTTCGTCCGTTAACAAGATAACTTGAGTAAATATTGAGATATCTTCACCAAATTTGATGCACGAGCTTATCTGGACCCGGAATAGATTGGTATTGAAACTGAGCGAAATCGGTTAATACCAACGCCCACTTTTTATATATATATAACATTTTGGAAAACACAAAAAACCTGATAATTTAGTAAATAATACACCTAGAACGTTGAAATTTTACATGTGGACTGCTATTGAGACTTTTGATAAAAATTTTGAAAATTTTTTTAAAATGGGCGTGGCACCTCCCACTTGTTATAAAATCAATTTTACAAATATAATTAATCATAAATCAAAAATTTTTAAACCAATCGTAACAAAATTCGGCAAAGACGTTGCCTTTACTATACGGAATTCTTTCAAGAAAAATTAACGAAATCGGTTAAGGACCACGCCCACTTTTATATAAAAGATTTTTAAAAGGGTCATGGACGAATAAAATAAGCTATATGTTTGCAAAAAAGAACTTTATATCAATGGTATTTCATTTCCCAATAAGGTTTTTCAATTAGAAAGAAATTTTTCTATGCGGGGTCACCCCTCGGCAGTGTTTGGCAAGCGCTCCGAGTGTATTTCTGCCATGAAAAACTCATCTGCCTTGCGGATGCCTTTCGGAGTCGGCATAAAACATGTAAGTCCCGTCTGGCCAATTTGTAGGGAAAATCAAGAAGAGCACGACGAAATTGGAAGATAAACTCTGCCTTAGATCTCTTCGAGGTTATCGCGCCTTACATTTATTTATTATTATGCTCAGTTGAGCAGAGCTCACAGAGTATATTAACTTTGATTGGATAACGGTTGGTTGTACAGGTGTAAAGGAATCGACATAGATATAGACTTCCATATATCAAAATTATCAGTATCGAAAAAAATTCGTTTGAGCCATGTCCGTCCGTCCGCCCGTTAACACGATAACTTGAGTAAATTTTGAGCTATCTCGATGAAATTTGGTGTGTAGGTTCCTGGGCATTTATCTCAGATCGCTATTTAAAATGAACGATATCGGACAATAACCACGCCCACTTTTTCGATATCGAAAATTTCGAAAAATCGAAAAAGTACGATAATTCATTACCAAATACGGATTAAGCGACAAAACTTGGTAGGTGAGTTGAACTTATGTCGCAGAATAGAAAACTAGTAAAATTTTGGATAATGGGCGTGGCACCGCCCACTTTTAAAAGAAGGTAATTTAGAAGTTTTGCAAGCTGTAATTTCGCAGTCGTTGAAGATATCGTGATGAAATTTGGCAGGAGCGTTACTATTATTACTGTATGTCTGCTTAATAAAAATTAGGAAAATCGGAGAACGACCACGCCCACTTTTTAAAAAAAATTTTTTTTAAATTCAATTTTTAAAAGAAAAGTTAATATCTTTACAGTATATAAGTAAATTATGTCATCATTCAACTCCAGTAATGATATGTTGCAACAAAATGCAAAAATAAAAGAAAATTTCAAAACGGGCGTGGCTCCGCCCTTTTTCATTTAATTTGTCTAGGATACTTTTAATGCCATAAGTCGAACAAAAATTTACCAATCCTTGTGAAATTGGTAGAGTCTTAGATTCTAGGACGATAGCTGTTTTCTGTGAAAAAGGGCGAAATCGGTTGAAGCCACGGCCAGTTTTTATACACAGTCGACCGTCTGTCCTTCCGCTCGGCCGTTAACACGATAACATGAGCAAAAATCGATATATCTTTACTAAACTCAGTTCACGTACTTATCTGAACTCACTTTGTATTGGTTTAAAAAATGGCCGAAATCCGACTATGACCACGCCCAATTTTTCGATATCGAAAATTTCGAAAAATGAAAAAAATGCCATAATTCTGTACCAAATATGAAAAAAGAGATGAAACATTGTAATTGGATTGGTTTATTGACGCAAAATATAACTTTAGAAAAAAACTTGGTAAAATGGGTGTGACACCTACCACATTAAGTAGAAGAAAATGAAAAAGTTTCGCAGGGCGAAATCAAAAGCCCTTGGAATCTTGGAAGGAATACTGTTCGTGGTATTAAATATATAAATAAATTAGCGGTACCCGACAGATGATGTTCTGGATCACCCTGGTCCACATTTTGGTCGATATCTCGAAAACACCTTCACATATACAACTAAGGGCCACTCCCTTTTAAAATACTCATTAACACCTTTCATTTGATACCCATATTGTACAAACGCATTCTAGAGTCACCCCTGGTCCACATTTATGGCGATATCCCGAAAAGGCGTCCACCCATAGAACTAAGGCCCACTCCCTTTTAAAACACTTATTAACACCTATCATTTGATACCCATATCGTACAAACAAATTCTAGAGTCAGGTCCACCTTTATGGCGATATCTTGAAAAGGCGTCCACCTATAGAACTAAGGCCCACGCACTTTTAAAATACTCATTAACGCCTTTCATTTGATACCCATATTGTACAAACAAATTCTAGAGTCACCCCTGGTCCACCTTTATGGCGATATCTCGAAAAGGCGTCCACCTATAGAACTAAGGCCCACGCCCTTTTAAAATACTCATTAACACCTTTCATTTGATACCCACGTTGTACAAACGCATTCTAGAGTCACTCCTGGCCCACGTTTATGGCGATATCCCGAAAAGGCGTCCACCTATAGAACTAAGGCCCACGCCCTTTTAAAATACTCATTAACACCTTTCATTTGATACCCATATCGTACAAACAAATTCTAGAGTCACCCCTGGTCCACCTTTATGGCGATATCTTGAAAAGGCGTCCACCTATAGAACTAAGGACCACGCCCTTTTAAAATACTCATTAACGCCTTTCATTTGATACCCATATTGTACAAACAAATTCTAGAGTCACCCCTGGTCCACCTTTATGGCGATATCTCGAAAAGGCGTCCACCTATAGAACTAAGGCCCACGCCCTTTTAAAATACTCATTAAAACCTTTCATTTGATACACATGTTGTACAAACGCATTCTAGGGTCACCCCTGGCCCACGTTTATGGCGATATCCCGAAAAGGCGTCCACCCATAGAACTAAGGCCCACTCACTTTTAAAACACTTATTAACACCTTTCGTTTGATACCCATATTGTACAAACGCATTCTAGAGTCAAACCTGGTCCACTTTTATAACGATATACCGAAAAGGCGTCCACCTATAGAACTAAGGCCTACTCCCTTTTAAAATACTCATTAACACCTTTAATTTGATACCCATACCGTACAAATACATTTTAGAGTCACCCGTGGTCCACGTTTATGGCGATATCTCGAAAAGGCGTCCACATATAGAACTAATTCCCACGCCCTTTTAAAATACTCCTTAATACCTTCCATTTGATACCCATTTCATACAAACACATTCCAGGGTTTCCCTCGGTTCATTTTCCTACATGGTTATTTTCCCTTATGTTGTCACCATAGCTCTCAACTGAGTATGTAATGTTCGGTTACACCCGAACTTAACCTTCCTTACTTGTTTTTTATTTATATTTCATTTCCCAAGTGGATATACAACAATAAATAGGAAAAGCTTCAAATTTTAAAAAATGGGCATAGCACCGCCCTTTTATGACTAAGCAATTTTCTATGACTCAGGAGCCATAACTCGAATAAAAATTAACGGATCACAACAAAATTAGGAACACTAATATTCCCTATAGCAGGAATTATTTCTAGAAAAAATGGACGAGATTGATTAAAGAACATGCTCACTTTTATATAAATGATTTTTAAAAGGGCCATACACTAGAATAATAAGCAATAACTTAGCAAAAAATAGTTTTGAATCAATCATATTTCACTTATCAAGTTTTATTGTAAGAGGAAATGGGGAGACATTTTTTCTAAACGGGCGGTGCCACTTATTATGTAGAGAAGTAATTTATCTGAAATGAAATGTACAATTAAAAGTCACGCTGAGTATATAATGTTCGTTACACCCGAACGTAGACACCTTTACTTGTTTAATTTGCTGAACGCGTTAACAAGAAATATAAAATTTCGAAATGTAGAATTTTTCTTCGAAAGCCCATATCGATTTTCTGGAGGCTAACTTAGGAAAACGGAGATAGTACTTTTTATACTTAAGCCTCAATCTCCTCAAAAAATTGGTTTGGTCCAATACCCAAAAAAAAATTGATTTTGTCGCATAGTGTTAGCGCAATCCTTTATTCATAAAATTTTTATTTTTATTTCTTCTTCTCTTGATGGGCTACCTACTAAAACCTAACATCCCACGGCCTGCGCATTTTTGCACCTGGGATCGCATTTAGCATAACTTCGGATACGGAAGCGCGTTATGTGAGCTCTTTGGCTACTCTGACGTTATTGGGCTAAGCAACCATCTTGCCGTTTAGCGAGGAGAATATACCTTGCGTATCTGCTGACCATGCCCATCTGTCACTTTCGCAGGTCATTTTATGGATGACGCTGCCCGGGGATAGGTCGCCCAGTGTTACTTCCACTCTTCTCCGTTTGCTGTGCGCAATGATCGCATTTTAAAAAGGTGTGGCATGTGTCATCTATGAGCCCAAATTATAAACAATTCGAAATTTTGAACCTTTGCCTATCCTGGAGAGATATTTCCAGAAGTAGCCGTGGCCACTTAAACCACTGTGTCAGGTAGAAATCGACCTTTCTATGTGGCCGTGTTCGTGGAGCTCACTGAGGACCAGCTTGCGTTTTTTGGCTTCGTACGGCTGTGTTCTCAGGTGCCGTATTTCTTCATAATGCCTACGGAGATGACTCCTTAAGCCCCTGGGCAGTGTTGGCTCAACAATCAGATGTCTGTTGGGATGTCCAGGTTTCTGGGTATTCAACAGGAACTGTTTGGTTAGCATTTCATTTCTCTCCCTGATGGGGAGTATTTTCGCCTCATTGTGTAGATGGCGTTATGGGGATATAAGAAAACAAGTAAGGAAGGCTAAGTTCGGGTGTAACCGAACATTACATACTCAGTTGAGAGCTATGGAGACAAAATAAGGGAAAATCTCCATGTAGGAAAATTAACCTGTGGTAACCCTGGAATGTGTTTGTATGACATGTGTATCAAATGGAAGGTATTAAAGAGTGTTTTAAGGGGGAATGGGCCATAGTTCTATAGGTGGACACCTTTTCGAGATATCGCCATAAAGGTGGACCAGGGCTGACTCTAGAACTTGTTTGTACGATATGGGTATCAAATGAAAGGTGTTAATGAGTATTTTAAAAGGTAGTGGGCCTTAGTTCTATAGGTGGACGCCTTTTCGAGATATCGCCATAAAGTTGGACCAGGGGTGACTCTAGAATTTGTTTGTACGATATGGGTATCAAATGAAAGGTGTTAATGAGTATTTTAAAAGGGAGTGGGCCTTAGTTCTATAGGTGGACGCCTTTTCGAGATATCGCCATAAAGTTGTACCAGGGGTCACTCTAGAATTTGTTTGTACGATATGGGTATCAAATGAAAGGTGCTAATGAGTATTTTAAAAGGGAGTGGGCCTTAGTTCTATAGGTGGACGCCTTTTCGAGATATCGCCATAAAGGTGGATCAGAGGTGACTCTAGAATTTGTTTGTACGATATGGGTATCAAATGAAAGGTGTTAATGAGTATTTTAAAAGGGAGTGGGCCTTAGTTCTATAGGTGGACGCCTTTTCGGGATATCGTTATTAAGGTGGACCAGGGTTGACTCTAGAATTTATTTGTACGATATGATATCAAATGAAAGGTATTAATGAGTATTTTAAAAGGTAGTGGGCCTTAGTTATATAGGTGGACGGACGGCTTTTCGAGATATCGCCATAAAGGTGGACCAGGGGTGACTCTAGAATTTGTTTGTACGATATGGGTATCAAATGAAAGGTGTTAATGGATATTTTAAAAGGGAGTGGGCCTTAGTTCTATAGGTGAACGCTTTTTCGAGATATCGGCATAAAGTTGGACCAGGGGTCACTCTAGAATTTGTTTGTACGATATGGGTATCAAATGAAAGGTGTTAATGAGTATTTTAAAAGGGAGTGGGCCTTAGTTCTATAGGTGGACGCCTTTTCGAGATATCGCCATAAAGGTGGATCAGGGGTGACTCTAGAATTTGTTTGTACGATATGGGTATCAAATGAAAGGTGTTAATGAGTATTTTAAAAGGGAGTGGGCCTTAGTTCTATAGGTGGACGCCTTTTCGTGATATCGCCATAAAGGTGGACCAGGGGTGACTCTAGAATATGTTTGTACGATATGGGTCTCAAAATAAAGGTATTAATGAGTTTTTTAAAAGGGCGTGGACCACAGTTCTATGGGTGGGCGCCTTTTCGAGATATCGCCATAAAGGTGGACCAGGGGTGACTCTAGAATTTGTTTGTACGATGTGGGTATCAAATGAAAGGTGTTAATGAGTTTTTTAAAAGGGCGTTGGCCTCAGTTCTATGGGTGGACGCCTTTTCGAGATATCGCCATAAAGGTGGACCAGGGGTGACTCTAGAATTTGTTTGTACGATATGGGTCTCAAAATAAAGGTGTTAATGAGTTTTTTAAAACGGCGTTGGCCTCAGTTCTATGGGTGGACGCCTTTTCGAGATATCGCCATAAAGGTGGACCAGGGGTGACTCTAGAATTTGTTTGTACGATATGCGTATCAAATGAAAGGTGTTAATGAGTATTTTAAAAGGTAGTGGGCCTTAGTTATATAGGTGGACAGCTTTTCGAGATATCGCCATAAAGGTGGACCAGGGGTGACGCTAGAATTTGTTTGTACGATATGGGTATCAAATGAAAGGTGTTAATGAGTATTTTAAAAGGGAGTGGGCCTTAGTTCTATAGGTGGACGCCCTTTCGAGATATCGCCATAAAGTTGGACCAGGGGTCACTCTAGAATTTGTTTGTACGATATGGGTATCAAATGAAAGGTGTTAATGAGTATTTTAAAAGGGAGTGGGCCTTAGTTCTATAGGTGGACGCCTTTTCGAGATATCGCCATAAAGGTGGACCAGGGGTGACTTTAGAATTTGTTTACATTATGGGTATCAAACGAAAGGCGATAATGAGTATTTTAAAAGGGAGTGGACCTTAGTTCTATAGGTGGACTCCTTTTCGATATATCGCCATAAAGGTGGACCAGGGTTGACTCTATAATGTGTTTGTACAATATGGGTGTCAAATTAAAGGTATAAATAAGAATTTTAAAAAGGAGTGATGGTAGTTGTATATGTGAAGGCGTTTTCGAGATATCGACCAAAATGCGGACCAGGGTGACCCAGAACATCATCTGTCGGGTACCATTTATTTATATATGTAATACCAGGAACAGTATTCCTGCCATGATTCCAAGGGCTTTTGATTTCGCCCTGTAGAATTTTTCATTTTCTTCTACATAATATGGTAGGTGTCACACCCATTTTACAAAGTTTTTTTCTAAAGTTATATTTTGCGTCAATAAAACAATCCAATTACCATGTTTCATTCCT
This sequence comes from Eurosta solidaginis, assembly GCF_040869045.1. Taxonomy (NCBI): domain Eukaryota; kingdom Metazoa; phylum Arthropoda; class Insecta; order Diptera; family Tephritidae; genus Eurosta; species Eurosta solidaginis. The sequence continues at coordinate 186,125,146 of NC_090320.1, read as the reverse complement.
TTTTTCGTATCTGGTATAGAATTATGGCATTTTTTTCATTTTTCGTAACTTTCGTTATCGAAAAATTGGGCGTGGTCATAGTCGGATTTCGGCCATTTTTTATACCAATACAAAGTGAGTTCAGGTAATTACGTGAACTAAGTTTTGTAAAGATATATCGATTTTTGCTCAAGTTATCGTGTTAAAGGCCGAGCGGAACGACAGACGGTCGTCTGTATATAAAAACTGGGCGTGGCTGCAACCGATTTCGTCCTTTTTCACAGAAGACAGTTATCGTCCTAGAATCTAAGCCCCTACCAAATTTCGCAACGATTGGTAAATTTTTGTTCGACTTATGGCATTAAATGTATCCTAGACAAATCAAATGAAAAAGGGCGGAGCTATTCCCATTTTGAAAATTTCTTTTATTTTTGTATTTTATTGCACCATATCATTACTGGATTTGAGTGCTGACATAAATTACTTATATACTGTGAAGATATTAAATTTTTTGTAAAAATTTCACTTTAAAAAATTTTTTTTTTTAAAGTGGGCGTGGTCGTTCTTCGATTTTGCTAATTTTTATTAAGCATACATATAGTTATAGGAGCAACGTTCCAGCCAAATTTCATTACGATATCTTCAACGACTGCGAAATTACAGCTTGCAAAACTTCTAAATTACCTTCTTTTAAAAGTGGGCGGTGCCACGCCCCTTGTCCAAAATTTTAAAAATTTTCTATTCTGCGTCATAAGTTCAACTCACCTACCAAATTTCATCGCTTTATCCGTCTTTGGCAATGAATTATCGCACTTTTTCTATTTTTCCAAATTTTCGATATCGAAAAAGTGGGCGTGGTGATAGTCCGATATCGTTTATTTTAAATAGCACTCTGAGATGAGGGCCCAGGAACCTACATGCCAAATTTCGTCAAGATACCTCAAAATTTACTCAAGTTATCGTGTTAACGGACGGACGGACGGACATGGCTCAATCAAATTTTTTTTCGATACTGATGATTTTGATATATGGAAGTCTATATCTATCTCGATTCCTTTATACCTGTACAACCAACCGTTATCCAATCGGCTAGCCAATTGCTTTGCAAGTGGTAATGAGTGTTTCTTTATCTTTTCCCCAAGTACCTCCAGCAAGAGATTTGAGGATTTTATTACGGCTCTGGCTTTTCGGTACAATTGCGGCTGCATGCTCACCAAAATAGAGATCCTGATCGAACGTCACACACAAGATTTTGGGGTGTAAGACAGTCGGTAGCGTAGTGCCATTGACGTGGATGTTCAAAATTGTGGACATTTGGGACGTCCATGTTGTAAATAAGGTCGCCGACGATTTAGTCGGTGACAATGTCAGGTTTTGAGAGGTGAAAAATCTGGAGAGATCAGGGAGATAGCCGTTTATTTTGTTGAAAACTCATTGATCTGTGGGCCTGGGCCTGTGGCCATTATTGTGCAGTCATCGGCGTAGGAAACGATAGTAACTCCTTCCGGTGACGAAGGTAGCTTTGATATGTAGAAGTTAAAAAAAGTGGTGATAGGACACCACTCTTTGACATCCCTTGTTTAATCCTTCTTGGTTTTGATGTTGCGTTTCTAAATTGCACCGATGCCTGCCGGCCACCGATATAATTTGCGGTCACCCTTTTAAGACTTGGGGGAAGGGCAGACCCTTCCAGGTCTTGCAGTAACGTTGCATGGTTGACCATATCAAAAGCTTTTGATAGGTCTAGCGCAACGAGTACTGTTCTATGGTGGGGGTTTAGATTTAAACCGGATTTGAAGGCATTGAATGGAGTTAAAGACATTTTTCACGTCCAACGTACGCAGAAGGACAACCGGCATAGCTTGGTGGCACGCCGTGTCGGCTTTTCTTAGCGCATTTGTAACCTCGGCTATGGCATCTATTGGAGTGGAATGACCTTTCTGGAACCCATGCTGCCGATGGAACAGACCTCCTCTATCTACAATGCATTTGTTATACATATGCAGAAGCATATTCTCGTAACAGCCAGTCTTGTTGCTTCTGCTGTTATCCCATCCGGTCCTGCCGCTTTTCCGGGATTCATTCTGTGTAGGGCCGCTTTTAGCTCACCTTCACTGAACGGCTGCACATCGTGGTCTTCGTGTGCGACGCGGTCACCTGCTCTGTTTGTGCATCTACTATACTTCGCATATTGTCCTCATCCATCCTTTTGTTCGGTGGGCGGAATTTCCCCATTATTATTTTATACCCTTTTCCCCAAGGATCACGATAAACTTCTTTGCATAGCTTTTTACACCTATTAAATGCGCTTTGCTTTATGGCGCCATCAAGAGCCTTTTTTGCTCTTTTGTACGCCTCCGCTTACTCTAACGCGACGGGCCTGCTGCGTGCGCGGGTTTCCAGCCTTCACATTCTGTGGCATACCCTACGTAGATCGGCAATTTCGCTACTCCACCAGTGCACTTGCTTTGACCTCTCCTAGGTGCTTTCCGTGGCATTGAGGTGCTGCGTGCGTGGTTCAGGCAGCGCATGGTCGCTTCTACCGTAGTGTTCGCTGCTTCGACACTGTCGAGTATAACAACAGCGGATATCAGGGATCGAATGTCAAAAGCTTGGTTGCCGATATGTCGGGGTCGTGCCGGTGTTAAGAATGGCCAATCCAAGCTGGGCTACCATTTCTCTCACTAACCTTCCTCTGGAGTTAGTCTGGGGAATTTCCCACACATCACCTATGATTGAAATCACCAGCGACGTCCACGTTAGCAGCTTCATCACGAAGGACGTCTTTAAGTAATTCTAGCTTATCTTAAATCCTTAATTTGGATCATGTGGCGGCAGGTAGTAGCTTACTAATGCGGTGTGCACCACTGTTACGCGTACGTAGTCGTTTCCGGCAACACCCCTTCTTACGTGCGTGCCAGCGTCCATGATCCACATCGCAACAGCACCTGTTAAGTCTACGTGCCAGTCATTCCTGACCCTTTAATGTTCGTAGATCATAGCATAGCGGGCTCTGCTATCGTGAACCAATTGGTCCAGCAGACTATGGGATAACCTTCTTCGGTTCAGGTTGCCTTGAATAAAGCATGTCACTTGCGCGCCTGTTTGGACTGTGCGGCTTCGAGTGCCTCCCTGAAGGTGCTGCATGCTCCACATCCGGGAAGGTGGTCGACCTTCTGTGACTGGCATAAAAGCACTTTGGAATTTCCGTGCAGGCCGAGGCCTGACGCCCATTTTGTCCGCGTTTTCAGTAATCATTGCTTCTATAAGGGCCTTTGTCTGCTTTTCAGTGTCCCTAGCCTAGACACCAGAAGCATCGCAGCAACACCTTCGTCCACTTCTGTTCGCGCTGGTTTGCCGAGAAAATATACACACGGACCTGTCCCACCAGCAGCTTTCCGAACAGGCTGCGCCACTTATTCAGCGGTTTCAGCAGGCAGTCCGTGTCTAGCACCTCTATCCGCATTCGCCGTGTAAGCTGCTTGATTTCCCCCGATTATCCAACAGGGCTTACTATCGCTTGAATGCAAGCTGATTTATCGCCGCAACGTGCAGTTTCGATAAGTACACTCCCCGATTTATTTTTTCGGATGGAGCGTATGACGATCCCTGTGTCTTCGGGCTGAAGCTCCCCCGGAAAGCTCCTACGATATCAGCGTAGTTTTTCTGTTTCTCGGATTGCCTTTTCTTTTTGATATCTTGGCTTGGCCAGGTAGTGTGCTTTGTTTTTGGTCTGGGCGTGGTTTGGCTTTCCGTTTCCATACGGTCGTACAGACCTCACCCGAGAGTGTCTTCGTGTAACCCCCATTTCACGTTTTCTTGTCATCCGAGGCCCCCGGTTTTGAGCCAGAAGTCCTTCGTGCTCTTTTGTTCCTACGAGTCGCTTTTGGTTCAGTACACTCTGCTTTTTTACCCTGTTATAAAGAGCGCTTGCAACTCAATGTCTCTTCCAGTTGTGCGGTGCCGTTCTTTATGTCCATCGACACTCTTTTCTGTTTGGCCGCAGCAGCCTGAATGCTTTGCAGCATCGTTCTTGCATACTCGAGGAGTTCAACTTTACTTTTCCTCCCAGGTATTGCACCGCATACTGAGGTTTTCCTGCCGTCGTTGCTTTCACCTTGCTGTCCATATGAAGATGGGGTGGCATCTACTTTCCTGTTGTTTGCCCTATCTTTCGTCCGGGCTGTTCTCCCTTTCCTTCGCTGTGGAGTTTCCTTGGCCGTTGCTGACCGCCACCTTGTTCCGCTGCTGCTGCTATTGTCGCTTTTGCAGGGGCCTTTAACACCGGCGATCGGAGCATCTTGCTCTTTTGAAAAGCGGTTTCGGCACTGCCTTTACCATCGTTATGTTTACGTATTTCACTTATTTGGCTCATTTCTTTTCACTTGGGTCTCGGCTCCAAGCCGATATCCAAGCCCAATGTATAGTCACCGTTTTATATTAACGTGATTATCTTTGCATGAGCAGCGAGGCCACGCGAGCGTTGGCACAGGTCTTTATGAGAGTCTCTGTCCAAAGCCAGAGTCCGGCGTAAGTCAGGAATTATCTCAACTGAGCCTGCACCGCCAAATTAATGGTGACGTGGCTACGAACGTACGTGGAGGCCTGCCAAGGTTTTAAGGAGACGGAGACCTTATTAGCCCACCAGCCGTTACGATGAGGTGTCACCCTCAGCTACTAAGAGGGTAGAATTCCGTCAACGGCAGCCCATAATAATCTTTTCCTGAACGTTTTTCCAGTTGTCGCTATCAGGATAATTATTATTATTAATATTGTAACGAATATAGAGAAATTCCGCTTATTTTAAACCTTCTTCTAACGTTCGTATCGCTAAATTGTTGAATAAATAACTTCAATATTCAATAATGCAAAATGGTTTTTATTATACTGCTTTGAAAGTACTTAACAATAACACTTATACTTCGCAACCAATAGCGCACTTAAATCAAACTGATTACTGCTTACTCAGCTGTTGCTCCTTTTATACTCTGTGCTGTGTCGTTTGCATACTTCTAGTCGTTTCTTCTTCTGGAATTTACTACTTGTTTACCAGCTATAAACACACAAGCTGTAACTACAGATGCACAGTAGCTTCTCATATGCGCGTGTATATGTAAGTTATACTTCCATTGCATATCTTTGTGAGTACCTCAGATATATGCATATATTTGTGCATATCTCTCCGCTTCTTGCGCGTATGTGTAGATAAAATGATTGATTTGTTTATGTAGATACAAGTGACGGCTTAGTATCGGCTTAGAGATGATAGTATGCCTTAGTGTTGCTAATATTCATCACAATATTAATATTAATATTATTATTATTATAATAATAATAATTTTTTTTTTGCTTTATGCACTTACCGGGTTGTTAAGCCCCGGTGCTACTCTCTGTAGCTGCGAGTCTCTCTGAGTGTGGGACTCCTTTTCTTTCCCACTAAAACCTAACCCCCATGGCCCGCGCATTTTTCGCACCTGGGACCGCGTTTAGCATAACTTCGTGTATGGAAGCACGCTACGTGAGCTCTTTGGACAGTCTCACGTTATTGGGCTAAGCAACCATCTTGCTGTTTAGCGAGGATAATATTCCTTGCATATCTGCTGACCATGTCCCATCTGCTATTTCTGCAGGTCATTTTATGGATGACACTGCTCGGGGATAGGTCGCCTAGTGTTACTTGCAATCTTCTTCGTTGCTGTGCGAAGTGATCGCATTCGAAAAAGGTGTGGTCTACGTCTTCTATCAGCTCATAGTATAAGCAATTCGGATTTTCAACCTTGCCCATCCTGTGGAGGTATTCCCGGAAGTAGCCGTGGCCACTTAAAAACTGTGTCGGTAGAAATCGACCTCTCCATGTGGCCGTTCTAACCATGGCTCCAGCTCGAGAATCAGTTCCCTGGTCCACTTGCCTGCAGTACTGCAGCTCCACTGCTGTTGCCAGAGTCGGATAGAATATTTTCGCGCCTGCGCGGCAGCAACATCTCTGCATACTTCTCCTCGCAGGTGGTAATTTGATTTCCTCTCCTCAACTAGAAGATGTATCGGTATGGTTCCCGCAATAACAAGAACTGCGTCTGCGGATACCGTGTGGTAAGCTGAGGCAATTCATACATGGCCTTGCCCCGCCTATGTTTGCCATTAATCGACTTAAGGTTCCTATGATCTGTGCAGCTTTCTCGGAGGCTCCTTGAAAGTGTTCCGAGAAGGTTAGCTTGCTATCTAGCCTCACCCTAAGGCTGCGTGTTTGTACTTGTTGTTCTCCAACCATCATAATGGTGGGAATTCGTCTCTTCGTGAGGATTACGATCTGAGTTTTCGCTGTCACGAGCTGAAGTCCATGGTCACTCATCCATCTATTTACACTGCGCATTACTTTGTTTAATTTAAGCTGCGCTGGCTCGCAAATCCGTGCTGTAATTACGGCAGCTACGTCGTCTGCGAAAACGACAAGAAAAGCACTTTCTGGCATCTGCTAGCGAAGCAGGCTGTCATGAGAAGCATTCCAGAGGTCGGGACCTAACACCGATCCCTGGGCTGCTCCGCCTGTTATCCTCACCTTTCTCTGACCTTGATTTGTTTCGTACGTAAGCCAGCGATCTATTAGTTAGTCCCTTAATATGGCTAGTAGATAAGAAGGTACCTTGAAAGAGTGTTTCAGCGCATCGAGCATGTCGTCCCACCTGACGGAATTGAAGGCATTTTTCACGTCCAGCGTGAACAGTAAGACAACCGGACTAGTTTGGTGGCACCCGGTTTCGGCTTTCCTTACCGTATATATAACCTCGGCTATGCATCTATTGTGGAGTGACCTTTCCGGAATCAATGATGCCGATGGGACAGACCTCCTTCATCTTCAATGGCTGCTATCAGCCGTTGTTTAAGGAGGCTTTCCATCATTTTCCCGGCCGTGTCGAGCATGCATAATGGTCGAAAAGACGACGGGGAGTTCGGCCTCCCTTGGCTTTCGGGATTAGCACGAGGTGCGCTCTCTTTCTACTTGTTGGAAAGATCCTGGCTTCCAGGCTTTATACATACGCAGCAGCAACTCCGGACTGCTCTTAGCAGTCAGTCTTATTGCCTCAGCTGGTATCCCATCCGGTACTGGCGCCTTACCGGGCTTCATTCTGTGTAGGGCCGCTTTTAGCTCACCTTCACTGAACGGCTGCACGTGGTGGCCTTCGTGGGTGACGTGGTCACCCTCTCTGCTTGCGCGAGTGAGGAACAGAGCATTTACTATACTTCACATCTTTCCCTCATCCATCGTTTGATTCGCTGGGCGGAATTTCCCCATTAATATTTTATACCCTTGTCCCCAAGGATCACGATCAACTTCTTTGCAAAGCTTTTTCCAGCTATTAAGTTTGCTTTGCTTTATGGCGGCACAGAGAACCTTTTTTGCTCTTTTTTATGCCTCCGCATGCTCTAGCGCGTCAGGCCTGCTGCGTGCGCGGGTTGCCAGCCTGCGCACTCTGTGGCACACCCTGCGTAGTTCGGCGTTTTCGCTACTCCACCAGAGCACTTATTTTTTACCACTCCTAGGCCCTTTTCGTGGCATTGAGGTCTTGCATGCGTGGTTAAGGCAACGCATGTTGGCTTCTACCGTAGCGTTCGCCTCTTCGGCACTGTCGACTATCTGTCGTGCGCTCGCTTGTACAACAGCGGAGAACTTTGCAGCGTCAACCTTAGAGGCGTCCCATTTTGTTTTCATACGGGGCGGTCTCCCTGTCCGACTTTTCCCTGAGTCATTAAGATGGAAGGTGGTGTAGTTATGGTCACCGTGAGATCCTCCTTCACCCTCCATCCAGCCGCCTTTGACAGCAGGTTTTCCGATACTTATGGAGTATCAGGGAAAGGGTGTTCCAAGCCTGGTCGCCGATATGTCGGGGTCGTGCCGGTATTCAGAATGACCATTCCAATTCGGGAAGACATTTCTAACACTAGCCTTCCTCTGGAGTTAGTCTGGGGCATTCCCCACTCAACAGACCTAGCATTAAAATCTCCAGCGACGACCACGTTACCGTTTTCATCACGCAAATCGTCTTCAAGTAGGTCTAGCTTATCTTTAAACCCTTGAATTGGATCATTTGGGGACAGGTAGCAGCTCACTGTGTGGTAGCCGTTTCCGACAACACGGCTTCGTACGTGGGTGCCAGAGTCCACGATCCAGATCGCAGCAGCACCTGTTAAGTCTACGTGCCTGTCCCTTCTGACTCTATAAGGTTCGGTGATGATGGCATAGCTGGCTCTGTTTTCAAGAACCAGTTGGTCCAGCAGACTATCGGCTACCCAGCTTCGGTTCAGGTTGCATTGGATGAACCTGGTCACTGGCGCACCTATTCGGCCTTTGCGGCAGCGAGTACCTCCCTGAAGGTGCTGCATGCTCCACATCCGGGAAGGTGGTCGACTTTCTCTGGCTGACATAAAAAGCACTTTGGAGTTTCCGTGCAGGCCGAGGCCTGGTGGCCACTCTGTACGCACTTTCAGCAAGCACTGCTTCTATCAGGGCCTTTGCGGTCTGCTTTTCGGTGTCCGTAGCCTAGACACCTGAAGAATCGCTGTACATCTACCGTCTGTCTAGGCTTGCATTGCAGCCAGCCGATACAGATCTTGCCCTTCGCTAGTAAAAGGCTGTCATCTTCTGTTCGCGCTGGTTTGCCGAGAAAACACACGGACCTGTCCCGTCAATTCCCCGCCCTCAGCTATCCTAACATCCTCGGCAGCTTCTTCAGCGGTTGCCAGGCAGTCCATTTCTTCGTTGCTGTGCGAAGTGATCGCATTCGAAAAAGGTGTAGCGTACGTCGTCTATGAGCTCACAGTATAAGCAATTCGGATTTTCAACCTTGCCCATCCTGTGGAGGTATTCCCGGATGTAGCCTTGGCTACTTAAAAACTGTGTCAGGTAGAAGTCGACCTATCCATGTGGCCGTTCTAACCATGGCTCCAGCTCGGGAATCAGTGCCCTGGTCCACTTGCCTGCAGTATTGCAGCTCCATTGCTGTTGCCAGCGTCGGATAGAATCTTTTTGCGCCTGCGCGGCAGCAACATCTCTACGTACTTCCCCTCGGAGGTGGTAAATTGATTTCCTCTCCTCAGCGAGAAGATGTATCGGTAAGGTTCCCGCAATAACAAGAACTGGGTCTGCGGATACCGTGCGGTAAGCTGAGGTAATTCGTAGCGCCCCTCTGCGTTGGACAGAAGTAATAGCTGCTCGATACTTTCGGAATTTCATTTGATCCGAAGCGGAAGCAAGCAGCTTTCTTATACATGCCCTTGGCCCGCCTATGTTTGCCATTAATCGACTCAAAAATCCTATGGTCCGTGCAGTTTTCTCACAGGCTCCTTGAAAGTGTTCCGAGAAGGTTAGTTTGCTATCTAGCCTCACCCCAAGGTATTTCGTGGAGCTGCGTGTTTGTTCTTGTTGTTATCCAACCATCATATTCATAATGGTGGGAATTCGTCTCTTCGTGAGGATTACGATCTCAGTTTTCGCTGTCGCGAGCTGAAGTCCATGGTCACTCATCCATCTATTTACTCTGCACATTACTTGGTTTAATTTAAGCTGCGCCAGCTCGCAGTTCCGTGCTGTAATTACGGCAGCTACGTCGTCTGCGAAAGCGACAAGAAAAGCACTTTCTGGCATGTGCAAACGAAGGAGACTGTCATACGAAGCATTCCAGAGGTCGGGACCTAACACCGATCCCTGGGCTGCTCCGCTTGTTATCCTCACCTTTCCCTGGCCTTGATTTGTTTCGTACGTGAGCCAGCGATCTTTTAGGTAGTCCCTTAATATGGCTAGTAGATAAGGAGGTACCTTGAAAGAGTGTTTGAGCCCATTGAGCATATCGTCCCACCTGACGGAATTGAAGGAATTTTGCACGTCCAGCGTGACCAGTAAGACAACGGTCCTAGCTTGGTGGCACGCGGTTTCGGCTTTCCTTACCGCATTTATAACCTCGGCTATGGCATCTATTGTGGAGTGACCTTTCCGGAACCCATGCTGGCGATGGGACAGACCACCTCCATCTTCAATGGCTGCTATCAGCCGTTATTTAAGGAGGATTTCCATCATTTTCCCGGCCGTTTCGAGCATGCATAATGGTCGAAAAGGCGACGGGGAGTTCGGGTCTCCCTTGCCTTTCTGGATTAGCACGAGGTTCGCTGTCTTCCACCTTGTAGGAAATATCCTGGCTTCCAGGAATTTGTTATACATGTGCAACAGCAACTCAGGACTGCTCTTAGCAGCCGGTCTTATTGCTTCAGCTGGTATCCCATCCGGTCCTGGCGCTTTAACGGGCTTCGTTCTGTGTAGGTCCGCTTTTAGCTCACCTTCACTGAACGGCTGCACGTGGTGGCCTTCGTGGGTGACGTGGTCACCCTCTCTGCTTGTGCGAGTGAGGAACAGAGCATCTACTTTACTTCGCATCTTTCCCTCATCCATTGTTTGATTCGGTGGGCGAAATTTCCCCATTAATATTTTATACCCTTGTCCCCAAGGATCACGATCAACTTCAAGTTTGCTTTGTTTTATGGCGGCACAGAGAGCCTTTTTTGCTCTTTTGTATGCCTCCGCGTGCTCTAGCGCCTGCTGCGTGCACGGGTTGCCAGCCTTCGCTTTCTGTGGCATACGCTGCGTAGTTCGGCGATTTCGCTACTCCACCAGTGCACTTGTTTTTTACCTCTCCTAGGCCCTTTTCGTGGCATTGAGGTCATGCATGCGTTGTTCAGGCAACGCATGGTGGCTTCTACCGTAGCCATCGCCGCTTCGGCAGTGTCGACTATCTGTCGTGCGCTCGCTTGTACAACAGCGGAGAACTTTGCAGCGTCAACCTTAGAGGCGTCCCATTTTGTTTTCTTACGGGGCGATCTCCCTGTCCGAATTTGCCCTGAGTCATTAAGATGGAAGATGATGTAGTTATGGTCACTACCCGTGAGATCCTCCATCACCCTCCATCGAGCCGCCTTTGACTGCAGGTTTTCCGATACTAATGTAATATCAGGGATAGAGTGTCCAAAGCCTGGTCGCCGATATGTCGGGGTCGTACCGGTATTCAGAATGACCAAGCCAAGTCGGGCAGCCATTTCTAGCACTAGCCTTCCTCTGGAGTTAGTCTGAGGCATTCTCCACTCAACAGCCCTAGCATTGAAATCTCCAGCGACGACCGCGTTACCGGTTTCATCATACAAATCGTCTTCGAGTAGTTCTAGCTTATCTTTAAACCCTTGAATTGGATCGTTTGGGGACAGGTAGTAGCTCACTAGTGTGGTGTGCCACACTGTTACGCGTACGTAGCCGTTTCCGACAACACGGCTTTGTACGTGGGTGCCAGCGTCTAGGATCTAAATCGCAGCAGCACCTGTTAAGTCTACGTGCCAGTCATTCCTGACTCTATAAGGTTCGCTAATGTTGGCATAGCTGGCTCTGTTATCAAGAACCAGTTGGTCCAGCAGACTATCGGCTAACCTGCTTCGGTTCAGGTTGCCTTGGACGAACCTTGTCACTTGCGCCCCTGTTTGGCCTTTGCGGCAGCGAGTGCCTCCCTGAAGGTGCTGCATGCTCCAGACCCGGGAAGGTGGTCGACCTTCTCTGACTGGCATAAAAAGCACTTTGGAGTTTCCGTGCAGGCCGAGGCCTGGTGGCCACTCTGCCCGCACTTCCAGCAAGTACTGGTTCTATCAGGGCCTTTGCAGTCTGCTTTTTGGTGTCCGTAGCCTAGACACCTGAAGCATCGCTGCACGTCTACCCTCTGTCTAAGCCTGCATTGTTTCGCCCGCTTCTCCAACAGCGCTTCCTATCGCTTGGATGAACGCTGATTTATCGCCGCAACGTGCAGTTTCGATAAGTACACTCCCGGACCTTCAGGCCGAAGCTCGCCCGGATGGCTCCTACGACTTCGGCGTAGTTCTTTCCCTGGGCTGGTCTAACAACGAAAGTTGCGGCCCGTCTGTTTCTGGGCTTGCCTTTTCTTTTTGCCTTCTTGGCTTGCCCAGGTGGTGTCCTTTGTTCTTTCTCAGGGCGTTGATTGGCTTTCTGGTTCCTTACGGTCGTCCAGGCCTCGCCCGAGATTGTCTTCGCAGAAGACGCACTTTTCTTGGCCTCCGAGGCCCCCGGTTGCGAGCCAGAGTTCGTACGTGCTCTTTTGTTCCCACGAGTCGCTTTCGGTTCGGTATACTCTGCGCTTTTACCCCCTAATAAAGAGCGCATGCGACTCAGTGTCTCTTCAAATTGTGCCATGCCGTTCTTTATGTCCATCGACACATTTTTCTGTTTGGCCGCAGCAGCCTGCATGCTGCGCAGCACAACTCTTGCATACTCGAAGAGGTCAACTTGACTTGTCCTCCCCGGTGTTGCACCGCATACGGAGGTTTCCCGCCCGTCATTGCCGTCACCTTGCTGTCCAGGGGTAGATGGGGTGGCATCTACTTTCCTACTGTTTTCCCTAGCTTTTGTCCCCCCTTGCGTTCGTCGTGAGGTATCCCTGGCCATTGCTGACCCGGCACCTTGTTTCTCTGCTGGTGCTATTGTCGCATTGGTAGCGGCTTTTAACCCCGGTGATCGGAGCACCTTGCTGCTCCTTTGAAAAGCGGTTACGCCGCTAACATTAACATCGTTACTTTTACGCATTTCAATTGTTTGACTTATTTCTTTTCAGTTGGGTCTCCGCTCCAAGCCGCTATCTCCGCCCGATGTGCAGTCGCCGTTTTAGATTCCCGTGGTTATTTTTGCAAGTGCAGGGAGGCCACGCGAGTGTTGACACAGGTCCTTATGAGAGTTTGTGTTCAGAGCCAGAATCCGGCGTAAGTCAGGAGTCATCTCAACTGAGCCTGCACCGCCAACTTAATGGTGACGTGGCTTCGAACGTACTTGGAGACCTGCCAAGGTTTTAACGAGACGAAGACCAGCCGTTTCGACGAGGTGTCGAGGTTATTATTATTATTATTATTATTATTCAAATTATCGAGAAACATCAGCCATTCATGCTGCATGCAACAGATTACCAAGCAATGCCCCAACTCGCGCATCAGAGAAATTTAGCCATGAAAAACATTGACCATTCTGACGGATTACTTTAATACATGGATTTACCTATTCCTATAAGGATTAACGTTTAAACAAATTTTGTTGCAATTTAAAGATTTTTCTAAATTATCAAATGCCATGTGCGTATGTTATTCCCTGAATCTAGGATATGTGGCCCAGTGGTGCTTATTAACTCAAGTTTCTAATTTCAGTGCAGTTGCGCACATTTTACATTAATGTAATGGTAAGCTGGCAAACTAACAAACATTTTGAGATTTAAAAGCTAAAAGTCAAATGGAAAAATTGTTTACATTTGGGAACGTTGAGTTGCCTACGGATGCAATTTTATGTTGCATATATTATTTTGTTTTTTTCTGTACTGCTATTCATTGTGCTTTTTTTTGTAAATCGGAGTTCAGCTGTAAAAGCGAACAAATCATCCACAAACCATACAAATGTCAATCGTATCAATAGATTGCCATCGACAAATTGTGCTGAAACGAAGTACTGTAAAACGCAATTGATGATTCTGCTTGTGCATACGAGCGAGCATTCGAAAAGGGTTGTGCGATATACATTTTCATAGACTTGTATATTGATGAACTTACCGCTACCAAGCTGCGGGGGGGAAATAGATAGACATTTTGGGGTACGGGGAAAATAAGTTGTAAAATATGTCTGTGAGTACATTTTTGCCCACATCACTGTTGGCAGCTACAATCTCGAAATAGTAAGGCTTCGTTTATTTGGGAATCAGCATTAACATAAAACACAACGTCATTCTAGAATCCAGAATAACTCCTGAAGACAAGTGCTATTTTGGACTGAAAATAAAGTTCTCTTTCGACAAGCAAAGAACATGCTCTACAAGCTACTTATCGTACCCGTCCTGCAATATGGTGCAGAAGCATGGACCATGGCAACATCAGATGAGGAGGCTCTGGCAGTGTTCGAGAGAAAATGTATTCGAAAGATGTATGAGTCTCTTTACGTTGGCGACAGCGAGGACCAAAAAAAATTCAATGATGAGCTGTACGAACTTTATGCAGACAAAAACACAGTCCAGCGAAATGAAACACAGCGGCTACGCTAACTAGGTCATGATGGGGGGATTAAGCGCCAATTAATTGTTGATAAGGTTTTATTTTGTTGACGGCTGGTATAAAATATTTTTCTTCAGTCGAGGGATATTCTTGCTTCTTAATATTCAATCTAAGCAAGAATATTTTAACGAATTTACTGTAAATCCTCTTATTTGCAACCTCCTGCTAAGTTCGAATCACTAAACCGTTGAATAAATAAATCCAATATTCAATAATGCAAAATGGCCTTTATTCAAGTACTTTCAAAATAACACTTCTATTGCTCAACAGATAGCGTGCTTAATCGAAACTGATTATCGCGCCTTTACTGTTGCTGCTTTTATACTGTGTGATTTCCTCGTTGCATCTTCTAGGCGCTTCCAGAATTTACTTAGTTACTGATATATAATTATAACTACAGATGCATGTGTGTAGCTCTCATATGCGCGTGTATTTGTGAGCGAAACTTCCACAATTACAATTGCATACTTTTGGGAGCATCTCAGATAAGATATATGCATGTGTTTTTGCGTTGCTTCTCCGCTGCGTTTACGTACATAAGTATGTGTAGACATAATGATTCATTCGTTCATGTAGATACATAATGATTGATTTATGGATGTGCATACAAGTCACTCTTAGCATCGGCGTAGAGATGACAGTACACCTTAGTGTTGCTAAAATTCGTAACAATATTATTTTTAGAAATTTTGGCCCCTGGTTTTAGAATTCAAAAAACTTTTATTTCAAAAAATTAGAGATTTCTAAAATTAGTAATGATTAACGAAATTTTTAGCGAAAAATTCTGTTTATCTTAATTTAAAGTTTGCTGAGAAGACAAAGAAAAGCATATCCAACAATTTTTCTCAACATCCTTATTATGTACATACATATAAGAATGACTATAATACATATGTATGCATTAAATTTTCGAGCACCAATTCTTCGCAACTTAAGGAAAAGTATCGTAATATAAAATTCCTTCATAATGTTATTCGAGTTAATTAATGTCCATGGATGTAATGTATTTATGTAATGTGAGAGCAATCTAATTAAATTTCGCTCTATGTATTATTGACATGAGGGTGTAATGGGAATCGTATTTACTAAATAATGTATTACCTGTCTTACTTAGTGCGCAATGTGTCCAAACTAATTACTTTAACATAATTAGTTTATTGAAGATGTATTTCCAAGTCTTACGTTGCTTTTAATGTTGCTAATACATACATACATGTACTACGTTTACTGAGTGTGAATGAATTCAAATTTATTTATGACCATGCAAGTTGTTCAACAAATGTTATTACTGGAAATAGATAAAAGGACGGCCGAACTGAATTCAAACCCACGCAACTGATATGCGTTATTTTTTATTTTTTTGGATACATAACAAATACGACGGAAAAGTATACAACAATATCAACCATGTTTCTATTGACGGGCGGCATGCTTTCAGTGTTGTAGATGTGTACATGATTCGAGGTCCCAATATCGACTCGGATCACTAACGTGCTGTTGTTGTTATATTCACTGTAAAGACATTCCCCAAAACCTTTGGGGAGTGTTATTGATGTCGATGGTCATTTCCGGGTATAGATCCGGGACGTTCCGGTAACAAGCACCATTAATGTACTAGCCCGACCATCTCGATAACGATACTTTCAATTATTTCAGAGCTGGGCCTTCAAATCTACTTTTCGAGATAACAGTCAACTGAATGGAGGCAGCGATTAAGCTTCCAGGGAAGATTTAGAATCTGAGTCCACAATAGAATTGAATGAACTGTTTTGTATGAGTGCTAAAGGTAATCAAACACAACATTATATCAAAAATATTAACTTCTAAAAAGAATTGATTGATATCCGTTCAAGCGTTTAACGATTAGCACGATATCTTGATCGTCAATTGAGATATGTTTATTTAAGAAGTTCGGTATATTGGCTTAGCTGCACTTAGAATAGATTAGTATAGAAAATTGGAAAAATCGGAGGATAACCACGTTCGCTTTTTCGGTATCGAAAAATGGAGAATGTGGGTTTTACTTTATGACGGAAAATTTTAATTTAATAATTTGTAATTTGGCAATATTAGTAACACTAAGTGATACTCACATCACTAATCTGATACTAAGTAAATAAAGCGATAATAACAATAAAGCAAGATGCCACACTTGTATGTACGTAAACAAATTAATCATCATGTACACACATACATACAAGCAGCAGAGAGATACTCACAAACGCATGTCATAATCAGCTACTACTTCGCTCTCATATACACACACATATGGTTACACACTACAAATACACGCGCGTATGGCTAGTGACCAGGTAGAGGATTCTAGAAGAAGAAACGTCTAGATATTTGGGCAGAGAGTATAAAAGCAGCAGAAGCTGAGTAGTCCGAATTCTGTTTGATTTAAGCAAGCTATTGGTTGTAAAGTATCAGTGTTATTGTGAAGTACTTTCAAAGTAGTCAATAAAGGCCATTTTGCATTATTGAATATTAGAGTTATTTATTCAACAGTTTAGCGATACGAACGTTAGCATAAGGTTTGGAATAAGCGGAATTTTCTCTAAATTCGTTACAATAGTATATATGAAATTGTTCTAGGTGGCATTGGAAAATCTCTTATTATTATCATAGCATAAAATGTTACTAAGTTTTTATAAAGTTTTTGGAAAAGCTTAACATCAAGAATATTTTTTCACAAATTTGCAGAAAAAAAGCTTTTGTTTAAAATGTGTTGTACTATTTATGTAAATTAGTAATGGTTAAAATATTGTTACCCGTTCAGCAGTTATGACCCATGCAAGAAATGAGAGTTCCACTTTAAATTCGCAACCACCTGCAAAGTATGCAATTTTTTGAACACAATACAGGGGAAATCCTTATACCCATTATAATGTTTCAATTATTTTGAACATTGTGCAAATTAAATTTTGCGTAGAAGTCCATATCTCCCTCAAACATTCGGTCATCCTAAAAACATTTTTACTTATGGCTTAAATTTTATAGTTTTTTATATATAATGGGCTGGAACTTCCTTCGCGTGGTTTGAAATTAATCACTTAAAATGCAAAGTTACGCCGTTAGCAAATAGCACGATTTTAGCATTTAATACAAAATAGTTTTTTACGTTACAACAAAAGTGAGCAGCTTACACGTAACTTCTATGAAATCACACAAAGCTTTTGAGTTTGTGTGCATCAACAAAAGCACGTAAATTTATATACTGTGACGAATATTACCATCTCTAAGCTGTTATTAAGTAAATGCACAACAACAAAAACATTAAAGCAAGCTACATAAACACATTGGTCATCATTTACCCACATCCATACACGGCAACGAAGAGATAACTCACACAGATGTAGTCATCAGTCGAAGTAATACTCACATATACACACACATATGGCTATGCGAGAGGCTATAAATTAAAATACATACGCATATAGCTCGTAACCAAGTAGGAAATTCCAGAAGAAGAAACGTCTAGACATTCGGGGCACAGAGTATAAAAGCAGCACAAGCTGAGTATTTAGTAATCAGTTTGATTTAAGCTCGCGAAGTATAGGTGTTATTGTGAAGTATTTTCACAAAGTAGTCTAATAAATACCATTTTGCATTATTGAATATTGGAGTTATTTATTCAACAATTTAGCGATACGAACGTTAGTAGAATGTGCAAAATAGGCGGGGTTTCCCGAAATTCATTACAATATTTTTAAAACGGAGAAATTTCAGAGTACATCTGAAATTTTTGAAGCACCTTCTAAACATATTGGATATTGGCTCTGTGCTCATTTTTTTAGCCAAAAATGCGATATGTGTAGCAATAATTAGGAATCTGTAAAAGTTGCTAGCTTTTGAAATCCACCCATTTTCACTATTTCATGCATTTAAAGCTATGCTTTATTTTAGTTTTTAGTTTAAGGTACTAATAAATGCGTTAGAAAAAGCGGATTGTAGCTCCTTATGGACTTTTTTCCTCAGGACTCCGAAAATCCTTAGCAAGACAAATACGCGTAAGTACGAGTTACGTGTTTACGTTTTACTACGGGAGAGTTGTATAAAAGACTTAATATAATGATATCAGCCTATCACAAAATTAAAACATAAATCTGAAAAAATTCAAATTTCGCGTTTTACGTATTTGCTATAAAACATGCAAAATATTATCTCAACTTCACTAGTTATCAACGGTTGCCTCCACACTTTTTCCATTTTTTGGTTTTCTGACGTTTGTTTGTCTTATTAAAGACAAAAGTTTGTGAAGTAGCTGTTGAAAATCTATCTTTGTTGATTCTTGATGGCAAGGAAAAGTTGGTATCTATGGACTTTCGTACTTTTTCGTTCATTGTTCATACTTTCATAGGTAAATATTGATTTACGTTGGCACAGATAAACTTTAGTTCGGAGAAAATTCATAAGTGTTCAAGAACTTCTCAAACGAGCTTTTCATTCACCATTTTAATATATTTATGTGTATCAAATTTTTGTTATACATAAATATGTATATACTTAGGGCAGGTTTATTTTTCCCTAGAAAATTTAATATGCGAAATATGTTCCACGATCGTTGTGAGCAAAAATGCTGTTTTTACATTATTTTTCATGTGAATGTAACATGTTTAAATGTAAAGCAACGTAAACTCTGCTAAATTTTTTTGTGAATAACTTAAGTTTTATGGTACCTACAGTACTACTTAAGCGAAACACTTGATTATACCAATTTATTCCTTTTTATAGCAGTTGTTCTTTCGTGCTCGCTCGAGTACTTTTGTAGACACAATAGTTTGACTGGAATGATTGCGATATATGGTCCTACTTTATATCGCCATATCAAAGAATGCATTGGCTGCTGTGTCAATTTCGCTATTGATGCCGACTTATTTCAGGTAATATCTATTTGGGATGAGTATGTTATAAAGTCTTATTCGTATACCAGTAAAGGTCGGCTCGCACGTCATCAATCCTATTTTGATAAAGCCTTTTTTATATAATACAAATATTTATATACATTAGTATTAGTTTGACAGTTTCATATTGATAGCGCCTTATTTACATCGTATAAAGGAATAACTGTAACACTATTTTATAGTGCTACTGTGATAATTGTAGCAAGCGTAGCCAAAAAAATTTAGTGAGACCTAATTTCCATGTCCTTACTCTTAGCTCAGATACAAATAGAAACTAAGTTCAGTCGGTGTTTCAGATTTAACAAGTATGTATAAATAACGGAAACTTGGGCTGAAACTACGTTTGCATGTTGCCAAAACCAAGTGAAGTAATTAATTCACTTTAAGGTTATATGTTTGAGATGCTGGGGAAGATAAAACAAATTGAGACGGAACAATTCAAGCACTCGCAGGGAGACGTGCTCACTCTGGCATAACTTCGATCTATATAATGTAGTAGGTGAAACTGTTACCAATCCAAGAATTAATCTCGACATACGCAATATATGCCCTACATGTAATGTGGAGCCAACACCCGTGTCGTTTTGGTCGGACCATATTAAAAACGCTAGTTTGCTTAAACTTTTGTTAGAGGATATCGATGACTATTTGTGATTGAGCGCAGCTATTATTAGAGGCGAAGCACTGCTACAAAAAGAAGAAGACAAGACAAACAAACAGAGTAGAAGCTTGAAGCGTTGCTATAATATAAAGATATTAAGCTACGAATAATATTTCTTATGGAAAATTCTAAAAGCTGTTACAAAAAAAACTTGTTCCACTTGAAGCATAGCTTATATCGCTGGGTTTACAAAACAAGCAAACAAACAGAGTTTATAAACTGCTTACTAGCTTACTTAATTGGCTCTTAACCCTTAAAACTTTTCCAGTACTCGACGCCGCCATCTCAAAGAGGTTCGTAAACTTTTATCTCAATTACTCCCAGTTGACACAGATTATCGGGCCTTTGTTCTGGTGGACTAGACAAAGAACACATAGATTCCATTTGTCATGCACTCATCCGACCTTATTTTTCAAAGAAGCTGATGTACTCACGCCTTTCTGCCTTTGATTTTTTTCTTTCTGTGTCTTACTCGCCTTTTTCAACACGAGATAGCCTCCTCACATTATTTCTACTGCGTTCGTTTTTAACGTAGCCTTGTACGCAGCGTCCTTCCTTTCGGTTGCAAAACGGGGTTGTTTCACATTTCAGGTGCTATTCCATGGTTGCCGGTAACCAATTTCTTTCCTCAGGGGAGATACAAATTGGTTAAGATGTGTTCTCATAATTTTGAGAGTTGAGTTGTGAAATCGTTAGCACTCTGTTTTGATTATAGGCTTTTTTAGCCTGCCTTGTGTTTTCTTTTATTTTGCTTTTAGACGCGCAAAGGCGGAAGAGGAATGTGAGTCGATGTTCGGTTCTCAAATCGTGCGCACATCTAAAACACTGGAGACATGCCGTTCGTCTATCCCAACTTTGTGGATCTGATTGCGTGTCATCCCTTCGAGGCACTTTACGACAGTGGCACCAAAAACGCCTTCTAAAAAGTTTCTTTTTATGCCGATAAGAAAAATATATTGTATTCTGTTGTTATGTGCAACAAAGAAATCGTAAAATTACTTTAAAATTATTCGCTCAATAGCGGAACTTATTTAACAATTTTGAAATACATATATTATCAGGTATTTCTACTGCCATTAATATGTATATACAATTCTCCAATTTTTTCTGAAGACATATACGTAATACCTTTTTCGATTTAGCCAATTAGCTTTAATTATCAAGAAAATATGGGGAAAAAGAGATAAAACTTATATCTAAACTATTTTCCGCTTCTGAATTACTGTGAGCCACCTAGCTACAATATTTTCCTTTCAAGTTGCACTGTATTTGGGTCCTGATTTCTGCTACAAGCTCCAATAATATTCCACCATGGAAACTGCCTAAAAATTATGTTCAGTTAAGTGATTTACAAGGCCAAAAAAATATAGTGAAAATCATTGATAAAAAGATCGAATGGTGAAACTGTTGAGAGATCAATGAAAAATTTTTGAATGTTTGTTAACCAAAACCTATTTCGTATTAAAAATCTTTGATCTCTTTATCAAAAAATCAAAATAAAAACTTGGTCGAATAAGGGCATACCAAAAAAAATCCCATTACATCGTTTCAGGCTGGTTTAATTTTTTCACCTAAACCAGCTGAAATGTTTTGTATATTGATGAAATAGGCCTTGATAAAAAAAAAAACAAAAACCATCGCCGTTTGTAAACTTTGCAATTTTTCTCTCACATCAATTCCAAATAAAAACAAGTAAGGAAGGCTAAGTTCGGGTGGAACCGAACATTGCATATGGGTATAAAATGGAACGTATTAAAGAGTATTTTAAAAGGAAGTGGTGCATAGTTCTACAGGTGGACGCCTTTTCCAGATATCGCCATTAAGGTGGACCAGGGGTGACTCTAGAATGTGTTTATACGATATGGGTATCAAATTAAAGATATTAATGAGGGTTTTAAAAGGGAGTGGCCCTTAGTTGTATATGTGAAGGCGTTTTCGAAATATAGACCAATATGTGGACCAGGGTGACCCAGAACATCATCTGTCGGGACCGCTAATTTATTTATATATGTAATACCACGAACAGTATTCCTGCCATGATTCCAATAGCTTTTGATTTCGCCCTGCAAAACTTTTTCATTTTCTTCTACTTAATATGGAAGGCGTCGCTTCCATTTTACAAAGTTTTTTTTTAAGTTATATTTTGCACCAAAAAACCAATCCAATCACCATGTTTCATCCCTTTTTTCATATTTGGTATAGAATTATGGCATCTTTTTCATTTTTTGAAAATTGCGATATCGGAAAAGTGGGCGTGGTCATAGTCGGAGATCGCCCATTTTTAATACCAATATAAAGTGAGTTCAGATACGAGCGTGAACTAAGTTTAGTAAAGATATATCAATTTTTGCTCAAGTTATCATGTTAACGGCCGAGCGGAAGGACAGACGGTCGACTGTGTATACAAACTGGGCGTGGCTTCAACCGATTTCACCCATTTTCACAGAAAACGGTTATCGTCATAGAAGACATGCCCTTACCAAATTTCACAAGAATAGGTAAATTGTTGTTCGACTTATGGCATTAAAAGTATTCCAGACAAATTAAATGAAAAAGGGCGGAGCCACGCCCATTTTGAGATTTTCTTTTATTTTTGTATTTTCTTGCCCATATCATTGCTGGAGTCGAATGTTGACATAATTTACTCATATACTGTAAAAATATTAAATTTTTTGTTAAAATTTTACTTTTAAATATTTTTGTTTAAGTGGCCGTGTTCGTCATCCTATTTTGTTAATTTTTATTTAGCACACATATAGTAATAGGCGGAACGTGGCTCTCAAATTTCATCATGATATCTTCAACGAATGCCAAATTACAGCTTGCTAAACTTTTAAATTATCTTCTTATAAAAGTGGGCGGTTCCATGCCCATTGTCCAAAATTTTACTAATTTTCTTTCTGTGTCATAAGGTCAACCCACCTACCAAGTTTCATCGCTTTATGGGTCTTTGGTAATGAATTATCGCACTTTTTCGGTTTTTCGAAATTTTCGATATCTAAAAAGTGGGCAGGGTTATAGTCCGATTTCGTTTATTTTAAATAGCGATCTGAGATGAGTGCCCAGGAATTTACGTACCAAATTTCATTAAGATATCTCAAAATTTACTCAAGTAATCATGTTTACGGACAGACGGACGGACGAAGGAACATGGCTAAATGAAGTTCTTTTTTCGCCCAGATCATTTTTATATATAGAAGTCTATATCTACCTCGATTTGTTTATGCCGTTACGGGGTATCGTTATGCGAACAAAATTAATATACTCTGTGAGCTCTGCTCAGCTGAGTATAAAAAAAGTTGTAACAGTGAAGTCCTAACTTAAAATACTCCGGTAAACCGTGTCACAAGTATAACAATATTAGGAGCCGAATGGATCGGCTACCATATGAAAGAAGGTAACGTATTACGTCGGTCATTAAGATAAATCTGATTACAGCATTACCTTGTGGAAGAACCGTTATTTGATTTGGAAACAATACTGGTTTTTAGAATTAAAGTATGTTGATTAATGTTTTAAGGTCACAGTAGAGGTGCATCAGGTAATAATAATAAAGTTGGATCTGGTTGACTACCGAAAAATAATTGAATATCTTATTATTATAGGCCGGTGTTAAGCGCATGAATTCTTAAATATTAAGAATAAATTGAACACGCCATTAAAACAAACAATTTAATTTAATTTAATTCATTTTAATTTTATTTTATTTTTGTTTATTTTATTTTATTAATTCATTTTAAATTAAATTAATTTTCATTTTATTTGATTTTTTTTAATTTTGTTTAATATTATATAACTTATTTTAATCTAAATTAATTTAATTTATTTCAATTTAATATTTTTGAAGCCTTTAGTGAGCCCAAGGCCTATCGAAAAAATAAAACAAAATGTTTTTCTATAGTATTTTACATATGTGCGTCGATATTTCGGTTTTATTCTAAACCCATCATCAGGAACATATGACTATTTTTGATCGACTGTCGATCGACAGTACAATAGAAAAACATTGTTTTTTATTTTTTCAATAGGCCTTGAGCTCATTAAAGACTTCAAAAATATTTACGTATAAGGTTAATAAAATTCATCAAAAATATTTTAATTTAAATTAATTTAATTTATTTTAATTTAAATTAGTTAAATTTAATTTAATTTATAATATTTGTGTTTGCTGGGTTGAGCACATATGGTCAAAAATTAAAAAAACAGTTGTTGTTGTTTTTTCCCGACGCGTTTCGACGTTTTTTTTTTCACGTCACCTTCTGGGGATTTATTAATTGTATTATAATTAAATTAACGGTCGAAACATTCCATTAACGCAGTCGTAGGTAGTTGTTCTGCCAATCTTAAATGGATAGATAATAACTCGGCATTTATCTCATCCTTCTTCGAGTATAAGCTTTCCAACTCATATTTTAAAAAATCCTTTTCCGCTTTTCTAACTGTTTTCCTGCTAGATTTGGTATTTGCCTTTATTGTTATTTTTGCGAATTTCGGAGTAACATTCAATTCCAGGCATTGTTTGTTGAACCAAATGCTCGCCTTTGCTTTATATATTTTCAGTAGGCGTCGCTTGTAAATTGTTAGCAGTCCGTTCGCGTTCAAGTTAAATAAATTAATAAAACAGTTAGGGTTCTTCACATACAAGAAAAGGGCCGACGTCTCAACGTACTCGAAAACATGGAAATCTACAAACAGAAAACATTCGACGGTAGAATAATAAACGAACAGATAAACACAATTTCTGACACAATATTCGAGCCTTTAAAACTTGTTTACAGGAAACAACTTAATCACACAGGTACAACAGACAAACACACAACAACAAATATACACAAAACAATTAACACACCAAAACAAAAAACCGACAAAGAAGGTCAAACGACTAAAATTACAGATTTCTACCTACCCCAGTCAGCCACACAAATCGATTAGTAAACCACCCTCGGTTCTGAACGAACACACAGCACATACACATAACTAAATATACACAAGCATCAATTTGACAATACCTGCTCATATACCTACGAACTATAAATACAGGACAAATGACAACAACAGATCAGAACGAAAAACGATACTGATGATGGCACAACGCCGAAACCGGTTTGTCTCAAAACCAAATTTGACAAGGGATGACGGAAAATCGTTCCAATATACATCAATATTATTCTTTATATTTAATTATCGAGACATGCTCATATTGCTTTATACAATTGTTTTTGTTATTGATATTAGAGAAAAATTAAAAATATTACAAACGATTTTTCCTAAATTATTAAATAAATTATAAATTAAAAATTGCTTCAAATAAGTGTTTTCATACATTTAAAAGCAATGACTGCAATTCCCGCTTAATTCAAACAAATATACAAAATTGCACAATTATTTGTATATCTCTAAATAGAACAAAGCAAATACCAGTTTCTTTGACACTGCCACCAACAAAAAGCATATTTTTAAAACACATGATTACATACAAAGTATGTACTGCGCAAAGAATAAAATATGCAAGGATTGGGATAAGTTTACAACAACTAAGGTGTGACGTAGCTGAATGCGTTTGTAACAACCATCGTAGAAGTGCGGGTTAGAATCACACTTTCGGGAGAAAAGGCTTTGAAGAGATTTACTAGGTATAATTGAAACAGCTGTCGCGTTTTCCGTCCTGATGTCACGTTGTTTACATGTTTTCGAAATCATCAAATTTTATTTTATTTAATATAATTTTATTTTATTTGAAATATTTACTTACATGCGCAAAAATTTTGTATATATATTAAGTGACGTGTTTGCCTTGAGTTTGTTTGTGATTTCGCTCATTTAAATCCTACTACATACGCCACAGTGTTGTGACTACTCTTATTTAGTACTCCACACTGTACATATACCCATATTGCATGGTACGCCTGCATTTACATTCTACATACATACCGATATATACTCGTAACATGCGGCTTACAAAGGCTACTTTCATATTACGCAAACATCCATAACGTGATCAAAGATGTTTGCACATAAAAAAAAATAGATTGCCAGTGGAGTATAACATACCTGGTAATTGGTTTATACGCTTAACATTAACTGTGTACTTGATGTCAAATAATTTATTTAATAATTTTGAACACCCGCTCTGTGTGGGGCGACCCACTGTGCTTAAATGTTAAAAATGTAACTCATACGCAGTGGTATGCTGTCAATGAATATGCATGCAGCCATGTAAATTTGTATGTAGTTTCCACCTTAAATAACCATTTGTTATTTTTTTGCATTATGTGGTTAATTCTCAGCATACTTTTTTACGTATGCATGCATGTATGTTATCAATTTGGAAATGCATACGATTAAGTTAATTGTTGGTTTTGGCTAAAACCAATATTTTACCTTGGTATGCGAACGCATAACAAATACTTCAACATGTCGATATATGTACATTATGTGCATACATACTGCCATACATTTACACCAACACCAATCAACCTAACACAATCTATATCGAAGAAATTTCTGCAAATAAAAAAAGGAGTACCAACAACAATGAATATCCATTTTGTATATTGTGAAACTCAATCACTTTGTTGCACAAAAGAGTTAATATTTGCAAATATGTACGCGTACGCTCATACCTACAAGTAATGTGTACATATGTGCATTTACTTCAAGTATATGAAAAATTCCATGGTTGATATAAAAAAGAACGAATTTTGATAGTTTTCCATGTTAAAAATATTTTGTGGCAGCATCTTCTTTTATACATGACCCAGACAGGGTAAAAGCTGTGTTTTAATTCACTTGATTATGCTGATCCTAGGATGAAGCTCATACAGCTAATTGCTGATTCCTCTTCGGTATTTGCAGTCGCCAACGAATGTGCGACCATAAATCTTTGGTAGCATTTTTTTCACAAATAAAATATTTCTGCTGAGCGAATTTCTTAACATCAGAGAAGCCTTCGACCATTAGAAGTCGAATTAATTCTTGTGCAATTCATTAGGCGAAGCGAAGGCTCAGAGGAAGGGAGAAGGGGTACGCCACATTCTTTTTCTTTTGCCAATATGTAGGAAAAATTAGCTCTTCTTTTTCAGCTCGTGTAACTTTGAAGGTACATACTATCACGTTATCGGCAATAATGGACTTCAACGTCGATGGCATTATATTACCGACTTTTCGGGGCCAAAACTTGTTGGGTGTGACGTGCAATAATGACCTGAAGTTTGACAAGCATGCTGCCGCAATTGTACCTTAAGTTTAGACAAGTAACAAAATCCTCAATTATCTCGAACCATGAAGAAGTCTGGCATACAAAACCTCATCAATTTGAACAAGATGAGCACAAGCAGGCGCAGTGTGGATCCAACTCTTCTAATATCCCCGTATCTTTGGTCCAATCCTGTTGAAACTTTAAGTTTCCTTGGAGTTCCGTACGGGGAAATCTACGACAATTTGTGAGTTATCGCACCTTTTAGATAGGGTGAAGCTATGCTACAAGCAGAAGAAGAAGAAATAAATCGGACTTAAGTTGCAATTTCCCATGGAATGCTCGATTAACATGGAAGGTTTTGGAGCAATTCATTGTAAACTTGTGTTGGTAAACACAGAATTGTATGTACATGTGTTGGTAATAGATGTAAGTGTAAAGTCAACATGTGTGCACTTTGCTTGATTAATTTTCAGCATTCGGTTGAGTTGGTTGAATATTCGCCAGTGGTTATAACGCCCCGCAATACGTTCTATAGCCTGTCAACCATATCCGTGAAATCGAAGGACAAACAATTCCTGACTCGGGTGTGAATATGTCACACAGTCAAACAGACGAACAAATGGACAGATGGCTCAGGTTGATAGCTGAATAGTAGTGGCACCCGAAAGTGCTCCTTATCGCCGTATATTCATACATCCATATGCACATTTGTATGTTTTTACATCTACACCAATGCGTGGGCGTATTCCCCACTTTCTTCTATTTACATACGCTAAAGTATACGTTAATAAAATAGTATGGAATATGACTTCGTTTTTCAGTTTTCGATTTGTCGCCATTATTGGGTGGCAAATCTGTGAATTTAATCAACTAAAATGTGTCAAAGTAGACAATTTACGACTGCAATTTTATGCTGTTTGTAAATTGTATTGTATGCATGTATCTGTGTAACCGTCAACTTGTATATGTCTGCATACATCTATAGTATCATGTAATAACCCCTTACGTAGAGACAAGAAAAGTATGAGTTATTTATTCTACATTGTGGACTGTTTGTCACGGCACATGCGTCTCCAATCGGTATCCTTTATGGTAATTTTTAAAAAAGTTGGGAGCAAATACACCACGGTCTAGCTCAGAATTGTACTCACTTAAAATTTGCAATAACCGAATAAGTTATTTGTATGAACACATTTGCTTAACTTCAAAAATATGTATATATGCAAATAAAAATGGTATCACTTAATTAAACTTATATTGGTTTTATTTTCATTAAGGCTGGTTAACGTAACTGTTTCGACGTTTCCTTTGTATGAATTCAATATTTTTTTTTTTAATTTGCGGTGAACTGGAAGTTTAAACTTATGCAGTTAATGCAAAAAACCTAATATACATTTACATAACGATTCTCTTTAGAGGGAATCGCTAAGTCTTGCATAAGCGTACGGGTTGCCTGGATTGCAATGTCACAACAAGAGTTTGTGCCTAACAAATTATATGCAATCAATATAATTTTTAACATGCCCGCACTTATATTTTTGAGTGACGTGGAATAACGTCAATAGCGAATTAAGGACAGTGACATTATTTCGCGACCCGATAGTCATTAATTTTCTAAAAATGGAGTAAATATCAGAAATACTTTCCGATAATTTCCAAGCAATATAAATACACTTGTTGAAAAAAAAATCATCGAACAAAACTGGGAGATATTTTTACTAAATTCAGTACATAAGCGTATCTGGACTCAAAATTTTTGGGTATTAAAAATGACTAGCTTATATTCACGTCTATTTTCGATGTCAGATATTTCGAAACATAGGCGTGGCAAATAGGCAGAAGTATGACTTTTGTTATAAATATAAATTTGAGAAACGACCAACATCACTTTTTTAAAAAGAGTTACTTTGACCTTTAAAAAATTGATATTGATATTCGATTATTCGAATTACTGGAATGCTCCTATTTTCAACTTTCAAAATTCGATTAGCTTAAATCGAATAGTCGTGTCTCGTCGACTATGGTGGTGGCGTGCTCAGCCTACCACACCGAAGAGCCTGGGTTCAATTCCCGGAAAAGGAACATCAAAAATTTAGAAAAAATTTTTTTCAATTAGATAAAAAGTTTTTCTAAGCGCGGTCGCTCCTCGGCCGTGATATCGCAAGCACTCCGAGTGTATTTCTGCAGTCAAAAGCTTCTCATTGAAAACTTATCTACCTTGGAGATACCGTTCGGAGACATGTATGTAGGTCCCGTCCCGCGAATTTGTAGAAAAAATAAAAAGAAGCTCTTCGGAGGTTATCGCGCCTTGCATTTATTTATTATTTATACACACATACGTAGAACGCATCAGTGAGAATGATATGCAGAGATGTATACATTACGTTATATCCAATAAATGATAAGAAAACGAGAAATAAATAAGCAACTATTCGACAAGGCTGTTCATGAAAAGGCTAGATCCTGGGAGAAATATCCGAACGAGACAATAATCATTCAGTTTGGTTTTAACACGCTATTTATTCGGCAGTTAAGCAATTCAAACGATGACACAAGGTGCAGAGTAATGAAAAATGTCTTAAGATTCGTTCCAATATATTAGTACAAAGCACGAAAATTAAAAAAAACAGTAAGAGTATCTAAGTTCGGGTGTAACCGAACATCAAATAATCAGCGTAAGATTCAATTGTAAAGGTTATTTCAGATAAATTACTTTTCTAATATTATTTAGGCATATATTAACCACAAACTATTACCAAAAAAGCAAGGGAGTTCAAGTTCGAATCTAACTTCTTTTCGCTAAATTATACCTCAAAGATAAATCAATAGAGGTCAACAAATTAACTTATTATCCTAGTTTACGAGCATTTTAAACGGGCGTGTTCCTCAACCGATGCCATTCATTTCTACTAGAAATATTTCCTACTATTCTCCTAGTTATGCCTCCTGCAACATAGAAAAGTGGTTGGTCAAAAAAGAGGCAGTGCCACGCCCGTTTACAAATACTTTAATATTTTCTTACTTTTAGTTATAATTCCATTTAGAAAGTAAAGGTCCTTTATATAAATGTGGGCATGGTATTTAACCGATTTCGTAATTTTTTCTAGAAATATTTACGGTTATAACGAATATATGTGTATCCAATCTAGTTACGATCCGGTAATTTTTCTGCTTAGTCATAAAAGGGGCGCTGCCACGTCCATTTTCAAAAATTTTTAGTTTTTCCTTATTGTTATAATTTCACTTGGGAAAAGAGATAATAATGATATAAAGCTCATTTGTTGCAAAGATATCGCTTATTTTACTCGTCCACAGCCCTTTTAAAAATCTTTTATATGAAAGTGGGCGTGGTTCAAAACCATATAGTAAGGGCAACCTTCCTTCCGAATTTTGTTTTGACAGATTTAATGGTTTTTGATTTGTGATTTATAATATTTGTAAAATTGATTTTATCACAAGTGTTCGTTTTTACAATTTTTATCAAAAGCCTCAATACCAGTCCACATATCAAATTTTAACGTTTCTGGTGTATTATTTACTAAATAATCAGACTTTTTTTTGTGTTTTTCAAAATGTTATATATATAAAAATTGGGCGTTTTTATCATCCGATTTCGCTTATTTTAAACAGCAATGGCAGGTCAGCGCCAAGGAACCGATACAACATATTTCAATAACATATCTCAATATTTACTCATGCTTTCGTGTGAACAGGGAGATGGACGTAACAACGGACAGGGCTTAATCAATTTCTTTTTTCTTCCTGAGTATTTTGAATATATGGAAGTCTATTTATCTCGATTCGTTTATGCCGGTACGATCAACCGTTATGTTAACAAAGTTAATATACTCTGTGTGCAAAGGATATTTTAAAATTATTTAGACTAACGGCCGCTACGTAGCGGTAGAGTATGTTGTCAAAAATGTTGCAATGTAAAAGTAATGATGTGTACACTAAGAAGACTATGAAGTTCACTCTAACGTAATATAGCGGCAGGGCATAAAATATTTCGTCCGTTATGACGGTAGAAACTCGTCCATGACCGTTTTTTTCACCGCTATTGTCGAAGCGGTGAATATTTTGTAAAATAATTGAAATTATTTGTAAGACAAACACCACTTTTGAATTTCAATTTTTTTTCCTTTCACGCTTACAAATATAACTAACAAGGAAATGAAAGCTAAGTTCGGGTGTAACCGAACATTACATACTCAGCTGAAAGCTTTAGAGATAAAATAAGGGAAAATCACCAGGTAGGAAAATGAACCTAGGGTAACCCTGGGTTGTGTTTGTATGGCATGGATGTCAAATGGAAGGTATTAAAGAGTATTTTATTAGGGAGTGGGCCATAGTTCTATTGGTGGACGCCATTTAGGGATATCGCCATAAAGGTGGACCAGATGTGACTCCAGAATGTGTTTGTACGATATGGATATCAAATGAAAGGTGTTAGTAAGTATTTTAAAAGGGAGTGGGCCTTAGTTCTATAAGTGGACGCGTTTTCAAGATATGGCTATAAAGGTGGACCAAGGGTGACTCTAGAATACTTTTGTATGATATGGATATCAAATGAAAAGTGTTAATGATTATTTAAAAGGGAGTGGGCCTTAGTTCTATAGGTGGAAGCCTTTTTGAGATATCGCCATAAAGGTGGGCCAGGGGTGACTCTAGAATGTGTTTGTACGATATTGGTATCAAATGAAAGGTGTTAACGAGTATTTTAAAAGGCAGTGGGACTTGGTTCTATAGGGGGACGCCTTTTCGAGATATCGCCATAAAGGGGGAACAGGGGTGACTCTGGAATGTGTTTGTACGATATGGGTATCAAATAAATGGTGTTAGTGTGTATTTTAAAACGGAGTGCGCCTTAGTTCTATAAGTGGACGCGTTTTCAAGATATGGCTATAAAGGTGGACCAGGGGTGACTCTAGGATGCGTTTGTATGATATGGATATCAAATGAAAAGTGTTAATGATTATTTAAAAGGGAGTGGAGGTGGGCCAGGGGTGATTCTAGAATGTGTTTGTACGATATGGGTATCAAACAAATGGTGTTAGTGAGTATTTTAAAAGGGAGTGGGCCTTAGTTCTACAGGTGGACGCCTTTTCGAGATATCGCCATAAAGCTGGACCAGGGGTGACTCTAGAATGTGTTCGTACGATATGGGTATGAAATAAAAGGTGTTAGTGAGTATTTTAAAAGGGAGTGGGACTTAGTTCTACAGGTGGAAGTCTTTTCGAGATATCGCCATAAAGGTGGACCAGGGGTGACTCTACAATTTGTTTGTACGATATGGGTATCAAATGAAAGGTGTTGATTAGTATTTTAAAAGGGAGTGGGCCTTAGTTGTATATGTGAAGGTTTTTTCGAGATATCGACCAAAATGTGGACCAGTGTGACCCATAACTTCATCTGTCGGGTACCGCTAATTTATTTATATATGCAATACCACGAACAGTATTCCTGCCAAGATCCCCAGGGCTTTTGATTTCGCCCTGCAAAACTTTTTCATTTTCTTCTACTTAATATGGTAGACGTCACACCCATTTTATAAAGTTTTTTCTAAAGTTATATTTTGCGTCAATAAACCAATCCAATTACCACGTTTCATCCCTTTTTTCGTATTTGGTATAGAATTATGGCATTTTTTTAATTTTTCGCAATTTTCGATATGGAAAAAGTGGGCGTGGTCATAGTCTGATTTCGGTTATTTTTTACACCAAGATAAGGTGAGTTCAGATAAGTACGTGAACTAAGTTTAGTAAAGATATATCGATTTTTGCTCAAGTTATCGTGTTAACGGCCGAGCGGAAGGACGGACCGTCGACTGTGTATAAGAACTGGGCGTGACTTCAACCGATTTCGCCTATTTTCACAGGAAACAGTTACCGTCATAGGATTTATGCGCCAACAAAATTTCACAAGGATTAGTAAATTTTTGTTCGACTTATGGCATTAAAAGTATTCTAGACAAATTAAAGGAAAAAGGGCGGAGCCACGCCCATTTTGAAATTTTCTTTTACTTTTGTATTTTGTTGCACCATATCATTACTGGAATTGAGTGTTGACATAATTTACTTATATACTGTAAAGATATTAAATTTTTGTTAAAATTTTACTTAAATTTTTTTTGTTTTAAGTGGGCGTGTTCTTTATCCGATTTTGCTAATTTTTATTTGGCACACATATAGTAATTGGAGTGACGTTCCTGCCAAATTTCATCTTGATGTGTTCAACGGCTGCCAAATTACAGCTTGCAAAACTTTAAAATTACCTTCTTTTAAAAGTGGGCGGTGCCACGCCCATTGTCCAAAATTTTGCTAGTTTTCTATTCTGCATAATAGGGTTAACCCACCTACCAAGTTTCATCGCTTTATACGTCTTTGGTAATGAATTATCGCATTATTTTCGGTATTTCGAAATTTTCGATTTCGAAAAAGTGGACGTGGTTATAGTCCGATATCGTTCATTTGGAATAGCGATCTGAGATGAGTTCTCAGGAACCTACATACCAAATTTCATCAAGTTACCTCAAAATTTACTCAAGTTATCGTGTTAACGAACAATCACATTTTTTTTCGATACTGATGATTTTGATGTACGGAAGTATATATCTATCTCGATTTCTTTATACCTGTACAACCAACCGTTATCCAATCAAAGTTAATATACTCTATCTGCAAAGCACGCTGAGTATAAAAAGAACACACAAATTAAAAAAATAAAATTTTGCGAAACGTCTGCCGTAACGGTCCGCAGTTTCCAACAAAGCAGTGCCGCTGAAAACGGTGAGTATACCGACCGCCCTTTGGCGGTCGTAACATAGCGGAGCCGCTTTTGGAGGAAACCAAGCCTTAACAGACGAGGGTTATTCGCTTATGCCGTATGTTAGATCATAAATTTTCGTTTTTTTTTGTTACTTTTCATGCAAACTCTTTGACGCTTCTTTCTAAGGAAGTAACTCACTACTGATACAAATTTATGATTCAGAACTAGACCTAAAGCATTAAATAATAACTCACTTGCAA
Organism: Eurosta solidaginis; assembly: GCF_040869045.1. Taxonomy (NCBI): domain Eukaryota; kingdom Metazoa; phylum Arthropoda; class Insecta; order Diptera; family Tephritidae; genus Eurosta; species Eurosta solidaginis. Next base: position 186,091,255 of record NC_090320.1, on the reverse strand, counting down.
GTAGCTAGATTTTCAATAGTTCACCTGTGACATCGCCATGTTAAATTCGAGATTGAGTGCGAACTAGTAATGAATGCTCCAGAAGTGTACTCCGCAATGAGTTGCTCTTTTGCCTTGCATTTGAATGTTAAGAATATATGCGACTTGCATAACTTAGCGAATCCCCCTATTCTGATATTTGCCTAAGAATACACATACGTGTTTATCTGTGCATGTATACAAATTCAATATTCATATGAATATACGTAAGTCTGAAAATAGAAATGAGCAAGAATTTGTACTAAAAACTTTTATTTTTGGTTTTGAAAAATCCTCGTTCTGTTTTTTTTTTCTCTTGAAACCCAACACAATGAATTACTATGTAGTATTAGAAAAATAAAAGGAAGAATTTTTTCTTGCAAAACAATTTCATTTTCTCAACTAACCAAAAACGAATTCGTAAGAGAAATAGGACAGCAGTAAAATTACACGAAAAGTGTCTTTGTATACAACAACAATGAAAATACCAACAAACCACCGTAACAATCGACAATGCTACAGCACTCTATTGTATTCCATTTTTTCGAATGTAACTTCTTGTACAAAATTGATGATATGGGCTGGTCAATACTTTACTGCCGAAGGATCACGTGCAAGACAACGCCACCGGTAGTCAATGTAATAGCAAAAATAAAAAACACTAAAAATGGAATATCTTTGCGTGATGTCAACTTCTGGAACATTGCCATTGGCAGTTGCCAAGTGATTAAATGGTCATCGTTTGTGTGGTCTTTGAGAGATAAAACTTTTGAAAATACTTTCATGACCACCATTTATTACGTATGCAAATCTGTTCTCACATCAAAGTCAATTTCTTTTTTTTTATATAAATAAAGCAAGACGCTTTCAAAAAGAATGTATTGAAAATTTTGGTATACCATAAAACTTACTGCACAGAGCGTTGCGAGGCGCATATGCTAAATAAATATGGATTTACATATGTCTCCAATTGAGGAACATGAAGTGACTTTGTGGTAAATTCTTTCCAGCAGACGCCCATATACAGTGACGGATGCAAGAGAAGGGCGATCGATGTAGGGGCTGGAGTCCCTGAAATTTCAAATACAGAAAAAACACAGAAATATCAGTATATCTGTATCGCGCATTTTTGAAAAACTTTTGGTAGGACCCATTTAGTTGGAATGGCTATTGGGGAAAAAAATGTTGTCCCTGAGTCCTAGAAAACGGGATTCATTTAGGAACGAATATTTAAGAAAAATCATAATTGAACAAGCAGTTTTAGATTTAGATATCATTTGGCTTTGCGGGCAAGAGAAATGTGTAAAACCACCCTTAACATCCTGCGCGTATTCTTTCAAGCTTTAATTATACTTTACATTAACTAAAACCTGCGTAGCTCAAACTATTATTATGATCCATTTCTTTACATGATTTGCTGAAATAATAAAATTCAAAATGAACCTTTCCTATGGTATTTTCATCTTATTGATCTGTAAAAAAATTAGTATTGAACTAATTTTTCGTCCTCAAGATCGAGTAACAGAAGCTTAACAGCCGGTAGAAAAAGAAGCTTACTACGAGTATCTCTGCTGCGGCCAACGACGCAGGTTAGCGTATATCTGCGGCCAGCGTCGTATGTTTGCGTACTCTGCTGGGGTCACCGTCGTATGTTTGCGTAGCTCTGCTGCGGCCAGCGTCGTATGCTTGCGTGACTCTGCTGTTTCTGCCGAGGCTTACGGCGGTGGTGAGGGGGCTCGTGACGCTGTGGGCTTTCGCTTTGCAGGGAGCGGGCGTGGCCTAAGGCGTTGTAGAGCGGTTAAAACCAGCTTACCCACAATCCCCAGCCCACGGCTTTCTCCTATAAAGGGACCTGTCTTGCGATGGTCAAAACCGACACGCCTTTCAGTTGCCCTTCAATTGGTGCTCGGGTAACAATCACAACTTCGCGTCTCGTTAGATGAAATCCGTTAGCCTCGGTACAATCGCGTTGTGGCGTTTCACTTCGATTCACTTCTACTGCGGATGCCGACGTACTCCTGCCACGGTTGACGTTTGGTTGAGCGCGAGATAACGATGCTGTGGAGGACGTTTGCTTACGAGAGAGCGAGCGTTGGCTAAAGCGTTGTAGTGCGGTCAAAACCAACTTACCCACAATTCTTAGTCCACGCCTTTCTCCTATGAACCGCACTGGCTTGCAATGGTCAAAACCGATATGCCTTCCAGAACGCTCCAATAGTAGCTCCGGTCGCAACAACAACCGCGTGCTGACTGACTGCTGTCTTCTTTTATTATCCCTTTCATAGCCAATGCTCTTGGTGTTGCTAGCTTATTTCGTTGCGCTGCCATGGTTACGGTGTTGCTATGGAGTGTTGCGGTAACTTGTTGCGCTAGTGATGTTTCAGTGACTTGTTTGTGTTTCGTGTTGTGTTGTCTATGTTGCTGATCGTGTTCCATGGTTCAATTATGTATAGGTTGGCTCATCATTTTATTTATGTCATTGCATGGTCGAAGGGATTGTCAAAAGGAGATGGCAAACTCAAAATGAAACCAACACACTGGCAACATTTTACTTACACACACAAAAACTGCTAAGTTTTATGTTTCCATTCCATACCATTCGCACCAGCACCAATACACAGATTTTGACAATTTGAACAGACATATTTTGTTGCTTTACAGATGAGCCAACCTGTATATAGTTGAACCATGTCGTGTTCTTATGTAGAGTTTTATTTGTGTTGCGTTGTCTGTGTTACTGATCCTATGTTATGGGTCGGTGGTTTTTTGTGGGCCAAATTAATGCTTTATATTTGGTCCTCACATTGTATAGCGCGGTCCGAAGCAATTTTGGCAGAATTTTAAATCGTGCCGTTGTCGCTCTTGTATACGTTTTTCAGTAATTTGCCAGTATCAACTCTTTTTTAGTGATTCGCCACACACCATAAGAAAAGAGGTTCATTACCAGACCCATATATTGCTGAATGTTTCGACACCTTTTCCGCTGAACTTTCTCAATTTTTCTCGACACACTCCCATTTCCTTCACTCCTCTTGCTTGTGCATTTTTATCGCCGATTTATACTCTCACTTTCTTTCCACTCCCTCTCCCATTTTTTTCCTCTCCCTATTTAATTCCCGAATTCTCCCCTTTCTAATTTCCACGTCTATCTTTTATTTTCCCTGTTTGGTATACCGTTAACCACTGCCGCTTATTAAAACCCAAATTAATATATCCTAATTGAAATCATCACCCGGTCCCACCTAGGTCTATATTTTAAAAGTGGTTTCACATATGGAGCAAAAATCCACTTACAAACCAGCTACGAAACTATAATAAGCCAACACAGCCATATATTTTAAAATAGGTTCCGATCTTGAACTACTTACAAATTTAACAACAGATTTTGCTTTATATAATATTAATGCAACAAATCCATACCAACTGAAAAGTTGGGCCGGTGCCTATACATAACATTTGTTGTACATCGCTATTATTTGCTTTAGTCCGGTCAATCTAGACATTCGGTGTGCAAAAATTCACCACAAGCTGAAAATCAGTAAAATTATTTGGAATATTGTTAGTGTTGTGAGAACTTTTCCAGAAAGCAGGCTAGATTGACAAAAATAAAAAGTTAAAAAACGCTAAATAAAAACTTTTAAGGTTAAGAAAAAATCTAAAAGTTGAATGCAACTTTCTATACATCTTATTAATTTTTTTTTTCATAAAAGACATAAAATAAAAAAATTTAATTAATTTTTGCTCCGATTTCATAAGAAATTATAAATAAATATTACAGATGCTATCTGTGATTTAACTTAAAAGGGATACATGATGTTTGGGGCCGATAAAGCTATTTTTAATAAGGAAATCTACTTTTTTGTCCTTTCAAAGAACCCATGAACGATCTAAATTTTACATTTCACACTATCTGGGAACCTCTTTTTCAAGTTTTTTGTATGTATCTGTTTAACATGGACTCCAAACGATATCTGGCAAATGCATTTTTGGAGAGAATAATTTCAGGACACTTTCTGGGCTGGCCGAACCACTGCCGAAGAGCGACCCCCGGTTAAATAAAGATTTGAAATAGGTTATTAAGAATATGAATAAAGGAATTTGTAGTCATATGGGGTCTTATTATAAGTCCAAGTAGTTTAATATGTTTTTGTTCTTGTTCGTTCGCTTATTCTTTATTACCTTATGTAATAACGTTGAGTGTCCAAATAAAAGAACAGAGATAGCGCCAGTTCATTTAATAAATTGAGTATTGTGGGGTGCAATACATAAACCATATAAAGCAATAGGTATGCAAGATTAGGCTAGTAAGTATATTAAACATTTGTACATAAGTATCTAAAACATTAATAATATAAAAAAACTAAAGTTATATAAACTATAAAAAGGCAATAAGAACTGAACAAAGTTAGTAAGAAAAGAAATCAACTTTCGATATTTAAGTAGTTTATGATTAAAGATTATGTAACATCAACATGCGTTAAATAAAGAAGCCACAATTTCACATTTTTTTAAAAAAACTGGGAGCCTTCTGATAGCTTTTATATCATTAGGAAGCTTATTAAAAATCATACAAGATACCAGTCAGTCAGGCGAAATTTCAGCGAAAAAAAATAATAATAATAAAACAAGCAAGGAAGGCTAAGTTCGGGTGTAACCGAACATTAAATACTCAGCTGCGACCTTTGGAGACAAAATAAGGGAAAATCCCCAGTAGGAAAATGAACCTAGGGTAACCCTGGACTGTGTTTGTATGAAATTGATATCAAATAGAAAGTATTAAAGAGTATTTTAAAAGGGAGTGGCCATAGTTCTATAGGTGGACGCCATTTCGGGATATCGACATAAAGGTGGACCAGGGGTGACTCTAGAATGCATTTGTACGATATGGGTATCAAATGAAAGCTGTTAGTGAGTATTTAAAAAGGAAGTGATCCTTAGTTCTATAGGTGGACGCCTTTTCAAGATATCACCATAAAGGTTGACCAGGGGTGACTCTAGAATGTATTTGTACGATATTGGTATCAAATGAAAGGTGTAAACGAGTATTTTAAAAGGCAGTGGGAATTGGCTCTATAGGGGGACGCCTTTTCGAGATATCGCCATAAAGGTGGCCCAGGGGTGACTCTAGAATGTGTTTGTACGATATGGGTATCAAATGAAAGGTGTTAGTAAGTATTTTAAAAGGGAGCGTGCCTTAGTTCTACAGGTGGATGCCTTTTCGGGATATCGCCATAAAGGTGGGCTAGGGTAACTCTAGAATGTCTTTGTACGATACGGGTATCAACTGAAAGGTGTACATGATTAGTTTAAAAGGCAGTGACACTTAGTTCTATAGGTGGACGCCTTTTCGAGACATCGCCATAAAGGTGGACCAGGGTTGACTCTAGAATGTGTTTGTACGATATGGGAATCAAATGAAAGGTGTTAATGAGTATTTTAAAAGGGAGTGGGCCTTAGTTCTATAGGTGGACGCCTTTTCAACATATCGCCATAAAGGTGGACCAGTGGTGACTCTAGAATATGTTTGTACGATATGGGAATCAATTGAAAGGTGTTAAGGAGTATTTTCAAAGGGAGTTGGCCTTAGTTCTATAGGTGGACGCCTTTTCGAGATATCGCCATAAAGGTGGATCACGGGTGATTCTAGAATTTGTTTGTACGATATTGGTATCAAATGAAAGGTGTTAATGAGTATTTGAAAAGGGAGTGGGCCTTAGTTCTATAGGTGGACACCTTTTCGAGATATCGCCATAAAGGTGACCCAGGGGTGACTCTAGAATATGTTTGTACGATATGTGTATCAAATGAGAGGTGTTAATGAATATTTTAAAAGGGAGTGGGCCTTAGTTCTATAGGTGGACGCCTTTTAGAGATATCGCCATAAAGTTGACCCAGGGGTAACTCTAGAATGTGCTTGTACGATATGGGTATGAGTATTTTAAAAGGCAGTGGGACTTAGTTCTATAGGTGGACACCTTTTCGAGATATCGCCATAAAGGTGGACCAAGGGTGACTCTAGAATGCATTTGTACGATATGGATATCAAATGAATGGTGTTAATGATTATTTAAAAGGGAGTGGGCCTTACTTCTATAGGTGGACGCCTTTTGTAGATATCGCCATAAAGGTGGACCAGGGGTGACTCTAGAATGCATTTGTACGATATGGATATCAAATGAAAGGTGTTAATGTGTATTTAAAAAAGGAGTGGGCCTTAGTTCTATAGGTGGACGCCTTTTTCGAGATATCGCCATAAAGGTGGACCAGGGGACTCTAGAATATGTTTTTACGATATGGGTATCAAACTAAAGGTATTGATGAGGGTTTTAAAAGGGAGTGTTGGTAGTTGTATATGTGAAGGCGTTTTCCAGACATCGACCAAAATGTGGACCAGGGTGACCCAGATCGCCATCTGTCGGGTACCGCTAATTTATTTATATAAATACCACGAGGAGTATTCCTGCCAAGATTCCAAGGGCTTTTGATTTCGCACTGCAGAACTTTTTCAATTTCTTCTACTTAATATGGTAGGTGTCACACCCATTTTACAACGTTTTTTCTAAAGCTATATTTTGCGTCAATAAACCAATCCAATTACCATGTTTCATCCCTTTTTTCATATTTGCAATAGAATTATGGCATTTTTTTAATTTTTCGTAATTTTCGATATCGAAAAAGTTGGCGTGCTTCGATTTCGTCAGTTTTTTACACCAAGATAAGGTGAGTTCAGATAAGTACGTGAACTAAGTTTAGTAAAGATATATCGATTTTTGTTCAAGTTATCGTGTTAACGGCCGAGCGGAAGGACAGCCGGTCGACTGTGTATAAAAACTGGGTGTGGCCACCATATCATTACTGGAGTTGAATGTTGACATAATTTACTTATATACTGTATACTGATATTAAATTTTTTGTTAAAATTTGATTTAAAAAAATTTTTTTAAAGTGGGCGTAGTGTTCATCCGATTTTTCTAATTTTAACTTAGCACACATACAGTAATAGGAGTAAGGTTCTTGCCGATAATGATATCTTCAACGACTTCCAAATTACATCTTGCAAAACTTTTAAATTACCTTCTTTTAAAAGTGGGCGGTGCCACGCGTATTGTCCAAAATTTTACAAATTATCTGTTCTGCGTCATAAGTTCAAACCACCTACCAAGTTTCATCGCTTCATCCGCCTTTCGGAATAAATTATCGCACTTTTTCGGTTTTTCGAAATTTTCGTTATCGAAAAAGTGGGCGTGGTTATAGTCCGATATCATTCCTTTCAAATAGTGATCTGAGCTGGGTGCCCAGGAACCTACATACCCAATTTCATCAAGGTACCTCAAAATTTACACAAGTTATCTTGTTAACGGACAGACAGACGGTTGGTCGGACGGACGGACATGGCTCAATCAAATTTTTTTTCGATACTGATGATCCCAGGATCTTCGGTGTGGTAGGCGGAGCACGCTACTATCACAAAAATTTTAATATTAACGGCCGAAAATATTAATATTAACAAGTAAAGGTGTCTAAGTTCGCGTGTAACCGAACATTATATACTCAGCGTGAGCTTCAATTGTACATTTCATTTCAGATAAATTACTTTTCTACATTATACGTGGCACCACCCGTTTAAAAAAAAGTCTCCCCATTTCCTATTACAATAAAACTTCATAAGTGAAATACCATTGATTCAAAAGCTTGTTTGCTAAGTTATAGCTTACTATTCTAGTCTACGACCCTTTTAAACTTGTTTTATACATAAGTTGCCGTGGTCTGTAACAGAACCCGTCCATTTTTAATAGAAATATTTTCTACTATAGGGAAAATTTGTGCACCCAATTTTATTACGATCCGTTAATTTTTTTCGAGTTATGGCTCCGGAGACATAGACAATTGCTTGGTCATAAAAGGGGCGGTGCCAAACTCATTTTCAAAAATTTTAGTGTTTTCCAATTTAATGTTATAATTCAATTTCGAAAGTAAAATTCTATTGATACAAAGCTCTTTTTCGCTAAGATATAGCATATTATTTTCGTCTACGACCCTTTTAAAAATCTTTTATATAAAAGTGGGCGTGGTCTTTAACCAATCTCGTCCATTTTTTCTAGAAATATTTCCTGCTAGAAGGAAAATTGGTGTACCCAATTTTATTACGATCCGTTAATTTTTTTGAGTTATGGCTCCCGAAACAGAGAGCATTGCTTAGTCATAAAAGGGGCGGTGCCAGCCCATTTTTTTAAATTTGAAGTTTTTCCCATTTATTGTTATAAATCCATTTGGAAAGTGAAATACCATTGATATAAAGCTCTTTTTTGTAAAGATATAGCTTATTTTATTAGTCCACGACCCTTTTAAAAATCTTTTATATAAAAGTGGGCGTGGTCCTTAACCGATTTCATTAATTTTTCTTCAAAGCATTCCCTATAATAAAGACAACCTCTCTGCCGAATTTTGTTACGATAGGTTTAACGATTTTTGATTTATGATTAATAATATTTGTAAAATTGATTTTATCACAAGTGAGTTATGCCACGCCCGTTTTAAAAAATTTGTTCAAATATTTATCAAGAGTTTCAATATCAGTTCACACGTCAAGTTTGAACTTTCTAGGTGTATTATTAACTAAATATTCAAGTTTTTTGTGGTTTCCAAAATGTTATATATATAAAAAGTGGGCGTGGTTATCGTCCGATTTCATTCATTTTCAATACCAATCTATTCTGGTTCCAGATAAGCTCGTGTACCAAATTTGGTGAAGATATCTCAATATTTACTCAAGTTATCGTGTTAACGGGCAGACGGACGGACGTTTGGACATGGCTCAATCAAATTTTTTTCGACACTGATTTTGATATATGGAAGCCTATATCTATCTCGATTCCTTTATACCTGTACAACCAACCGTTATCCAGTCGAAGTTAATATACTCTGTGTGCAAAGCAAGGTGAGTATAAAAATACAAGGTGCAATAACATCGGAAGAGATTTTAGGCTGAGCTTCTCTTCCAATTTGCGTCGTGCTCCTTTTTAATTTTTCGGGACGGCGTCTACATTTTTACGCCGAACCCGAGCGGCATCTGCAAGGCAGGTAAGTTTTCACGGAGAAGCTTTTCATGCCATAAATAAACTAGAAGTATTTGCCAAATCAGTTCGGAGAGGTAAACTGCTAATTGAAAAAACATGATTCTAAAATTTTGATGTTCCTTTGCCCGTGGCGTGAAGATCTTCGGCGTGGTAGGCGGAGCACGCTACCACCACACCACGGCAGTTGCTCAATATATGCACACAGTTAAATATAAAGAGCACAGCATTTTCTAAATAATTTTAAATAAGAGCACGTAGTGATTTATGCAATATTCGTCGGGCAGCTCTATGGGTGCAAGCGATATATCGATACTCCCATCGTTTATTGATGAACGATTTTTTATCATCGATGCTTCTGGGAAACTCTCAATTTTACAAACCCAAGGCTAATTCAGTACCAGGTGTTGTTATTCCAACAGCTGATTGCTTCTTCTTGATTATTTTCCATACAGCGCCTTGTACTTTAATATGTCAGTTAATCGCCGATTTTTTCGACTTGGATATTTTATTATTAAAAAAACATCGAATTTTTTATGGTCGATGTGGCATCCCTAGACAGTTCTTAATGATATTATTCGCATGATACAACATTTTACGACCACTGGTTTTGTTACGGTAAATATTATTTGCGTAATTTTACTGCCCGTAATTTCGCATTCGGAGGACTATTAGACACAAATGTGCTATAATTTCTGATTTGTACTTTCACTTTTTTATTTACTTCTTTACGTGGGTGTACAATAAAATTTAATATAAACATATTAAGTGCGCATAAACTTAGCAGGGGTAGCAAATTCAATATTTCCCTACGTCGCTTACCGCTTTCCTAGCTATGACTTTTATTGTTGCTCTTAATACGCAATGTAATGTGAAGCAACATCAGTGTCGTAAATCTTATGCTAAATCAAAATTAGTTTGTGTGCTGCGAATTTCACATTAATTTCCATTAAAATGCAGGCATAATAAAATATTCACAAACTGGACTTCACCTACTCTTCACCCCTAAAGCTATATGTATTACAATATTAGCCTCTTCTTAATGCCGGTGAGCTTAACACTTCCCTTAGCATGAAATTCATGCAGCATCATTATATATGAAGTAAACTTTCCATCACTTTAGCTTTGTCCAATCCTTCGTCTTTGCACACACATAACTGCATATTTACGAAAACATGTATATGTATGTATGAGTTAAATAATTTTGTATATGCATACATACATACCAATAATACGTTATAACTGTAACTCAACGTGCAAACCCATTTAAATTCCTTTAAGACCCATTTAATTTTCCAGGTTTTTATTAATATTGCAAACCAAAGCAGCTCAGGCATGAAAAGTGTGAATTTATGCAATAGCGAGAGGCAATATCGTAGGATGTGCAGCAGTGGCAGGGAGCATATTGTAATATGAGGGGAGTTGACATGGGTACAATAAATTTTCTATAGGCCTAACGTGCAAAATATAAAGATTTAATTAGCGCTACAGTTCAAAACTAGGATCATTTTAATCATCGCCACAGCCAGCTCCAGCTACTTTCCCCCCCAAAATTAGTCTATATTTGCACAAAGCCCACGCCCATTTAAAAATAAAATTTTTTATATGTTTTTGCACGTAGCCTAGAGCAAGCGCACAGAATATTACTTCTGAAGTTTTCTTCGTGAAGTCATACGTCGGAATGTCAGTCAACTTTATGTAATCAAAAATGAATAAGATGTGGGAACGCTACTTATGTATGTATGTGCGCTTTGTACATCGAAAATTTAGAGTGTTTTATTGAAGTGGAAATCATTTGGTTTAATATAATAGATACATGATTTGTTAGTATAACTTCATTAGCAATAAGGAATAACTATGCGTATATTCAGAAAAAATGAGTAAGAGTTCTTATATTATTAGAAGTAAGAGTTTAAATTTTTTCAAACATTTCAGGTAGTATAATGCTGTAGTTCTCCCTCGCGACTGAAGGCGAATTTATATGGAAGCTTTGGTCGCTAAACGCTAGAAAGCGGCTAAGCGATTAATTGTTATCTTATGGCGCTATCAAATAAAAGCAACCCGGCCAAAGCTCTCAAACTTTCTCTCAAACCTATAATGTTACTCAGAAACTCCTTCGGAATAATCATAACAACTTCAGGTCCCACCGGTTTTTTTTTTAGAAATTCTCTTCGAAATCGGTGGATAATTAGAGCGAGCGTTGCATATTTAAGGTTTTTTGTTCTATAAAAAAAGTGAAGTAAATTTTAATTTTTACATAAAGTGAAAATTAAACCAACGCTCTCATTTGGAGTTTTCATTGAACGCTATTCGAAATTGAAATGTCTCTACGAAATTGATTTTACTGCACCCAGGCTTTGAAAGTGGTCAAGATGGAACAGTAACCACACCCACTTTTTCGTTATTGAAAATCTACAAAAATGCGATAATTTTTACAGAAGACAGATCAAGTGGTGAAACCTGATATGTGGTCCAACTTTAGGACGCAAAGCAGAATTTTGGTAAAAGTTTCGGAACTGGGCGTGACATCGCCAATAAGCTGTAAATCCAAAGTTATCTGCTACTATATCGCACACCTAGATCAAAATAGCGATCAACTCAAAATATCTCAATATTGAGAACTTGTTTTATAAAGTATTTTCTCGCTATTTAGTGGCAGCGTTAGTGAATCGAATAAAGAGATATTGAATTCGGAAACCCGAAGGTATTCCTTGCTTTGAAATTTTAGGTTTTTTAAATTAGCTCCCTATTGAGCCAGGTGTGAGATATAGACACTAAAGCAGACCCGGCAGACGTTCTTTTGCCCTATTTTTGATCTATCGGCATAACTTATAAGAAGTTTTTACCTTTTACTCTCCCTCCCTCTCTCTTCCCACTTTCCTTATAGTTTTTACTCTTCGTTTTTTCCCCCTCTCCGTCTTTTCCATCCCTTCTTTTCTTATATAGCTCCCTCTCCTTCTCCCTCCACTACTCCATCTATCCCTATCTCCGAAACTTCGTCTAATTCTATCTCTTTCTCAGTCTCTCTCCCTTCCCTTGTTTTTCTTCCCTTTAGTTATTTTTTTCCTCGATTCCTTACTCCAAGTCCCACTTTTGAATGCTGTTTTATAAAAAAATAATAACACAAAATGTTGTCTTAAAAAATAAGGCTGGATAACCCTTACCATTTTAGAGTATAAACAGTCCAACTGAGTTTAATTTAAATTAAATTTTTTTTTCTCAGTTTTTACACTTCATATATGTCAATGGTAGTGCGGTATGAAACATTAGCTGCAGAAAGGCCTAACACAATTTTTTTTGCTCAAATACAAAAAAAACTAGTAAGGAAGTCAAATTTCATGTGCAACCTTACAATATATGCACAGCTTTGAACTAAAGCAAATTAGTACCACGTTCACTTTAAGTATTTTTAACCACGGTAAGGTTTAAGTAGGTTTTCTTACTGAAAAATTTGCTTTGATCTTAAGTCAGATTTTCCAAATTTGTTCAGGTTTACGAGATATTCCTGTTTAAAATTGCGACAAATATCTTTTTCTGCTATATCACAGGCGAACAAAAATCCAAATGAACTCTGTAACCAGAAGTGAAAAACCCGCATCTGACCCAAAACAGTCCCAGCACAAGTTTTTGAGATATTCAAACATAAAAGTGCAAAAACACTTTTAGTTAAATATATTTGAGATCATGTCACTTCTTAATTTTTTTTTCAAGATCACTATTTCTCCTGAAAGTACCGCTCCTACTTCCTCAATGCCTTGCATGTGTCACTCTGGCCCAATGCTCTTAGGTTTCCCACCTCCCAGTAATAGCTTTTTTTTTATCCGATTTCAGGTTCCGAAATACTTAGTATAATCAATTCATTGAACAATTCCGGCTCAAGTGGTTGTGATAATATATCAAATCGAACGTTGAAAAGTATATCCCTTTATATTTTCGACATTTTGAAATATTTATTTAATTCAAGTATAGCCTCTGGGGTTTTTCCAGAAGACTTAAAATGTGCCATTGTAATATCGCTCTTCAAAAAAGGAAATAAAAAAGGCCAAAATAATTACAGGCCTATATCTCTGATATCTTCTATTTCAAAAGTGTTCGAGATTGCAGTTAAAAGCATAATATTAGCCTATCTAGAGAAAATAAATTACTTTAGCTCAATGCAATTTGGTTTTAGATCAGGTCTTTCTACAGAAAATGCTCTCTTAGAGTTTTGTTCATTTATTTATAAGGCAATTGATGATAGGAAAAGTTGTGCAAGTCTTTTTGTGGACATCACAAAGGCATTTGATATGGTGGACCACAATATTCTAATCAAGAAGCTTAATTCCGCTGGTTTTCGAGGTAACATCCTCAGTAGGTTTTAATCCTACCTTACAAATAGAGTTCAAAAATTAAGAGTTGGTAATAATCTAAGTAAGCCCAGGCTTATAACACTAGGAGTAACCTAGGTCTTGGTTCCTGGACCAGTTTTTTTTTAATCTACATTAACTCTATATTTTCGTTACCATTTATTGGTAAAGTTACATCCTTTGCTGATGACTTTGCCATCGCATACGGGTCTATTAACTCTTTTAACCTTTTTACTGATATAAATTATGATGTTTATTTGTTAAGATCTTGGTTTAAAAGCCATAAACTCGTGGTAAGTAGCAAAACTAAATTAATTTATTTTAGTCTTTGCGGTGAGAAAATACCAAGATCCGAATTAATCTTTCATGCGTCAGATTGCATACGTCACAGGTTGTGCGCAACAAATTGTACTCAGCCAAACTCTTCTGTAATTTTTGACCAGATAGCAAGATGCGACAAGAAATGCTTCGAGATTGAAATTGTTCCTAATATCAAATATCTGGGTATTATAATAGATCAAAATCTAAGTTGGTCATCGCATATCTCCGCTGTCAAGCAATATATGCTATCAGCCTTACGTTCTTTCTATACTTTAAGAAAAGTATGCTCTAATAGATTACTGATATTGGTGTACTCCACTCAAAATTGCAATATGGGGTCAGTTGTTGGGGTGGTGCCTACAGCACTAAGATTAAATCTCTGTTAGTCCTTCAGAAGTGCCTTATTCGAAGAATTTGCAACACTGGTCGTTTAACGCACTCTATGGATCATTTTCAGAAAACATAATATCCTTTCCTTACGTCAGTTATATTATTTTAAAGTTTTAAAAATTTTCTTTAATAGAGGCGGGTATACACAAAGCCCTATGTACAATCGCTACGGTCTAAGAAGCAAATCGTCTTCTCACATGACATTTCCACAGTTCTTAAAACGAACATTTAATGTCAATAACTATTTTCTTATTGTTATTATTTTAGTAATATTTTTATAATAATTGTTAACTATTATAAGAAAATAATGAATAAACAAACAAACGAAACAAACTTTTCAAAATCGAGCTTTTGGGATTTTTTTTTTTTACTTCAGGCAGTCGTCTGTTGAAATTTTGATACTAGCAATTGTATTGCAATGTTTGTCAAAATTCTTAACGAAATCTATTGAAGCTAAATATCAGGACGATCCCGGGATCCTGGGATTGAACTTTCAGATCACGAAAATACTAGAAGGCAAAAAGCCAGAAAATCGTCATCCCCAGTTCTACATACTATGTAATTGCGGCTCAGAATTAATCAATGGCAGCTTCGATTTAGTAGGTGTCAGCTTTTCCTAAATAAATGAAAATCAAATCCTCTAGCGCAAAACTTGTTCCGTTTCGCGAAACAAATTAGAGTGGACAAACATACAGAGCTGTCTATTTGATTCGAAAAAAAATTGAAAAAATGCGCCGCAAATTTAGACCTGATGTTGGAGAGGGTCGCGAAATACAGTGTAAGCTGTTCTTTTTGTTTTTGCTTGGTAGCTTGACATCAGTTTTGTAAATTGTATGTGCCATAAGTTTTGTTCAGCTCTGAAGTCGTTTTATTATATGTAGTTTGATGTATCATTTTATTTTCACCGAATTATAAAAAAAATATGTAGGTGAGGACGACTACAGAGCTTCAGAAATAATCAAATATCAATTTGAAAAATCCGATGCATTGTGCTCCTTTTAAGTTTTCCTACAAATAAGCAGAATAGTACCTACATGTTTTAGGCCGATATCTGAAAGGCAGATGAGTTTTGACTGAAAAGCTTTCCACGGCTGTAATACACCCTGAGTGTTTGCCAAATCACTGCCAAAGAGCGACCCCGCTTAGAAAGCTTTTGTCTAATAGGAAAAACATTTTTCTAAATTTTTTGTATTGTTGTGCCCGGAAAACGAACCCAGGATCTTCGGTGTGGTAGGCGTAGCACGCTACTACACGGCGGCAAACAAATTAGGTCAGGTTGAACTGGCCGGTCAATAAAGACGTCACATATACTGAATGTGTCGATAGTGTTACCAGAATCTGTTGATTGATGATTAGGGCAATCTACAGATCGTAGTTTGCTTTCGCAAACGGAAGTTAATTTTATGGCAACTGGGTGGTGTCTCATTATACCTTTCATGAAAATGAAATGGTATATTAATTTCGTCACGAAACCGAAAATTGTAAGTCCTTAAAGGAAAATAGATAGACCCACCATTAAGTATACCGAAATAATCAGGTTGAAGAGCTGAGTTGATTTAGCCATGTCCGTCTGTCCGTCTGTCCGTCTGTCCGTCTGTCTGTTTGTATGCAAACTAGTCCCTCAATTTTTGAGATATCTTGATAAAATTTGGTGAGCGGGTGTATTTGGGTGTCCGATTAGACATTTGTCGGAACCGACCGGATCGGACCACTATAGCATATATCCTCCATACAACCGATTTTTCAGAAAAAGAGGATTTTTGTAATATCTTACCCAATTTAACAGATTGAAGCTTCAAACTTCACCATATACTTTCGTATATTGCACATATTGTTGCCTGAAAAAATTGATGAGATCGGTTGTATATATAGTATATATCCCCCACAACCGATTGTTCAGATAAGGAACTTTTCGTAATTACTGCCCCATTTTAAGAGCTAGAGGCTTCAAATTTCAACAAATGCTTAGGTATATAGCATATATTGTTGTCTGAAAAAATCATAAAGATCGGTGGTATATATAGTATATATATGGTGGTATATATAGTATATATATATAGTATATATATATATATTTTTGGCAAATTTTAGCCCCATTTTAACAGCTAGAAGCTTCAGATTTCACCGAATACTTACGTATATAGCATATATTGTTGTCTGAAAAAATCATAGAGATCGGTTGTATATATAGTATATATCTCATACAACCGATTGTTCAGATAAGAAACTTTTCGCAATTTCTACCCCATTTTAACAGCTATAAGCTTCAAATTTCACCGGTTGCTTACGTATATAGCATATATTGTTGTCTGAAAAAATCATAGAGATCGGTTGTATATATAGTATATATCTCATACAACCGATTGTTCAGATAAGAAACTTTTCGCAATTTCTACCCCATTTTAACAGCTAGAAGCTTCAAATTTCACCAAATGCTTACGTATATAGCATATATTGTTGTCTGAAAAAATCATAGAGATCGGTGGTATATATAGTATATATCTCATACAACCGATTTTTCAGATAAGAAACTTTGCGCAATTTCTGCCCCGTTTTAACAGCTAGAAGCTTCAAATTTCACAAAATGCTTACGGATATAGCATATATTGTTGTCTGAAAAAATTATAGAGATCGGTGGTATATATATTATACACTTCATACAAACTGTCATTTTTGCCCCTTTTTTACGGCTAGAAGCTTCAAAATTCATCAAATTTCATCAAATAGTTACGTTTACGTCATATATTTTTGAAATACGTGATTCGTAGTCATAGTTTTTACATGCAGACCACAAAAAACGTGAAGCTTTGCATCCTCACACTGATTACCTACCTATTTTTTATTTTATATTTATCTTAAAAATCGTTTAGATATGTTCAAATTTCACTAAATGCTTACGTGTATAGCATATATTGTTGTCTGAGAAAATCATAGATACCGGTGGTATATATAGTATATATCCCATATAACCGATTGTTCAGATAAGAAACTTTGCGCAATTTCTTCCCCGTTTTAACAGCTAGAAGCTTCAACTTTCACCAAATGCTTACGTGCATAGATTATATTGTTGTCTGAAAAAATCATTGAGATCGATGGTATATATAGTATATATCTCATACAACCGATTGTTCAGTTAAGAAACTTTGCGCAATTTCTGCCCCTTTTTAACAGCTAGACGCTTCAAATTTCACCATATGCTTACGTATATATCATATATTGTTGTCTGAAAAAATCATAGAGATCGGTGGTATATATATTATATACCCCATATAAACTCTAATTTTTGCCCCCTTTTTACGGCTAGAAGCTTCAAAATTCATCAAATTTCATCAAATAGTTACGTTTACGTCATATATTGTTGAAATACGTGATTCGTAGTCATAGTTTTACACGCAGACCACAAAAAACCAGAAACTTTGCATCCTCACACAAAGTACCTACCTGTTTTTTATTTTATATTTATCTTAAAAATCGTTAAGGTGTGCAGATCTGTTCACTATATATTTCTTATCTTATACATCCGATTATTCGGAGATTACGAACGGGATAAGATTATTGTTCAGCGCCATTCATGAAAGGTATGAAGTCTTCGGCACAGCCGAAGACAGTCCCGTTCTTACTTGTTTTTAAATATGTATAGATATTTTTGAAAATGTATAAATGAAGGACCCACAATTTTAATTCTCTCAACCAATTCAGTGATTGTATATTTGAATCCTCTATTCAATCGTATATATATCTGCATAATTTAAATTTTTTAGGCTAAGTATCACATTATATTCTAAAACATCACCTGTATTTAATATTAAAATAATGTCTTAACAAAACCGGCCATATTCAAGCCAAATTACTCTATTTAAATCGCATATTCTGCATATCACGACCAGCATTGCCATAAGTGAAAATTTATCTTCAAAATGAAGATTTTTTGGCCTTTTCTTAGATTTCCAAAAATTGGATTGAAAAAAACTTCAAAATTAAGTTTTTCACATATATGTCATAATAATATATTGCAATTACAGTCTAGGTACACTCACAAACATCAGATTGCCGATATATTGCTGTTTAAATGTTTTTATTTTTGTACTCAATAATCGAATGTACCAATTTAATTTAAATTTTTTCTTGCCACACTTATGCTGCTACAATCAAAAAAATTTTGTAGGCTGTCTTGTTTTAATTTCCAATTCAAAACTCATTGCGAAAAAATCATTGCGGCTATTAGAGGAATGGAAGGGGTTCACTTACGAAATACCGTATGAACATTTGAATAAGTTTCTAGGGGAAATAGATTTTTTACACGAGTCGATTTTCCGGTCGGTTTTTTGACGTGCAATCAATTGTTTTATAATTTTTTGTTGCACATCCTAAAACCGGTTCCTGTAAAAGATCCCCTAAGAATCATTTAGTGAAGCTTTTTGGTATACAGAAGATTTTTTCATTACCTAAATCTTCAAGTGGAGATTTCTTTTTATAATAATGAAGATTTTTCAACTCCTTCCTCTGGCAACACTGGTCACGACATATTTTGTGTCAGTTAGCTTTAGACTGGTTTCATTTATGAACGTTTTATTTGCAAACAAATAATTTAAAGTGTCTTTGTTATTAAATTTAGTTAAATTGTGAATAATAATTTTTTGTCAAGTTTTGAAATAAAATTTAACGAGTACAGGTGTCTAAGTTCGGGTGTAACCGAACATTATATACTCAACGTGAGCTTCAATTGTACAAGCTTATTATTCTAGTCTAGGACCCTTTTAAAATTGTTTTATATCTAAGTTAAAAAAAATAATAATAATAAATGTAAGGCGCGATAACCTCCGAAGAGATCTAAGGCCGAGCTTCTCTTCCAATTTGCGTCGTGCTCCTCTTGATTTTCCCTACAAATTGGCCGGACGGGACCTACATGCTTAATGCCGACTCCGAACGGCATCTGCAAGGCAGATGAGTTTTCACTGAGAGCTTTTCATGGCAGAAATACACCCGGAGCGCTTGCCAAACACTGCCGAGGGACGACGCCGCTTAGACAAATTTTCTTCTAATTGAAAAACCGTATTTCTAAAATCTTTGATGTTGCTTTGCCCAGGGTTTGAACCCAGGGCATCCGGTGTCGTAGGCGGAGTACGCTACCATCACACCACGGTGTCCGCCAATATATCTAAATTGCCGTGGTCTTTAATTGATCCCATCCATTTTTACTAGAAATATTTTCTATTATTGTTCTCTGGCGGCCACCGTGGTGTGATGGTAGCGTGCTCCGCCTACCACACCGTATGCCCTGGGTTCAAACCCCGGGCAAAGCAACATCAAAATTTTAGAAATAAAGTTTTTCAATTAGAAGACAATTTTTCTAAGCGGAGTCGCCCCTCGGCAGTGTTTGGCAAGCACTCCGAGTGTATTTATGCCATGAAAAGCTCCCAGCGAAAACTCATCTGCATTGCAGATGCCGTTCGGAGTCGGCATAAAACATGTAGGTCCCGTCCGGCCAACTTGTAGGGAAAATCAAGAGGAGCACGACGCAAATTGGAAGAGAAGCTCAGCCTTAGATCTCTTCGTAGGTTGTCGCGCCTTACATTTATTTATTTATTTATATTATTTTCTGTTATAAGGAAAATTTGTGTACACAATTTCATTACGATATGTTAATTTTTCTACGAGTTATGGCACCCAAAACATAGAAAATTGCTTAGTCATAAAAGGGGAGGTGCCACGCCCATTTTCGAAAATTCTATTGTTTTCCAATTTAATGTTATAACTCAATTTAGAAAGTAAAATTCTATTGATACAAAGCTATTTTTCGCTAAGATACAGCTTATTATTTTCGTCTACGACCCTTTTAAAAATCTTTTATATAAAAGTGGGCCTGGTCTTTAACCGATCTCGTCCATTTTTTCTAAAAATATTTCCTGCCATAGTGGAAATTTTTGTACAGAACTTTATTACGATGCGTTAATTTTTCTTCGAGTTATGGCTCCCGAAACATAGAAAATAGCTTAGTCATAAAATGGGTGGTGCCAGCCCATATTTTAAAATTTGAAGTTGTTGTTGTTGTTGTTGTAGCGATAAGGTTGCTCCCCGAAGGAATTGGGTAGTATTATCGATGTGATGGTCCTTTGCCGGATACAGATCCGTTACGCTCCGGTAACACAGCACCATTAAGGTGTTAGCCCGACCATCTCGGGAACGATTTATATGGCCACATTAAACCCTCAGGCCATCACTCCCTCCCAGCCCCCAAGTTACATGAGTAGCTTGGGGTCACCAGAGCCTCGTCTGTTAGTGAAACAGGACCCGCCGCGGATAGGTGAGGTTGGCAATTGGATTTGGAGAAGCTGTATATTGCGCTGGCAACCTGAAGGGTTGCGCTACACAACCCCTTGAATCTGGTATTTTAGTCGCCTCTTACGACAGGCATACCTACCGCGAGTATATTTTGACCCCCTAATCCACTGAAGTCTTCCTATTTATTGTTATAAATCCACTTGGGAAATGAAATACCATTGGTATAAAGCTCTTTTTTGCAAAGATATAGCTAATTTTATTCTTCCACGACCCTTTTAAAAATCTGTGGGCATGTTCCTTAACCGATTTCGTTAATTTTCCTTCAAAGCATTCCTTATAGTAAAGGCAACGTTTCTGCCGAATTTTGTTACGATAGGTTTAACGATTTTTGATTTATGATTAATAATATTTGTAAAATTGATTTTATCATAAGTGGACGATGCCACGCTCATTTAAAATTTTGTTTTCAAATTTTTATCAAGAGTCTCAATATCAGTCCACACGTAAAATTTCAACATTATAGGTGTATTATTTAATAAATAATCAGGCCTTTTTTCAGTTAAATAAATAAAAAAAAATGTTGTTTTTAGCTTTAACATTAAAGTACGTGTATTTAGAATATGATTTGAAAAAGGTTACATTAAAAACTCAAGCGCATGCGTCGGCTTTTCTTTGCCATTTCATCTAAAACTTGATCAACGGTAAGAATTTGATCACGGTGGATGCACAGTGATGCACAGCCATTCAATCGATTTTCACTCGTGTTTCTCAAATAGTTTTTAATCAGCCTAAGAGGTGAAAAAGATCTCTCGTTCGTTGCCTTTGTTACTGGAAGCGTACCCAAGATTTTCAACAACATTTGAACATTAGGAAAACCACAGAATTGCATTCCTGTAATATTAATCATAGATAAATTGATAAAAAAAAAACCGAAGTACCTCCTTCAGGAATAAGTAGAATTCATGCTTTTTGAGCCTATGCATCTAACGTATACGTATATAAAATTCAAAAGAAAGAAACTGATCGAATAGAAAAAAATTTAATTTAAAAGTCTTATCTACACGGAAAAACACTAATGTGTTTTTTACATTTTAAAATGTGAAAAACACATTATTTTTCCATTTATCAAATAATTTGAACTTTACATTTTTGAAATGTGTTTTTGATATGAAAAAAAAATGTAGATATCACATTATAATAATTTGTTTTCCACATGGAAAATAATTTCAAATTTGTATTATATTTCAAAATAGTAAATGTGTACTTCGAAAAAATGCTGTAAATTTAACATTATTGAAATGTGGAGAATAGAGCCAAAGCCCGAGAATTAGTATCGTTTAGTTCGGCAAACAAACAGAAACCGTAAGCAATGTTTATATGTAGCTTGTCGCCGTGAAGTAAGGGCAGAAGAATCATGCAAATATTCAGACGCATGGAGTTTTCATATTTGCCTTTTCATTCCGATGAATGTAATCGCTGTTGAGGCAAACGAGCAAACGCCAGAATAGAATTGATTATATTCACGCATGCAATAAGTTGGTTGATTTTAAATCAATGTCGATTATGTTCGTTTAAGCAAGTTGGATCATTGAACACGATCATGTTGCCGAATGTAATCGAACGTTGTTGCGTTCGATTTTTGCTGTTCTTTGATATGTATGTAGATGGTCGTTAGGCAAATTTACAAGGAATTTTCTTTATGAAATTATAGTAAAAGTTAACATGTACATTTGTATATTTAATAAATTGCAGAATTATTATGAAACAGAATATGATTAATATATAAGTGTTCACTTCGTACATACATATGCTTCCATATTAAAAATATAATATCACAAACAAAATAAATACGTAGCAGAATTATAAAGAAAGAAAAACCCCCAAAACCCAACAACCCCCTTCTCCCCACCCCCCGTCGCTACGCCCACAGAGTATATTAACTTTGATTGGATAAAGGTTGGTTGTACAGGTATAAAGGAATCGAGATATATATAGACTTCCATATATCAAAATCATCAATATCGAAAAAAAATTTGATTGAACCATGTTCGACCGTCAGTCCGTCCGTCCGTCTGTCCGTTAACACGATAACTTGATTAAATATTGAGATATCTTCACCAAATTTGGTACAAGAACTTTTCTGGACCCAGAATAGATTGGTATTGAAAATGGGCGAAATCGGATGATAACCACGTCCACTTTTTATATATATAACATTTTGGAAAACACAAAAAAACCTGATTATTTAGTAAATAATATACCTGGAATGTTGAAATTTGATGTGTGGACTAATATTGAGACTCTTCATAAAAATTTAAAAATTTTTTTAAATGGGCGTGGCACCGCCCACTTGTGATAAAATCAATTTTGCAAATTTTATTAATCATAAATAAAAACTCGTTAAACCTATCGTAACAAAATTCGGCAGAAAGTTGGTTTTACTATTAGGAATGCTTTGAAGAAAAATTAACGAAATCTTTTAAGGGCCACGCCCACTTTTATATAAAAGATTTTTAAAAGGGTCGTTGACGAATAAAATAAGATATATCTTTGCAAAAAAGAGCTTTATATCAATGGTATTTCATTTCCCACTTGGATTTATAACAATAAATAGGAAATACTTCAAATTTAAAAAATGGGCGTGGCACCGCCCCTTTTATGACTAAGCAATTTTCTATGTTTCTGGAGACGTAACTCGAAGAAAAACTAACCGATCATAATAAAATTTGGTACATATATTTTCCTTAAAGCAGAAAATATTTCTAAAAAAATGGACGAGATCGGTTAAAGACCACGCCCACTTTTATATAAAAGATTTTTAAAATGGTCGTAGACGATATAGTAAGTTATATCTTTGCAAAAAAGAGCTTTGTATCAATAGAATTTTACTTTTTAAATTGAATTACAACATTAAATTGGAAAACACTAAAATTTTTTAAAATGGGCGTGGCACCGCCCTTCTTTGACTAAGCAATTTTCTATGTTTTGGGAGCCATAACTCGAAGAAAAATTAACCGATCGTAATAAAAGTTGGTACATATTGTAACGAATTTGCTTGCAATTCCCCTTATTTGCAATCTTCTGCCAACTTTCGTATCGCTAAATTGTTGAATAAATAACTCCAATGTGTAATAATGCAAAATGGCCTTTATTAAAGTACTTCACAATAACGCTCAAACTGTGCAACGAATAGCTTGCTTAATAACCAAACTGATTGATAGCTCAAATGAAACTCTACAATTCAAAATAATACTGCTATTGCTCGCTAGATAGCGTCTTAATCGAAATCTCAATTCAAACTGAATTCCGGCGCCTCTACAATTGCCGCCTTTTATACTCTTTGATTTCAACCTTCGCATCTTCTAGGCGCTTCCAGAATCTACTAGTCCAGCAGCTCTCAAACTTCTCAGCTGTAACTATAATTGCAAAATTTTATAGTTTTTCTCATTGCATACTTATAGGAGTATCTCCGCTGCTCGTATACGTACATGGTACATATGTGTAGACGCAATTATTGTTTCGTTTATGTAGATACATAATGATTGATCTATGGATGTGAATTCACGTCACTGCTTAGCATCGGCTTAGAGACGATAGCATCGCTCAGTGCTGCTAACATTCGTTACAATATAATTTCCTTATAGCATAAAATGTTTCTAGTAAAAATCGACGGGATCGGTTAAAGATCACGGCAACTTAGATATAAAACAAGTTTAAAAGGGTCGTTGACTAGAATAATAAGCTATAACGGTATTTATATAAAATGTATTTATATTAGGTATCATCACAAACATAAAATTAATAAACAAAAATAGTTTTAGTCATTGGTTTCTTAAGAGCAAGTTTTGATGCATTTTTCTCAAAAATGGCTTGAGTGGAGATGGCCGGTTACGAAAATAGACGATTCATTTATTGATTACTGAATTACCACGTTTACTGTATTTTCCAAAATATTTGATACATGAAAATTTGATGTGATCTTCATCCGAAGTCGCTCATTTTAAAGGAGCCTACATCAACAAGTTTTAAAAATGGAAGTGTAAGAAAGTCTATTGAAATATTTATGTCCTGAATATCTACCGTTAAGCGAGTGTTATATACAACTGATTATAAAAATGGCAAAATCTATGAAATAATGTATTGCAAAAAGTTTTTTAGTACACCATTGCAGGAAACTTTAAACTTGAAAACACTGTGTGGCCAATCAAAGTTTTTTTCGGCAAACAAGAAAACGCGGAGGATGGATTGAAGTTGGGAAGACACTTGCTGATGCTACACCCAATTCATTTATTTTCTGTAGCAACTTTGGTCAACTCATTTTTTCTCTGTTTTTTTCTCTTTTTTTTACGTACGATATGGGATTTTTAATAATATCAACGAAATGAACGTGTTGGTAAAGTTTTTATTAGGAGCAAAATGTGTGTTACCACACGCACGGGTACACATATGCTGACACCCCCACCAACTGACATGAATTTACCTCAAACTTTAAATGCGCAATAAACAAACATTCGCCAGTTGCTGGGCAAGTAGGAGTGTTTATCAATAGATTGGTTAAAACTTTGTGGATGCTTGGAATAGGGATGTTAGGTCCCATGAGTGCACATACTCCTATAGGATTTTAGTTGCAGTTCGTAGCGCTCATTTCGTCTGATTGCATTTGACAGGCTTCGACATCATATTTACAAATAGTTTGCAAAAACTTACTTAAAGTTTTCGAAAAGAATGAAGTTCAAACATACACATACTTTTTCCACCCATCTCTTCATGCATCCATACGCCACACTTAAACAATCATCTAATCGTTGTCCTTCTCTCATTCATGACAATTCATATAGTCGAAAACTTATGCAGCTAAGTTTTAAAAGAAAAACAAATAAAGAAATATGACAAAGTGTTGATTGTGTCTTTAAAGTTTGATGCGGTTGTAAACTTTGCAAATTGAATAATTCATAGATGAGGAGGAGGGGAAAGTAAAAATATTTGTTTCGTTTATTTATGGAAAGCACTTTTAGTCAAAATTGTAAAAAATGGTGTCACAGCAATCAACTGCGATAGGGCAGCTCGTTCCTTGGAACATTGTGTAATGTGAAATGAGCTTACAATTTGTTCAAACAATTTTTTGGAAAGTAAAAAGTTGCAAAACTTTTTATTATTTTCACAGCATACAGGCATATAAATATGAAACTCAATCAACCTATTTCTCATATGTGATAAGTTTGATGAACATAATTTCGCTGGGTTCTTCATTGCTGCCTCCATTTAAGAGGACAGCACTCTCTAAACATTCGTTACCAGGTGTCCCCTTTCATTCTGACAGAAATTTGACCGGGCTTGAAGTCTTGCCTTGCGTCTTTCGGCGAATATCGGGTAACATTTTAAAATTTTCCAATGCTCTGTAGGAATAATGTCGATCTATGGAACTTGTAATGCTTAAACTTTGAGCTGAATATGGAAATATTTTGAGCAAGTTGATCACTTTTCAATCAATAAATTAATATATGAGTTTGCTTTGTATATTTATACACATACATATATAAGTATACACATTTTTCCATAGTCGGATTTATGGGAAAAAATCGTCAGACCTCAAGATCGCGAATTTCTATGCGTGTATGTATTTTTCATTTATGTATAAAAAAATAATTAAAAAAAATTTTTAGTTAAATGGTTTTATTGAAAACAATACGTACATTAAGTAGTAATAATACTAAAAGATAGAAAATAATTAGGTAGGTCCTAGGTACTAGTCATCATACTCCTCATCAAGCTAGGGCGTTGATCAGACAATTAAATAAAAGCGTTGGCCGCTTCAAATTCTATTGATAGTCATAAATAAGACCAATTGCACCTTAATCAGGTTATGCTACGCCTCACATTTTCATGTCTTGCTTTCAATAAAACCGTTTAACTTAAAATTTTTTTCTTAACTATTTTATTTTCCATCTTTTAGTATTATTATTACTTAATGTAAGTATTGCTTTCAATAAAACCGTTTAACTTAAATTTTTTTTTTATTTATTTTATTATACTGAAATTTCACTAACAAAACTGAACTTATGTGCTCCAAAGTATTTTGATGATACTTCTACGGGCTGTATATAATATTTGTTCAAAGAGCCAAATCGGACAGACAAATACGAGTTTTTTGAATATCTCAATTTTTGCGATACCTAGCGTTAATTTTTTACCAAACCGATTTCTATTTCTATATATCAAATATGATTTCCAAATATGAGCCAAATCGGACCACAAATAGGAATTTTGTGAATATCTCGATCCTTGCGCCACCTAGCGGCGATTTTTTTCATAGGTCGCTTCCTATTCATGTATGTGTTACGTGTTCCAAATATGAGCCAAATCGGGCCACAAATACGATTTTTGTGAATATATCGATACATGCGCCACCTTGTGGCAATTTTTTTCATAGGTCGCTTTCTATCCTTGTATGTATTATGTGTTCCAAGTATGAGCCAAATCGGACCACAAATACGATTTTTGTGAATATCTCGATCCTTGCGCCACCTAGCTGCGATTTTTTTCATAGGTCGCTTCCTATTCATGTATGTGTTATGTGTTCCAAATATGAGCCAAATCAGACCACAAATACGATTTTTGTGAATATATCGATACATGCGCCACCTAGTGGCGATTTTTTTCATAGGTCGCTTTCTATTCTTGTATGTATTATGTGTTCCAAGTATGAGCCAAATCGGACCACAAATACAATTTTTGTGAATATCTCGATCCTTGCTTCACCCAGCGGCGATTTTTTTCTTATTATTGCATTGTCATCGGGTTCTGAACTATATTCCAAGTTTCAAGCTTGTAGCTTATCGGGAGGTTACTTAAATTTTAATTAAAAAAATTCGCGCTGGCCGGCCGGCCGTGCAGCCTGTCAAGTCAACCTAAATAAAACCGTTTAAAAAAGGCTGGCGGCCGCCGTGGAATGGTGGTAGTCTGTTCCGCCTACCACACCGAAGATCCTGGGTTCACGCTCCGGGCAAAGTAACATCAAAATTAAAAAAAAGTGTTTTCAATTAGAAGAAAAATTTTCTAACGGGGTCGCCCCTCGGCAGCACTTCGAGTGTATGGGTCGGACTCTATAGGGAAAATTAGCAGAAAATCAATGACGCCCGTTACGGAACGACAGTTGAATCCAATCAGAGAAGAAGAGTGGAGAAGAGTACGGAGGAATTAAGGGATCCCTTCCACAGTGCCGTGCATCATTGAAAATTGTCAAGTGCTCAGGATCAGTGTTCGACGCAACAAACCTGGAAAGTGAGCACTTGTTTTTAAAATTTTGATGTTGATATGCCCGGGGTGTGAACCCATTATCTTCCGTGAGGTGGGCGGAGCACGCTACCACCACACCACGACGGCGGCTGAGTTGAAAGAGGCCACCGAAAAAATCGAATTTGTTTCGCAAAGTTCCATGGTAAGAATACAAACTTTTATGATTTTTATTATCCTGGAATTTTGGGTATCCGTATTGCAATCCCGAAAGGACAGGTAACCTTGAGATCTGAAACTCTGTACACAGCTTAAATCGCTGGAATCGAAATATATAGAAAATGAGTAGCTTCACTTAAATCTAGATGCTTGAAACTTGAAGTATACTTCAAAATCCGATGATAATACAACATGCGGGGGAAAACGTTTGCACTGCATGGCGCAGGGAAAATTATCCAAATCTTATCTTATCCAAATATTATCCAAATACGAAAATTTTTGGAACCTCCTGATAACCTAGAAACCTAAAGCTTGGAACTTTGCTTAGGGCCATATAAGGTTCTAATATTCAGGATTAAAAAAATTCAAGATGTGGCAGGGTCAAGACATTTAAATGTATTTAGAAAAACCATGTAGACCATTTGGAGGCTTTCGATTGATTTTTGAGTAAATTCTCATTGCGACAGAACCTTGGAGGCTTAAATTTAGTTCAGTGACCCGTGGCAATGCACTAAAAGAAAAAAAATATTCCGCTAGGTGCCGCTGTGGTGGAGATAAAAAAAAACGTTTAAGAAAAATTGGAGTTTTAAATTTTGAACTTCTAAGACCCACGGGTACTCCCTTTATACCTATTACAAAAAGCTCCCCTAGTTAACTCACGGATCGAGGTACTTAGAAAATCGTACGAATGGGGGAATATAGCGATTAATTTTCATGAAACCCGCTATAGAGCCGCAAACTTCAAACTTTACGTACACATAAGAGCACCGAAAAAATTCTTCAAAAGGGGAAAATAAAAGGAAGATACAAATTTTTTCAATATTTCCTTTATATAAATGGTTCAAAACGCAGCGGAAAATGCGTCCTTAAACACAGAATTATAAACGTTGTGCGCCATTTCTAGATGTTTTACATATTTTTAAAAGCGAAATTTCTAATTTTGATGTACCTTAATTAACTGGTTAGGCACTTGCGCTCTACCTTTATCGTTTTGTAGAGCGCAATAACTACTGTTAAAGTTTCAAAATCAAAATTCATCAACATAATCCCTGTTTTTAAAGACACAATTTTCGCTACGTTTTGAACTATTTATGTATA
Organism: Eurosta solidaginis; assembly: GCF_040869045.1. NCBI lineage: Eukaryota > Metazoa > Arthropoda > Insecta > Diptera > Tephritidae > Eurosta > Eurosta solidaginis. The sequence continues at coordinate 186,062,274 of NC_090320.1, read as the reverse complement.
TAATGGAAGTATTTGAAAAACTGCTTATGTTCTTATTATTGTAGTTTTCGCTCAGTGTATATATAGTAGAAAGTCATTTTCCACGCCGAATTTAAACATGATGACTTCAGTGGATGTTGTTTTAGGGCTTGAAGAACTTTAAAATCTTCCTCTTTTCATTTTTGGAGATGCCACGCCCATATTTTTAGTTTTACTAAATTGATATTTTGCATCATAGCACCACCCATAACAACCCATTCATCTAGTTTCATAAATTTATCGGTCTTTGGTAAAGAATTTTAGATTTTTATATATTTTTCAAAAAGTTCAACATCGAAAAGTGGGCGTGGTTCCGTTCGTTTTCGACCATACAAATACAACTCAAATGAACTCTGAGGCCATATTAGCCAGGTATAAATTACCTAGAGATATCTCAATTTTTACACAACTTCGTGTTAACATCCGGACGGACGGACGGCTCAATCAAAAAGTCGATGCTGATAATTTTGATATAGATCTCGATTCCTTTATGCCATTACAGAAAACCATTGTCCCATCAAAGTTATAATTATATATATAAATATACTACACTAGACCTCACCCAATCGCTGTACCACACTATACAAAACTTGCTGATTCAACAAGTAAGGAAGGTTAAGTTCGGGTGTAACCTAACGTTACATACTCAGCTAAGAGCTTTTGAGACAAAATAACGGAAAATCACCATGTAGGAAAATGAACCTAGGGTAACCCTGGAATGTGTTTGTATGACATGGATGTCAAATGGAAGGTATTAAAGAGTATTTTAAAAGGGAGTGTGCCATAGCTCTATAGGTGGACGCCATTTCGGGATATCGCTATAAAGGTGGACCAGGGGTGACTCTAAAATGTGTATGTGCGATATGGGAATCAAATGAAAGGTTTTAATAATTAAGGGAGTGTGCCATAGTTCTATAGGTGGACGCCATTTCGGGATATCGCTATAAAGATGGACCAGGGGTGACTCTAGAATGTGTTTGTACGATATGGGAATCAATTAAAAGGTGTTAATGACTATTTTAAAAGGGAGTGGGCCTTAGTTCTATAGGTGGACGCCTTTTCGAGATACCGCCATAAAGGTGGACCAAGGGTGACTGTAGAATGCGTTTGTACGATATGGGTATCAAACGAAAGGAGTTAATGATTATTTGAAAGGTAGTGGGCCTTAGTTCTATAGGTGGACGCCTTTTCGAGATATCGCCGTAAATGTGGACCAGGGGTGACTCTATAATGTGTTTGTACAATACGGGTATCTAATTAAATGTATTAATGAGGGTTTTGAAAGGGTTGTATATGTGGAGGCGCTTTCGAGATATCGACCAAAATGTGGACCAGAGTGACCCAGAATATCATCTGTCGGGTACCGCTAATAGTTTTCCTGTCAAGATTCTAAGGGCTTTTGATTTCGCTCTCTACAACTTTTTCAATTTCTTCTACTTAATATGGTAGGTGTCACACCCATATTACAAAGCTTTTCTAAAGTTATATTTTGCGTAAACAAACCAATCCAATTACCATGTTTCATCCCTCTTTTCATATTTGGTATAGAATTATGGCATTTTTTTCATTTTTCGTTATTTTCGATATCGAAAAAGTGGGTGTGGTCATAGTGAGTTCAGGTAAGTACGTGAAATAAGTTTAGTAAAGATATATCGATTTTTGTCAAGTTATCGTGTTAACGGCCGAGCGGAAAGACAGACGGACGCTGTGTATAAAAACTGGGCGTGGATTTAAGCGATTTCGCCCATTTTCACAGAAAACAGTTATCGTCATAGAATCTATGCCCCTACCAAATTTCACAAGGATTGGTAAATTTTTGTTCGATTTATGGCATTGAAATTATTCTAGACAAATTAAATGAAAAAAGGCGGAGCCACGTCATTTTGAAATTGTCTTTTATTTTTGTATCTTGTTGCACAATATCATTACTGGAGTTGAATGTTAACCTAATTTACTTATATACTGTAAAGATATTAAATTTTTTGTTAAAATTTGACTTAAAATTTTTTTTTTTTAAAGGTGTGTTTGTCATCCGATTTTGCTAATTGTTATTTAGCACATATATAGTAACAGGGGTAACGGTCCTGCCAAATTTTATCACCATATCTTCAACGGCTGCCAAATTACAGGTCGCAAAACTTTAAAATTACCTTCTTTTAAAAGTGGGCAGTGCCACGCCCGTTGTCAAAAATTTTACTAATTTTTTATTGTGCGTTATAAGGTCAACCCATCTACCAGGTTTCATCGCTTTAGCCGTCTTTGGTAATGAATTATCGTACTTTTTCGGTTTTTCGAAATTTTAGATATCGAAAAAGTGGGCATGTTTGTAGTCCGATTTAGTTCATTTTAAATAGCGATCTGAGATGAGTGCCCAGGAACTTACATACCAAATTTAATTTAGATACCTCAAAATTTACTCAAGTTTTGCGTGCTTACGGACAGACGGATGGACGGACATGGCTAAATGAATTTCTTTTTTCGCCCAGATCATTTTGATATATAGAGATCTATATCTATCTCGATTAGTTTATGTCGTTACGGATTACAGTTATGCGAACAAAATTAATATACTCTATGAGCTCTGCTCAGGTGAGTATAAAAATTGTTTTGATTTATATTCAATGGCGGATTTATCATATAGGCAACATAGGCTAGATCTTAGGGCGGCGAAATTGAAGGGCGGAAATATTCGAGTCGATTAATTTATAAAAAAAAAAAAACTTTTTTCGGATTTTGCTGTACTTAAAATAGTATTTTTGTCCGTATATTTTAATTAATAATTCATTCTTTTTTAAGCATTTCGAAATTAGAATGCAGCTGTAAATTTATTTTTCCGCATAGCAGTCGTAAAAATTTGCATAAAGCTTCTAATTACGTGCCTTAAAAACCTAACAGCTCGCCTGCTCGTGGCGTTAAGAAACAGCCGATCCGCCAACCTGAGAATCAAAATCATCTAGGAGGTTACCACACTTGACATCACTGCCAAAAACGAGCGTGCATTCGATGCAATTCTTGAGCTCAATCCCGTCTATTCTTCACAAGTAAATTATAATAAAATAAAATCTGAAGGTCAAGTCTGGTCGTACGTCAAATAATAGGCAGTATATAGTCTTTTTTTTGTCTCGCGCGATTAATTTTCTCTCATCACTGATATGAAACATTTAAGCTACGAGGAATTACGTAAGAAATGCACTATATTGAGCAACTACTACACTCAGTGAAATGCTCTTTTTCAAGGCATACTGCATCGAAAAGAACATTTCGAATTATTCTCGGCTGGAACTGTTGAAAATGCTGAGACAGGATAATGTGCATATCTCTTACTCTAATGTTGACATTGCGTTGCGAATGTTTGTTTCAATTCCTATTGCAAATTGTAGCGCAGAGAGATCGGTTTCTGTTTTAAAACGCGTGAAAAACTACCTCAAATCTTCATTGGACGAAGAAAAACTGACTGCTCCTGCGTTGCTGACGATAGAATCAGAATTGTTTTTATACTCAGTTGAGCAGAGCTCACAGAGTGTATTAAGTTTGATTGGATAACGGTTGGTTGTACATATATAAAGGAATCGAGATAGATATAGACTTCCATATATCAAAATAATCAGGATCGAAAAAAAATTTGATTGAGTCCGTCCGTCCGCCCGTTAACACGATAACTTGAGTAAATTTCGAGGTATCTCGATGAAATTTGGTATGTAGGTTCCTGAGCACTCATCTCAGATCGGTATTTAAAATGAACGATATCGGACTATAACCACGCCCACTTTTTGGATATCGAAAATTTCGAAAAACCGAAAAATTGCGATAATGCACTACAAAAGAGAGATAAAGCGACGAAACTTGGTAGATGAGTTGAATTTATGACGCAGAATAGAAAATTAGTAAAATTTTGGACAATGGGAGTGGCACCGCCCACTTTTAAAAGAAGGTAATTTAAAACTTTACAAATTGTAATTTGGCAGTCGTTGAAGATATCATGATGAAATTTGGCAGGAACGTTACTCCTATTACTATATGTACGCTTAATAAAAATTAGCAAAATCGGAGAAGGACCACGCCCACTTTTAAAAAAAAATTTTTTTTAAAGAAAAATTTTAACAAAAAATTTTATATCTTTACAGTATATAAGTAAATTATGTCAACATTCAACTCCAGTAATGATATAGTGCAACAAAATACAAAAATAAAAGAAAATTTCAAAATGGGCGTGGCTCCGCCCTTTTTCATTTAATTTGTCTAGGATACTTTTAACGCCATAAGTCGAACAAAAATTAACCAATCCTTTTGAAATTTGGTAGGGGCATAGATTAAGACATTACCTCTTTTCTGCGAAAATGGGCGAAATCGGTTGGTGCCACGCCCAGTTTTATACACAGTCGTCCGTCTGTCCTTCCGCATGGCCGTTAACACGATAACTTGAGCTAAAATCGACATATCTTTAATGAACTTAGTTCACGTGTTTACTTGAACTCACTTTATCTTGGTATGAAAAATAAACGAAATCCGACTATGACCACGCCCACTTTTTCGATATCGAAAATTACGAAAAATGAAAAAAATGCCATAATTCTATACCAAATACGAAAAAAGGGATGAAACATGGTAAGGTAATTGGATTGTTTTATTGAAGCGAAATATAACTTTAGAAAAAACTTTATAAAATGGTTGTGACACCTACCATATTAAGTAGAAGAAAATGAAAAAGTTCTGCAGGGCGAAATAAAAAACGCTTAAAATCTTGGCAGGTATTACATATATAAATAAATTAGCGGTATCCAACAGATGATGTTCTGGGTCACCCTGGTGCACATTTTGGTCGATATCTGGAATACGCCTTCACATATGCAACTACCACCACTCCCTTTTAAAACTCTCATTAATACCTTTAATTTGATACCCATATCGTACAAACTCATTCTAGAGCCACCCCTGGTCCACCTTTATGGCGATATCTCGAAAAGGCGTCCACCTATAGAACTAAGGCCCACTCCCTTTTAAAATACTCATTAACTCCTTTCGTTTGATACCCATATTGCACAAACGAATTCTAGAGTCACCCCTGGCCCACCTTTATGGCGATATCTCGAAACGGCGTCCACCTATGGAACTAAGGATTACTCCCTTTTAAAATACTTATTAACACCTTTCTTTTGATACCCATATTGTACAAACAAATTCTAGGGTCACCCCTGGTCCACCTTTATGGCGATATTTCGAAAATGCGACCACCTATACAACGACCACCACTCCCTTTTAAAACCCTCATTAATACCTTTAATTTGATACCCATATCGTACAAACACATTCTAGAGTCACCCCTGGTTTACCTTTATGGCGATATTTCGAAACGGCGTCCATCTATAGAACTAAGGCCCACTCCCTTTTAAAATACTCATTAACACCTTTCATTTGATACCCATGTCGTACTAACAAAGTCTAGAGTGACCCCTGGTCCACCTTTATTGCGATACCTCGAAAAGGCGTCCACCTATAGAACTAAGGCCCACTCCCTTTTAAAATACTCATTAACTCCTTTCGTTTGATACCCATATTGCACAAACGAATTCTAGAGCCACCCCTGGCCCACCTTTATGGCGATATTTCGAAAATTCGACCACCTATACAACAACCACCACTCCCTTTTAAAACCCTCATTAATACCTTTAATTTGATACCCATATCGTACAAACTCATTCTAGAGTCACCCCTGGTCCACCTTTATGGCGATATTTCGAAACGGCGTCCACCTATAGAACTAAGGCCCACTCCCTTTTAAAATACTCATTAACACCTTTCGTTTGATGCCCATATTGTACAAACAAATTCTAGGGTCACCCCTGGTCCACCTTTATGGCGATATCTCGAAACGGCGTCCACCTATGGGACTAAGGGTTTCTCCCTTTTAAAATACTTATTAACACCTTTCTTTTGATACCCATATTGAACAAACAAATTCTAGAGTCAACCCTGATCCACCTTTATGGCTATATCCCTAAATGGCGTCCACCTATAAAACTATGGCCTACTTCCTCATAAAATACTCTTTAATGCCTTTCATTTGATACACATGTCATACAAACACATTCCAGGGTTTCCCGCGATTCATTTTCCTACATGGTTATTTTCCCTTATGTTGTCACCATAGCTCTCAACTGAGTATGTAATGTTCGGTTACACCCGAGCTTACCTTCCTTACTTGTTATCTATCGATTGTGATGATATCATTTGCGAATTCGCAGCTGAAAAATCAAGACAAAAAGAAATGTAAATGAGGAATGAAAGAGTTAATCGGGGATTGCCCGTATTGATTTAAATGTATGAAAACATTTATTTCAAGAAATTTTTAATTTTATAATTTATTTAAAAATTTGGGAAAAATTTAAACAACGTGACATCAGGACGGACAAGGCAACAGCTGTTTCGATTATACCTTGTAAATCTCTTCAAAGCCGTTTCTCCCGGGAGTTGGGATTCGTACCCGCAAAAGAAGACAATTGGGAAAAATATTACAACAACTAAGGCATGACGTAGCTGAATGCGTTTGTAACCATTTCAACTATCGTAGGAGTGCGGGTTCGTATCCCACTCCCGGGAGAAAAGGCTTTGAAGAGATTTACAAGGTATAATCGAAACAGCTGTCACCTTGTCCGTCCTGATGTCACTTTGGTTAATTTCTCCCAAATTATTAAATAAATTGTAAATGAGGAATGTTTGGAAAAAAGTTAAGGTTAAATACCTAATTAATGCAAATGTCGATTATCTTGATTTATTTTTGTATTTCATTAATAACAAACTACAATATAATAAAGCCCTGAAAATCGCAATCATTTTGTTAAATAGTGTTATTGTGAAAATAAGGGCGACAAGTTATGCATTGCCTAGGGGCGGCGAATATTCAATTCCGCCACTGTTTATCATGGGGCTTGGCAGAGTGTAGAGCAGTTTTTAAAAATATCTGACACCTGCAGAATATCAAAACTTGGTGTTTCATTATTCATCGCCGGTTAGAATCGATGTATGACTGTATATGAACAGCTTTCCAGAAATTCATGAATAATATTTTCATTGTAGATGGACCACCTGTTGTATATTATAGCAAAAAATCTTACGGAAAAAGTTCAGGTTTAACAAGTTTTTTGTCGGCATTTTTATGAAATTTCAACAAGTGATAAATTTTACTTATTTCGAATTTCGCACTTTTACCTCTTAAGGTGAAAAGGAGTTGTAGTCGGTGTACTAACAAAATTTTAAAATAAAGCAAACCAGTAAATTTCCAACCAATAATTACAATCGAAAAACTTCGGGAGAATGAAGTAAATGAAACAAATGAATGAGATGTCTTGGTACAAATACAAATTTCTAATGGATGAATGGTCCGATTTTTCGTAGATATAACTTTTTACAAATTATGATGTAGACATCGGAAAGGAGGTTATGATTCCGTCAAAATCCGAAAAATAAATTCACACGTACTTTTTATACCCAGCTGTACTTGTACACAGGTTATTATAACTTTGATTGGATAACGGTTGGTTGTAAAGGTATAAAGGAATCGGGATAGATATAGACTTCCATATATCAAAATCATCAGTATCGGAAAAAAATTTGATTGAGCCATGTACGTCCGTCCGTCTTTCCGTCTGTCCGTTCATCCGCCTGTCCGTTAACATGATAACTTTAGTCAATATTGAGATATCTTCAGCAAATTTGCTACACGAGCTTATCTGGACCCAGAATAGATTGGTATTGAAAATGAGCGAAATCGGGTGACAATCACACCCACCTTTTATATATACAACATTTTGAAAAACTTAAAAACCTGATAGTTTAGTAAATAATACACCACTCTTGATACAAATTTGAAAAAGAATTAAAATGGGCGTGGCTCCGCCCACTGGTGTAAAACCAATTTTACAAATATTATTAATCATAAATCAAAAATGGTTAAACCTATCGTAACAAAATTCGCCAGAGAGATTGCCTTTACTATAAGAAATGCTTTGAAGAAAAATTTAAGAAATCGCTTAGGGATCACGCTCATTTTTATATAAAAGATTTTTAAAATGGTCGTGGACGAATTAAATAAGCTATATCTTTGCAAAAAAGAGCTTTATATCAATCGTATTTCATTTCCCAAGTGGATTTATAACAATAAATAGGAAAAACTTCAAATTTAAAAAAATGGGCGTGGCACCGCCCCTTTTATGACTAAGCAATTTTCTATGTTTCGGGAGCCATAACTCGAAGAAAAATTAGCTCAGAATAGAACCATATGTACATAAAGTAATATTGCGTATGTATTATTGTAACACTATTAAGCACACAAAACAAACAACAACAGCATTTCAAGTGTACAGCTGGGTATGTACCTAATGTTCGGTTTCACCCGAACTTAGACTTCCTTACTTTTTACTTTGTTAAAATGAATTTCTCAATTATTGGAGAAAAGGAGAACGACTTTGCAAGCCAATTTTCGGGCAGGACAACGTCTGCGTGGTATACTAGTATTTATATAAAACATCCCATTTCGTGAAAAGTATGTCAAGTATAAATTCGGTATACATCATTTACAACTCAACTTCCTCGAAATTTCAAAGTGAAATTCATCCAAGCAATGTATATTTTTACTATTTGATATGGTAGGTATCTCAAACTAACTTCTCAGTTGATTGTAAGGCTACATAATACTTATGGCCGAGACACAATGAATTTTTTGATATATGTAGATGCGTTCAATGCAATTTTCTGCATTCCAGTAATATCACCACAAGCACGCAAGATGTGGCGTTTGTAAATATGAAGGAAGTTCAGACTTGGCAGTTGAAGTTTATTTCGCCTTGGCCATTCACAAACAAAATTATGCGAATCACTGTTATAAACATAATACAAAGAAATATATTTTCCAACATATTTTGTGTCCTATTCATCTGTTAAATTGCAGTTAATAACTGTGAAAAATATTAGAAAAGTTACCAACGAGTGGGAAAAATAATTTATCTTGAAAAGTGTGCAGCATCCTTAGTCAAAGCAAATGTCAAATTCTTCTTCTTATGCTTTGCTTGCAACAAAAGTTGCAAGTGGGCTGCTTTTTCATATCAGATGACGCCAGTAACGCTCAATTTCCCGTTTTCCTTAAAAATACGTGCAATCTAATCATAACGCATAAGATTGAGTTGAACGCATCTATATGAAAAACTGCTTATGTGATGGGGCATTTAGATCCGCGACTATATATTTGTATGGAGCGAAACTCAAAATAATAGAGCAATACATACATTCATATATATGTGGCAGCAAATCTGATTTCTTTTGACATTCCATGCAGACAAATGTCAAAAGTGCTTCTATGTACGATGTGCCTGTATTAAAGTAGAAAGCATAATCTAGCTACAAAAATAACTAAACAAAATCGGGATGTAGTTGCTGTGCAACGAATTTGCCAAAAAGTCGACTGTTGCTTGTCACGCTCACCACGCAAAAGTGTTTTTCTTTGCCTCAAGTTAAATCCCCACTTACTTTATGAAACAGATGTTGAGAATAGATTAAAGTTATATACGGGGGAAAGTAGTAGACAGGGTGGCTAAGTTGTCACAAGCTTTTTTTATACTATTTAATATGGTTTGCACATAGCAATGCAACATTGCGTAGTGAAATGAAACATGCAATATTGCACTTTACGTTACGCCACGTCTTTTTTATTTTTATTTTATCAACCCTCCCACCCAATTCACTTTGCTGGAATTGGCGCGCTCGGTGAAATAAAAATGAAAAATTAAAGGGCCCATAAAGTTTGGGTGATGTTGGTAGAACACTTGCAGTATGATTGTTTTTAATATTACTGTTTAAATGCATAGAGACCTTTAGCGGTTTTAAGGGAAAATTGGTGGTAGAATTACGCCAAAAATTCTTGATGTGGTATGATTTGTGATGATCTAAAGTGCCGAAATCCAATTCAAGTGAAATCGAGACAGCTCATCTTCGTGAAGCATCTCGCTTTAACCTCCGCACGCTCGTCGAAAAGATTTACCACCAAACCTTTTCAACATACGTTTTTTTATTATTTTTTTGGTACATACTGCTTTTGTTATTTACATGTATCGTTATGAAAGAGTTTGAAAGAAAAAAATTACAAAACTGTAACTAAATTACTTAAATTATTTATTGATATTTTACATTGCAAATTGGTTAGGTTTAATTGGCTGGTTAATAAACACCTCACATAGTGTTACCAAAATTTGTTTGACAAAAAACGGAAAACCCTAATTAGGTATCAGGACTAATGTTATAGAATAACTCGGATCCCTCATTATGAAATTAATGATAAGCGAAATGATTACTTAAGAAGTTTTTGTGATGAACTCGACTTTGTTGTCGCAAATTGTCCATCATATCTCGTCTTGGAAAACACGAGGTCGAAACATCCCAAAACTAGTATAATTTGCACATCTCCTTTAAGCGTCAGTAAACATTAGCCAGCAACTAGAATTGCCTAACTGTTTTCAACTAGAGCGAAAAAGAGCATACGCAATATGTCAACAATAGCTGTGTTTTTTTTTTACATGCATACACATATGCACTTGAATTTTATATGGACTGCCATTGCATCATTTTATCTACACTTATGAAACTTTCCCGCAGAAAATTAGTTCTACTAACTTACAGTATTTATTATAATCAGTTGCAACTGAAATGTGTCTCTCCATTTTATCTGTACACTATTATCTACTTCTCTGACCGAAAAAGGCGTGTGTCCACGATTCTTCATCGCAACCGATTCAGCTATACGTTATACACTATGACCAACAGAGGTGGTGTCTCCGCTATGTAGCCCACCCCTTTTTGTAGCGAGATATTTAAGCACTGCTGTGAGTATTCAATAATTGCCGCTTAAGATGATAAGCGTGTTTTTTTACCCGCAAAGGGAGATGTATAATGTATAATGTATAATGTGAAAAAAACACGGCTAACATGTAGGTTGCTCAGTGTCGAAAATTCCTCACTAGATCTTTATTTTATTTGTTATTTTCTGTATTTGTGCCTGAATTCAGGACCTCATTCACGGGACTCGAATACTTGTGAATTCCCGGTGGTATTTAAATTATTGTCGCTTACCATGACTGAACTAGAATTTTACGGTGTGAGAATATTATGAAGCTCTTTATTTTAAAGTGGCATAAGTCCAAGGAGTATTAAGTTTTAATTTTATTAACACTAATTATGGTTTACAAGATAATGGTAAGCACCAAAATTAACACCGGAAAATTTTTTTTTGGAACATAGGCCACTATCTAAAAATGCGGCTCATATATTTCTGTAAGAAATCTGACAATATACATATTTAGGGAGTTCACAATATGTACTATTCATCGTATTCCTTTAATCATGCTATTGCATTAGCACAGTTGTAAAACTGTTGTTTTTGTTTCACATGCACAAATATTCCTATTTCAATACAACCTTGGAAGGTATGTTTAGTGTGCTATTTGTGTATGCTATACGATCAGCTGATTTTGTTTACCATAATTTTTACAATTTGTGCAAGACCGAAATCAAAAGTAATTACTAGTATTAATTAATAAAACAGAAGAATGGAATTAGAGCAAAATAATAAAGTAAGTAATATTTTTTTAAATGCAAACTCATTTGGCTTTTTAAAAACTTTTTTGATTCCAGGTCAAAAGCAAGCGCATTCGCTGCAACCCAACTCGGAGATGAACGGTGGCAGATGTGTCTGATTGAATTTTTACTGGAAAATCGGCTACTTGAGGTTTGTTTTTGTTTGCACAGAAGTAAAATAAAATTATGTGGAAATATACATATATACATACGTGCATACGTTTATTTTGCAGAAGCCGTCCGCTCAAGTTTACTATAAGCGGTTTTGCGAGGAGAAGAATGCCACAATGGAGTGGAAGCTGGTGCGTGCAAAAGTGCGGAACATGAGGTCGGGCTACAATAAAGCCAAAGCATGGGAGGGATCGACGGGAGCAGGGAGCATGACCGGCGATACCATTAAAGGTATATAGGTTCTTAAAATATTTCTTTACCGATGAATTTCAATAGCCAACATTTTTTCCAAGGAACTTTGCTAAAAATGTGCACATTTTTTTACGAGCTGGATGACATTTTTGGAAGCCGGATTTGCGAGTCTTCCGTAATCGATGACACAATGGCAAATTTAAATAAAGAGGGCCAAATAATCGAAGTGACTGAAGAGTGCCAAATAATTGAAACCGAATCGCAAATGCCGGTACAGATTACGGAAAGCTATCATATTCCGGTATGCTCTTCTAAGATGACACCAACCACGAGCTCCCAGAGTCCAACAGCAGGCATGAGCTGTAAAGGTATATACAGCCGGACAGCAGCTTCCGACATTATGAAGGTGCAAGCTGAAGCAATGGCATTCAAGAAGCAGAAATTGGAGGCAGAAACTATAGCAAGAGAGAAGGAGTTGGTCATAAGGGAAAATGAATTTACCCTTAAGCAAAAGGAGTTTGAGCTAAAGGAAAGGCAGGCACGATATGAAGAAAATTTTAAAGAAAAGCAACTCCAAAGCCAAGAAAAATTGAAAATTCTTGAACTTGAAATGCAAGAGCGTTTGGCTATGGAGGAATTGAAACTAAAGTTTAAATGAAAAACTTTATTAAATAATGTCCTCATATACGTATGAAAATATTTTTTAACTCTTTTTATTAATAAAAAACACACAACTGATTGAAAATTATAAGTTATTCAAAACCTTTTTTCAGTGCTACACAATTTTTTTAAAACGTTTTGATGTCAATTTGTTAGTGTACATTTTAATATCATACCGAAGTACCTTGGCTTCATATGGAAGTGATTTTTCTTTGCACTTTTAGAAATTCAGGAACTTTTATATGAATGTGAGGGCATATGGGAGTGCTATGAAAATTTTTTTTAAATTCATGGTGTGAATTTGTATCTGTGCCTATTCTTCAGGGTAAAAAAAAACAAAAATGCTACAAGTGGATATGGGTTGAAAGCTCTGCTATAAGTAAAATATTTGGAGTAACCATCTTTTATTGACATGATGGAGGAGTTTGATAGTAGCATTAATTACTGGTTGATTTTGAATAAAGTTTAATAAACTATCCCTGAGGTTCGTTAACGGTAATAAGTTGGCAGTTGGCTCTAAACTACTTTTTTCATCCTCATTGTTGAAGCTTATGAAAATGTTGTGCAAAATACAGCATACCATTATCCAATAATTGCAATCTCTTTAGTTTTGTATTGTATGCAATCTGAACTTGAGTTCTTTCAGGCTAGGAAATTTTTCTTTCAAAGCCCCGAAACAATTTTCAATTCGCACGCGATATTTTGAGAAGTACTTGTTAAATTTTTCTCGCTCCTCTCTAGTGTATTCTGTACTATTTTGGCGGAATGGGGTCAGTAGATATGATTTCAGTGGATATGCACTATCACCAGCAATCCATTGCGATGTCGACAAAAACCTATGTGGGTGTTTTGAGAGCAAGGAGTCCGAAAACATTTTTGCATCGTGGACACTACCCGGGTAACCTAGTGTAGCTTGCCTTATGCGTAAGCGATAATCACAAATTACTTGAATTTTGATGGAGTACTGGCGTTTACGGGAAAAGAAGATCTCATGATGCCTTACGGGTGCTTCGGCCAATTTAATTTCGGAGCCGTCAATATATGCAACACATCCAGGCATTTCTTTTTCTGTGGCTGCAATCAAGTGTAAACGCCCCCTTTCATTAGGCCAAAATAAAAATCTACCCTTTAAATTGAGTATGGCTTGAAAAACTCGCCTAGTTACGATTTGAATAGTACCGCCATCTCCAACACAAAACAAAGATGCCATTTTACGGATCGAAAGTCCTTCACCTGAAGATCCCAACCTATAAAGTACGATTTTAAGCTGAAGTTCAATCGGAAGTTGTACTGTGTTATCACTACGAAACGCATCATCGTCTTTTACTAAGTTAAAAAGGTGGTCAAACTCCGTTTGGTTTACGCGCAGCATTTGGCAAAATCTATTTTCATCTAAATGCTCCAATACATTCAGCTCCCATTGGTTGAACTTAGGAATTCCTAAATGGACACCTCGGCGATTGTTTAGCAATAGCAGCATATTCAGTCTGAACCTTTCATCGATATCTTCCTGCTCGTCTTCGTCACCTACAATTAGCACGTAAAAAAAGCACAAAGGAAGTGTTGGATTGCTTACTCTCTTCCACAATGACGACGTCATATGTATATTTTTGACAAATCGCAGCTATTATTTTACTTTTTTCGCTCCTCCTGGGCATTTTTATGTTTATATTTATATTTTGTATTATTTTCTCTTCTGCTGCTAAACAGCTGATTAATTGGGTGAATAGCACACACAATATTGCATAAAATAACACAGGATGTTCACACGTTCGGCTATGCAAGTGCGCTATATCAATAGCAGAAGGTAGAAATAGCATCAATAGTACACCTTGTGAACTCCCTAATTGTAAAAATATATGTAGTTTAAAGAAACTAAAAAACACGTTTTTGAATAATACCGAACTAACAAGTTAAAAATAGTTTTCAACATAAATTTAAACAATACTGAGCGAAAAGTACTAGTATTATTGTGAAAAAAGCATCGGGCGCTCGATATACGAAAAATAATATAATATCTCGATCCTCGCGCCACCTAGCGGCGATTTTTTTTATAATTGCATTGTCATCGGGTTCTGAACTATATTCCAAGTTTCAAGCTTTTAGCTTATCGGGAAGTTACTTAAATTTTAATTACAAAATTTGCGCTGACCGTGCAGCCTGTCAAGTCAACCTAAATAAAACCGTTTAAAAAAATACATTCGGTTTCATTCTAGTTGAAAGGCTCTTTGCAAATAGTTAACTCGACTGCAGGGTATTCACATTAGGGTTGGTCGATTTGTATAGACGAAAGTTAACCGATATCGCGCCATCGACTTTTCGATAGGATTTGGGCTCAGGAAAAAAAGTTCCACTGCGCATACCCAAAAATATAATTTTCGAAGCCGCGAAATTTCAGTTTTTTTTACTTTTTTCGTCTTTGGTTTTTAAGGTTTTTTTCGTGACCTACTAAAAAAAATTTCATATCTATACCCGTTCCGACCCAAAAATGTTCGCTAAAAACGTTATTTTTTGTTTTTTTCAAAAAACTATTATCGCCAACGTTTTTAGCGTACATTTTTGGGTCGGATAGGGTATACATGAAAATTTTACAAACAAATGAAAAATTTTTTAGTAGGTTATGAAAATAACCTTAAAAATCAAAGTCGAAAAAAGTAAAAAAAAATGAAATTTCGCAGGCTCGAAAATTAGTTTTTTGGGTATGCGTAGTGGTACTTTTTTTCCTGACCCCAAATCCTATCGAAAAATCGATGGCGCGATATCGGTTAGTAAATCGATCATGCCAAAAAGCGTTGAAAAAATTTATAGAAAAAGAAATTTTTTACAAAATTTCAGATTTAACCACTTTAAAATCGGAAAAGTTCTATGGACGAAAACAAGTTAGCCCTCCTATGTTGTAGGTAATTAACTTTGAAAATTTTAAGCATACCAGTACAATAATCGGGCGTGCCGTTGAGCCTACAGCCCCGTTAACTTGCAAGCGTCTATCTTAAAAGTTTAGTATTACTTTGATAAAATTGGCGAGACATTTCATTTGGTCACTCTACCTTAGGGTCCAGTAAATTTAAAAAGACATCAAGTATTTAATTGTCACTACTGTTTGTTGTAAATTTTGTTTTGCAAATTGTAGTGCCAATTTATACATACTATATCTGTAGATGTGTTTACGAAATGGCTTGTTGCAAAAGAGATTTTAAATGTAAAAATAATTCGGATGATTTTTGCTTTATTTGCGGACATTATATTTTCGGAAACTCAGCTCGGAAATTAACTAATTCTGTCAAGGATGCATACTTTCATTATTTCGGTTTCCATTTAAAAAATCTCGATAAATCTTGTACACCTTATTTTATTTGCGCCTCCTGTAGATTAACTTTAATTAAATGGATATCGGGTAAAGGTCATAACATGAAGTTTGGTGTTCCAATGATGTGGAATGAACCCTTTAACCACGACCAGTGCTATTTTTGCGTGATAGACCTTAAAGGTAAAATGAGAAAAAAGAGGAAATTAATAAGTTATCCAAATGTGGCATCAGCTGAAAAACCAGAACTACATGACCATACCTTACCCATACCTAGGCCGCCTATGAGTTTTGAAGCCTCAAGCGAAAGTGACTCCGAAGCAGATAATTCAGACAGTGAACAAGAAGGAGAGGTCCCACATCGAGTCTCACAAACGAAACTTAATGACTTGGCCAGAGATTTGAAATTATCGAAGTTTGATAGCGAAGTTCTAGGATCTCGTTTGCAGCAATGGGGCAGCCTGGGCCCTTCGACAAGTACTTCCAAATTTTGAAACTGACACAAGACTTTTTCTTCTTTTTTTACTAAAAGTTAAAATATTTTCTACTGCAATGATGTTCAAGGTTTATTTGAAGCACTAAAATTAGAAAATAAAGTGGATGATTGGCGCTTGTTTATAGATAGTTCAAAGCCTAGTTTAAAAGCAGCACTACTCCATAAAGGAAATTCGATACCGTCAATATCAATGGCACATTCTGAGAATAAGCATATCCAATTTACTTGAGCTCATTCAATATAAACAATTTAATTGGAAAATTTGTGCTGACTTAAAGGTAAGCAGTTTCGGTGGTAAAGTTTAAAATAAATAGTAATTGAAATACATCCCAGGTTGTAGCTATAATTCTCGGACATCAAGGAGGTTTCACTAAATATTGCTGTTTTCTCTGTCTTTGGGACAGCTTTGCTAGAGAAACCCATTATATTCAGGAAAACTGGTCACCAAGAGCTGAGTACGAACCAGGTGCCTTCAATATAGCAAACCCGCCTTTAGTAAATCCCGAACGAGTTATTTTGCCAGCACTTCACATCAAATTAGGATTAATGAAAAATTTTGTAAAGGCTTTAAATAAGGACGCGCCATCCTTCCAGTACCTAACGAAATTTTTCCCTAAAATAACTCAAGCCAAATTAAAAGAAGGTATATTTGTTGGTCCGCAAATTAGAAAGTTGCTGAAAGACGAAAATTTTGCGAATCAGGTGCTGAAAGTGATGAACAGGGGAAAGGTTTCACAAAGCCTGATGATTTTTGAAAAGCGTTACCAAGGTTTTTGGAATGAAGAAATGATGGAAGATTGTTACTGGACAACAATACGGAAGACAAACCCAGAAAATTGTAAACGGGTAGTTAAAAGTACCCACGTCCCTCACTATTGACCACCACGGTAAAATCGCTCAATTTGACTTTTTTTTAGATATAGATACGTATGTATTTAATGTTGTTGTTGCTGTTGTTTCTTACTGAATTGCTGATTTATACTCATATTACTCAATTGAATACAGTTTAACGTGCAAACATAAGTCTATAATAAAACGTTATAAAAATATATATTGGATAGACGCTTGCAAGTTAACGGGGCTATAGCCTCAACGGTACGTCTGATTGTTGTACAGGTACGCTTAAAATTTTCGTAATTAAATTACCTACAACATAGGAGGGTTAGCTTTTTTTCGTCAATAGAATTTTTCCGATTTTAAAGTGGTTAAATCTGAAATTTTGTAAAAAATTTCGTTTTTTTTTTTCAACATTTTTTGAACGTTTTTTGGCATAGTGGCCAAACTACTGAAATACTTAAGGGAAATTTTTATGAGAATTATTATAATGCATAATTCAACAGTTTAAAATGAAAAATACAAATTTTTGCCGTACCTATATGAAGTAGTGTTCTGCAAAAATGGGAGCTTTCGCCGATAGCTCGGAAACTAGATCTGCACAGGAAAATGGAAGTCATATTCGGAATCAGGAGAAAATTTCACTTTAGGAAAGGCCTTTTTTATTCTTGGAGACTAAAGTTAATCAAGATTTGTTGAGTAGTGTAATTACACCGGCACATTTTTATATTCAGTTGAGCAGAGCTCACAGAGTATATTAACTTTGATTGGATAACGGTTGGTTGTACAGGTATAAAGGAATCGAGATAGATATAGACTTCCATATATCAAAATCATCAGGATCGAAAAAAATTTGATTGAGCCATGTCCGTCCGTCCGTTAACACGATAACTTGGGTAAATTTTGAGGTATCTTGATGAAATTTGGTATGTAGGTTCCTGAGCACTCATCACAGATCGCTATTTAAAATGAACAATATCGGACTATAACCACGCCCACCTTTTCGATATCGAAAATTTCGAAAAACAGAGAAAGTGCGATAATTCATCACCAAATACGGATTGAGCGATGAAACTTGGTAGGTGAGTTGAACTTATGACTCAGAATAGAAAATTAGTAAAATTTTGAAGGTAATTTAAAAATTTTGCAAGCTGTAGTTTGGCAGTCGTTGAAGATATCATGATGAAATTTGGCAGGAACGTTACTCCTATTACTATATGTATACCTAATAAAAATTAGCAAAATCGGAGAACGACCACGCCCACTTTAAAAAAAAAATTTTTTTTAAATCAAATTTTAACAAAAAATTTGGTATCTTTACAGTATATAAGTAAATTATGTCAACATTCAACTCCAGTAATGACATGGTGCAACAAATTGCAAAACTAAAAGAAAATTTCAAAATGGGCCTGGCTTCGCCCTTTTTCATTTAATTTGTCTAGGATACTTTTAATGCCATAAGTCGAACAAAAATTTACCAATCCTTGTGAAATTTGGTAGGGGCTTAGATTCTGGGAAGATAACTTATTTCTGTTAAAAAGGGCTAAATCGGACAATGCACCGTCTGTCCTTCCGCTCGGCCGTTAAAACGATAACTTGAGCAAAAATCGATATATCTTTACTAAACTCAGTTCACGTACTTATCTTGACTCACTTTGTATTGGTATAAAAAATGGCCGAAATCGGACTATGACCACGCCCACTTTATCGATATAGAAAATTACGAAAAACGAAAAAAATGCCATAATTCTATACCAAATACGAAAAAAGGGATGAAGCATGGTATTTGGATTAGTTTATTCACGCAAAATATAACTTTAGAAAAAAAATTGTAAAATGGGTGTGACACCTACCATATTAAGTAGAATGAAATGAAAAAGTTCTGCAGGGCGAACAAGAAAACCCTTAAAATCTTGGCAGGAATACTGTTCGTGGTATTATATATATAAATAAATTAGCGGTATCCAACAGATGATGTTCTGGGTCACCCTGGTCCACATTTTGGTCGATATCTGGAAAACGCCTTCACATATACAACTACCACCACTCCCTTTTAAAAGCCTCATTAATACCTTTAATTTGATACCCATATCGTACAAACACATTCTAGAGTCACCCCTGGTCCACCTTTATGGCGATATCTCGAAAAGGCGACCACCTATACAACTACCATCACTCCCTTTTAAAACCCTCATTAATACCTCTATTCGCGTGCCGAATCTCCTTTTGGTCGTACCCAAATAGACTTTGTCGCAAAAATTGTTGTTGTTTTATTTCCCTTTATATGGTATTTCATACACTATGTTGCTTTGTTGGTGTTTCTCTATCGGGCTTTTTGTTTTTGTAAAACAAGTAGCCAATGTGCAATTTGATCTGTATGCTAGTGTTGTGTTAGGTGTATTTATAATGTCGTGTGCTAAGTTTTCTGTGAACCTAGGAATGTATGTGACGCTAAAGTATTGCTTTGTCGGGTTATTATTATTTGGTGTGTTGCGTTTCTTATGCTGATTTGTTTTTGTTCAATTAAACTATTTATTAAGTAGTCGGGGTAATTATTTTGAAGTGTCTTTTTAATTTTCCTTACGTTGGCGTCATGATAATCTTGATGGCTAATTGATAATACTTTATGTATAAAGCTTTTTGCCGTATTTATTTTGTATTTTAAAGGCTGCGATGACAAAAAGTTTATGAGGCGCCCAGAAGCAGTTGGTTTTGAATACCAATCTAATGTTATGTTGTTGCTGACTCTATATACGCGTGTATCTAAAAACGGGATGCTATTATTTTCTTCCTTTTCGAAGCTTAATTTTATTCTCGTATGATATTTATTGAGTATATCTAAATTAATATTCGCGTCTGCTCTTTTTATTATTGCAAAAATGTCATCCACATATTTCACTATGAATTTAATATTAATATTGCGTTGTTCTTGTAATTCCATGAAGGAGTTGATGAGTGCATCGTCCATGACTATATCGGCTATAGTTGGGGAAAGGGGGTTGCCCATGGGCATTCCATATGTTTGGGTGTATGTTTTGTTGTTGTATGTAAAATAATTATTGTCTTGGAGACAGAAGTCCAGAATGTTGCGGAACTTACTTTTCGGTATGCTTGTACTTTTTGCAATTTTTCCCATTTACGCATTATAATTTTCGAAGCTAAGTTGGTAGGTATGTTAGTGAATAGGGAGACGACATCAAACGACACTAACATTTCTTCATCATATATATTTGTATTGTTTAATCTATCTTTAAATTCTAATCTATCTTTAATCAGTCGAAATTAAAGTTTTGAGAATATTTCCTACATGTTTGGACAAATTGTAACATGGAACATTGGTGGACGATACAATAGGCCGCAAAGGACAATCAAGCTTATGAATTCTCGGCAATCCATACAGACGTGGGGCGGTTTCTGGTGTACTGTTCAATTGATATTTTTCTCTTAAATTTATATATTTGTGTTTGTAGAGTTCGTTTACCATGTTGTTGTTTTTCCTCTGTAATGTGTTAGTAGTATGGGCTCTTATTACTTTGTAAGTGTTCTTATCTCCTAGTAGTTTGTCCATTTTCAGTTTGTAATCCGATTTGTATAGAACGACGGTTTTGTTACCCTTGTCCGCGTCTGTCACGACTATGTCTTCTTTGTATTTTCTTAAAAAAGCCTTCGTTTTTTTGTATGTTTCGAGTATGAACTTTTCCCCGGGATTATGTTTGATGTTGCGTTTAAACTGCATTATTCTACTGCACAATTTGTTCCTTGCTACCTCTTTCTGTCTCAAAAACTTGTTCCATCTCGGCTATCGTGTGTATGACTGAAAAATTATCCTTTGTTGTTGGTACAGTGAATTTTTTGCATAAAGACAACAACCACTTAACATCTTCGGGAAATTCTATTTCTGTAGTATTAACAAACCATTCGCTATTAATATTGATTCCTAACTTTTGTATTTGTTCCTGCTTGAGTCTCCCTATTTTGGAGGACAGTATCTTCTCTTTCTGCTTGCTTATCTTTTTGCTAAGGATGTTTTGTTTTGCGATGACTGCATCGAATTCGTCCTTGCTGAGAGTCTTACGTATTGTTGTTGCGCGTGGTATAATGCATCTTTGTTAGTTTTTATGTTAATATTTGTTTGTGTAATTTCTATGTTAAGTATTTTTAGAAAGAAATTGCGTTTAGTTTTATCTATTTTTTGTTTCAATTTACCCGACCTTATTTCTATTATGGTGCTTTTTAATGTGTTGGATACATGGTTCGGTATAAGCCCATATCGTTTACATTCTAATAAAAATTTGAGTTGTTACATGGAACAACTACCACCACTCCCTTTTAAAACCCTCATTAATACCTTTAATTTGATACCCATATCGTACAAAGACATTCTAGAGTCACCCCTGGTCCACCTTTATGACTATATCTCGAAAAGGCGTCCACCTATAGAACTAAGACCCACGCCCTTTTAAAATACTCATTAACACCTTTCGCTTGATACCCATATTGTACAAACGCATTCTAGAGTCACCACTGGTCCACCTTTATGCCAATATCTCGAAAAGGCGACCACTTATACAACTACCAACACTCCCTTTTAAAACCCTCATTAATACCTATAATTTGATACCCATATCGCACAACACATTTTAGAGTCACCCCTGGTCCAACTTTATGACGATATTTCGAAAAGGCGTCCACCTATAGAACTAAGCCCCAAACCCTTTTAAAATACTTATTAACACCTTTCGTTTGATACTCATATTGTACAAACGCATTCTAGAGTCACCCCTGGTCCACCTTTATGACGATATCTCAAAAAGGCGTCCACCTATAGAACTAAGGCCCACTACCTTTCAAAATGTTCATTAACACCTTTCATTTGATACCCATATCGTACAAACAAATTCTAGGGTCACCCCTGGTCTACATTTATGGCGATATCTCGAAACGGCGTCCACCTATGGAAATAAGGATCACTCCCTTTTAAAATACTCATTAACACCTTTCATTTGGTACCCATATCGTATAAACAAATTCTAGAGTCAACCCTGATCCACCTTTATGGCGATATCCCTAAATGGCGTCCACCTATAGAACTACGGCCCACTCCCTCTTAAAATACTCTTTAATAACTTTCATTTGATACACATGTCATAAAAACACATTCCAGGGTTACCCTCGGTTATTTTCCCTTATGTTGCCACCATAGCTCTCAACTGAGTATGTAATGTTCGGTTACACCCGAACTTAACCTTCCTTACTTGTTTTTATACTCAGTTGAGCAGAGCTCATAGAGTATATTAATTTTGATTGGATAACAGTTGGTTGTACAGGTATTAAGGAATCGAGATAGATATAGACTTACACATATCAAAATCATCAGTATCGAAAAAAAATTTTATTGAGCCATGTCCGTCCGTCCGTCCGTCCGTCTGTCCGTTAACACGATAACTTGAGTAGTATGTATGGTATGTAGGTTCCTGGGCACTCATCTCAGATCGCTATTTAAAATGAACGAAATCGGACCATAACCACGCCCACTTTTTCGATATCGAAAATTTCAAAAAACGAAAAAGTGCGATAATTCATTACCAAAGATGGATAAAGCGACGAAACTTGGTAGGTGGGTTGAATTTATGACGCAGAATAGAAAATTAGTAAAATTTTGGACAATGGGCGTGGCACCGCCCACTTTTAAAAGAAGGTAGTTTCAAAGTTTTGCAAGCTGTAATTTGGCAATCGTTGAAGATAGCATGAAGAAATTTTGCAGGAACGTTACTACTATTACTGTATATGTACTAAATATAAATTTACGAAATCGGTATACAAACACGCCCACTTTCAAAAAAAATTTTTTAAAGTTAAATTTTAACAAAAAATTTTATATCTTTACAGTATGTAAGTAAATTATGTCAACATTCAACTCCAGTAATGATATGGTGCAACAAAATAAAAATATAAAAGAAAATTTCAAAACGAGCGTGGCTCCGCCTTTTTTAATTTAATTTGTCTAGAATACTTTTAATGCCATAAGTCGAACAAAAATTTACCAATCCTTCTGAAATTTGGTAGGGGCATAGATTTTATGACGATAACGGTTTTCTGCGAAAATGGGCGAAATCGGTTTAAGCCACACCCAGTTTTTATACATAGTCGACCGTCTGTCCTTAGGCTCGGCCATTGACACGATAACTTGACCAAAAATCGATATATCTTTACTAAGCTTAGTTCACGTACTTATCTGAACTCGTTTTATATTGGTTTAAAAAATAGCCAAAATCCGACTATGACTACGCCCAATTTTTTGATATGGAAAATTACGAAAAATGAAAAAACGCCATAATTCTCTACCAAATATGAAAAAAGGGATGACACATGGTAAGTGGATTGGTTTATTGACGCAAAATATAACTTTAGAAAAAACTTTGTGAAATGGGTGTGACACCTACCATATTAAGTAGAAGAAAATGAAAAAGTTTTTCAGGGCGAAATCAAAAGCTATTGGAATCATAGCAGGAATACTGTTCGTGGTATTACATATTTAAATAAATTAGCGGTCCCGACAGATGCTGTTCTGGGTCACTCTTGTCCACATTTCCATCGATATCTCGAAAACGCCGTCACACCATTTTAAAACCCTCATTAACAGCCTTCATTTGATACCCATATCGTACAAACAAATTCTAGAGTCACCCCTGGTCCACCTTTATGGCGATATCTGGAAAAGGCGTTCACCTATAGAACTAAGATCCACTCCCTTTTAAAATACTCATTAACACCTTTAATTTGATATCCATATCGTACAAACACATTCTAGAGTCACCCCTGGTCCACCTTTATGGCAGTATCTAGAAAAGGCGTCCACCTATAGAAATAAGGACACTCCCTGTTAAAATACTCATTAACACCTTTTATTTGATACCCATATCTTACAAACATTTTCTGGAGTCACCCCTGGTCCACCTCTACGGCGATATCTCGAAAAGGCGTCCACCTATAGAACTAAGGCCCACTCCCTTTTAAAAGACTCATTAACACCTTTCATTTGATACCCATATCGTACAAAAACAATCTGGAGTCACCCCTGGTCCACCTTTATGGCAATATCTAGAAAAGGCGTCCACCTATAGAACTAAGACCCACTCCCGTTTAAAATACTCATTAACACTTTTCATTTGATACCCATATCGTACAAAAACATTCTGGAGTCACCCCTGGTCCACCTCTATGGCGATATCTCGAAAAGGTGTCCACCTATAGAACTAAGGCCCACTCCATTTTAAAATACTCATTAACACCTTTCATTTGCTACCCATATCGTACAAACACATTCTTGAGAAGGCGTCCACCTATAGAACTAAGACCCACTCCCTTTTAAAATGCTCATTAGCACCTTTCATTTGATACCCATATCGTACAAATACATTCTAGAGTCACCCCTGGTCCACCTTTGTGGCGATATCTAGAAAAGGCGTCCACCTATAGAACTAAGGACCACTCGCTGTTAAAATACTCATTAACACCTTACATTTGATACCCATATCGTACAAACGCATTCTAGAGTCACCCCTGGTCCACCTTTATGGTGATATCTCGAAAAGGCGTCCATCTATAGAACTAAGGCCCACTACCTTTTAAAATACTCATTAACACATTTCATTTGCTACCCATATCGTACAAACACATTCTACAGTCACGCCTGGTCCACCTTTGTGGCGATATCTCGAAAAGGCGTCCACCTTTAGAACTAAGGCCCATTCCCTTTTAAATAATCATTAACCCATTTCATTTGATACCCATATCGTACAAACACATTCTAGAGTCACGCCTGGTCCACCTTTGTGGCGATATCCCGAAATGGCGTCCACCTATAGAACTAAGACCCACTCCCATTTAAAATAAATAAAATTTGCTACCCTTATCGTACAAACACATTCTACAGTCACGCCTGGTCCACCTTTGTGGCGATATCTCGAAAATGCGTCCACCTTTAGAACTAAGGCCCACTACCTTTTAAATAATCATTAACCCATTTCATTTGATACCCATATCGTACAAACACAGAGTCACGCCTGGTCCACCTTTGTGGCGATATCTCGAAAAGGCGTCGACCTTTAGAACTAAGGCCCGCTCCCTTTTAAATAATCCTTAACCCATTTCATTTGATACCCATATCGTACAAACACATTCTAGAGTCACCCCTGGTCCCCCTTTATGGCGATATATCGAAAAGGCGTCCACCTATAGAACTAAGGCCCATGCCCTTTTAAATAATCATTAACCCATTTCATTTGATACCCATATCGTACAAACACATTCTAGAGTCACCCCTGGTCCACACTTTTGGCGATATCTCGAAAAGGCGTCCACCTATAGAACTAAGGTCCACTCCCTTTTAAAATACTCATTAACACCTTTGATTTGCTACCCATATCGTACAAACACATTCTACAGTCACGCCTGGTCCACCTTTGTGGCGATATCTCGAAAAGGCGTCCACCTTTAGAACTATGGCCCACTACCTTTTAAATAATCATTAACCCATTTCATTTGATACCCATATCGTACAAACACAGAGTCACGCCTGGTCCACCTTTGTGGCGATATCTCGAAAAGGCGTCGACCTTTAGAACTAAGGCCCACTCCCTTTTAAATAATCCTTAACCCATTTTTTTTTTTTTCATGGAACCAAACCTTTGTAACTTTATGTATTTCGGCGCGCTGATTCCGAACTTTAAGTCAGATTCGCCAAAATACTCTCAAAATCTGGAGATATCTGCACAAGAGTCCTAAGGAAAAAATTATGTGGCTTATTAAAATAAGACTTACAATTTTGCAGTTCAACTTATACTATGTTCAAACAGAAAAATAAATTGAGGCAACTTCGATTTAAATTGAGTGCTGTTCATACAACTCAATTCAGTTTACCCAATAGTAATTTGATAGCTGGTTGGCTCATCTCTACAGCAACAACATACCTTTGTTCAGACTGTCAAAATTTGCGTGTTGGTGTTAGGCGAATGTAATGGAATGAAAACATAAAACTTTGAAATTTTTGTGTGTTGTAGGAAATGTGTTCAATGTTTTGGTTTCATTTTGAGTTTGCTATCTTCTGTTGGCAATCCCTACTTTAGTGAAATGAATAAGATAAAATCAGGTGATGAGATGAGCCAACCATATAATTGAGTCTTGCGTAACTGACGTGTAAATCCACTCAAGAAACACACTTTACAATGTTGCATCTGCAGTTTGAAACAATTTATTACGCAATTTTTTTAAATTGGCAATTTATTATTACAATTTATTATATGATAAATTGCGTAATAAGTTGCCCAAATGGTATAAATTGCCAATTTAGTGGGTGTTTGTACATAGTGTAAAGTTATTTCTAGTGTACTTAAATGTTTTGCGCAGAAGTTCGAAGTGTGTATTTGGATTCGAGCTCCGAATTTATGAGCGTGAAATAGGAAGCGAGCTATATAGGTTTTACTTATACCTATATGAGACACTACTTTATTGTCTTGTATTTTTAAAAATGCAACCTTGTTAATTAAAACAAGTAAGGAAGGCTAAGTTCGGGTGTAACCGAACATTACATACTCAGTTGAGAGCTGTGGAGACAAAGTAAGGGAAATCACCATGTTGTAAAAGGAACCTAGGGTAACCCTGGAATGTGTTTGTATGACATGTCTATCAAATGAAAGGCACTAAAGAGTATTTTATGAGGGAGTGTGCCATAGGTCTATAGATGGACGCCATTTAGGGATATCGCCATAAAGGTGGACCAGGTCTGACTCGAGAATTTGTTTGTACGATATGGGTATCAAATGAAATGTGTTAATGATAATTTTAAAAGGGAGTGGGCCTAAGTTCTATAGGTGGACGTCTTTTTGAGATATCGCCATAAAGGTGGACCATGGGTTACTCTAGAATTTATTTTGTACGATATGGGTATCAAATAAAAGGTATTAATGAGTATTTTAAGAGGGCGTGGGCCTTAGTTCTATATGTGGACGCCTTTTCGAGATATCGCCATAAACGTGGACCAGGGGTGACTCTAGCATTTGTTTGTGCTATATGTGTATCAAATGAAAGGTGTTAATGAGTATTTTAAAAGGGAGTGGGCCTAAGTTCTATAGGTGGACGCATTTCGGAATATCGTTATAAAAGTGGACCTGGGTTGACTCTAGAATGCGTTTGTACAATATGGGTGTCAAACGAAAAGTGCAATAAGTGTTTTAAAAGGGTGTGGGCCTTTGTTCTATGGGGGACGCCTTTTCGGGATATCGCCATAAACGTGGACCAGGGGTGACTCTAGAATGCGTTTGTACAATATGGGTATCAAATGAAAGGTGTTAATGAGTATTTTAAAAGGGAGTGGGCCTTAGTTCTATAGGTGGATGCCCTTTCGAGATATCGCCATATAGGTGGACGTCTTTTTGAGATATCGCCATAAAGGTGGACCATGGGTTACTCTAGAATTTATTTTGTACGATATGGGTATCAAATAAAAGGTATTAATGAGTATTTTAGGAGGGCGTGGGCCTTAGTTCTATAGGTGGACGCCTTTTCGAGATATCTCCATAAAGGTAGACCAGGGGTGACTCTAGAATTTGTTTGTACGATATGGGTATCAAATGAAAGGTGTAAATGAGTATTTTAAAAGGGTGTGGGCCTTAGTTCTATAGGTGGGCGCCTTTTCGAGATATCGCCATAAAGGTGGACCAGGGGTGACTCTAAAATTTTTGTGTACGATATGGGGATCAAATGAAAGGTGTTAATGAGTATTTTAAAAGGGAGTGGGTCTTAGTTCTATAGGTGGACGCCTTTTCGAGATATCTCCATAAAGGTAGACCAGGGGTGACTCTAGAATGCGTTTGTACGATATGGGTATCAAACGAAAGGTGCTAGTGAGTATTTAAAAAGGGCGTGGGCCTTAGTTCTGTAGGTGGACGCCTTTTCGAGATATCGCCATAAAGGTGGACCAGGGGTGACTCTAGAATTTGTTTGTACGATATGGGTATCAAATGAAAGGTGCTAATGAGTATTTTAAAAGGGTGTGGGCCTTAGTTCTATAGGTGGATGCCCTTTCGAGATATCGCCATAAAGGTGGGCCAGGGGTGACTCTAGAATTTTTATGTACGATATGGCTATCAAATGAAAGGTGGTAATGAGTATTTTAAAAGGGAGTGGGTCTTAGTTCTATAGGTGGACACCTTTTCGAGATATCTCCATAAAGGTAGACCAGGGGTGACTCTAGAATGCGTTTGTACAATATGGGTATCAAATGAAAGGTGCTAATGAGTATTTTAAAAGGGTGTGGGCCTTAGTTCTATAGGTGGACGCCTTTTCGAGATATCTCCATAAAGGTAGACCAGGGGTGACTCTAGAATTTTTGTGTACGATATGGGCATCAAATGAAAGGTGTTAATGAGTATTTTAAAAGGGTGTGGGCCTTAGTTCTATAGGTGGACGCCTTTTCGAGATATCGCCATAAAGGTGGACCAGGGGTGACTCTAGAATTTTTGTGTACGATTGGGTATCAAATGAAAGGTGTTAATGAGTATTTTAAAAGGGCGTGGGTCTTAGTTCTATAGGTGGACGCCTTTTCGAGATATCTCCATAAAGGTAGACCAGGGGTGACTCTAGAATTTGTTTGTACGATATGGGTATCAAATGAAAGGTGTTAATGAGTATTTTAAAAGGGAGTGGGCCTTAGTTCTATAGGTGGATGCCCTTTCGAGATATCGCCATAAAGGTGGGCCAGGGGTGACTCTAGAATTTTTGTGCACGATATGGGTATCAAATGAAAGGTGTTAATAAGTATTTTAAAAGGGAGTGGGCCTTAGTTCTATAGGTGGATGCCCTTTCGAGATATCACCATAAAGGTGGGCCAGGGGTGACTCTAGAATTTTTGTGTACGATATGGGTATCAAATGAAAGGTGTTAATAAGTATTTTAAAAGGGTGTGGGCCTTAGTTCTATAGGTGGACGCCTTTTCGAGATATCGCCATAAAGGTGGACCAGGGGTGACTCTAGAATTTTTGTGTACGATATGGGTATCAAATGAAAGGTGTTAATGAGTATTTTAAAAGGGAGTGGGCCTTAGTTCTATAGGTGGATGCCCTTTCGAGATATCGCCATAAAGGTGGGCCAGGGGTGACTCTAGAATTTTTGTGTACGATATGGGTATCAAATGAAAGGTGCTAATGAGTATTTTAAAAGGGTGTGGGCCTTAGTTCTATAGGTGGACGCCTTTTCGAGATATCGCCATAAAGGTGGACCAGGGGTGACTCTAAAATTTTTGTGTACGATATGGGTATCAAATGAAAGGTGTTAATGAGTATTTTAAAAGGGAGTGGGTCTTAGTTCTATAGGTGGACGCCTTTTCGAGATATCTCCATAAACGTAGACCAGGGGTGACTCTAGAATGCGTTTGTACGATATGGGTATCAAATGAAAGGTGCTAGTGAGTATTTTAAAAGGGCGTGGGCCTTAGTTCTATAGGTGGACGCCTTTTCGAGATATCGCCATAAAGGTGGACCAGGGGTGACTCTAGAATTTGTTTGTACGATATGGGTATCAAATGAAAGGTGCTAATGAGTATTTTAAAAGGGTGTGGGCCTTAGTTCTATAGGTGGATGTCCTTTCGAGATATCGCCATAAAGGTGGGCCAGGGGTGACTCTAGAATTTTTATGTACGATATGGGTATCAAATGAAAGGTGTTAATGAGTGTTTTAAAAGGGAGTGGGTCTTAGTTCTATAGGTGGACGCCTTTTCGAGATATCTCCATAAAGGTAGACCAGGGGTGATTCTAGAATTTGTTTGTACGATATGGGTATCAAATGAAAGGTGTTAAGGAGTATTTTAAAAGGGCGTGGGCCTTAGTTCTATAGGTGGACGCCTTTTCGAGATATCGACATAAAGGTAGACCAGGGGTGACTCTAGAATTTGTTTGTACGATATGGGTATCAAATGAAAGGTGTTAATGAGTATTTTAAAAGGGAGTGGGCCTTAGTTCTATAGGTGGATGCCCTTTCGAGATATCGCCATAAAGGTGGGCCAGGGGTGACTCTAGAATTTTTGTGTGCGATATGGGTATCAAATGAAATGTGTTAATGAGTATTTTAAAAGGGAGTGGGCCTTAGTTCTATAGGTGGATGCCCTTTCGAGATATCGCCATAAAGGTGGGCCAGGGGTGACTCTAGAATTTTTGTGTACGATATGGGTATCAAATGAAAGGTGTTAATGGGTATTTTAAAAGGGCGTGGGTCTTAGTTCTATAGGTGGACGCCTTTTCGAGATATCTCCATAAAGGTAGACCAGGGGTGACTCTAGAATTTGTTTGTACGATATGGGTATCAAATGAAAGGTGTAAATGAGTATTTTAAAAGGGTGTGGGCCTTAGTTTTATAGGTGGACGCCTTTTCGAGATATCGCCATAAAGGTGGACCAGGGGTGACTCTAAAATTTTTGTGTACGATATGGGTATCAAATGAAAGGTGTTAATGAGTATTTTAAAGGGGAGTGGGTCTTAGTTCTATAGGTGGACGCCTTTTCGAGATATCTCCATAAAGGTAGACCAGGGGTGACTCTAGAATGCGTTTGTACGATATGGGTATCAAATGAAAGGTGCTAGTGAGTATTTAAAAAGGGCGTGGGCCTTAGTTCTGTAGGTGGACGCCTTTTCGAGATATCGCCATAAAGGTGGACCAGGGGTGACTCTAGAATTTGTTTGTACGATATGGGTATCAAATGAAAGGTGCTAATGAGTATTTTAAAAGGGTGTGGGCCTTAGTTCTATAGGTGGATGCCCTTTCGAGATATCGCCATAAAGGTGGTCCAGGGGTGACTCTAGAATTTTTATGTACGATATGGGTATCAAATGAAAGGTGTTAATGAGTATTTTAAAAGGGAGTGGGTCTTAGTTCTTTAGGTGGACACCTTTTCGATATATCTCCATAAAGGTAGACCAGGGGTGACTCTAGAATGCGTTTGTACAATATGGGTATCAAACGAAAGGTGCTAATGAGTATTTTAAAAGGGTGTGGGCCTTAGTTCTATAGGTGGACGCCTTTTCGAGATATCTCCATAAAGGTAGACCAGGGGTGACTCTAGAATTTTTGTGTACGATATGGGTATCAAATGAAAGGTGTTAATGAGTACTTTAAAAGTGTGTGGGCCTTAGTTCTATAGGTGGACGCCTTTTCGAGATATCGCCATAAAGGAGGACCAGGGGTGACTCTAGAATTTTTGTGTACGATATGGGTATCAAATGAAAGGTGTTAATGAGTATTTTAAAAGGGCGTGGGTCTTAGTTCTATAGGTGGACGCCTTTTCGAGATATCTCCATAAAGGTAGACCAGGGGTGACTCTAGAATTTGTTTGTACGATATGGGTATCAAATGAAAGGTGTTAATGAGTATTTTAAAAGGGAGTGGGCCTTAGTTCTATAGGTGGATGCCCTTTCGAGATATCGCCATAAAGGTGGGCCAGGGGTGACTCTAGAATTTTTGTGCACGATATGGGTATCAAATGAAAGGTTTTAATAAGTATTTTAAAAGGGAGTGGGCCTTAGTTCTATAGGTGGATGCCCTTTCGAGATATCGCCATAAAGGTGGGCCAGGGGTGACTCTAGAATTTTTGTGTACGATATGGGTATCAAATGAAAGGTGTTAATAAGTATTTTAAAAGGGTGTGGGCCTTAGTTCTATAGGTGGACGCCTTTTCGAGATATCGCCATAAAGGTGGACCAGGGGTGACTCTAGAATTTTTGTGTACGATATGGGTATCAAATGAAAGGTGTTAATAAGTATTTTAAAAGGGAGTGGGCCTTAGTTCTATAGGTGGATGCCCTTTCGAGATATCGTCATAAAGGTGGGCCAGGGGTGACTCTAGAATTTTTGTGTACGATATGGGTATCAAATGAAAGGTGCTAGTGAGTATTTTAAAAGGGCGTGGGCCTTAGTTCTATAGGTTGACGCCTTTTCGAGATATCGCCATAAAGGTGGACCAGGGGTGACTCTAGAATTTGTTTGTACGATATGGGTATCAAATGAAAGGTGCTAATGAGTATTTTAAAAGGGTGTGGGCCTTAGTTCTGTAGGTGGATGTCCTTTCGAGATATCGCCATAAAGGTGGGCCAGGGGTGACTCTAGAATTTTTATGTACGATATGGGTATCAAATGAAAGGTGTTAATGAGTATTTTAAAAGGGAGTGGGTCTTAGTTCTATAGGTGGACGCCTTTTCGAGATATCTCCATAAAGGTAGACCAGGGGTGACTCTAGAATACGTTTGTACAATATGGGTATCAAATGAAAGGTGCTAATGAGTATTTTAAAAGGGTGTGGGCCTTAGTTCTATAGGTGGACGCCTTTTCGAGATATCGACATAAAGGTGGACCAGGGGTGATTCTAGAATTTGTTTGTACGATATGGGTATCAAATGAAAGGTGTTAAGGAGTGTTTTAAAAGGGCGTGGGCCTTAGTTCTATAGGTGGACGCCTTTTCGAGATATCGACATAAAGGTAGACCAGGGGTGACTCTAGAATTTGTTTGTACGATATGGCTATCAAATGAAAGGTGTTAATGAGTATTTTAAAAGGGAGTGGGCCTTAGTTCTATAGGTGGATGCCCTTTCGAGATATCGCCATAAAGGTGGGCCAGGGGTGACTCTAGAATTTTTGTGTACGATATGGGTATCAAATGAAAGGTGTTAATGAGTATTTTAAAAGGGAGTGGGCCTTAGTTCTATAGGTGGATGCCTTTTCGAGATATCGCCATAAAGGTGGGCCAGGGGTGACTCTAGAATTTTTTTGTACGATATGGGTATCAAATGAAAGGTGTTAATGAGCATTTTAAAAAGGCGTGGGCCTTAGTTCTATAGGTGGACGCCTTTTCGAGATATCGACATGAAGGTGGACCAGGGGTGACTCTAGAATTTGTTTTTACGATATGGGTATCAAATGAAAGGTGTTAATGAGTATTTTAAAAAGGAGTGGGCCTTAGTTCTATATGTGGACGCCTTTTCGAGATATCGCCATAAACGTGGACCAGGGGTGACTCTAGAATGTGTTTGTAGGATATGGGTATCAAATTAAAGGTATTAATGAGGGTTTTAAATGGGAGTGGCCCTTAGTTGTATATGTGAAGGCGTTTTCGAGATATCTACCAAAATGTGGACCAGGGGTGACTCTAAAATTTTTGTGTACGATATGGGTATCAAATGAAAGGTGTTAATGAGTATTTTAAAAGGGAGTGGGTCTTAGTTCTATAGGTGGACGCCTTTTCGAGATATCTCCATAAAGGTAGACCAGGGGTGACTCTAGAATGCGTTTGTACGATATGGGTATCAAATGAAAGGTGCTAGTGAGTATTTAAAAAGGGCGTGGGCTTTAGTTCTGTAGGTGGACGCCTTTTCGAGATATCGCCATAAACGTGGACCAGGGGTGACTCTAGAATGTGTTTGTAGGATATGGGTATCAAATTAAAGGTATTAATGAGGGTTTTAAATGGGAGTGGCCCTTAGTTGTATATGTGAAGGCGTTTTCGAGATATCTACCAAAATGTGGACCAGGGGTGACTCTAGAATTTGTTTGTACGATATGGGTATCAAATGAAAGGTGCTAATGAGTATTTTAAAAGGGTGTGGGCCTTAGTTCTATACGTGGATGCCCTTTCGAGATATCGCCATAAAGGTGGGCCAGGGGTGACTCTAGAATTTTTATGTACGATATGGGTATCAAATGAAAGGTGTTAATGAGTATTTTAAAAGGGAGTGGGTCTTAGTTCTATAGGTGGACACCTTTTCGAGATATCTCCATAAAGGTAGACCAGGGGTGACTCTAGAATGCGTTTGTACAATATGGGTATCAAACGAAAGGTGCTAATGAGTATTTTAAAAGGGTGTGGGCCTTAGTTCTATAGGTGGACGCCTTTTCGAGATATCTCCATAAAGGTAGACCAGGGGTGACTCTAGAATTTTTGTGTACGATATGGGTATCAAATGAAAGGTGTTAATGAGTATTTTAAAAGGGAGTGGGCCTTAGTTCTATAGGTGGATGCCCTTTCGAGATATCGCCATAAAGGTGGGCCAGGGGTGACTCTAGAATTTTTGTGCACGATATGGGTATCAAATCAAAGGTTTTAATAAGTATTTTAAAAGGGAGTGGGCCTTAGTTCTATAGGTGGATGCCCTTTCGAGATATCGCCATAAAGGTGGGCCAGGGGTGACTCTAGAATTTTTGTGTACGATATGGGTATCAAATGAAAGGTGTTAATAAGTATTTTAAAAGGGTGTGGGCCTTAGTTCTATAGGTGGACGCCTTTTCGAGATATCGCCATAAAGGTGGACCAGGGGTGACTCTAGAATTTTTGTGTACGATATGGGTATCAAATGAAAGGTGTTAATGAGTATTTTAAAAGGGAGTGGGCCTTAGTTCTATAGGTGGATGCCCTTTCGAGATATCGCCATAAAGGTGGGCCAGGGGTGACTCTAGAATTTTTGTGTACGATATGGGTATCAAATGAAAGGTGCTAATGAGTATTTTAAAAGGGTGTGGGCCTTAGTTCTATAGGTGGACGCCTTTTCGAGATATCGCCATAAAGGTGGACCAGGGGTGACTCTAAAATTTTTGTGTACGATATGGGTATCAAATGAAAGGTTTTAATGAGTATTTTAAAAGGGAGTGGGTCTTAGTTCTATAGGTGGATGCCCTTTCGAGATATCGCCATAAAGGTGGGCCAGGGGTGACTCTAGAATTTTTGTGCACGATATGGGTATCAAATGAAAGGTTTTAATAAGTATTTTAAAAGGGAGTGGGCCTTAGTTCTATAGGTGGATGCCCTTTCGAGATATCGCCATAAAGGTGGGCCAGGGGTGACTCTAGAATTTTTGTGTACGATATGGGTATCAAATGAAAGGTGTTAATAAGTATTTTAAAAGGGTGTGGGCCTTAGTTCTATAGGTGGACGCCTTTTCGAGATATCGCCATAAAGGTGGACCAGGGGTGACTCTAGAATTTTTGTGTACGATATGGGTATCAAATGAAAGGTGTTAATGAGTATTTTAAAAGGGAGTGGGCCTTAGTTCTATAGGTGGATGCCCTTTCGAGATATCGCCATAAAGGTGGGCCAGGGGTGACTCTAGAATTTTTGTGCACGATATGGGTATCAAATGAAAGGTTTTAATAAGTATTTTAAAAGGGAGTGGGCCTTAGTTCTATAGGTGGATGCCCTTTCGAGATATCGCCATAAAGGTGGGCCAGGGGTGACTCTAGAATTTTTGTGTACGATATGGGTATCAAATGAAAGGTGTTAATAAGTATTTTAAAAGGGTGTGGGCCTTAGTTCTATAGGTGGACGCCTTTTCGAGATATCGCCATAAAGGTGGGCCAGGGGTGACTCTAGAATTTTTGTGTACGATATGGGTATCAAATGAAAGGTGCTAATGAGTATTTTAAAAGGGAGTGGGTCTTAGTTCTATAGGTGGACGCCTTTTCGAGATATCTCCATAAAGGTAGACCAGGGGTGACTCTAGAATGCGTTTGTACAATATGGGTATCAAATGAAAGGTGCTAATGAGTATTTTAAAAGGGTGTGGGCCTTAGTTCTATAGGTGGACGCCTTTTCGAGATATCGCCATAAAGGTGGACCAGGGGTGATTCTAGAATTTGTTTGTACGATATGGGTATCAAATGAAAGGTGTTAAGGAGTGTTTTAAAAGGGCGTGGGCCTTAGTTCTATAGGTGGACGCCTTTTCGAGATATCGACATAAAGGTAGACCAGGGGTGACTCTAGAATTTGTTTGTACGATATGGGTATCAACTGAAAGGTGTTAATGAGTATTTTAAAAGGGAGTGGGCCTTAGTTCTATAGGTGGATGCCCTTTCGAGATATCGCCATAAAGGTGGGCCAGGGGTGACTCTAGGATTTTTGTGTACGATATGGGTATCAAATGAAAGGTGTTAATGAGTATTTTAAAAGGGAGTGGCCCTTAGTTCTATAGGTGGATGCCTTTTCGAGATATCGCCATAAAGGTGGGCCAGGGGTGACTCTAGAATTTTTTTGTACGATATGGGTATCAAATGAAAGGTGTTAATGAGCATTTTAAAAAGGCATGGGCCTTAGTTCTATAGGTGGACGCCTTTTCGAGATATCGACATGAAGGTGGACCAGGGGTGACTCTAGAATTTGTTTTTACGATATGGGTATCAAATGAAAGGTGTTAATGAGTATTTTAAAAAGGAGTGGGCTTTAGTTCTATTTGTGGACGCCTTTTCGAGATATCGCCATAAACGTGGACCAGGGGTGACTCTAGAATGTGTTTGTAGGATATGGGTATCAAATTAAAGGTATTAATGAGGGTTTTAAATGGGAGTGGCCCTTAGTTGTATATGTGAAGGCGTTTTCGAGATATCTACCAAAATGTGGACCAGAGTGATCCAGAACATCATCTGTCGGGTACCGCTAATTTATTTATATACGTAATACCACGTACAGTATTCCTTCCAACATTCCAAGGGCTTTTGATTTCGCCCTGCAAAACTTTTTCATTTTCTTCTACTTAATATGGTAGGTGTCACACCCATTTTACCAATTTTTTTTCTAAAGTTATATTTTGCGTCAATAGACCAGTACAATTACCATGTTTCATTCCTTTTTTCGTATTTGGTATATAATTATGGCATTTTTTTCATTTTTCGTAATTTTCGATATCGAAAAAGTGGGCGTGGTCATGGTCGGATTTCGGCCATTTTTTACACCAATACAAAGTAAGTTCAGATAAGTACGTGAACTGAGTTTAGTAAAGATATATCGATTTTTGCTCAAGTTATCGTGTTAACGGCCGAGCGGAAAGACAGACGGTCGACTGTGTATTAAAACTGGGCGTGGCTTCAACCGATTTCGCCCTTTTTCACAGAAAACAGTTACCATGCTAGGAGCTAAGCCTCTACCAAATTTCACAAGGATTGGTTAGTTTTTGTTCGACTTATGGCATTAAATGCATCCTAGACAAATTAAATGAAAAAGGGCGGAGCCACGCCCATTTTGAAATTTTCTTTTATTTTTGTATTTTGTTGCACCACATCATTACTGGAGTTGAATGTTGGCATAATTTACTTATATGCTGTAAAGATATTAACTTTTCTTTTAAAATTTGAATTTAAAAAAAAATTTTTTAAAAAGTGGGCGTGGTCGTTCTCCGATTTTGCTAGTTTTTATTAAGCAGACATAAAGTAATAAGAGTAACGGTCCTGCCAAATTTCATCATGATATCTTCAACGACTTCATTTAAAAGTGGGCGGTGCCACGCCCGTTGTCCAAAATTTTACTAGTTTTCTATTCTGCATCATAAGCTCAACTCACCTACCAAGTTTCATAGCTAAATGAGTATTTGGTAATGAATTATCGCACTCTTTCGATTTTTCGAAATTTTCGATATCGAAAAAGTGGGCGTGGTTATTGTCCGATATCGTTCATTTTAAATATCGATCTGAGATGAGTGCCCAGGAATCGACGTACCAAATTTCATCAAGATACCTCAAAATTTACTCAAGTTATCGTGTTAACGGACAGACGGACGGACGGACGGACATGGCTCAATCGAATTTTTTTTCGATACTGATGATTTTGATATATGGAAGTCTATATCTATCTCGATTCCTTTATACCTGTACAACCAACCGTTTGCAATCAAAGTTAATATACTCTGTGAGCTCTGCTCAACTGAGTATAAATATATAAGTAATACTCCTATATTGACTACAGGCTAGATATACTCACAAACATCAGATTACCGATATATTGCTGTTTAAATGTTATTTTTTTTTTATTCAAATTTACGGAAATTTAAACTTTTTCTTGTCACACTTATGCTGCTACCATTGTGAATTCATACAAATAAAAGTTTTTGAAGATAAAGATGTTGCATGCGCGAACTTCAGTGGAAAGCAACGGAGCTTCACAAAATTCTAGTAGGTCACT
Source organism: Eurosta solidaginis (assembly GCF_040869045.1). NCBI lineage: Eukaryota > Metazoa > Arthropoda > Insecta > Diptera > Tephritidae > Eurosta > Eurosta solidaginis. The sequence continues at coordinate 186,024,000 of NC_090320.1, read as the reverse complement.
TCCACCACACCACAAATTTTAACACGATTTTTAACATAATTTAAGCACACAAAATACACCGATTGTAGTTTTAGGGTGTAAAAATGTGAATTCTGAACACATTACCTGATTAAAAAGTGTATAAATAATTGTTAAATAACAAATACAGACAGTGGTAGTTTAACAAATTGTGCTGTGGTAAGTGGTGAATGTGACCTACTAGAGTTTTGTGAAGCTTGCTTCACACTATTTTTCGTCCCTGCAATGTCTCTATCTTAGCATTGTCTCTAATACAAGTGAAAAATGTCTACTCCTTCATTGCCATACCTACCTGTCAAATAATAGCTGACAGGGAGAACGGCTGTCGCGAATGGTCAGAGAATGGAAGATAGGTATGTTTTTTGCTCGCGGTTATTAAATTGAAGTGCCACGAATTATCCATTTTGTTTCAAATCAGCTTTTCTTTTAAATGTGTATACAGAAAATCAGGCTACATATTAATATTAATTTCTAAAATCTATTTAAAAGGTTAAATTTGAGCAGCCAGTTAAGCAAAAATTTAAAAATATTTACATAAATAATGCAATATACCAGTCGTCTACAAAAATGTTTGAAAAACACTATTGAGCAAATGATCTAAGTAATCGAACAGCGATTTAATAGATGATCCAGGCTGTTTACTATTGTGAACTTTTTTATCAAACATTCGCCACTTGTATGAATTCACAATGGCTGCTACAATCTCAACAACTTTGCAGGCTGTCTTGTTGTTTTCGATAGGTTTTGTTGACATTCGGCCATTTTTTTTTACCTTTATATTAAGTCCCTTTCATGTTTGTCCCCTCATCCATACGAATTTTCGACCCACGGGTGGCGCATGGATCGAGATATTAAGAAAATTTGTTTTGATTTGGGAATTTTCAATCCATTTTAACTACCTTCCCGGTGACCTAGAGACTTGAAACTTGGCACACAGTTAGAGGCTTGGTGACAATACAATTTACAGAAAACAAGATTCCGCTAGGTGGCGCGTTAAGTGAGATAACTACAAATCCTTGAAAAACGAGGGGAATCTTGCAATCGATTTTTAAGTAACTTCCCGGTGAGCTGGAGATATGAAACTTGAGCCGTAATTCAGAACCCAGTGACAATGCAATATTTTATCAAAAAAATTCCGCTAGGTGGTGCATGGATCGAGATATTAGGAAAATTAATCTTAATTTGGGAATCTTTCAATCCATTTTTAACTAACTGCACGGTTACCTAGAGACTTGTAACTTAGCACATAGTTCGAGACCCGGTGACAATACAATTTATAGAAAACAAAGTTCCGCTAGCTGGCGTGCCAATTGAGATAACTACAAATCCCTGAAAACGAAGGGAATCTTGCGATCGATTTTTGAGTAACTTGACGGTGAGCTAGAGACTTGAAACTTGGGCCGTGGATCAGAACCCGGTGACAATGCCACATTTGATCAAAAAGAATTTGCTAGGTGGCACGCTGGTCGAGATATTAAGAAAATTTGTTTTGATTTGGGAAGCTTTCAATCCATTTTTAACTAACTTCCTGGTTACCTAGAGACTTGAAACACTTAGTTAGAGGTCTTGTGACAATACAACCTATAGAAAACAAAGTTCCGCTAGGTGGCGCGCTAGTCAAGGTAACTGCAAATCCTTTAAAAACGGGGGAGTCTTGCGATCGATTTTTGAGTAACTTCCCGATGAGCTAGAGACATGAAACTTGGGCCGTAAGTCAGAACCCAGTGACAATGCAATATTTTATCAAACAAAAATTCCGCCAGGTGGCGCATGGATCTAGACATTGAGAAAACTAGTTTTAAATTGGGAATCTTGCAATCGATTTTTAACTAACTTCCTGGACATCTAGAGACTTGAAACCTGAAATATAGTTTAAAACTCGGTGACAGTGTAATGTTTGATAGCTATTTTGAACAAATAAATAAAGATAAGAATTTTCGCTTAGGAATTACTTAAATTACTAATCAAAGTTGCAATTGCCTTTTTGTAGGCAGTACTAAAAAATTGAAAATAAAAAGATGATAACAAAATTTTAATGACTACCTTTATATAAATGGACCAAAAAAATATAAGGCAATTTTTCCTTTAATACGGACACAGTGTTGTTGAATTTTTACTAAAAAAAACTTTAACAATAGCTCTTGTATTTAAATTTCAAATAATCAATTAGTTAATCCGAAGTACATGGTTTGCCTTAAATTGAAAGATTGCGCTCCACCTTTATAGTTTTAAATCCCAAAATTCTTTTACAAGAGCTATTGTTAAGGTTTTTTAGTCAAAATTCAACAAGACTATGTCTGTATTAAAGGAAAAATTGCTTCTATTTTTTGGTCCATTTATATAAAAGTAGTCCTTAAAAGTTTTTTATCATCTTTTTATTTCTTTATTTTTTCTGACAAATGAAAATTAAATTTTTATTTTGAAAATTTTGTGTACAAATATGGAACGAGAATCCATGATTCAATTACTAGAAAATTTGTTCTCCAATGATGACATTCCCAAATTTAACAAGTAAGGACGGAACTGTCTTCGGCTGTGCCGAAGACTTCATACCTTTCATGAATGGGGCTGAACAATAATCTTATCCAATTCGTAATCTCCAAATAATCGGCTGTATAAGATAAGAAATATATAGTGAACAGATGTACATAACCGTTTAGTTAGTTTTAAGATAAATATAAAAAAAATAGGTACTTTGTGATAGGATGCAAAGTTTCACGGTTTTTGTGGTAAAACTATGACTACGAATCACGTATTTCAACAATATATGACGTAAACGTAAGTATTTGATGAAATATGAAGCTTCTAGCCGTAAACAAGGGGCAAAAATGACAGTTTATATAGGGTATATAATATATATACCGCCGATCTCTATGATTTTTTCAGACAACAGTATATATATATATAAAAATAAGTGCACATTTTTGGTGTTACTTTATAACTTGAGACCGGCTCCACCAAATTCAACCAAATTTCTACGGTACATTTTGACTATCATGTAGATGGTTTCTGTAAAGTTTGATTTAATTTGGTTGAGCGGTTCATGAAATATATCACACCAAGCTACGGCTACGTTTCATACCAATAGATGGTGCTTATTTGCATATTTGCGTCATTTCATGAAATGGAATAGGTGGTGCTTATTTCCATTTTGCATTATTCAATGGAATTGAGGTTTCTAGAATTTTAATTTGAGGTTCGGCATTTCTCAAGTGAAAACCAAACAAAAAAAAAGAAGTCATTTGTTTTGTGTTTTTTTTTTTTTTCATAAAAATTGTGAAAAAAAGTAAATGAACTGGATTTAAGTAAATTCGGTTTATGGTTTGCTTCAATTTGGTGAGTAATGTCCCACTAAATTTATTAAGGTGATTTTGTTGTGTCAAAGAAACAACATTGTAATAGAATTGCGATGCTTTTCTTCAGAAACAACCATGAATACAGTTGAAATAATCTTGGAAATTGCTGACCGACTGCATTCTGATAAAGATGTCATACATTTCGCATCTGCAAATTCATTTTTGGCTGGGATTTTGGCAACAAGAATTCAAGAGTATCGAGTTCATCGCATTTTTTACGACGAAGCGCTGATGCATTATTTCGGTCAATATTTTTTTTTTTTTTGCAATGACGAGCAATGTGACCTGGGTTACCGCACTTGAAACACTTCATAACTCCGTCATTTTTCTGTTGTGATTCCTTCAGCGCCTCCAATATTGTGTTCACCCAGTCTGGCCTTTCCACTTCCACACGGCGTGCTTTGAAAACTGGCTTACACAGAAGCGACGCTGTTTCCTGTATCAGAGTATGTGATGCCGTTTCTGCGAATGTAGGTTATGGGTTTGCGTATGTCACTCGCTTCGTTTCGACATCCGTATTCCATTAATAAAGCTCTGGATTTTTACCCTTTCGGTGTATTCTACGGGTGCGTCCGCATTCGCTAACTCTTGCAATGTTTCACCAGGCCTCTGGAAGCGGTTCAGTAACTCCACTTGGTATATCTATCTTCTATGCTCGGTTCCGTATCGCCTCTCTAAAGCACACATAAAAGTTTCGTAGTTGTTCCGCTCTCCCTCGGGAATCGTCTGTAGGATTTTAGCTGCAGATCCTTTCAATGCCACGAATAGTGCAGAAACTTTATCTTCAGCACTCCAGTTGTTCACTGCTGCGTTCATCAAACTGAATCTTAAACACCTGGAAAGGAACAGAATCGTCAAAGGATGATGTTTTTACCTTTGGATTACTCGCTGGAACAGCTGGGCGATTTAGTTGTAACTGCTCCATACAGCCCTTCAAATCATCGACTTCTGCCTGAAATTGAGCGATTTTTGCATCCTGCGCTTCCAGTTTTGATGATACCCTTGCTTTCTGTTCTGACAGTTGCGAGGATATACGAGTTTTTTTGTGCTTTCAACTACTCAGCCATATATGTCTTCTGTTCTTCTAACTGTGTTTCCATCTTAGATGTAATCTTTGCCGACATTTCTGCAATACATGTATTCAGTTCTTCCATTTTGGATGTTATACGGTTCTCCTGCGATTCCAGTTGAGATGGCATTTCGGTTGATATTTGTGACGACATTTGCTTCAACACTGTTAGTATCGCGTTAGTGTCAACACTTGCCAATGGATTCGGAGTCTCTATCTTCTTCTCCATTTTGTCGCTGGCTCTTCCACATCAGGATAAAAGACATACTCGTCCACATTAATTCCTTCCAACTCCAATACCTCTCGTAGCCGTGCTTGAAGTTCGATCTTATTGCCGGTTGTATTCAATCCACGGTTCTACAACTCATTTTTCAGTTGCTGTATCCTTAATTCACTTAACTTTGCCATGTCCAAGTTGTATTCGAAATCTTCAGAATTTATTCAACAATCCCACTTCTCACACCAATTTTAACGAATTTAGGGAAACTCCGCTTATTTGCAACCTTCTACTAACGTTCGTATCACTAAACGGTTGAATAAATAACTCCAATGTTCAATAAAGCAAAATGGTGTTTATTAGACTACTTTTAAAATACTTCAGAATAATACTTATATTTCGAAACTGATAGCGTGCTTAGATCAAACTGATTGCTGCTTACTCAGCTTTCGCTCCTTTTATAGTCTCTGCTTTCTCCATCGCATACTTCTAGGCGTTTCTTCTTCTAGAATTTACTACTTGTTTACCAGCTATAAACTACAGATGCAGGTTTATAGCCTTTCGCATAGCCATATGCGCGTGTATATGTGAGTAATGCTTCCACCCATGATTGCATACTTTTGTGAGTATCTCAGATATATGCATGTGTTTGTGCGTATCTCTCCGCTGCTTAAATGCACATATGTGTAGACGTAATAATTGATTTGTTTATGTACATACAAATGACTGCATAGTATCGGCTTAGAGATGATAGTATCCCTTAGTGTTGCTAATATTCGTCACAATACTATATATATATACTTTATATACCACCATATATATACTATATATACAACCAATCTCTATGATTTTTTCAGACAACAATATATGTTATATACGTAAGCATTCGTTGAAATTTGAAGCCTCTAGCTCTTAAAATGGGGCAGTAATTACGAAAAGTGTCTTATCTGAACAATCGGTTGTGGGGGATATATACTATATTTACATTCAGACAACAATATGTGCAGTATACGAAAGTATATGGTGAAGTTTGAAGCTTCAATCTGATAAATTAAGGAAGATATGACAAAAATCCTCTTTTTCTGAAAAATCGGTTGTATGGAGCATATATGCTATAGTGGTCCGACCGGTTCCGACAAATATCTAATCGGACACCTAAATACACCCGCTCACCAAATTTTATCAAGATATATCAAATTCATTGAGGGACAAGCTTGCATACAAACAGACAGACGGACATGGCGAAATCAACTCAGCTATTTATCCTGATTATTTCTGTATAATTAATGGTGGGCCTATATATATTCCTTTAAGGACTTATAATTTTGAGGTTCGTGCCAAAGTAATATACCATTTCATTTTCATGAAATGTATAAAAATCTGGACGGGTTGCTTTTACGAAGTAAGGAGAACGGGGAATAAATCAATCCTCTTCAGCGAAAATTGTAGTAGAAAATTACCATTAGTGGTATATTAGTAGTGATAATCAATTTCCAATAGGGCTTGGGGTAAATAATTCATTTTCTACTAAATATTTCGTGAATTGATAATGAGTTACTTTGGTTTGTGCATTATTTCAGAATTTGTTTGAAGAATGCCGTACGTTAGAATTTTATTCGAAAATACACCATCTCAAAATTTTGTTTCAAAACTCCCTATCTGAGTATAAGTTAATACATTTTGACGAGGGAGTTAATGAAAAGCATTCTGAGATAAGGCGTTCTTCAATTTAATTCTAATTCAAGCTAAAACCAAAACTAGAAAGTATTAATCAAATATTACCAATTTAATTTGTCTATATCTCAATATAAATAGTATTTTAGGGAACAAAGTAGAATTGGAAAGACTGATTGAAATTAAAAATCCAGCTGTAATACTGTGTGCTGAAACATGTACCACAAATTTAATAACGAATCAGGAGTTGAGCATACAAACTTATAACCTAGTCAGATGTGATTCACATAGTGGGCATACTGGTGGTGTTCTGGTCTAAGTGCATGAATCCATCGAATATAGCATTAACTATAATAAAGCAATAGCTAAAAATATGTGGTGTATTTTATTAAATTGAAGCATTTTAATCCAAAATGGCAAATCGGTGTGGTTTATCACTCACCGAGTACAAGCGATGCGGATTTCATAAACTACTTACCTACCGTCTTAGGTAATACTAGTGAGCTGTCTGTTAATAACATTCTTGTAGGCGATTTTAATATTAACTTAAATAATATGTCAACATATAGCATACAACTAGTTGCACTTTTTAAATCATACTGTATGTATCAAACAATTGATTTTGATACTCGTATAACCGATGTATCCAAAACAAAAATTGATTTACTTTTTTCGAATACTAAAGACATAGTGTGTGAAAAGTTAGATGATCACCAAATTTCCGATCATGAAACAATACAATTTAAGATAAAAACAAGTAAGGAAGGCTAAGTTCGGGTGTAACCGAACATTACATACTCAGTTGAGAGCTGTGGGGACAAAGTAAGAGAAAATCACCATGTTGTAAAAAGAACCTAGGGTAACCCTGGAATGTGACATAGTGTGTGAAAAGTTAGATGATCACCAAATTTCCGATTATGAGACAATACAATTTAAGATAAAAACAAGTAAGGAAGGCTAAGTTCGGGTGTAACCGAACATTACATACTCAGTTGAGAGCTATGGAGGCAAAGTAAGAGAAAATCACCATGTTGTAAAAAGAACCTAGGGTAACCCTGGAATGTGTTTGTATAACATGTGTATCAAATGGAAGGTATTAAAGAGTATTTTAAGAGGAAGTGGGCCATAGATCTATAGATGGACGCCATTTAGGGATATCGCCATAAAGGTGGACCAGGCCTGACTCTAGAATTTGTTTGTACGATATGGGTATCAAATGAAATGTGTTAATGATAATTTTAAAAGGGAGTGGGCCTAAGTGGACGCCGTTTCGAGATATCGCCATAAATGTGGACCAGGGGTGACTCTAGAATTTATTTTGTACGATATGGGTATAAAATGAAAGGTATTAATGAGTATATTAAAAGGGTGTGGGCCTAAGTTCTATAGATGGACGCCTTTTCGAGATATCGTCATAAAGATGGACCAGGGGTGACTCTAGAATTTGTTTGTACGATATGACTATCAAATGAAAGGTGTTAATGAGTATTTTAAGAAGGCGTGGGCCTTAGTTCTATATGTGGACGCCTTTTCGAGATATCGCCATAAAGGTGAACCAAGTGACTCTAGAATTTGTTTGTACTATATGGGTATCAAATGAAAGGTGTTAATAAGTGTTTTAAAAGCGAGTGGGCCTTAGTTCTATAGGTGGACGCCTTTTCGGAATATCGTTATAAAAGTGGACAAGGGTTGACTCTAGAATGCGTTTGTACAATATAGGTATCAAACGAAAGGTGTTAATAAGTATTTTAAAAGGGCGTGTGCCTTAGCTCTATAGGTGGATGCCTTTTCGAGATATCGCCATAAAGGTGGGCCAGGGGTGACTCTAGAATTTTTTTGTACGATATGGGTATCAAATGAAAGGTATTAATGAGGGTTTTAAAAGGGAGTGGCCCTTAGTTGTAATGTGAAGGCGTTTTCGAGATATTGACCAAAATGTGGACCAGGATGACCCAGACCATCATCTGTCGGGTACCGCTAATTTATTTACGAACAGTATTCCTGCCAAGATTCCAAGGGCTTTTGATTTCGCCCTGCAAAACTTTTTCATTTTCTTCTACTTAATATGGTAGGTGTCACACCCATTTTACCAAGTTTTTTTCTAAAGTTATATTTTGCGTCAATAGACCAATACAATTACCATGTTTCATCCCTTTTTTCGTATTTGGTATATAATTATGGCATTTTTTCATTTTTCGTAATTTTCGATATCGAAAAAGTGGGCGTGGTCATAGTCGGATTTCGGCCATTTTTTACACCAATACAAAGTGAGTTCAGATAAGTACGTGAACTGAGTTTAGTAAAGATATATCGATTTTTGCTCAAGTTATCGTGTTAACGGCCGAGCGGAAGGACAGACGGTCGACTGGGTATAAAAACTGGGCGTGGCTTCAAGAGATTTTGGCCTTTTTCACAGAAAATAGTTATCGTCCTAAAAGCTAAGCCTCTACCAAATTTTACAAGGATTGGTAAATTTTTGTTCGACTTATGGCATTAAAAGTATCCTAGACAAATTAAATGAAAAAGGGTGGAGCCACGCCCATTATGAAATTTTCTTTTATTTTTGTATTTTGTTGCAACATATCATTACAGGAGTTGAATGTTGACATAATTTACTTATATACTGTAAAGATATTAACTTTTCTTTTAAAATTTGATTTAAAAAAATTTTTTTTTAAAAAGTGGGCGTGGTCGTTCTCCGATTTTGCTAATTTTTATTAAGCAGACATACAGTAACAAGAGTAAAGTTCCTGCCAAATTTCATCATGATATCTTGAACGACTGCCAAATTACAGCTTGCAAAACTTCTAAATTACCTTCTTTTAACAGTGGGCGGTGCCACGCCCATTGTACAAAATTTTACTAGTTTTCTATTCTGCGTCATAAGTTCAACTCACCTACCAAGTTTCATCGCTCAATCCGTATTTGGTAATGAATTATCGCACTTTTTCGATTTTTCGAAATTTTCGATATCGAAAAAGTGGGCGTGGTTATTGTCCGATATCGTTCATTTTAAATAGCGATCTGAGATGAGTGCCCAGGAACCTACATACCAAATTTCATCAAGATACCTCAAAATTTACTCAAGTTATCGTGTTAACGGACAGACGGACGGACGGACGGACATGGCTCAATCGAACTTTTTTTCGATACTGATGATTTTGATATATGGAAGTCTATATCTATATCGATTCCTTTATACCTACCTGTACAACCAACCGTTATCCAATCAAAGTTAATATACTCTGTGAGCTCTGCTCAACTGAGTATAATAAGCCCTAAATTTAGAATGAGGAGCCCTATAAAAATTATGTCATGGGAGTACCATAATATTGAATCACATACAAATCAATTGTGCATATGTGATTTTAGCAATTTCGACAGAGTTAATTTGGATAATAAAGTTTCTATCATTAATGCCAATATTTTGAGGGTTATGCAAAATCTAACTTATGAAAAAGTATTCAGTTAAAACTAATGAATAAATGGTATGACAATGAGTTAGCCAATATGAATAAATATAAATATGAAATGTATAAACTTGCGCAAACTTCAGGAGAACGGGATGAGTAATACATGATGGATGAGGGTGTAATACATGATAATGAATCGGAAATTGCCAAAAATTTAAATAAGTATTTTGTAGATAGCATCCAAGACATTTGTATTAATATAGGAGTATTTGATAGAGATGCCAATATACCTAGTCTAACTAATTGTGTCTTTAAATTTGACCAAGTTAGCACGGACGACGTCGTAAAAATTGTCAGTAAATTTAAAGCCAAAAGAGGTGGAAAAAAATTGTTATCAGATGGTGTTGTGAAAGACGTAATACCATATTTAGGTTATTTCTATGCTCAAATTACAAATGAAAGTTTAAGCAGTGGCATATTTCCAACCATTTGGAAAACCTCGACTATAGTCCCAATAGAAAAAGTTGCAAATACTATTAAAGCAGAGGAGCTGAGACCAATAAATACTTTGTCCAGTGATGAGAAAATTTTAGAGCTGGTAGTTAAAAATCAATTAGTTCAATATTTAGAAAATAATAAGGTACTTATAACTCAACAGTCAGCATTTCGACAAAATCATGCTTGCGAAACAGCTTTAAACATGGTTATAGCTGAATGGAAAGAAGAACTTAATAACAAAAAGTCGATCATTGCAGTCTTCATTGATCTCAAAAGAGCATTTGAAACTATCGATCAGAAAATATTATTATAAAAATTATCAAACATTGGTATTAAAGACATTGAATTAGACTGGTTTGATAATTTCTTAACAAATCTTAAGCAAAGAACAATAATTGGTTCAGCATTATCGGACGAAGTTCACGTTAAGATTGGTTTACCCCAAGGCTCTGTGCTACCTCCAATTCTATTTAATATTTATATTAATGATATTAAGTCTATATTAAAATACAGTATCATAAAACTATTCGCGGATGATGCACTAATTTCCATAAATGGTAGGAATGAACATGAAATAAGAGAAAATCTACAAAGTGATTTGGATGCTCTCTATATTTGGCTGTGTGGTAACAGACTAAAAATTAATATTGAAAAAAATAAATATATGGTAATAACAAAAAAGAATATTGCTCATTTTGAAACTATTAAAATAAATAATACCAAAATTTAAAAATAAATAATACTAAATTGAAATTGAAAAATTTGATGGCCATGTTGATTATATAACAGGTAAAATAGCTTAAAAATGTATTTCATTCAAAGAACCTGTAGAAAGTTGAATAGTTATTATAAAGCAAAATTATATAGATCCATAATTGAGCCATACTTCATGTATTGTTCTACTATTTTCATTATCTTGAAAGATTCGCAAATTGATAAACTACAAAAAATGCAGAATAAAGCAATGCGCTTTATATTAGGTAAACGTTTTGATACCCCCATTAAAGATATGCTACAAAGTTTGAATTGGATGAGCGTAAAACAGCAAATATTTTTCCACAGTATGAAGTTTATATACAACATTAAAACTGGAAATTTGCCTGATTATCTAAAAACAAATATTATAATTTAACTACGAGGCAGAGAAATGATTTTAAATTACCTAATTACAAAACAGAGTCTGAAAAAAATAGTATTTTTTACAAAGGGCTAAAATGTTTCAACGAATTACCTGCAAATATTAAGAATTGTGATAATAACTTAGTTAAGAAGAGATTATATGCTCACGCGAAGTCAATGAATATAAAATAAATATTAGGATTCGAATAGACTTGTGTTACATGTTTAAAGTATAAATTCAAATTCGTGTTTCAAATTCAAATACAAATTCAAGTTCAATCTCATACATAGTACATATTGTTAATTAATGCAATAATATTTTTAGGTGTTGATCTAGGTTCTAAGAGTCGTAATAAATGGAAAAAATAAATAAATAAATAGGGCGTTTTTGTGACAAAACCTGATTTGGGAAATTTTTGAAAAATATTTTGAGATAGGACGATTTTGAACAGGCAGCCGACATGGGGTGACACTCTACTCAGAATTCGCAATGAGCTGACAAAAAATAAATAAAGAAAATGGCTTATTGTCTTAAAACTTTATATTCCGGCCTTGATTTGACAGAAGAGTTAAGCTTTTTTATTCACCTTTTTATTCTGAAATTTCGAAATCATCTTTTACGTTAAGTATTCACAGAACTGCTCCGGATAAACCGTTAATTTTAAATATTCGAAATACTTTCGTTCGATACTACCTCACGAGGTCCGAGTATATCAAATAAGTACATACATAATATTCCAAATATAAACCGATTCCACAAATTCTTAAATGCAGATGAATGTTCCGAGCATAGGGAATGAATAAGTTAACATGCACATCGAGTACATTTCGTTATGGCATCTCCATTATTTACTAATGACATTTTTACGTGAATCGATTTACTAGTCGAGCTTTTGATGTTGAGCTATGAATTTTAAATTAGTTTAGGATTGGTATGTTCATAGGCTTACGAAAGTGCACGATTCCTTGCTGTCCGTACTTTTCATAAAATGGCATATGTTCAGCCACACTAATAGATCATGGCATAGTTAATACATTTCTCATAAAATTAAAAAAGTTGTTCAAAGGAATTATACAGTTCAATACTTATCGGGCATTTGGAAACTGATTGCTTTCTGTCTCTACCACTAATATATTTCGAAAAATCGCAAAGAAACAATACAGTTAACGGACGTCAATTCGTTTTGGGAGCAAAATGGCTGCAATTGTCAAAAAATTTGTCAGCCGAGCTAACTTCTTGTGATTGAATCATGACGAGAATCAACTTGCTTGTGATATATGTAAATAAACCAAAAGAAGGTGCAATTTTCTTTCTGCTGTATTTTCATTGTTTTATAGTGAAAAATTGGGTGAAAAATAAATTGAAAAAAGTCTGCAATAACATGAAAAACTTACTTATTTTGTGGGCAACAGGCCTAAAGTGAGCTGGTTGAAAAATGTTTTTGTTGTTTGACTTTCTGATAAAATTTCGTCAGTATTTCGAGCTTGGAATCCAAGCAAAAATAAAGTAGTGTCACATACATATGTATTATGGCTTCCCCTCATTATGGTTCACTATTAAAATTTAGAGTTTCATTCTCGCTACATTCGTTAATTTAGATAATTCTTTCTTTCAATAAAACTAGCTTTAAATAATTTTAAATGTCTAACAAAAATTGTATTGATTTTTGAAAAAATATGTGTAAACCAAGGCGAATTCAGTAAAAGGTGTTGTTATCCCAACAGCTGATTGCTTCTTCTTGATTATTTTCCATAGCCTTGTATCGAAATCAATTAAAGTTTTCTTTTCACTTGACATTCTTCTGCACGGCGAATTAGTTAAATTTGCTTTGCCACCACCTGGTATGGATTCGCATTGTATATAAAGAAATAAAAATTCAACATGTAAGGGTGTCTTAGTTCGGGTGTAACCGAACATTGTATACTCAGCGTGAGTTTCAATTTTACAGTTCATTTCAGATAAATTACTTTTCTACATAACACGTGGCACCGCCCATTAAAAAGGAATTAATACTTCCAAATTCCTATTACAATCAAACTTGGTAAGTGAAATATCATTCATAGAAAACTAGATATAGCTTATTTTTCTAGTCTACGACCCTTTTAAAATTCTTTTATGTAAAAGTAGGCGTGGTCTTTAACCGATCCGATCCATTTTTACCAGAAATAATTCCTGCTATAAGGAAAATATGTGTGCCCAATCTAATCACGATCCGTTAGTTCTTCTTCGAGTTACGGGTCCCGAAACAAAAAACTGCTTAGTCATAAAAGTGGTTCGGATTTTCAAAAATTTAAATTTTTTCCTATTTCTTGTTATAGTTTCACTAGAGGAAAGAAATGTAATTGATGTAAAGCTCTTCTTTGCAAAGATATAGCTTATTTCATTCCTCTACGACCCTTTAAAAATCTTGTATATTTTGTTAATTTTTATTCGCAACATTTCTTGTAGTAAAGGAAAGCTCTCTGTTGGTACATATATATCAAAATATTTGTCAAAGTTATCGTGTTAACGGATCGACAGACGTACGGACATGGCTCAATCAATTTTTTTTTCGATACTGATGATTTTGATATATAGAAGTCTATATCTATCTCGATTCCTTTCTACCTGTACAACCAACCGTTATGTTACCAAAGTTAATATACTCTGTGTGCAAAACACGCTGAGTAAAAAATTGATCTCAATTATGCCATTTTAAATCTGAAAGCCCAATTATTAAATTTACCGTATAACAAGTGAAGATTGTATCGCGTTTTAATATTGAACCACTGTGTGGCGAATGTAGTGTTGCGTAGAATTCACCTCACTTCAAACACGCCAATATATTGATGCGCCATACCAAACAGCTTACGCTCGGATCATATTGACAATATGTAGATCAATATAATAATTTGTTGACAAACCATTTCTCATTATTAAGTCATGCACTTCTAGTATATAAACATTAATGTAAGTATGTATGTGTAGGTTAAGAACTTTATTATAAATAGAACTGAATTTCGTCAATAACGTAGAATTGCTTTCCAACGCTATTCATCAGTGTTTTTATTCAATCACATATAACATATTACACGAAGCCCAAAATGAAACCAATATAGTGCATTCCTAATTAAGAATGTGGGTATCTAAATTTTTTCCTGAAACTGATATATTGAACGTAATCTGTTTTCATCTAGAATTGTATTATATGTGTGTGTTTTTCAATTATTAAATGTTGGTCTTATATATGACTATCAATAGAAATTTGACCCGTCCAGCGCTTTTATTTAATTGTCTGATCAACGCCCTAGATTGATGAGGAGTGTGATGACTAGTACCTAGGACCTACCTAATTACTTTCTAGCCTTTAGTATTATTATTATTTCATGTAAGTATTGTTTTCAATAAAACCGTTTAACTAAAAATTTTTTTTAATTATTTTATTTTCAAGTTTTTAGGCTTTATTTAATTGCCTATTATTTCTCATTCTATTTAGTTCATTTAGTGACTCATTATTACAATGACTCTTTCCTGACAATTTGTTACAATCTAAGTCCTCAATACATAATCCTTCCAAAGACTTTACTCGACTCTGCGCCACGTATGCTTGGCCCTCCTCGAATTCCAAAATATTTTGATGTCACTTCTACCGGACTGTATGTAATATTTGTTCCAAATATGAGCCAAATCGGTCATCTTAGGCCGCTTTCTATTCACGTATGTATTATGTGTTCCAAATATGGACCAAACCGGACCACAAATACGATTTTTTTGAATATCTCGATCCTTGCGCCACCTAGCGGTGTTTTTTTTTTTCACAGGCCGCTTTCTATTCATGTATATATTAGGTGTTCCAAATATGAACTAAATCGGACCACAAACACGATTTTAATGAATACCTCGATCCTTGCACCACCTAGCGCCGATTTTTTTTCATAGGTAACTTTCCATTCATGTATGTATTACGTGTTCCAAATAGGAACCAAATTGGACCACAAATACGATTTTTTAAATATTTCGATCCATGCGCCACCTATCGGAGTTTTTTCTTATTATTGCATTGTCATCGGGTTCTGAACTATATTCCAAGTTTCAAGCTTTTAGCTTATCGGGAAGTTACTTAAATTTCAATTACAAAATTCGTGCCGGCCAGCCAGCCTGTCAAGTCAAGCTAAATAAAACCGGTTAAAAATACATGTTTTAGACTAGTTCGGATAATAACTTTCTATTTGTGCAAAAAGTTAAAGCTTTGATTATTTATTGGCGAAACTCTAGAAACTGCGAGACCCCAGGGCGGCTGCACCATGATGCCACAACATTTTTTTTTTTGTAAATATACAGGGTGAACAAATGCTGGAATCGAACCCAGAGCATCTCGTGCGATGCAAACATCGTTTGAACGCGCACTCATTTACATGAGTCCGACCATTCTAAATGCATGCTTTACCCCCATACACACCAAAATCACTTCCCTGCAACTAGGTTAGGTTCAACACCTTCCCGGACCAAGGGAGTAAGAGCAATCCGGTTGCTAGGACCTAATCCGAGTTTGAAAACTTGTGAGAGGGGCGCAACAAGCTTTTTGGGGTTACACTGAAATAACAGCCCTTGGTAAATAGAACTCCCTGTCAATACTGTGGGGAAGCGCTCAAAAGTATATTTCTGTGTTGTTGTATGCTTTTTTTTTGCTCTATAATTCCTAATAAAAATTGCATCTCAAGCCCTAAGCAGGACCATTAGAAATTTATAAGATTATGATTCCTACCACAGTCCTGTGGTAAGTATAACATCATACTAATTTGCTATAGCAGTCATACCGACCACTGCAAACAAAGTTTGCAAATGAATCCAATTAAATAAAAAAATTGCATCAAAGGAAAAATACTCAAAATATATACCCAGGCCAGCAGTGAATCTGAAAAATCCTTGATATATTGTTCTGAGTTACAATTTCTACATATAGCGACATATTTTGCAACAACAATGTACGTATGGACATGAAGTGCGCATTCCGAGTGTACGAACAACACGTTTCTGTTTGCATTTTAATTGGTGTTGTCAAGTTGGGGGCTGTCACAGCATTTCACTGTTCTGCTTCCTCGTGATGCAGTTTCTGTGACAAGAAATCTCTGAAGTTTCACTCTTTTTCCACTTTTCATATTTTTACTTTAGTATGCACAAAAAAAAAAGATTTTTACCTAAAACTGCCAACAATTGCGGTTGTCACGCTTGATCAAAATGAATTATTACTGGTGACAGCAGTAAAAAAAAAGAAGAAAAATAGTGGCATCAAATACCAAATATAGAAAAGAAAGTGTCACTGGTTTAGAATGAAGATTGCAATATACGTCCTGTTTTTAAATATTGCATCTGACAGGTGCAATCACTATTATTTATTATTCACGAAATACCTTAAAGGCCGTATATCCCAGGCTTACAAAGATACCTAAATTTAAACTATTACATTTGCATTATACACTCAATCACCAATTTTATGATGAGTAACCCACGTGTAGAAGGAAATGCATTTAAGATCGCGGGTTCGAATCGAGCTCAAGGCCTAAAAATAATTGAAAAAAATTTTAATTAGAATAGAAGAACGAAAAAATTTAGACAACTGCCAAAGCTCGTTGTATAGATCCATTTCGGGAATGGCTACATTCCTTCATCGGCAAGGTTTAGACGCCACTGCTATAACCATTCAGCTATCACAACGGTTGTTTGTTTGTCTTCATTATTTCCACTTCTTTCCTGTTTCTTGCCAATAGATTTACACAGCGCTGCGACATCTGTTGCAGAATCGATTTGTAAATAGGACTTGTAAAAAAATTTATCAATAAATATGACACTATGGCATCATTGCCATGAAACAAGTCCAATTTTCACATGGATTCTGCATCGATTCCATTCTAAACAAATTTCGTTTAAGAAAAAATTTATCATAACAATAATAATGATAAAATAATTATTGTTAGGCCTGAGCTCGATTCAAACCCGCGATTTAACAAATCAGCAGGCTGATGTAACAACAAAAATCCCAGAGCACGGAAAAAAGGGTCAATAAATAAGACACTATGGTATCATTTCCATGAAACAAGTCCATTTTTCAAATCGATTTTGCAACAGATGTCGCAGCTGGAATACGTGATAGAAATACATTTTTTAAATCGCAATAGCTCTGAAATTATTAATCAGATTAAGGAAATATTTTAAGTGTTGGCTACGAAAAGTTATTAGATCCATAATTTATACCTATACGACAAACACTACTTTATTTTCATGTATGTTTTCTGTATTTTTTCTTAAATATTTTGTCGTCCACTCTCCTAATTCGGTTTCAGTACTGGAGTAAGTGTGTAAACTATGCATATTCCAAAAAACGAACGAAATACAAGAAAAATGCAATCTAGTTAGTTAAAAACAGTCTGTTTTTCGTTAGGTTTTTTTGACATTCGGCTGTATTTTCTTTGTTGTTGAAATCTTATGCACAAATATACATTTACAATCAACATTTAAGTAAAATAAAAAAATCAAGAGATCGCGAAATAATTTAGCCGTGTTATATGAATTGTTTTTATTGTGAAAAAAAGTAAGTGAAAAATACGATTTCAAAAATAACCAATAACATGTCAAAATCGTTTATGTTACTTCTCGCTTTTTTTATATTGGTCTCCCTCGTTCTTGTATGAAATTCTTTTCGTATTTTAAGGTTCCGGTTAAGTTTCGCCAGTATTTCTAGCTTAGAATCCAACATAAATATTGTAATTTTTAGGAATTCTTCGATAAATTCATATATATTATTTGAGTGAAATAGTTTTTCAATACGTGATCGTAAAAAACAATACGGGCCCTGAATTTAAAGTTCTAACTCGCCATATCTCAAAATATTTTTTAAAAATCCCCAATCTCAGCATTTGTGCCAAAAGCGCCGTATATCAGAGTTTTGAATAAATCTTTTAAGTCGCCGTGCTTCAAACAAATTCTTAAATAATGACTAAAGCAATTGATTAAATATTTAATAATTTCCATAAAACCTGTTGACATTTACAAAATTGCGATCACTTCTAATATACTACTTCAGTTACTTTTCTACTACAATTTCCTTCGTAAAAGCAACCCTCCCTGATTTTTGAAGTTTTGAGTGTCAAAACTCTGCTGCTATTAGAGATTAAACCTCTAGTAGTAACTGAATCATGGTTGACAAGGAAATTTTTAGAATTATAACAGCCAAAAACTGGTTACCGGAGCAGTTTCTAATTATAATTTTTAATAAAAAAAAAAATATACAGTTTATGTTTTATTTTCTGCGCTGAATGCAGAATAAAACCGAAAGAAACCTATTTATTAGTAGGAGGAGCTAATCTTTCAATGTTAAGGGACAGATTAATATTTGCATGAAGGAAATATTGCTCTCTGCAGCACAACATGCTTACACCAAAAGTAAGTCAGCCGATACCAGGAATATGCCTTAGGTGTTTTCCTGCACATTGCCGAGGCTTACAACAATGTTAAATCAACGATCGTAGACTCAACTCGATTTAAGGCATTACAAATTGGATCGGTACGATCGATAATCTTCGAAGAGATTTGAGGCCGAGCTTCTCTTCCAATTTGCGTCGTGCTCCATTTAATTTTTCCTAAAAATTGGCAGGACTGAAGCCACTTGTTTTACGTCGACACCGAACGGTATTTAATGGGGTACATTGATATTTGCTGACAAACTTTCACAACAGAAATACACTCGGAGCGCTTGATACACCGTTTCCAGGGCTGACTTCATTTAAAAAAATAATCTGAGGGTTTTTTTGATTCACCTTTTCCCGTTACTTGAACCTGGCACTTTGTACATGGTAGGGTAGCACACGAATAAACGTTAATACATATACAAAAATAACATGGAATAAAAAGTTTAGAAGCTAATTTGGATAATACAACATTTAGTTGACTGTTATGTTTTTATTGGATATAAAAATCTAATTTTTTACGCATACAGGGATGTGCTGGTCATCTATACATATAAAAGAAACTGGTGTTAGTTACACTACGCATAACTCAAGAACGGATGAACTGATTTGGCTGAAAATTGGTGGAGAGGTAGCTTAGAACTAGAGAACGCACATCGGATACTTTTTATCCCGTTCTGGCTAGGGTCTTGATACCAAAACGTGGACCTGGGTAATCCTGAGATGTGCTTGTACAATATGGGTTTCAAATGGAAGCTGTTTATGAGTACTTTGATACTGGATATTTTTCGTACCCCTGGGTGACTAGGGTCTCGATATATAGGCCAAAACGTGGTCACGGGCACCCCTAGAATGTGTTTACACAATATGGATATCAAATGAAAGCTGTTGATGAGTGCTTTAGTACTGGGTATTTTTTACCCTGTGGTGACCAGGGTCTCGAGATATAGCACAAAACGTGGACCCGGGCACCCTAGAATGTGTTTATACAATATGGACATCAAACGAAAGCTGTCGATGAGTGATTTAGTACAGGGTAGTTTTCATACCTATTGGTGACTAGGGTCCCGAGATATAGGCAAAAACGTGGATCAAGGTAACACTAGGGTGTGTTTTTACATAATGGATATCAAATTGAAGCTGTTGATATGTGCTTTACTGAAGGTTATTTTTTATACCGCTGGGTGACTTGGGTCTCGAGATATAGGCCAAAACGTGGACCCAGAAACCCCTAGAATGTGTGCGTAATATGGATATCAAATGAAAGCTGTTGATGAGTGCTTTAGTATGGATATCAAATTGAAGCTTTCCATATCCCTGGGTGACTAGGGTCTTGAGATATAGTCTAAAACGTGGACCCGGGTAGCTCTAGAATATGTTTATAAAATATGGATAAAAAATGAAAGCTGTTGATGAGTACTTTAGTAGAGGATAATTTTCATACCTCTGGGTGACTAGGGTCTCGAGAAATAGGCCAAAACGTGGGCCCGTGAAAGCCTAGATAGTGTTTTAACATTATGGGTATCAAATCGAAGCTGTTGATGGGTGCTTTAGTACAGGGTAGTTTTCATACCTATTGGTGACTAGGGTCTCGAGATATAGGCCAAAACATGGACCCGAATACCCCTAGGATGTGTGTATATTATGGATATCAAATGAAAGCTGCTGTTGAATGCTTTAGTAGAGGGTAATTTTCATATCCCTGGGTGACTAGGGTCGCCAGATATAGGCCAAAACGTGGACCCAGGTACCTCTGGAATATGCTTATAGAATATGGATAACAAATGAAAGCTGTTGATGAGTGCTTTAGTAGAGTGTAATTTTCATATCACTGGGTGACTATGGTCTCGAGATGTAGGCCAAAACGTGGACCCGGATACCCCTAGAATGTGTGTGTATTATGGGTATCAAATGAAAGCTGTTGCTGAGAGCTTTAAAGTAATTTTCATTTTGATATTCGATTTAATCGCATCAACCTAGCAAAACTGATAAATATGCATGCGAAGCCGAAATAAAGACAAGAATTAGTAATAACCACATACTTATTTACATACGTCCTATTCCATTTGCCTGAAATTTGGTATATAAATTTGCCTATATTAGTATTTACGATGCTTTTTTCCGGGGAGTAGACCAGAGACGTACTGGGACTGTGATTAGGACTTTAAATGGGACTGAGACTCGGAATGGGAATGGAACAAAATACATACCACCCTCTGGGACTGGCAATAAGATATGAAGAAGAATGAGAAAAACTTGAGAGAAGAGAAAAGAGAAAAGGATAAGGACACTGAGAAAGAGATAGAATGAGACGAAGATGGAGATAGATGAAGCGAAAAATACGGAGGGAGGAGTGAATACAAAGATTAGGAAAAAGTGTAGAGGGGCGAGGACAGTGTTAGACGGAAAAATCGTATTAAAATGTATGCAGATAGACCAAATTTAGGGCAGAACAACGTCTGCCGGGTCTGCTGGTAACCATTAAATAATAAATTAGGTGAGCTTGAAAAAACCATACCGAAAATATTAACAAAATTCTTGATCACAAATATATCAATTTTTTGTGTGCTTTAAATATTTAATTCAATTGAAGAAACTATTCTTACAGCAACAGCATCACTTTTTATGCACCAAAAATAAATTTACATGCCCCATAAAAATATTTCAGTCCACCAAATGTTTAAATAAGCAAACTGGCTTTTAAAATTTGTGATAATCTGCAACTTTGAGGTAGAACTAATAAATTTGTAGATATTGCATTTTAGAGTTAAGTCACAGACCAATACACACAAATTAGGTACTTGCACATTAACGTGTTGTACGATTAGAACTATTTGCCGAACACTTTACTATAAACCTTAACATCTAAGTACGAAGTTTAATCTAATGAATTGGGTTGATCGTTTCCTTTATAGTCACACATAAATTCCAGAAACATCGCGCGGTAATTGTGTTAATACTGTTCCAAAAGATGTTGATTGCTGCTTAACGCTTAAGCATGCAACACATGCCACAATACATTCATTCGTGTTGCCACTTAGCAATACTTAGCACTTACATAAGCCGGCAATTGATTAAGCGCAAAGCACACACATTTATTGGTTTTTTTTTACGACTTTCTATTAAATTTGTATTTGAGTAGATAGCATAAGAGAAAATTTTTCCATTTTTAAGTCACTCCCTGTGTAGTAGGAGAAGCCCTCACTAGGGTAAGCGGAGCTGTTTAGGACTGGCATCTACGCCGTTTCGCCTCATAGGAGGGCGGTGGAATGTCGGTGACCAAAAACTGCCAACTCCCTAATCCAGGGTGTTATGCGCATGCCTATTGGATAAATTCGGTTGTATTCAAACTGAGCCTTCCCGATACAGGCCACCTCGGGAAGTATTGTTGGCCTTACAACAGTAAGGGGTGCTGCTGTGGCGGACGGTTCTTTCCCCGTATATAATACTGGACCGCTGAGCCCGCCTTGTCGGGCAGGTGGTCGCACGACCAAGATGAACGACTCATTACCTAATTGTAATAAGGACGATAATAAGAGGAGGACTGAGTCGCAAGCCAAGGACGACAAAAACGCATTAAGCGATGCGTCGTGCTCCGGTAGCGAGAGTAGTGCTGATTCAATGAACTCGTTGTTGGAAAAGCACACAAATGAAATTCGGAGTAGGAGAGTGGAGAAGAGTACGGAGCAGAGGAAGCAAACCAGCTATCTCGCAGTACCGTGCAGCACTACGAATTGTCCAACGCCTGGGCGCAGTGGTCGACCCAACAGAAGTGGAGATCTAGCGCTTGGAATGGGCCCGAGAGGCGGTAGAAGTAGATCGAAAGCAGTTCAAAAGGTTTTCTGCGAGAAACCCTCGGTTCTGCAACCGGTACGAAGAGAAAGAAGCGCCGAATGGCAGAACGAAGAGGCAACGTTCGGCGGAAGGCGAAAAGCCTGCTTTCAAGAGGCAGAAAGGACCCAGTCCCAGGGCCTCGAGGCATGGCAGTCGCATAGACAAGACAAGTAGGCCCAAAGCTGTATAACAGATGGGCCCCAATAGCGAGGTAGCAACTACCTCGAAAGCTGCGAGTCATAGGGAAGTTCCAAGGTCGGAAGAAGGAGATAAGCCAAAGGGAGATAAAGTTAAGACTCCGGCTTTCTCGGTGGTGCTAAAGGGAGTTAACCCTAAGACTTCGGCGTTCTCGGAGGTGCCAAAGGGAGATAACACTAAGACTCCGGCTTTTCCGGAGAAGATGAGTGATGTGGCAAACCAGTCACTGACTGTGGCGCTTGTTGATCGTAGCAGCCCTTTCGCACAGATGACTACTGAAAGGTGTAGATCTGTAGGAAGGGAGCTCCTTAGCTTAATGCTTAAGACGATGCGGGGGTGGTATAATGGTGTGAAGATGATAGCGTACGACAACATCGCGAGCTTGCGGTGGCTGGAGGGAGTGGTTCCAAACCTCCAAAGCCACGGTACGATGGCGCGGTTTGAGGTGGTGGATAAAGCGCAAATCCCCACGGTACCAAAAGTTAAGGTATGGATACCATGCGTGATGAAGTCGGAGGATACACTGCGACTTCTGCAGAATAACAATCCTAACATGCCGACATAGGATTGGAAGGTATTACTGTATCACTTACTGTATCTACATTAACGTACATCCAGCCTTAATCAGATGGATCGGCTGCATGTTAAATTGCAGGAAGATTACATCATAATGGGGATTGTACGAGGCCACGAAATCTGTGGACAGGGGCGCGCCGCAGGAAGGGTTGTTATCACCTCTGCTGTGGACGCTGGCCATCAACCAACTGCTCAGGCGATTCGATGAGGGACCCGTCAAACTTACGGCTTACGCAGATGACGTTGCAATTGTGATAAATGGAAAGTGCCTTCCAACGATTAGCTCTTTAATGGATCGGGCGCTTCGGGATATTCATACCTGGGCATCTAATGTCGGGTTGAAAGTCAACGTGGAGAAGACGGATATGGTCTTGTTTACAAAGAGGTACAAGGTCCCAAATTGGACCAGGCCTAAGTTAGGAGGGTGACCCTACAGGAGAAACCTTGCAAAAAATATCTAAGAATCACCCTAGACAGTAAGCTGTCTGTGTAAGTGAAGCTCAACGTGGAGGAGAGTGTAAAGAAGGCCTCAACGGCACTTTATGCATGTAAAAGAATGCTGGGGTGTACGTGGGGCTTATCGCCCTGTCTTTCTCATTGGATTTTTACAGCTATTGTAGGCCCTATTCTATACTATGGAGTTTTTGTTTGGTGGAAAGCCACACAAAAAACAACCTACCTCAAGAAATTAAAGGGGGTTCGCAGACTATCAATGCTTAACATTACGGGAGCCCTGAAAACAATCCCGACGATTGCACTGTATGCCATTCTGCGCATTCCACCTGTAGACCTGGTAGTAAAGAACTGGCCATACGGCCAAAGTAATATAGCGTCATCAATCACAAGACGAACAGACTACGTGATTCCCTATCTGCGCTTCGAGGGAGATCTTAAGGCCCCAACAGAGGGTGCTCAAATGGTGGACGAGGCGATACATGTGTATACAGATGGTTCGAAAGTAGTGGAAGGAGTAGGGTCTGCGGTATACTGTGCTGATCCGGAAATAAACAGATCCTACAGGCTGCCGGATTACTGTATCGTTTTCCAAGCGCAAATATTAGCCGTAACCAAAGCAGTAGAAACCCTGGAAGAGCTTAAGCTGCAACCGTGTTAACATTTATATTCACAGTAAAGCAGTAATTAAGGCAGTAATCTCGCATAGCACAGCATCTAAATGCGTGTTAGAGTGTAAGCAGTCTCTGGAGAGAATCGGGACAGAGAGAAGCATACATCTATATTGGGTCCCAGGGCATATGGGAATGGATGGGAATGAAAAAGCAGATGAACTAGCTAAAAAGGGCGCATCCGTAGACGTTCCAATTAGACTGGGCGAGATTAGCGAAGGCGAGAGGTGCACATGGTCGACCAAGCGGGAAAAGCGTGTGTTCACGCGCGGGGCTGTAAAGTGTCGAAAATGATGTGTACGTCTTGCACTACGGACTCATTCAGGTCCTCATGGGCCGGCCAGTTCAACTTAACCTAACCTAGTAGGAGAAGCACTCTTCCGCCACAGCTCAGCGGACGTTATGTTATAAACAATATAATTGAAAATATAAAAACGTGATTATTCAATAACTAATACGTCTACTATAGCAAACTGTAAATAGAGAACGCGACTCCTTAAACAAATATAAAGAAATATTCAAAAGGCTTGTGGCATCGCCTACTTTTGACAAAACTCTCTTTTGTATTTTGGTCATAAATCCAAAACAGCTTAATTTGTTACCGTCCGTGACCTACGTAGCTATCGTTGCCTTTGGGAGTTTTTCAATGAACTCTAAACATAATGAGTAAAGCCCATACAGCTAATTATTATACCTTCTTACTCACCGTTGGCAACACGGAGAATTTTTCTCTCGAATGCCACTTTGGCGCCGTTAAAATCTGTTTTGAAGTTGGAATAAAAATGGTTGTGTGTAGACTCTCGTATCCTGAATCATTTTTCTGCTTTGGAGTATCGTGGATATGTGTTCTAAAGTAAATTTGGTTCGTTGACTTCACTCTTGGGTGTTTAGCAGTATACGGAAAATAGAACCTTATACACGATATAAATCTTAATGAGCGCTTTTAAATTTAAATTTGGAGGCATTTGTCCGACCATATTTCCCATGGAAGTAGGCGTTTGCTCGTCACCAAATCTTCGACTCTATGTTTGAACAGTTCAACGGATAGTCCACCATTACTCAAAGCCGTGTTGTTTTTTTAGACGAATAATGCCGTTCTCACTTCATCACAGTCGGCTGGTGGATTGTATATTCCGTCATCAGGAACTGCGGAATTGGTTTCGTCATCTCCCTCAGGGAAGTGCTCCCTCCAAGCTTTGAGCACACTCTGAACTTCGGTTGGCAGGTCGCCATTATCATTCGTCCAAGAATTTGGCGAGGTAAGCTCTTCTTTTATGCATGAAATTGGTACTGCAAATAACCACACTGAAAAAATTTAATCTAGTAAAATAAACAAATCGCCATTGTGGATAAAACAAGTTTGATAACTTCTGCATAGACGTCAAAATTACAAATTGAACTGATGACCACCTGACTATCGTGGTCTCATTCTGTGTCTCCGCTGAAAATAGCCGGCCCTATGCGCCGCCATATTGAATAACCTGTCAAAACGCTAAAAGGTAGCCATCTTGACCATCTTGTCAGGCAGTTGACGGATAAGATATCACACTTGTTGTATCCACAATGCAAATCGCGTTTGTGTTCTTGATTTAGTAGTTATTCAAGAAGATTAGATCGCATTATGGTTAATTCAACAGAGGTTTTTTAAACTCAAGCGAACTGCGTGTCAATTCAACAGATGTCTCTGTAAGTTTTTCTCCATCGCAAATAACTACTGAATCAGACAGGCACAAGTTTTTGATTTTGAATTGATCGTTTTAACAGTCAAATCAACAAAAAAACCACGTAGTAAATGCACATCATCGTATTAATGAAGCTTAATTCGTAGCAAATTGCCGTCATCGTATTAGTTTACTCGAAATGGAGCAGAGTGGGCGTGGTGTATCACCTGAGCGACTCTATCACGGTCGTGTAAAACAGTGCCGCAGGGAGCAGGACAAGCCAATTTTGACCTCATATAATGTATAGCTTGATGCTTGTATTCAGGACTTGATTCTTGCCTTGAGGATAGGTGCCACCACTGTCATCAATATCCCCTAAGGGGAGTCCAAGGAAACTTGCAGTTTCAAAAGGGGTATACCAGAGTGAGGGGGTGTTTGAGGCATTGGTTCCACAATGCAATTTAAGAGATGTCATGTGGGGACACGTTGCAAGCCTGACATACATTATTTATGTCGGGATTTATTCTCAATTTGTAAGAGTTTAACCTGTTACAGCATCCAGGTTGAAGTTGAGCTAGAGTGACCCGCGTCTCCCTAGGGAGAATGCTTATCTCTTCTGCGAGTTCAGGGAATTTATCTTTAAAAATGGGGTTCGCCGGACAATTCCTGGCATAGGGGTGCGACATCCTTTTGATCATATCACTAAGGACCTCTTTGTACTTTTCTTCTATATACGGCTGTGTTCTCAAGTGCCGTATTTTCTCATAATGCTTGCGAAAATTACTTCTCAAGCCTCTGGGAGGCGGGGTATCTTCAATCAGATGTCTGTTGGGGTACCCAGGTCTCTGAGTATTCAATAAAAACTGTTTGTTCAGCATTTCATTTCCCTCCCTAATGGGGAGTACTCTCGCCTCACTGTATAGAAGGTGTTCGTAGCAATTCTGTGAGCAATGTTTTAGGCTTGGCGACCATATCGGGGACGCATAGTATGCAAGCGGCCGCCCAATTGCTTTTTACTGCCAGAAAGAGATTTGAGGGTTTTATGCCGCCTCTGGATTTTAGGTACAATTACGTGTAAGACAGTCGGTAAATGTTGTAAATAAGGTCGCCGATGATTTGGTCAGTGAAAATGTCAGCTTTCGCAAGGCTAAAAAACTGTATAGATCAGGGAGAAAGTTGTTTATTTTATTACATAGCTCATCGATGGGTGGGCCGGGACCTTTAGCTATTTTCGTACAGTTATCGGCGTTGGATACAATGGTGACTCCTTCTTGTGCCGGCGGAAGCCTTGATATTTAGAAGTAGACAAAATCGGGGATAGGACACAAACGTACCCCTTGTTTAAAATGTATCCCCATTCAAAAGGCAGATGCCTCCACCCACTCAGCCACATGAATGCCCCGCTGCTCGCTTTGAAAATTGTTTCTTAGTATTGCCTGTTTGTGGCTATTCCTTTGCTACACAACTTGGTGCATACATATGTATACTATCTGTTATTTAATCCAAATTGTGTGTAATATTTGCAGGCGCGCTCCAAGAGCTTAGTAGCATTGGATTTTTAGTACTGTTTTATGCGCAAGAAGTTCATCAAAAAACAACCTGCTCAGACATTTTTTTTTTTAACAATTATTAATGTCACCCTAAGAATGCCAATGAAAACTGTTGAAACTTCAGTTTTCCATCAACACTAGAATAACTATAACAATTTCTATGGCAGAGATTTCTGTGCCACGATAGTTTCAACAAGAAAGTAGTGAGCGACTTGAGTGTAATTTTCTCTTTTATATTATGCATTTGCATAATATTAACAGTTCTTCGTTGTTGAAATGACCAATGAAATACAAAAAAAATCAGTTATATTGATTGCGAATCTGTAATTATTACAGAATATTGTTAACTTCAGGCCAAAAGTTTTTCTTCCCTTGAAATGACTGAACAAAATTGTCTTTTGAAAAAAAAAAAAAAAAAATTTGTTGAACTAACCATAATGCCATCAACTTGACCGAATTTTCATTAAAATTAAGAAAAAAGACTTGATATGTTAATTTTACTAGCTCCATTTCTTTCGGTGCAGGCAATGGTATTTTCACGTTTAGTTCATAAATAACAGAAATCCTTAGCTAAATCCTTACACAACATTTGTTGCTTAGATATGTATATATATCTTCAAAAACTTAAACTTTAAAAATACGCTAAGAAAGTTTTTTTGACATCCAGGATTTGTTTCTTAGCTCTATTTGCTTATTTCTCTTTGCCAGATGACGATGAAGCAAGATTTTTTGTAACCGAATTTATTGTTACAATTTTTTCAGCTAGGTGCTTAAACGTCAAAACAAGTTCTTTTGATTAATATATATTTTAATTCTTCGATAGGTGGTGCTTTATGCTAGATGTTTGAAGCTTTATTCTTTTTCCCATTTTAATTTTTAATATACATCAGCGAGTGCGAAGTTTTCACATTAATTTAAGAAACTAACTGATTTTTGATAGTTACTTTTTTTTTTAATCTACCACGAACGAAACTGTTATCTATTTTTTATTACTTTTTTTTAAAATATATAGGACATTTTTTAATTTGTATCTCTTGCGTTTCTTAACTTGGAATATTTTCGTAACCGAGCCAAGTTCTAAATTTCTTATGATGCAAATCTGTTAAACCCGAATGTTTTAAAGAGTTTTTAAGACACGAACCAATTTTCATAGTTATAACTAACCAAAAGATACTAATTTTTCTGTTTTTCTCTACTTACGTTTCAAATTATACTTTTTTGAAGGCTTTGAAAGAAACCCTTAAGCTTCAATTAACTTAAATATTGTATTGGTTCATTTATCTGTTTCTTACAGATGGTCATCCAAATCGATACAGCACTATTTTTAAATAACTTTAATCTATAAATACTGTACCTGTTTAAAATGAATTTAACAAGAACTACCTACGTTTTAAACCTCAAATGTACAAACATATATACATATATCTGAAAACCCTAGTTTACTACCTTGCCAATGGGGGTGTTTTCACATCCCAAAATCAAGTTGATTTTCCTCTATTTGACATCACTTTTCTCTGATTTGACCATATGTATGCATCCAAGTTTCAGTTGAATTCGTTTTTTTCTTAAACAATTGCGACATTTGAATTTTTTAAAACTGACTTTAAACTCGAATCAGCGACTTTGGTTTAAAGCTCTTATCAAAAACACTTGAACTACTACGCATATGGAAAAAATAGGAGTAACAAGTAAGGAAGGCTAAGTTCGGGTGTAACCGAACATTACATACTCAGTTGAGAGCTATGGAGACAAAATAAGGGAAAATTACCATGTAGGAAAATGAACCTCGGGTAACCCTGGAATGTGTTTGTATGACATGCGTATCAAATGAAAGGTATTAAAGAGTATTTTAAGAGGAAGTTGGCCATAGTTTTATAGGTGGACATCTTTTCGAGATATCGCCATAAAGGTGGACCAGGGCTGATTCTAGAATTTGTTTGTACGATATGGGTATCAAATGAAAGGTGTTAATGAGTATTTTAAAAGGGAGTGGGGCTTAGTTCTATAGGTGGACGCCTTTTCGAAATATCGCCATAAGGTGGACCAGGGATGACTCTGGAATTTATTTGTACGATATGGGTATCAAATGAAAGGTGTTAATAAGTATTTTAAAAGGGAGTGGGCCTTAGTTCTATAGGTGGACGCATTTTCGGGATATCGTTATAAAGGTGGACCATGCGTTTGTACAATAAGGGTATCAAACGAAAGGTGTTAATGAGTGTTTTAAAAGGGAGTGGGCCTTAGTTCTATGGGTTGACGCCTTTTCGAGATATTGCTTTAAAGGTGGACCAGGGGTGACTCTAGAATTTGTTTGTACGATATGGGTATCAAATGAAAGGTGCTAATGAGTATTTTAAAAGGGAGTGGGCCTTAGTTCTATAGGTGAACGCCTTTTCGGGATATCGTTATAAAGGTGGAGCAGGGGTGACTCTAGAATTAGTTTGTACGATATGGGTACCAAATAAAAGGTGTTAATGAGTATTTTAAAAGGGATTGGGCCTTAGTTCTATGGGTGGACGCCTTTTTGAGATATTGCCATAAAGGTGGACCAGGGGTGACTCTAGAATTAATTTGTACGATATGGGTATCAAATGAAAGGTGTTAATGAGTATTTTAAAAGTGGGTGCGCCTTAGTTCTATGGGTGGACGCCTTTTCGAGATATCGCCATAAAGGTGGACCAGGGATGAATCTAGAATGCGTTTGTACAATATGGGTATCAAACGAAAGATGTTAATGAGTATTTTAAAAGGGAGTGGGCCTTAGTTCTATAGGTGGACGCCTTTTCGGGATATCGCCATAAAGGTGGACCAGGGGTGACTCTAGAATTAATTGGTACGATATGGGTATCAAATGAAAGGTGTTAATGAGTAATTTAAAAGTGGGTGGGCCTTAGTTCTATGGGTGGACGCCTTTTCGAGATATCGCCATAAAGGTGGACCAGGGATGACTCTAGAATTTGTTTGTACGATATGGGTATCAAATGAAAGGTGTTAATGAGTATTTTCAAAGGGAGTGGGCCTTAGTTCTATAGGTGGACGCCTTTTCGATATATCGCCATAAAGGTGGACCAGGGGTGGCTCTATAATGTGTTTGTACAATATGGGTGTCAAATTAAAGGTATTAATAAGAATTTTAAAAGGGAGTGGTGGTAGTTCTATATGTGAAGGCGTTTTCGAGATATCGACCAAAATATGGACCAGGGTGACCCAGAACATCATCTGTCGGGTACCGCTAATTTATTTATATATGTAATACCACGAACAGTATTCCTGCCTTGATTTCAAGGGCTTTTGATTTCGCCCTGCAGAACTTTTTCATTTTCTTTTACTTAATATGGTAGGTGTCACACCTATTTTACAAAGTTTTTTTCTAAAGTTATATTTTGCGTCAATAAACCAATCCAATTACCATATTTCAACCCTTTTTTCGTATTTGGTATAGAATTATGGCACTTTTTCCATTTTTCGTAATTTTCGATATCGAAAAAGTGGGCGTGGTCATAGTCAGATTTCGGCCATTTTTTATGCCAATAGAAAGTGAGTTCAGATAATTATGTGAACTGAGTTTAGTAAAGATATTTCGATTTTTGCTCAAGTTATCATGTTAATGGCCGAGCGGAAGGACAGACGGTGGACTGTGTATAAAAACTGGGCGTGGCTTCAACCGATTTCGCCCTTATTCACAGAAAACAGTTATCGTCCTAGAATCTAAGCCGCTACCAAATTTCACAAGAATTGGTAAATTTTTGTTCGACTTATGGCATTAAATGTATCCTAGACAAATCAAATGAAAAAGGGCGGAGTCACGCCCATTTTGAAATTTTCTTTAATTTTTGTATTTTGTTGCACCATATCATTACTGGAGTTGAATGGTGACATAATTTACTTATATACTGTAAAGATATTAAATTTTTTGTAAAAATTTCACTTAAAAAAAAATTTTTTTTAAAAGTGGGCGTGGTCGTTCTCCGATTTTGCTAATTTTTGTTAAGCATACATATAGTAACAGGAGTAACGTTCCTGCCAAATTTCATCATGATATCTTCAACGACTGCCAAATTACAGCTTGCAAAACTTCTAAATTACCTTCTTTTAAAAGTGGGCGGTGCCACGCCCATTGTCCAAAATTTTACTTATTTTCTATTCTGCGTCATAAGTTCAACGCACCTACCAAGTTTCATCGCTTTATCCCTCTTTGGTAATGACATATCACAATTTTTCGATTTTTCGAAATTTTCGATATCGAAAAAGTGGGCGTGGTTATGGTCCGATATGGTTCATTTTAAATAGCGATCTGAGATGAGCGCCCAGGAATCTACATACCGAATTTCGTCAAGATATCTCAAAATTTACTCAAGTTATCGTGTTAACGGGCAGACGGACGGACGGACGGACATGGCTTAATCAAATTTTCTTTCGATACTGATGATTTTGATATATGGAATTCTATATCTATCTCGATTCCTTTATACCTGTACAACCAACCGTTATCCAATCAAAGTTAATATACTCTGTGAGCTCTGCTCAACTGAGTATAAAAATCGTAAAGTTCATGGTGTTTTGGAAAATTTGACATAAGCCAGTTGGTACATCAAGAATTTCGAATCATTTCATTGGCACATTAATTCAGGCCCCTTCCAATTCTCTATTGAAATTGTAAACTCGTTCAAGGACGTTATGAAATTATACCGCCGAGTGAACAAGTTTGAATGACAAAGTACTTTTATTTCAATTTTTAAATTGATAATCTTAAGCTTTCCATGTATGTAAAGTATGTATTAGACTCATGTTTGTGAAATGCCAAATATGTAATATTTCAATTAATTCCAAATAAGGATGCGTTACAAGCTCATTGGTATATTATGTATTCAACTCAAGTCATTAATGCTACATGAATACATAAAAAAAAAAATTAAATAGAAGTGATGTAAGAATGAAAAAGAAAATTTGTTTGTCCATTGATGGAAATTTGTTAACATCAAAAAGTACATTTCAGTCTGCTTTCAAGACAGCACGACCAGGTGGCAAAGCAGAAAGGATCAAAGAAAAGTCAATGTGAATTCGTGCAGAAATGGAGTACGTGCCAAGCATTTGCTATGAAATTCCATGGCCAGAGACTACGCTATTTATAATGTACTGTATTGTAGGATGTGGCATGAGAAAATTTCAAGAGTACAAAAATGTAGTGCTAAGAATTCCTGCAAAAGTCTTTGTAGGACTATATACGTACATATAAATACAACCAAATCCTTACATAATTCAGCTGCTTTTCCAATAAAAGTAAATAAAGATAAAATTAAGGTTATACAATTGCTGTCACATATTTATTTAAATTGGCGAAACTAGTTATGTAGTTTTAACGCCAGAAACTAATAATTTTGTCACCCAAAGCCGAAGTCGTCTACAACGAATAACTGTCTCGGCACTAAGGAAAAAAACCTAATTTCAAGTAATTATTTACATATATACTCCTATTAGTAAATAATACGTAAGAAAATTACCAATTTAATTAATCCTCATTTTATACGATATAGGAAACATCAGCGATATAAGCCTGAGTACTTTATTGAAAAAAATTATGTCGAACGAGGTATGATATCTAGGGAATATCATCTTTTGCTTTAGCATACAACTTTATTGTGTGACTGTCCACCAAACATAGACCCCGTAATGAAGGATAAGTGAGAGAGTGTGGGTGTTATACTCCACGTATATCCCGGCGTTTTCTTGCATGCATACTTTTTTTCTTTCTTCAACCTATCGACCACATGGAAACCCCGACAACTTACTGTATTTTATGATTCCTAGATATACTCTGCTTTATTTATTTTGTTTATTTACCACTCCCACCTTACGTCTTGTATGATTCGGTACCTTATATTTCCTAGTTAACAAGACCAGGTTGCTATTTTCCGTTTTGGCGGTTAACCCAACTCCAAATGTCCGTTCATCTACATCCCAAAGCGCTTGACCTAACAGAGAGATATGTAATTGTTGGTAAGCATTTGCCAATTATGATTATTGAAACGCCATCTGTATATGCCTGGAATTTGGCTATTCCAATATCGAACCTTAAGTAATCTTTACGCAATTTAACATGCAGCCTTCCAACTCGTCCATAATGGATATCTTTCAAACCAATTAGTATTACTCTTAAATCCTTGTTTCTAATGACTACTAGAAATAAAAAAGGACGAAATCCACGTTTTTAAACGTTCGATTTTTTCACTTTTTTGCAAAACTCCGTTGGGACTAAAATAGTATATCAATTTATTTATTTGCTGCATTCTATTCTATTATCTGGCTACCCCTGCATGACATAAAAACCAAAGTAATGTTCAGTGGTAACTTCTATAACAACGCTGCATGACCTGACAGCTGGTTTAATAGTTAATTTTTTTGTTGCTGACTAATAGTTTGATACTTTCGATATTCCGAAGAGGAAATAAAGCTGATTTTCATTTATATTTTTTGAATTAAATATTGTATGGCAGTGGCATAAATTCACATGGTATATCTAAATCTAATTTCCCAATATATTTTGCCAACTGTATACATAGAACACATCTAACAAATTTTTGGTTTTTTAAAAGTAATTCATAATTAATTAAACTTAATAAACTTGATGGGCATGGATGTATTGCTCTCAGTAGTGCATCCATTTTTTAAGAATTTATTAATACCACTTAATAAACTTGGTGGGCGTAGATGGATTGCTTTTGTACTGCAACTATTTTGTTAAGAATTCATCAGTGTTGAAGATCCGTGATTGACTTCCTTTTCAGGCGCGTGAAATTAGTTAGTCTTGCTGACAGGGCTAGAATGAATGGATTGGAGTGAGTTAGAAGCCTCGTATTGTATGAAATAGCATACTTTTTAATTTCTTCAGCTATTGTTGGAACCTTTAGATCCCGGTGTAGCTGGTTGTTAGTCACATAGTAGGGTGTGTTTGCAATCATTCTAAGGGTTTTCGATTGGAATCTTTGGAGAATTTCTATGTTTGAGTTTGCTGCAGTTCCCCACAGTTTTATTCCATATGTCCAAATGGGTTTTATGATGGCTGAGTAAAGCAGGACTTTGTTATCAACTGATAATTGTGAATTTCGGTTCATAAGTCAGTACAGATTTTATTAGCTTAATACCAAGGGCTTTTCTTTTGTTGAATATGTGGGTCCTCCAAGTTAATTTTCTGTCCAGGTGCATACCAAGGTACTTTGTTTCGTCGCTTTGTGGTATATTAATATCGGTGAGTATAACGGATGGACAAGTGTTACGTCTGGTAGTAAACGTCACTTGAACGGATTTTGCTTCATTGGATTTGAAATGGGAAATTTTATTTAAACTTCCTTGGTGGTTGAGTGAAGGAGGATCAACGTTCCATAATTAAAATCTTTTTATCGAACACGTGATTATCCATTTATTTATTCAGTTCTTTTATCCAAATTTTAATCTATTTTCAGTTCATACAAATTAAGTATTTTTTTTTTAAGTTTTTTTAGCTCAACTAAGTCAGGCCTCAAAATATTTTTGATTGAGCTAGGAGAACTCCAAATTCGAACTGATTGCTCAGCTGTTAATATCAAGTCCATATGTTCATTTGTATGTATAAAAAATCATAAGTGAAAGAAGTTTCAAGCCAAACCACGTTAGATTGCAATAGGATTGACATTCCGAACATTCCTTTCTATCGAGAGATATACGGAGAAGCAGCATAAACAATTACAGCATCAGAAAAAGGGACCCTGAAAAATATGAACTTTCACATGACGCACCGAATCCCGATATTATGAATGCATTTCTAGTATCCACAAATATTGTTAATTTTCAGTTAAAGTTTATGATAAGGATCATACTTCATTGCTGCGTTTGTATTTTTTTTTTTTTTTGGCTCTTCCAAGTCACATTCAAAGGCGCTGTCACTGCTGCATAATGTTGTCTTAACATAAATTGCCTCCTCATGTTAAGCATCATTTTAAGGTTCAAGTGTATATTTACTAATATTAATATAAAATGTTTGCTTTAAGAATTTCAGTACAATCGGCCGTTTAAGTAACGGCAAGCATGCTACTTTATTGCTTATATAAGAGAGCACTTTCTACTCGTTATACAGTACGACTGGCGCGGCATTTACTGTTATGAACTAGTGAAGGAGTTAAGGTGTTAGAACTGCTGGAGATGCTGGCTGATGTCGACACCGACACATTATGCTAATCCAAACGCATGTTTAATTGCTTTTAGGCACGTAAACCATGTTCAACGCTCTAAGAAGGATAGATCACATACATTCACACATGCTTATGATAAAAAGCAATGTTACATGAAAGCCCATGATGAACTTTTAATGTAGGCTGAGTATAAAACCTCAGCGAGAGTGAGCATATGTCCTTGCGATTAAGTAGCAGTTGGTTGAAGAAGTAAGCTTTTTATATATATGTTAACAAGCGGTTAGAACGGCACTTTTCCCACATGATGCTTGTATTTTTGTACTATTCACGTTAAAGTACCTTTGGAATGAACATTTGTTTACTATGCATGTATGTACACTTATGGACATAATCATAGGTGTACACAGCTTTTGTTCTCTATCATCAAAAAAATGTTGCAAATGAAAAAAATTTTGTGTGGCAATATTAATTAACTTTTACTCAATATACGTAAATCATAATAGTTCATTCATTTAACATAAAATTGTATCATAGTAAAATAAATGTCATTGGTCAAAATGATCGGCGTATGAAACTTTTTTTGCGAAATCAAATTAAACAATTCAATTATAGTTCCTTACTCCATTGTTTCCTTAATCACCAATATCTCCTCCGTGGTTTTATACTCAGCTGAGCAAAGCTCACAGAGTATATTAATTTTGTTCGCATAACGGTACCCCGTAACGGCATAAACTAATCGAGATTGATATAGACTTCTATATATCAAAATGATCTGGGCGAAAAAAGAAATTCATTTAGCCATATCCGTCCGTCTGTCCGTAAACACGATTACTTGAGTAAATTTTGAGGTATCTTAATGGAATTTGGTATGTAAGTTCCTGGGTACTCATCTCAGATCGTTATTTAAAATGAACGGAATCGGACTATAACCACGCCCACTTTTTCGAATTCGAAAATTTCGAAAACACGAAAAAGTGGGATAGTTCATTACTAAAGACGGATAAAGCGATGAAACTTGGTAGGTGGGTTGACTTTATAATGCAGAAAATAAATTTACTAAAATTGTGGACAATGCGCGTGGCACCGCCCACTTTTAAAAGAACGTAATTTAAAAGTTTTGCAAGCGGTAATTTGGCAGTGGGTGTAATATAATGATGAAATTTGGCAGGCACGTTACTCCTATGTGTTCTAAATAAAAATGAGCAAAATTGGATGACAAACACGCCCACTTAAAAAAAAAGTTAAGTCAAATTTTAACAAAAAATTTAATATCTTTACAGTATATAAGTAAATTATGTCAACATTCACTCCAGTAATGATATGGTGCAACAAAATACAAAAATAAAATATAATTTCACACTGAGTGTTGCTCCGCCCCTTTTATTTAATTTGTTTAGAATATTTTTAGTTCAATAAGTCGAACAAAAATTTACCAATCCTTGTGAAATTTGGTAAGGGCATAGCTTCTATAACTGATTTGATAACTGTTTTCTGTGAAAATGAGCGAAATCGGTTGACGCCACGACCAGTTTTTATACACAGTCGGCCGTCTGTCCTTCCGCTCGGTCTTTAATGCGATAACTTGAGATAACTTGAGCAACAATCGATATATCTTTACTAAACTTAGTTCACGTACTTATCTGAACTCCTCTTATCTTGGTATTAGAAATGGGCGAAATCCGACTATGACCACGCCCACTTTTTCGATATCCAAAAATGAAAAAAATGCCATAATTCTACACAAATTTCGAAAGAAGAGATGGAACATGGTGATTGGATTGGTTTTTTTGACGCAAAATATAACTTTAGAAAAGACTTTGTAAAACGGGTGTGACACCTACCATATTAAGTAGAAGAAAATGAAAAAGTTCTGTAGGGCGATATCAAAAGCCCTTGGATTCTTGGCAGGAATACTTTTCGTGGTATTACATATACAAATAAATTAGCGGTACCCGAAAGATGATGTTCTGGGTCAACCTGGTCCACATTTTGGTCGATATCTCGAAAACGCCTTCATATATACCTCTCCCTTTTAAAACCCTCATTAATACCTTAAATTTGATACCCATATCGTACAAACACATTCTAAAGTCACCCCTGGTTCACCTTTATGGCAATATCTCGAAAAGGCGTCCACCTATAGAACTAAGGCCCACTCACTTTTAAAATACTCTTTGATACCTTTCATTTGATACCCATGTCATACAAACACATTCCAGGGTTACCCTAGGTTCATTTTCCTACATGGCGATTTTCCCTTATTTGACAAAGGATGAAGGAAAATCGTTCCAAAAACGTCACCCTTGGTGACAAACGTATGTGATATGGAATATCGGACTTATAATTAAGACCGCATCGAAAATATTTCAGGGGTGATTTAAAAAAAAAAAATGATAAAGAAATGCATCCAAATTTAACCAAATTTTCATATTTAAAAAAAATATTCAATTAAAACGAATTGATAGATGAAGAAAGATAGCCAAGGCAAGTTGCTCCACTTTTAATTATTACCATTTGTATATATCCATGAAAAAGATAATTTTGTCTTCAAAGCTCTCAACTGAGTATGTAATGTTCGGTTACACCAGAACTGAGCCTTCCTTACTTGTTTATAACTTTGCTTGTTCTATTGGGTATGGCTTTAGTTAATACTTGGCAGGTTTCCAACGGCGTTCTATCCCATCCCAAACCTCCGTCTTCTACCAAAATTGGTCCATATTTTGAAAATGAAAGGATGCCAATCTTCTCTGAAGGTCACTCCACAAGGTCTCAATCAAGTTGAGATCAGGGGATTGACTTGGACAATGACATTTTTTTATTATGACTATGAAATAATTTTTGAAATATGATTGAGAACATTTTTGTTAAATTACAGAAAACAAAAGCTGTGTACACCTATTATTTTGTCCATAAGTGTATATAGCTGTTTGTTTGCTGCTGTAGGTGCTCGAGCATATAAAGCATAAGTACTCACAACTCGTATGATTCAAAGTTGGAAAAGTCAGCTTCTACAGTCCTTTCACTTAAAGGTGCTGAAAAAGTTAGGTAAGAGCAAGAGATTATATTTGTGAATTATGTACATTGGAATTTCCGTCCTTCCCCGAGATAGGGTTTTGTTTTCTGCCGTTTTCTAATTTAATTTTACATCCAAAAAACTATATATTGTAACGGATTTAGTGAAATTCCGCTTATTTGCAACCTTCTGCTAACGTTTGTATCGCTAAACTGTTGAATAAAACACTCCAATATTCTGTATTACAAAATGGTCTTTATTAGATTGCTTTGAAAGTACTTCATTAAACTTCACTTCACAATTAATAGCGTGTTTAAAACAAACTGAATTGCTCATGCCCCAGCTTGTGCTGCTTTTACACTCTTCCGTTTCCTCGTTCGCATACTTCTAGGCGTTTCTTCTTCTAGAATTTGCTACTTAGTTACCAGCTATAAAATTAACAGCTAAAACTACAGATGCACGATTATAGCTTCTCGCATAGCCATACGAGCGTGTATATGTGAGTGATACTTCCACCGATGATTGCCTACTTTTGTGAGTATCTCAGATATATGCATGTGTTTGTGCGTTTCTCTCCGCTGCTTGGATGCACATATGTGTAGACATAATGATGTACCTAAAAATTACTGCTTGGTATAGGCTTAGAGATGATAGTATCCCTTAGTGTTGCTAATATTCGTCAAACTGCCCTCCACCTAAGTCTGATCGTCCTGATCAGACGAATTTTCTGATATAAACGCCGCCAGCCTTTCCAGATGAACCAATTTCATTTTGGTTCGTGATTTACCGTTGGCTCGTATGCGGTAAACTACATCGTTGATCCGTTTAACAATTTTGTATGGGCCTTCCCAGTTACACAGCAATTTCGGGGAAAAACCTGTTTTCCGTTGTGGGTTGTATAACAGCACCAAATCTCATTCCTGAAAACCTTCCGAATTAATAGCTTTAACGTATCTGGCTTTCATCTTGTCACTCATAATCTTTGTTCGTTGCCTTATCGTGTATTTATCTCAGTTCTTCTTCCAAAACACCAGTGGATTTCTTGACATTTCTCTCCGCATCGGCATATCAATTCTAAACTGCTCCACTGTGCCCAATATGACTTCGCAATGGGACTCTCTGCTGACATTTCCTCTCTGTTTGGTCTTTCGTTTCGTTCGAGCCCTTGCATAACATGTGACAGATCTGCATCTTCTAGCTGACTCTTCCTTAGTTGTTCCTTGTCTCATTCATCCCCACCCGTCATAGTCATTAGCCGGACATCTATAATGTCTCCTTTAGCCTCGGCCTTTGAACAGTGCTTGCATTCCAAACTACATGGTCTTCGTGACATTGCATCGGCATTCCCATGGGTACTACCTCTCCGATGCTCAATGGAAAAGTCATAGCTTTGTAGCCGCTCGATCCACCGTGCCAATTTTCCTTCCGGATTACGGAACTGCAGAAGCCATATCAATGCTGTGTGATCTGTCC
This sequence comes from Eurosta solidaginis, assembly GCF_040869045.1. NCBI lineage: Eukaryota > Metazoa > Arthropoda > Insecta > Diptera > Tephritidae > Eurosta > Eurosta solidaginis. The sequence goes on along the minus strand of NC_090320.1, from coordinate 185,983,599 downwards.
TGACGCGGAATCGCTGGCCGTAGAGGCATTTGTGAAAATGTTTAATGCACTCTACCAATGCCAACAGCTCTCCGTGTAGTGCAGTAGTTCCTCTCTGGTTTTCCAATTGAACGGCTGTAATATGCAACTACCTTCTCTTGTCCATCAACCAGTTGTGACAAAACGCCTCCTATAGCATATCCGCTCGAATCTGTATCTCGAATAAACGTTGCTCCTGGAATCGGATATGCCAACATTTGGGCAGTGCACAAACGCTCTTTCAATGTTTGGAAAGCTACTTCTTGCTCCTTCTTCCATTCAAAATCTTTATTTTTTTTTGTTAGCTCGTGGAGGCTATTGGCTACGCTGGCAAAATTTGGTACAAATCGCCGGTAATAAGTGCACAGCCCAAGGAAACTTCTCAATTCATGCAGATTCTGTGGTCTAGGCCAATCCTTCACTGCTTCTGTCTTTTCATTCGCGGTGAAAATGCCCTCCGTTGTTACTTTATGAACCACCGTGGTGTGATAGTAGCGTGCTCTGGCTACCACAACGTATGCCCTGGGTTCACACCCCACACAAAATTTTAGAAATAGGGTTTTTCAATTAGAAGAAAATTTTCTAAGCGGGGTCGCCCCTCGGCAGCGTTTGGCAAGCGCTCCGGGTGTATTTCTGCCATGAAAAGCTCTCAGTGAAAACTCATCTGCCCTGCAGATGCCGTTCGGAGTCGGCATAAAACATGTAGGTCCCGTCCGGCCAATTTGTAGGGAAAATCAAGAGGAGCAGGACGCAAATCGGAAGAGAAGCTCGGCCTTAGATCTCTTCGGAGGTTATCGCGCCTTACATTTTTTTTTTTTTTAACTAACTTACTTCTTGAACAGAGAACACTTTATGGGACTAAGTTTCAGACCAGCACCATCTATTCTTTGTATTTACCGTAAATTGCCAAAGACCATCACCGACACTGAATGCTATTTTCTCTTTATATTCCTCCTTAACTGCCACTTGCCAGTAGCCGCTTTTCAAGTCCAGGGTGGAAACCCATTTCGTACCAGATAGCGGGTCCAGAGCGTCGTCAATTCTTGGCAATGGGTAGCTATCCTTTTTCGTAACGTCATTCAACTTCCGGTAGTCCACGCAAAACCTCATTTTTCCATCCTTCTTCTTTACAAGTACTACCGATGAGCTCCATGGACTAGCTGATTGTTCTATGACGCCGCTGTCGCTCATTTCTTTTATGATTTGACTCACAACTTCCCGCTTCGCCAGTGGAACACTACGTGGAGCTTAACGGATCGGCCTCGCATCTCCAGTGTCAATTTGATGTTTCGCAACGTTGGTGCGGCCTGGTTTAGAGCCATCGTGGTCAAATATGTTCGCGTGCTTTAGGAGCAGTTGTTTTGCCTTACTCTGATAGTCTTCCTCTGGCCGCTCCGTCCATGCCGTGATGTCATTTGAAAGATCAGTATTACTAGTTGAAAAGTGTTTCTGGAGTTTTTCACAGTTAATAACTACTTCAGCCTCATGGCATCTTCCCAGTATAGCTCCTTTGGCCAGTTTGAGTGGTGACTTGAACTCATTGAGTACTCTTACCGGAATACGTCAATCTTGTTTTGTCATAGCCAGGGATTCTCCTACAAGTACGTTCGGTGCTGATTTGTTTGTTCATTTGACAACCCACAATTTGTTTGTCCCACAATCTCCATCAACATTTGCCTCTATCGCTCTTGATGCCTTGGTCAATTAAGAAGTCCACTCCAATTATGGTTTCATCAACAATCTCTGCCACTATAAAATTGTGTACTACCGTGAGGTTCCCAATTGCGGCTTCACATGCTACTTCTCCTAGAATCGTGGTGTCTTCTCCCGTGGCTGGACGCAATCTTGCGTCATGTAATAGTCTTATCTTCTTGTTGACTAAATTGGCTTGAATGATGGAATGAGATGCCCCCGTATCTACAGTCAGTAAACGCTCCTTTCCATCCTCATGTCCTCCGACAGTAAGATTGTTTGTCCTTCTTCCAATTTGCGAGATAGGGATTATGGGACAATCAATTGAGGGAGACATCTGTCGCCCCTTGCGGCTGACTCGCTTTAGTTTAGCGATTGAGTGGACTTGGAGATTTGCTCATCTCCTTCAGCTCTGTGTTTACGTCCACCCACATTGTGGAACTATTAGGATCAGTGCTGCAATGACGCGCAATGTGACCTGGGTTGCCGCACTTGAAACATTTCATAACTCCAGAGTTTTTCTGTTGTGATCCCTTCAGTGCTTTCCAAATTATATGCACACAATCTGGCCTTTGTACTTCCACACGATGGGCTTTGTACGCTGGCTTACTCAAAAGTGAGGTGCATGGGACACCGTTTACAGCAAATGTTGGCTTTGGGTTCGCATGTGTAGCTCGTTTCGCTTCGACATCCCCTATTCCATTTATAAAGCTCTGAATTTTAACCCTCTCAGTGTATTCCACGGATGCGTTTGCCATTGCGAGATGAGCAAATCTTTCAACATCCGACGCAAACTCCTGCAAAGTCTCATTCGCTTTTTGGTAAGGGTTTTGCAACTGAATTTGGTATATCTGTTTTCTATGCTCGCTTTCGTAACATTTCTCGTCAGCGGCCATCAATGCTTCATAGCTGTTCCGTTCGTACTCTGGAATCGTCTGTAAGATTTGCGCTGCAGGCCCTTTCAATGCCACGAACAGTGCAGCAACTTTATCTTCCGCATTCCAGTTGTTCACTGCCGACGTCTTCTCAAACTGCACCTTAAAGACCTGGAAAGGAACAGAACCGTCAAAGGACGGTGTCTTTACCTTTGGATTACTCGTTGAAACTGCTGGGCGATTTATTCGCAACTTTTATATACGACCTCTCAAAGCTTCTACCTCGGTCCCGATTTTTTCCTATCGGCCACTGAAACCTTCATGAAACTGGGTTAGTTTCTCTTCCATGCCGGCTTCCAGCTTAGATGATACGGACTTCCTGCTCTTCAAGTTGTGTAGAGATCTGAGATGATATCTGCGCTGAAATTTTTGCCGACAATTCGGATATACGTGCCTCCTGTCATTCCAGTTGAGGTGTTATTTGCGACGATATTTCTGAAATGCGTGCCTACTGTGCTGCCATCTTTGATGTTGTACGTGTCTCCTGTGATTCCAGTTGCGATGACACGTTGGTGGATATTTGTGATGACATTTCTGTTATACGCGTTTCTTGTGCTTCAATCTTGGATGTTACTATCGATGTTTGAGAACATATTGCAGCCAAAATCGTGTTCAAGTCTGTGCTCGTAACTGTCTGCGATGTTTCGTTTTTCTCTTAAACTTTTGCTGTTGTCTCGTCCCCATCAGGATGAAAGACATCATCGTGCACATTAATTCCTTCCGACTCCATTGCATCTCGTAGCCGTGCTTGAAGTTCCATCTTATTGCTGGTTGTATTCAATCCACCGGCTTTCAACTCCTTTTTCAGTTACTGGATCCTTAATTCACTTAACTTCGCCATGTCCTTGTTGTGCTCTGCAACTCTGGAATTTATTCAACAATTCCTCTTCTGACACCAATTGTATCGAATTTAGTGAAATTTCGCTTATTTGCAACCTTCTGCTAACGTTCGTATCGCTAAACTGTTGAATAAAACACTCCAATATTCTGTATTACAAACTACTATTATAGCTTCTCGCATAGCCATATGCGCGTGTATATGTTAGTGATACTTCTAATTGTTGCTAATATTCGTTACAATATGTAAAAATCAACCCTCGCCAAAATCCTGTTCATTGGCGGAATTTGGGTAAACACTCGCACTTCTCCTGAAGAGCTGATCTTAGACGCCAATAATTCACTACACCTCTGTTCGTTTCCTGCGCTCACCAGGTCAAGGCTTTAGCTATTAGAGGCATGTAGGGTTGGCTTTTCTTCGCCAACCATTTTTTTCCACTTTTTCATACTCACGCTTGCTCGTGGGTGTGCAGCCCAATGCGCACACAAACTCACCAATTATTTTATTTCCTTGTGTTTTTAATCAAAAGAATTTATTTAGTTTTGTTCGTAAGGTATCTGTAAGTTCTTTTATTTAAACCTTTAATTCCCTTTGTATTTGCACCCTTAGATTTAGTTTCTTCTCCACTCAGTATAATTTTGATTTAATTTTTTTAGTTCTTTTATTAATTGTACTTAAGAGTCGGCCGGTTAACTTAAAACTGTCTGATACATCCACGCTGCGTTGCCATTTTTCCCTATCGCTGAATGCCATTGCCACTGCTGAGTGCAATTGGCATTTCTGTTCAGCAACAGCTGACGGCGATGCCACTTGCACGCAGGGGTGTGTTTTGTTGCGTAAAGGCGCGCAACGCAGTGCGGTTATACCACCCTTCCTTAGAAAAAGAAGAATCTGACAAGTTGATCAGATTTTTCATATTCTTCTTGTTCCTATTACTTTTAAATTGTTTTGGTTGAATGAATGTATGATATTAGGGTGTTCCTCCCCTTTTTCTCATTCGTTCAATCAGAACAATTTTTTTCTTTTACATATTAAATTTTGTTAATATTAATGCAATTACTTACATGTAATTTGTTTTCTAATTTCTATTGCACTAAATTAATGTATTATATATATTTATTACAAATAGTGCGTGCATATTAAATTATTGTTTTCGTATATTAATACAAATTTTAATTTGATATTTCATGCTACAATAACATAGTAATGAAAATTTAAAATTAGTTACAAGCTAGTTTGTAAATTTGTATGAGAAAAAAAATTTTCAGTTTACCTTATTGATTCGGTTTTTGTGAACGGTTTTTTTCTTTTTATTTATTTCATCTAAAACCGTGACATTAACTCCATCAATTTTTGTGATTATATGTATATGGCCCTTGGTAAATGCTTTCATGTTTATTTCTAGGTTCTTTTTGTACTACTACCTTATCGTTTATATTAATTGCTAACGGACGCGCCCTCTTATCATAAAGGTCCTTATTTTTAATTTTATGTTTATTAATTAAATCTTTTGCTATATTATGCGTTTTTTGTAGTCTATATTTTACTTCTTTTGCATAATTTTCAACATTGTAAATTGGATCGATTTGTTCCTTTTGAACTTCATTTGGTAAGGTAACATTTCTACCGAATACTAATTCGTATGGAGTAAATCCATTATCAAAAACTGTACTAGGAGTTGTATTATGCAAAAATGTAAAATATTTCAAATAAACGTCCCATTCGGGGAAGTTTTCATTTAGAAAAGCTCGTAAATATTCATTAAACACCCGATTATTTCTTTCAATTGTACCTAGGGAAAAATTATGTTCGATTTTTAGGAGTTTAGTTAATTCAGAGAAAATTTCATTTTTATATTCGGTTCCTAAATCGGTTTTAATTGATTTCATTATGCCATAAATGAGGATGAAGCCTTCAAAAATGGCTGTTGCAATTGTTTTTGCTGTCTTATCAGGGATTGATATTGTAACTAGGTATTTGCTTAAGTCGCACATAATGGTAACCGCGAACCTATTCCCATTATTCGACTCAGGCAAAGGTCCTATTGTATCTATAACTACGACATCGAAAGGTTTGCAGGGTGTTGGTGTAAGCACCAAATTTTCTTTGGTTTTTGGCTTGACTTTATTCTAAAGGCATTTTTTGCAATTTTTGACGTATTTGACAATATCACGGGTCATACCTTTCCAATAATATTTTGTACGTATTTTTGCGTAAAGCTTTTTATTTCCGCAGTGACCTCCTGATATCGGGTCATTGTGGTAAATTTCCATTAGTTTAAGTTTCTTGTCGTTGTCCGTAACTGTTTCGACAGGTTCTATTAATAGTATTTGTAAATATTTTAAAACTGAATTCCCTGTACTTTTAAAATTTGAAATAGAAAAATATTTAAATAACTGATCATCTTTTTGCCATTATGCTTGCTTAATACTGTGTTTACCAGCTTCTTTTTCAAGCTTCAAAAGTAATTCATCTAATTGCATTAATTTGTTAGTACACACAATATTAAGTAACTCGAGTTTTTTATGTTTTAAATGCGCATATATTTTTAAATTGATTTTATCATTATCGTTGTCATGACATATTTGGCTTTTTATCCTATGGATTTTCTTGGAAAAATTATATGAAAATTTGTCGAATACCTGTAATTTGACATTTTCTTCGTTTATGTTTTCAGCCGATTTCTGTAATTGTTCGTGACATTTCGTCATAGACCTCGTCTGTACCGCTAAAATTTGGTTATTGTAGTTTTTAAGTTCTTGAATTGAAATTCGCGATAATGCGTCTGCACCTACGTTAGATTTTCCTTTAATATATTCTATGGTAAAATTATATTCGGACAATTCCAAACGGATTCTGGAAAGTTTCGACGACGGATCTTTCATATTAAATAGATAAACTAGTGGACGATGATCTGATTTAACTTTGAAGTGAGTGCCATAAATATATGCATGAAATTGCTTTATTGCAAAATATATTGCCAAAAGTTCTAATTCTATTATTGCTTTATTTTGTTCCGATTTGCTAAAGGATTTTGAAGCTAAACAAATTGGCAAGTCGTTACCGTTATGATTTTGACTCAGTATCGCACCACAACCTAACTTTGAAGCATCAACCGTAATTAAAAATTCTTTGGTGAAATCTGGATATTGTAAAAGTTTTGGAGAAATCAGACTTTTTCTTAGTTTTTCGAAAGCTAACTCACATGCCATATCCCAATTAAATTCAACCTTTTTTCTCCTCAAACGATTCAGTGGAGCTGCTAAAGAAGCGAAATTTGGAATAAATCTCCTATAGTAATTTGCAAATGCTACGAATCTTCGGACAGCATCTTTATCGCGTGGCTTAGGATACCTTTTAATTGCTTCAATTTTTGAATCGTCTGGTAGCAAACCATTTGCTGAGCATTTATGCCCTAAGTTACTTCAGGCCTAAGAAACTTACACTTTTTGGGTTAAGTCGCAAGTTGAACTTCCTACAGGTTTCGAAAACTTTTTTTAGATTATTGAGATGATGTGCTTCGCTACATCCAATTACTATTATATCGTCTACATACATAAAGGTTTGGTTGGGTGAAATACCAGAAAATGCAATTGACATCATTCTTGAAAATGAATTTGGAGCTACGTTTAGACCAAATGGTAAAACCTTCCATCGAAAAGCTCCGCGGTCAGTACTAAAAGATGTTATGTCTCTTGAATCTTTGTGAAGTGGGATTTGGTGAAAACCCGAAAAAAGATCTAATGTAGAAAAGAATTTCGCACGGCCAAGGTAATCCAAAATATCGTCTACACGTGACAAGGGAAATTTGTCGGCAATTAACTTTATATTTACAGCCCTAAAGTCAACGCACATTCTATACGATTTTTGGCCATTTAGGTATTTTTTCGGTACCAAAATCAAGGGACTGTTATAATTCGAACAACTATTTTCGATCAGATCGTTTTCCAATAATTTATTAACTTGTTTATTTATTTCTTCGCGTTGAGAATACGGTAGGCGATAATTTTTAATGTATACTGGCGTCGTATCGTTTAGTCTTAGTTTTTGTTCATAAAAATTTTTTAGTGTCATTTTATCATTGTCTAGCGCAAAAATATCGGAATACTAGCCTTTACCCGCGGCCCCGTCCGCTAGGAGAAAATAAAATATATGTGCTATTCATGTTAGCCTGATTATCAAGTTATCTGTTTAAGAATTATTTTTATCTAATGTATTTTATTTTTGTAATTTAGTAAAAAAAAAAAGAACTAAATGAGAAGATAAGCTGAAAGGCACGCTTTCATGAATAGTACAATACAGTTTTTTCGAATTAAAAAAATACATTTTTTTTTTAATTAAATGAACTGATATGAAAGGGGTGAAAGAATTACAACTCATAGAACAAAGGAGTGAAACTACAATTAGCTAAAACCAAAGGGAATTTTTTAGATGAAAATAGTGTTACTTCTTCGGGTATTTAGTTGGTTAAAATATTACAAAAAGTGTAATTATAGTTGTAATGTAATAGATTAGTGACTGAAGTATCATACCTATTTGTACCAGATTACTTATTACTACTTATTATCATTTTTTATTATTTCTTTTTGTGACGTTTACCATCATATAAAACGGTATAATCATACGATTGTAAATTAGTATATAACATATTGCACAATAAACTTCTTTCTTTTTCATTACCATCAGTCAAAGGCTCAAGACGTATTATTGGCGACGAGTAGGTAAAATATTTTAAAAGTAGCCAAAATATATTATATTTCGACAATTTGAAATAATATTTCACAATGACGCAAACTGAGCAAATAAAAATGGTTCATTCCTCGCAAATTCCGGAATTTTCAACAAGTGAAAATTGGGAGCTGTGGAACGAGCGATTGGAATTGCATTTTTTAGAAATCAAATGCAATGATGAAAAGGCGAAAATATCGAGTTTATTAAAATTGATTGGTGCGGAGGCATATAGCACGTTACACAGTATATGCAGCCCAATATTGCCATATAAAAAAACGTACGCTGAACTATGTGGCATTTTATCACAGCATTTTATGCCACCAACAATTTTATTTCAAGAGCGTAAAAAATTTTATGATTTAAGGAAATCGAACGAAGAAAGTGTATCCGTGTGGTTCGCCAAAGTTAAGAAATTTGCCCTTAAATGTAATTTTGGCACTGCATTGGATCAAATTGTAATGGATAAATTCATAGTTGAATTACCAGCACAAATTTTTGAAAAATTGTGTGAAGAGGACGAAACCCTTACATTGAAAACAGCTTTAAATAGAGCATTAATTAGGGAATCGAAAATTTTGGCAAAGAAAGATACTGAGGTTATGTACGTTCGCCAACCTGCTAGACAGAACAAGTGCGATAGCAACAAGTCAAAAAGGCACAATAGCAACAAAAAAAAAGGCGTGCAGTCATTGCGGTTGGAAAAATCACGAATCCAAAAATTGCAAATACAAGAACAGTCGTTGTCATTCATGTGGATCACAAGGTCATCTAAAAAGCATTTGTAAAAGCAAAACGGGAGACACGAATTATATTGATGTCGATAATTCTCTGAATTCTATTAGTAATAATGATGTGTCTTCCTCAATATTTAATGTAGATTGTTTGACTGGCTGGGACTTCTCCATTTTTTCAATCAATAGCGGAAATGAGCAACCTAAAATATATGAGCTTCAAGTGAAAATAAATGGAAGGGACTGCCTTGTGCTGTGCGACACCGGTGCTCCGTGCTCACTCATGTCAATACGCACCTTTAGTAAAGATTTTTCGAATGAAAAGTTGGGATCATATACACTTCCATTGACAGGTTACGGTGGCGAATTATTGAAGACGATTGGTGAGTTTAAAGCAACTTGTAGTTTTAATGGCCAAAATTATTGGAAAACTAATTGTAACAGAGGCAGACAGACCAACCTTGCTAGGCAGAGATTTTTTGCGTGCATTTGGATTCGAGTTAGTTCAAAGTAAAAATTTTTCAATGCCTGGTATTAATTTCGTGAACTCATATAGTGAAATTATAAATCAAATTAAAAGTGAATTTTTTGAAGTTTTCAAGAATGGTTTAGGAAGATACAAATTAGGAACTGTAAGTCTCAAAATAGATAAGGAAGCGACGCCAATTTTTTGTAAACCACGTACTGTTCCTTTAGCTTGGAAAACAGAGTTAGAATTGCAAATAAATGAACACGTTAAGAGTGGCATTTTAATACCCGTTGATCATTCTGATTGGGGTACACCTCTAGTTCCAGTAATCAAACCTAATGGTAAATTAAGGGTATGTGGGGATTATAAGACCACTATTAATAGATTCTTGTCAGATTTCAAATATTCGTTGCTCAGAATTGATCAAATGTTTGCTTCGATGCAGGGTGGACAAATCTTCACCAAACTGGATCTGTCCAATGCATACAATCAACTTGTTTTAGACGAAGAATCACAGAAACTTTGCACATGGAGCACGCACAAAGGAATTTACAAAATGACTCGACTGCCTTTTGGAGTAAAACCAGCTGCTTCAATATTTCAAAAAACTGTTGATTGCCTGTTAAGTGAATTTGAAAAAGTATTCGCTTATCAAGATGACATTGTAGTCACTGGTTCAAACTTTGCAGATCATTTAAAATTGCTTAGGAAAGTTTTACACAAGATTCAAGATGAATGACTCAAATTAAATATCGACAAATGCGAATTTTTTAAAGATAAGATTTCCTATTTAGGATTCGATATCGACAAGAATGGTTTGAGCAAAAATAGAGAGAATCAAAAGTTTTTAGATTCACCAATTCCCACTAATGTTAGTGAGTTGAAAGCATTCATAGGCATGGCTAGCTATCATTCAATGTTTATACAAAACTTTGCTCAGAAAATGGAACCGTTGTATAAACTGTTAAAAAAAGATGCAAAATTTGATTTAAATGAAGAGTGCAAAAAAGTGTTTTGTATCATAAAGCAAGAAATATGTTCGGATCGTGTTTTGGTACATTTTGATCCAAGTTTGCCTATAGTTTTATCGACTGATGCGAGTAATGCAGCGGTAGTAGGTGTACTCTCTCACATATGTTCCGACAGTAATTTGCGGCCAATAGCTTTCGTTTCCAGGGCGTTAAATGATGCCGAGAAAAGATATAGTACTATCGAAAAGGAAGCCTTAGCTATTGTATATAGTGTAACAAAATTGCGACAGTATCTTTTGGGTATGCCCTTTATTTTGCGTACCGATCATAAACCGTTGCTGGCGATATTTGGTGAACATAAAGGTATTCTTGTTATGGCTGCATCTCGTATGCAAAGATGGGCGTTGATTTTGTCAGGTTTTAACTATAAAATTGTATACGTAAAGGGCACTTTGAATAATGCTGACGGATTGTCCCGCATGCCACAATCAACGATTGGTGGAACTGAACAAGATCCTAGCTATATAAATTACGTAGGATTTGTAAATGCCTTGCAAATAGATTACAAAGATGTTGCAAAAGAATCACGTAGAGATCCGATACTTTCAAAAGTAATTGATAGTGTTCATAACGGCACGGTATCTCAATTAAATGGCAAAGAGTTTGAACCCTTTCGTTTAAAAGCAATTGAGATAACAGTAGAATCTGGCTGTCTTATGTGGGGATACAGAACCGTAATTCCCTTGAAATTACAAAAAGTTGTGTTGGATATTCTACACGAGTCTCATCTGGGAATAGTGAAGACTAAAATGCTAGCTCGTTCGTATATCATGTGGCACAATATAGACAAAAATATTGAAGCCTTGGTTAAACAATGTGTTTCTTGTCAAAAGACACAGGCAAACCCTGAAAAAAGCCCACTAATTCCATGGGTACCAACAGAATCGGCTTGGAAAAGGGTACATATTGATTTTTGTGGTCCAATTAATTCATTTTATTTATTCATAATTATAGAATCTTTTTCTAAATGGGTAGAAGTTTTCAAAACTAAGGAATTAACGTCCTCTTTTGCTATAAAACGAATTCGTGAAGTTATTTGCAGGTTCGGATTATTTGACACCGTGATTAGTGATAATGGTAGGCAATTTACGTCATCAGAGTTTGAGGTTTTCGTAAAAAAAAATGGTATTAACCATGTATTTACTGCCCCTGGAAATCCAGCCACAAATGGTCAAGCCGAAAATTTTGTGAAAACATTAAAAAAGTCATTGTACGCTAATATATCTGCCAAAGATAGCATGTAGTTTGATACTTCCTTACAACGTTTTCTTTTTGATTATCGTATCACTAAACATTCAACCAATGAGTCACCTGCTAAGTTATTGTTAGGTAGAGAGTTGAAGTCTCGTTTCAATTTATTAAAACCACCAGTTACGAAAGCTATGATTGAGGTAAATCAACATAAAATGATTAAAAATTTTAATGGCAAACGTAGCATCAAGCTTTCAGACGGGCAGAAGGTATATGTTAGGACATACAAGAATCCAAATAAAGCAAGTTGGTCGCCTGCGGTTGTTAAAAAGTGTTATGGTCCAAGAAATTATGAATGTCTATTAACTAACGAAAATCGCGAAATAAAACGACACATCGATCAAATAAGACCTCGTGAAGAGCTACAACTTGATGAAACTTTAAAAGAAAAGCCGAATGAGCCCGAATCGCAGTCAGAAGCTGGCCCTTCCATTTCCAGAACGAATGTTATTCATCAGTGCATAAACAATACAGCTGAAAATGGAGAGGAACAAGTTGAGTCAGACATATTGGCACCAGATATATCAAAACGCCCTGAACCTCGTTCAGCGGCCACTAAAGCTAAGGAACGAAATTCAAAGATATTTTAAAGTTTATTTAAAAAAACATACATCTTTATAAATAAACAAATTTTGAGAATATTCATATGTTAATATAATTTCAATAATCACTAAACACAACTTAAGAGATGGGTTGTAATGTAATAGATTAGTGACTGAAGTATCATACCTATTTGTACCAGATTACTTAATATTACTTATTATCATTTTTTATTATTTCTTTTTGTGACGTTTACCATCATATAAAACGGTATAATCATACGATTGTAAATTACTATATAACATATTGCACAATAAACTTCTTTCTTTTTCATTACCATCAGTCAAAGGCTCAAGACGTATTAATAGTTATAACAGTTCCTTACACGATTATAGAGCGAAAAAGCTGTGTTAGATTGAAGATAAAACATACCCAATTTTAATTACGAATAATTAGCAGCAAATCCACGGACATAAAAGCTCATAATTTAAAAAGGCAAGTGTGCTGAACTACCGGTTGCGAAGAGACTTAAAATGATCCCGGAAGGGTCCCAAGATGATACTAAAATTCCAGAACATATCCCGAAAATCATCCAAAAATTAACCAGGACGGGTCCCAAAATGATTCAGAAATAGTACCGAAAAAGTCCCGAAATTACCCTTATGGGTTCCCGTACAGATCCCGAAAACCATCCAGAAATGATACCGAAAGGCTCGCCAAATCATCCCGTATTAGTCCCGAAAAAGAACAGGAGTGGCCCGACGGGATTCCTGACGGATCCCGTAAACCATCCAGAAATTATGCCGGAAGGGACAGCAAATGATCCCGAAATGGCCCCGACGGGATCCGGGATGGATCCCGAAAACCATACTGAAATGATGTCGGAAAATACCCCAAATGATACCGAAATAGCCCCGAAAAAGTCCCGAAATGATCCCGACGTGATGCCGGACGTATCCCGAAAAATATCCAGAAATGATGCCGGAAAGGTCCCCAAATGATCCCCTAATAGTCCCGAAATGACCCTGACGGGATCCCGGACGCATCCCGCAGACTATCAAGAAATGATGTCGAAAGGGTCCCCATTTGAGCCCGTATCAGTTGAGAAAAAGTCCCGAAGTGACCCCGACGGGATCCAGAAAACTATCTAGAGATGATGCCGGAAGGTACCCCAAAATGGTCCCGAAATAGTCCCGAAATAACCCCTACGGGATCCCGAACGGATCGCGAAAACTATCCAGAAACGATGCCGGAAAGGTCCCCAAATGATCCCCTAATAGTCCCGAAATTACCCTGCTGGGATTCCGAACGAATCCCGAAAACCATCCAGAAATGATGCGGAAAGGGTCTTCAAATGATCCCGAATTAGTCGAGAAAAAGTCCCGAAATGACTCCGACGGGATCCCGGACGCATCCCGAAAACCATGTAGAAATGATGCTGAAATACCCCAATTGATTCCGAAAAAGTCCCGAAATGACCACAACGGGATCCCGGACGGATACCGAAAACCATCCAGAAATGATGCCGGTAGGTACCCCAAATGATCCCGAAAAAGTCCCGAAATGATGGCGACGTGATCCCGGACGTATACCAAAAACCATCCAGATGTGATCCCGGTAGGTACCCCAAATTATCCGGAAATAGTCCCGAAATTACTCCTTCGAATTACACCTTCGAAGTCCGGAAATGACCAGGACGGGATCCCCGATGGATACCGAAATCCACCCAGAAATGATGCTGGAAGGGACCCCAAATGATCCCGTATTAGTCGAGAAAAAGTCCAGAAATGACACCGACGGTATCTCGGACGAACCCCGGAAACTATGTAGAAATGATCCCGAAATAGTCCCGAAATGACCCCGTCGAGAACCCCCAAGGATCCCGGAAATTATGCAGAAATGATGCCGAAAAGGTCTTCAAATGATCCCCTAATTGTCCCGAAATTACCCTGGCGGGATCCCGGACGGATACCGAAATCCATCTAGAAATGATGCCGAAAGGGTCCACAAATGATCCCGTATTAGTCGAGAAAAAGTCCCGAAATGACCCCGACGGTATCTCGGAAGAACCCCGGAAACTATGCAGAAATGATCCCGAAATGACCCCGTCGAGATCCCCGACGGATCCCGGAAAATATGCAGAAATGATGCCGGAAAGGTCTTCAAATGATCTCCTAATAGTCCCGAAATGATCCCCGACGAATCCCAGAAGCTATGCATAAATGAACCAGGAAAGGTCTTCAAATGATCCCCTAATAGTCCCGAAATGATCCCGAACGGATCCCGAAAACAATCCAGAAATGATGCAGGAAGGGACCCCAAATGATCCCGAAAAGGTCGCGAAATGACCCCGACGGGATCCCGGACAGATCCCGAAAACCATACCGAAATAATGGCGTAAGGGACCTAAAATTACCCCGAAAAAGTCCCGTAATGATCCCGGAAACCATCAAGAATTTATCTCTCAAAGGTACGCAAATGATCCCGAAAATACCCCGACTGGATGCCGAACGGATCCCGCAACCCATCCAGAAATGTTGCCGGAATGGTCCCTAAATGTTCGCGAAAAAGTACCGAAATGATCCCGGAATAGTCCCGAAAATATCCCAATAACTATTCAGAAATGATCCCGGAAGTGTCCCAAAATGATCCCGAAATAGTCCCAAAAAAGTCCCGAAATTACCCCGGGGGTTCCCGGACCGATCCCGAATACCATCCAGAAATGATCGCGGAAGGGTCTCCATATGACCCTTACGGGATTACAAATAAGGTGAAGCTAATTATAAAACCATGTTAATAAGGCAGCAGGCGCATTGGAGCGAATGAAAAGTTACATAGAAACATACAGGTAAAGCTAATAAAATCGTGCTAATAAAAACAATTGAAGGAGGGCGGATGGCGGGAGGAGAAGGAGAGGACCACTGATCGTTTTTCCAAAATTGTTTAGATCTCGATCTGTATGTGCCAGATACCAAAAACTCTTGATTTTGGAGAAAATTTATTTTGAGTTATAACAATTTATAGATTTTACACCAAAGGTGGAGAGAAGGGGGGAGGGAGACGGAGGGTGTCACTGCTCACTTTGTAAGCCCTCGACTTATTTTACCCCTTGAGTCTGTGATATTGGTGAAGGCCAGTATACGTAAAGTTATAATGTGTAAAAATTATTAAAAAGTAATTGCTCGAAGGGGTCGTGGGACCCCCACCCCTCTTTCCATGTTCACAAAAAATTTCGCTAGTAGACTACTGTCTGTGTCCCAAATTTCATCAAAATCCGTGTAGCCATTCTGGCGTGATTCAGTCGCAAAAACTAAAAAATATAATAATTAAATTATAACTGTTCCTAGGGGGCGGGGACCTCCCCCCTTTTGAAAAATATATAGCTAGTAGATCCTTCTAGACTATTGGCTATATGCGTGTAAAATTTCATCCAAATCGGTCGAGCCGTTCTTGCGTGACTGAGTCACAAAGACAAACGTCTGGACAAACATCTTCACATCCAAACTTTGCCATTTATAATATATAGCCTTTACCCGCGGCCCCGTCCGCAAGGAGAAAATGAAATATGTGGGCTATTCACGTTAGCCTGCTTATAAAGTTATCTGTTTAAAATTTTTTTTCTGTCTAATGCATTTTATTTTTGTAATTGAGTAAAAAAAAGAACTTTATGAGCTGATAACCTGATAGGATCCCAAAATGATAACGAAATTATCCAGAAAAAGCCACGAAATGACCCCGACGCTATCGCGGACGGATCCCGAAAACCATCCAGAAACGCCCCGGAAGTGTTTCCAAAAGTTCCGAAGTAGTCCCAAAAAACCCCAAAATGACAACGACACGATTCTAGACTTATCCAGATAACCACACAGAAATGATGCCTGAAGGGTACCAAATTGATCCCGAAATAGTCCCGAAAAAGTTCCGAAATTACCCTGACGGGCTCCCGGACGGATCTCAGAAACCATCCAGAAAATATCCAGGAAGGGTCCCTAAATTATCCCGACTAACTCCAGAGGGGATCCACGATGGATCGCGAAAACCATACAGAAATGATTCCGGAAGGATTCCAAAATGATTCCGAAATAGTCCGGAATTGACCAGATGGGATCCCGTACAGATCCAGAAATGATCCCGGAAGGGTGCAAAAACTATCCCGGAAAAGTAACAAAAAATCCCGAAATGGCTCCTACGGCATCCCGGACGGATCCAGAAATGATCTCGGAAGGGTCCCCAAATGATCCCAAAATGGTCCCGAAATGACCCTGATGGATCCGGCAAACCATCAAGAAATTATGCCGAAAGGGTCCCAAAATGATCCCGAAATAATACAGAAAAAGTCACGAAACGACCCCTAGAGGATCCCCAAATGATCCCGTATTAGCCCCGAAAAGGTCCCGAAATAACCCCGACGGGATCCCGGACAAATCCCGAAAACCATCCAGAAATGATGCCGGAAGGAATCCCAAATGATTCCGTAAAAGTCCCGCATTGATTCCGACGGGATCCCGAACGGATACCGAAAATCATCCAGAAGTGACGCCGGAAAGGTCCTCAAATGATCACCTAACAGTCCCGAAATGACCCTTAAGGGGTCATGGACGAATCCCATAAACCATGAAATGATCCCGATATATTCCCGAAGAAGTCCCGAAATGACCCTGACGGGATCTCGAACGCACCCCTAAATGACCCTGACGGGATCCCGGACAGATCCCGAAATCCATCCAGAAATGATCTTGGGAGGGACCCCAAATGATCCCGAAAAAGTCCCGCAATGATTCCGAGGGGATCCTGATCGGATACCGATAACCATCCAGAAGTGATGCCGAAAAGGTCCTCAAATGATCACCTAATACCAAAATGACCCTGACGGCATCCCGGACTGATCCCAAAATCCATCCAGAAATGATCTTGGGAAGGTCCCAAAATTATCCCGAAATAGTCTCGGAAAAGTTCAGAAATTACCCTGACGGGTTCCCGGACGAATCCTGAAAGCCATCTCTAAATGATCCCGAAAAAGTCCCGAAATGACCCTGACTGGACCCCGAAAGCTATCCAGAAATGATGCCGGAAATGTCCTCAAATGATCACCTAATAGTTCCGAAAAGACCCTGACGGGATCCCGAACGGATCCCGACAACTATCTAGAAATGATGCCGATAGGGCCCGCAAATGATCCCGTATTAGTCGAGAAAAAGTCCCGAAATGAACCCGACGGGATGCCGGACGAATCCCAAAACCCAGCCAGAAATGATGCCGGAAGGGACACCAAATGATCCCGAAAAAGTCCCGCAATAATTCCGACGGGATCCTGAGCGGATACCGAAAACCATCCAGAAGTGATGCCGAAAAGGTCCTCAAATGATCACCTAATAGTCCCAAAATGACCCTGACGGCATCCCAGACAGATCCCGAAATCCATCCAGAAATGATCTTGGGAGGGTCCCAAAATTATCCCGAAATAGTCTGGGAAAAGTCCAGAAATTACCCTGACGGATACCAGACGAATCCTGAAAACCAATCTCAAATGATGCCGAAAAAGTCCCGAAATGACCCTGATGGGACCCGGAAAGGATCCCGAAAACTAACCAGAAATGATGCCGGAAAGGTCCTCAAATGATCTCCCAATAGTTCCGAAATGACCCTGACGGGATCCCGAACGGATCCCGACAACTATCCAGAAATGATACCGAAAGGGCCCGCAAATGATCCCGTATTAGTTGAGAAAAAGTCCCGAAATGACCCCGACGGGATGCCGGACGAATCCCAAAAACCATCCAGAAATGATTTTGGAAGGGACCCCAATGATCCCGAAAAAGTCCCGCAATTATTCCGACGGGAATCTGAACGGATACCGAAAACCATCCAGAAGTGATGCCGGAACGGTCCTCAAATGCTCACCTAATAGTCCCAAAATGACCCTGAGGGCATCCCGGACAAATCCCGAAATCCATCCAGAAATGATCTTGGGAAGGTCCCAAAATGATCCCGAAATAGTCTCGGAAAAGTCCAGAAATTACCCTGACGGGTTCCCGGACGAATCCTGAAAGCCATCCTTAAATGATCCCGAAAAAGCCCCGAAATGACCCTGACGGGATCCCGAAAGGATTCCAAAAACTATCCAGAAATGATGCCGGAAAGGTCCTCAAATGATCCCCTAATAGTTCCGAAATGACCGTGACGGTATCCCGAACGGATCCCGACAACTATCCAGAAATTATGCCGAAAGGGTCCGCAAATGATCCCGTATTAGTCGAGAAAAAGTCCCGAAATGACCCCGACGGGATCCCGGACGAATCCCAAAAACCATCCAGAAATGATGCCGGTAGGTATCCCAAATGATCCCGAAATAATCCCGAAATGACCTCGTCGGCATCCCGGACGGATACCGAAAATTATCCAGAAATGATGCCGGAAAGGTCCACAAATGATCCCCTAATAGTCCCGAAATTACCCTGATGGGATCCCGGACGGATCCCGAAAACCATCCAGAAATGATGCCGGAAGAGCCCCCAAATGATGCCGAAAAAGTCCCCAAATGACCCCGACGATATCCCGGACGGATCCCGAAAACCATCCAGAAATGATGCCGGAAGAGCCCCCAAATGATCCCGAAAAAGTCCCCAAATGACCCCGACGAGATCCCGCACGGATCCCGAAAACCATCCAGAAATGATGCCGGAAGAGCCCCAAATGATCCCGAAAAAGTCCCCAAATGACCCCGACATACTCCAGAAAAGGTTCCGAAATGGCTCCGAGGGAATCAACGACGGATCGCGTAAACCATACAGAAATGATTCCGGAAGGATCCCAAAATGATCCCGAAATAGTCCGGAAATGACCCAGATGGGATCCCGCACAGATCCAGAAATGATCCCGGAAGGGTCCAAAAACTATCCCGGAAAAGTAACAAAAAATCCCGAAATGGCTCCTACGGCATCCCGGACGGATCCAGAAATGATCTCGGAAGGGTCCCCAAATGATCCCAAAATGGTCCCGAAATGACCCTGATGGATCCGGCAAACCATCAAGAAATTATGCCGAAAGGGTCCCCAAATGATCCCGAAATAAAACAGAAAAAGTCACGAAACGACCCCTAGAGGATCCCCAAATGATCCCGTATTAGCCCCAAAAAAGTCCCAAAATGACCCTGACGGGATCCCGGAAGGATTCCGAAAACAATACAGAAATGATGCCGGAAAGGTCCTCAAATGATCCCCTAATAGTCCCGAAATGACCGTGATGGGATCCCGACAACTATCCAGAAATGATGCCGAAAGGGTCCGCAAATGATCCCGTATTAGTCGAAAAAAAGTCCCGAAAGGACCACGACGGGATCCCGGACGAATCCCAAAAACCATCCAGAAATGATGCCGGTAGGTATCCCAAATGATCCCGAAATAGTCCCGAAATTACCTCGTCGGTATCCCGGACGGATCCCGAAAATTATCCAGAAATGATGCCGGAAAGGTTCCCAAATGATCCCCTAATAGTCCCGAAATTACCCTAATGGGATCCCGGACGGATCCCGAAAACCATCCAGAAATGATACCGAAAGGGTTCCCAAATGATCCCGTATAAGTCGCGAAAAAGTCCCGAAATGACCCCGACGGGATCCCGGACGGATCCCGAAAACCATCCAGAAATGATGCCGAAAGGGTTCCCAAATGATCCCGTATTAGTCGCGAAAAAGTCCCGAAATGACCCCGACGGGATCCCGGACGGATCCCGAAAACCATCCAGAAATGATGCCGGATGAGCCCCAAAATGATCCCGAAAAAGGCTCCAAATGACCCCGGCGAGATCCCGGACGGATCCCGAAAACCATCCAGAAATGATGCCGGAAGAGCCCCCAAATGATCACGAAAAAGTCCCAAAATGACCCCGACGATATCCCGGACGGATCCCGAAAACCATCCAGAAATGATGCCGGAAGAGCCCTCAAATGATCCCGAAAAAGTCCACATATGACCCCGACGAGATCCCGCACGGATCCCTAAAATCATCCAGAAATGATGCCGGAAGGGTCCCCAAATGATTGCGAAATAGTCCCGAAATGATTCCGGAATAGTCCCGAAAATGTTCCAAAATAACCCCGACGGGATCCCGGACGGATCCCGTAAACTATACAGAAATGATCCCGGAAGGGTCCCAAAATGATCCCGAAATAGTCCCGAAAAAGTCCCGAAATTACCCCGGCGTAATCCCGGACCGATCCCGAAAACCATCCAGAAATGTTCCCGGAAGGGTCTCGATATGACCCTTACGGGATTACAAATAAGGTGAAGCTAATTATAAAACCATGTTAATAAGGCAGCAGGCGCATTGGAGCGAATAAAAAGTTAGATAGAAACATACAGGTAAAGCTAATAAAAGCGTGCTAATAAAAACAATTGATGGAGGGCGGATGGCGGGAGTAGAGGAGAGGACCACTGATCGTTCCTCCAAAATTGTCTAGATCTCGTTCTGTATGTACCAGATACCAAAAACTATTGATTTAGGAGAAAATTTAGATTGAGTTATAACAATTTATGGATTTTACACCAGAGGGGGAGATAAAGGGGGGCGGGCGGAGGGTGTCACTGCTTACTTTGTAAGCCCTCGACTTATTTGACCCCTTGAATCTGTGATATTGGTGAAGGCCAGTATACGTAAAGTTATAATGTGTAAAAATTATGAAAAATAATTTCTCGAAGGGTCGTGGGACCCCCAACCCTCTTTCCATGTTCGAAAAAAATTTCGCTAGTAGACTACTGTCTGTGTCCCAAATTTCATCAAAATCCGTGTAGTCATTCTGGCGTGATTCAGACGCAAAGACGAAAAAATATAATAATTAAATTATAACTGTTCCTAGGGGGCGGGGACCACGCCCCTTTTGGAAAATATATAGCTAGTAGATCCTTCTAGACTATTGGCTATATGTGTGCAAAATTTCATCCAAATCGGTCCAGCCGTTCTTGCGTTATTGAGTCACAAAGACAAACGTCTGGACAAACATCCAAACATCCAAACATCTTAACATCCAAACTTTCCCATTTATAATATACTAGCCTTTACCCGCGGCCCCGTCCGCAAGGAGAAATTTAAATATATGGGCTATTCGCGTTAGCCTGCTTATCAAGTTATCTGTTTAAAATTTTGTTTTCTGTCTAATGCATTTTATTTTTGTAATTGAGTAAAAAACAAGTAAGGAAGGCTAAGTTCGGGTGTAACCGAACATTACATACTCAGTTGAGAGCTATGGAGACAAAATAAGGAAAATGAACCTGGGGTAACCCTGGAATGTGGTTGTATGACATGTGTATCAAATGAAAGGTATTAAAGAGTATTTTAAGAGAGAGTAGGCCATAGTTCTATGTATGGACGCCATTTAGGGATATCGCCATAAAGGTGGACCAGGGCTGACTCTATAATTTGTTTGTACGATATGGGTATCAAATGAAAGGTGCTACTGAGCATTTTAAGAGGGAGTGGGCCTTAGGTCTATCGGTGGACGCCTTTTCGAGATGTCCCCATTAAGGTGGACCAGGGGTGACTCTATAATGTGTTTGTACGATATGGGTATCAAATGAAAGGTGGTAATGAGTATTTTAAAAGGGAATGGGCTTTAGTTCTATAGGTGAACGCCTTTTCGAGAAATCGCCATAAAGGTGGACCAGGGGTGACTCTAGAATATGTTTGTAAGATATGGGTATCAAATGAAAGCTGTTAATGAGTATTTTGAAAAGGAGTGATCCTTAGCTCCATAGGTGGACGCCGTTTCGAGATATCGCCATAAAGGTGAACCAGGGGTGTTTCTAGAATGTGTTTGTATGATATGGGTATCAAATGAAAGATGGTAATGAGTATTTTAAAAGGGAGTAATCCTTAGTTCTATAGGTGGACGCTTTTCGAGATATCGCCATAAAGGTGGACCAAGGGACACTCTAGAATGTTTGTACGATATGGGTATCAAACGAAAGGTGTTACTGAGCATTTTAAGAGGGAGTGGGCATTAAGTCTATAGGTGGACGCCTTTTCGAGATATCGCCATTAGGGTGGGCCAGGGGTGACTCTAGAATGTGTTTGTACGATATGGGTATCAAATGAAAGGTGGTAAGGAGTATTTTAAAAGGGAGTAATCCTTAGTTCTATAGGTGGACGCCTTTTCGAGATATCGCCATAAAGGTGGACCAAGGGTGACTCTAGAATGTTTGTACGATATGGGTATCAAACGAAAGGTGTTACTGAGCATTTTAAGAGGGAGTGGGCATTAGGTGTATAGGTGGACGCCTTTTCGAGATATCGCCATTAGGGTGGGCCAGGGTGACTCTAGAATATGTTTGTACGATATGGGTATCAAATGAAAGGTGGTAATGAGTATTTTAAAAGGGAGTAATCCTTAGTTCTATAGGTGGACGCCTTTTCGAGATATCGCCATAAAGGTGGACCAAGGGTGACTCTAGAATGTTTGTACGATATGGGTATCAAACGAAAGGTATTAATGAGGGTTTTAAAAGCGAGTGGCCCTTAGATGTATATGTGAAGGCGTTCTCGCGATATCGACCAAATTTTGACCAGGTGATCCAGAAATACATCTGTCGGGTACTGTTAATTTATTTATATATGCAATACCACTAACAGTATTCCTGCCAAGGGTCCAAGGGCTGTTGATTTCGCCTTGTAGAACTTTTTCATTTTCTTCTACTTAATATGGTAGGTGTCACACCCATTTTACAAAGTTTTTTCCAAAGTTATATTTTGCGTCAATAAACCAATCCAGTTACCATGTTTCATCCCTTTTTTCGTATTTGGTATAGAATTATGGCATTTTTTCATTTTTCGTAATTTTCGATATCGATAAAGTGGGCGTGGTTATGGTCGGATTTCGGCCATTTTTTATACCAAGATAAAGTGAGTTCAGATAAGTACGTGGGCTAAGTTTAGTAAAGATATATCGGATTTTGCTCAAGTTATTGTGTTAAGGGTCGAGCGGAAGGACAGACGGTGGACTGTGTATAAAAACTGGGCGTGGCTTCTACCGATTTCGCCCATTTTCACAGAGAACAGTTACCGTCATAGAATCTATGCTCCTACCAAATTTGAGAAGGATTGGTAAATTTTTGTTCGACTTATGGCAATAAAAGTATTCTAGACAAACTAAATGAAAATGGGCGTAGCCACGCCCGTTTTGAAATTTTCTTTTATTTTTATATTTTGTTGCATTATGTCATTACTGGAGTTGAATTTTGACTTAATTTACTTATATACAGTAAAGATATTAAATTTTTTGTTAAAATTTGAATTTTAAAAAATTTTTTTTTAAAAAGTGGGCGTGTTCTTCATCCAATTTTGCTAATTTTTATTTAGCATAAATATAGTAATAGTAGTAACGTTCCTGCCAAATTTCATCATGATATCTTCAACGACTGCCAAATTACAGCTTGCAAAAGTTTTAAATTGCCTTCTTGTTAAAGTGGGCGGTGCCACGCCCATTGTCCAAAATCTTACTAATTTTTTATTCTGCGTCATAACCTCAACCAATCTACCAAGTTTCGTCGCTTTATCTGTCTTTTGTAATGAATTATCGCACTTTTTCGGTTTTTCGAAATTTTCGATATCGAAAAGGTGGGCGTGGTTATAGTCCGATATCGTTCATTTTAAATAGCGATCTGAGATAAGCGCTCAGGAACCTACACACCAAATTTCATCAAGATACCTCAAAATTTACTCAAGTTATCGTGTTAACGGACGGACGGACGGACGGACGGACGGACGGACGGACGGACGGACGGACGGACGGACGGACATGGCTCAATCAAATTTTTTTTCGATCCTGATTATTTTGATATATGGAAGTCTATATCTATCTCGATTCCTTTATATATGTACAACCAACCGTTATCCAATCAAACTTAATATACTCTGTGAGCTCTGCTCAACTGAGTATAAAAAGAACTAAATGAGCTGATAACCTGATGGAATTCCAAATGATCCCGAAATTATCCAGAAAAAGCTACGAAATTACCCCCACGCTATCGTGGACGGATCCCGAAAACCATCCAGAAATGCCCCGAAAGGGTCTCCAAAAGTTCCCGGAATAGTCCCAAAAAAACCCGAAATGACAACGACACGATCCTAGACGTATCCAGAGAACCACACAGAAATGATCTCTGAAGGTGTTCCAAAATGATCCCGAAAAGGTTCCGAAATGACCCTGACGGGCTCCCGGGAGGATCTCGAAAACCATCCAGGAAGGGTCCCTAAATTATCCCGACATACTCCAGAAAAAGTTCCGAAATGGCTCCGAGGGGATCCACGACGGATCGCGAAAACCATACAGAAATGATTCCGGAAGGATCCCAAAATGATCCCGAAATAGTCCGGAAATGACCCAGATGGGATCCCGCACAGATCCAGAAATGATCCCGAAATGGTCCAAAAACTATCCCGGAAAAGTAACAAAAAATCCCGAAATGGCTCCTACGGTATCCTGAACGGATCCAGAAATTATCTCGGAAGGGTCCCCAAATGATCCCAAAATGGTCCCGAAATGACCCTGATGGATCCGGCAAACCATCAAGAAATTATGCAGGAAGGGTCCCCAAATGATCCCGATATAAAACAGAAAAAGTCACGAAACGACCCCTAGAGGATCCCCAAATGATCCCGTATTAGCCCCGAAAAGGTTCCGAAATAACCCCGACGGGATCCGAATAAATCCCGAAAACCATCCAGAAATGATGCCGGAAGGGATCCCAAATGATTCCGAAAAAGTCCCGCATTGATTCCGACGGGATCCGGAACGGATACCGAAAATCATCCAGAAGTGATGCCGGAAAGGTCCTCAAATGATCACCTAATAGTCCCGAAATGACCCTTAAGAGGTCCTGGACGGATCCCGTAAACCATCCGGAAATGATCCCGATATAGTCCCGAAGAAGTCCCGAAATGACCCTGACGGGATATCGAACGCATCCCTAAATGACCCTGACTGGATCCCGGACAGATCCCGAAATCCATCCAGAAATGATCTCGAGAAGGACCCCAAATGACCCCGAAAAAGTCCCGCAATGACTCCGACGGGATCCTGAACGGATACCGAAAACCATTCAGAAGTGATGCCGGAGAGGTCCTCAAATGATCACCTAATAGTCCCAAAATTACCCTGACTGCATCCCGGACAAATCCCGAAATCCATCTAGAAATGATCTTGGGAAGGTCCCTAAATGATCCCGAAACAGTCTCGGAAAAGTTCAGAAATTACCTGACGGGTTCCCAGACGAATTCTGAAAGCCATCCTTAAATGATCCCGAAAAAGTCCCGAAATAAACCTGGCGGGATTACGAAAACTATCCAGAAATGATGCCGGAAAGGCCCTCTAATGATCTCGTAATAGTTCCGAAAACACCCTGACGGGATGCCGAACCGATCCCGACAACTATCTAGAAATGATGCCGAAAGGGCCCGCAAATGATCCCGTATTAGTCGAGAAAAGGTCCCGAAATGACCCCGACGGGATGCCGGACGAATCCCAAAAACCTTCCAGAAATGATGCCGGAAGGGACCCCAAATGATCCCGAACAAGTCCCGCGATTAGTCCGACGGGATCCCGAATAGTCTCGGAAAAGTCCAGAAATTACCCTGACGGGATCCCGGACGAATCCTGAAAACCAATCTTAAATGTTGCCGAAAAAGTCCCGAAATGACCCTGATGGGACCCCGAAAGGATTCCGAAAACTATCCAGAAATGATGCCGGAAAGGTTCCGAAAAGACCCTGACGGGATCCCGAACGGATCCCGACAACTATCCAGAAATGATACCGAAAGGGCCCGCAAATTGTCACGTATTAATCGAGAAAAAGTCGCGAAATGACCCCGACGGGATGCCGGACGAATCCCAAAAACCATCCAGAAATGATGCCGGAAGGGACCCCAAATGATTCCGAAAAAGTCCTGCAATTATTCCGACGGAATCCTGAACGAATACCGAAAACCATCCAGAAGTGATGCCGGAAAGGTCCTCAAATGATCACCTAATAGTCCCAAAATGACCCCGACGAGATCCCGGACGGATCCCGAAAACCATCCAGAAATGATGCCGAAAGGGTTCCCAAATGATCCCGTATTAGTCGCGAAAAAGTCCCGAAATGACGCCGACGGGATCCCGGACGGATCCCGAAAACCATCCAGAAATGATGCCGGAAGAGCCTCCAAATGATCCTGAAAAAGTCCCCAAATGACCCCGACGAGATCCCGGACGGATCCCGAAAACCATCCAGAAATGATGCCGGAAGAGCCCCCAAATGATCCCGAAAAAGTCCCCAAATTACCCCGACGAGATCCCGGACCGATCCCGAAAACCATCCAGAAATGATGCCGGAAGGGTCCCCGAATGATCGCGAAATACTCCCGAAATGATTCCGGAATAGTCCCGAAAATGTCCCAAAATAACCCCGACGGGATCCCGGACGGATCCCCAAAACTATACAGAAATGATCCCGGAAGGGTCCCAAAATGATCCCGAAATAGTCCCGAAAAAGTCCCGAAATTACCCCGGCGGGATACCGGACCGATCCCGAAAACCATCCGGAAATGATCCCGGAAGGGTCTCGATATGACCCTTAAGGGATTACAAATAAGGAGAAGCTAATTAGAAACTGTATGTGCCAGATACCAAAAACTATTCATTTAGGAGAAAATTTATATTGAGTTATAACAATTTATAGATTTTACACCAGAGGGGTGATAAAGGGGGGGGGGGGGTGTATCACTGCTCACTTTGTAAGCCCTGGACTTATTTCACCCATTGAGTTTGTAATATTGGTGAAGGTCAGTATACGTAAAGTTATAATGTGTAAAAATTGTTAAAAAGTAATTATTCGAAGGGGTCGTGGAACCCCCTTCCCCCTTTCCATGTTCGAAAAAAATTTCGCCAGTAGCCTATAATCTCTGTCCCAACTTTCATCAAAATCCGTGAAGCCGTTCTGGCGTGATTCAGTCGCAAAAACAAAAAAATATAATAATTAAATTATAACTGTTGCTAGGGGGCGGAGACCACGCCCCTTTTGAAAACTATATAGCTAGTAGATCCTTCTAGACTATTGGCTATATGCATGCCAAATTTCATGCAAATCCGTCCAGCCGTTCTTGCGTGATTGAGTCACAAAGACAAACGTCTGGACAAACATCCAAACATCCAAACATCCAAACATCCAAACATCTAAACATCCAAACTTTGCCATTTATAATATATATTAGATATTAGATATTAGATTAGATTAGATTGTAAACCTAAGTTAATAAGCTTATTTTCAGCATAATTAGGTATTTGTTTTTCTAAAATGCTTTTAAGTTCTTTGATACGACTATCTTGTTTTACTGGGTTATTGATTTTATAAACGTTATAATTATAAAGTTTTTCGGTTTGAATGTTGCAGTTGTTTACGTATTTTACGCTATTTGTGGTGTTTATTACTTTAATGATCGGATTACTAGTATCAACTATACATTTCGCTGTGAAAACACCGTCAGAAATCTCTTGAGAATCCACGAAAAGTGGTTCTGTATCGCTTTCCATTCCGTGAAGGATGGGAAGTGCGATCTTTTCATTGCCTATCCAGAAGGAAATGAAATTTGTTGCATAGCTGATATCGCATTTATTTGTTTTTAGAAAATCCTTACCAAGTATTCCATCTGATGGAATGTTGAAATCATTGTCTACCACGTGCACGTATGTTTGATATAAAAATTTAAAAAGTGTAAGTTAGTTGTAAAAGTACCTAATGTAGAAACTGTATCTGTAGTTACTCCAGTAATATTAATTGTATCACTGTTATTAATTGACAAATTTTTATTAACAGAAGAAATTTTAATTAACGAAATGTCGGCTTGTGTATCGACTAGAAATGTACAAAATTTGTTAGAGCCAGTAATATTTATTTGTATAAAATCGGAATAATTTAAGTTAAGACAATAAACGTTTTTAGAAGAAAAATTGTGAGCTGAATCAGTTAGTAATTTGTCTCGTCCTCCCTTAGTGTTCGCTCCTGAGGGGCTTCCCTGTTTAAAGCCCGGACGCTTGCATTTCTACCTCTATTATTGGAAGTGTTAGAACTGTTATTATTGCTAGTACGACTATTGTTGCTATTATTATTATTATTAGGCTGATTCCGATTTCCGCCGCCGGAACGGAAATTTTGCCTTTGATTGCCGCGATTGAAGTTGTTGCCATAGTTACTGTTACTCTATTTTGGCTATAATTGTTAAAGTTACGACTTTGATTTTGGAAGTTTCGACCTCGGTTATTACTTTGAAAATTTCTAAAATTGTTATTGTTCCGCGCCCTAAATGCTAAAACTTGACGTTCTTTTATTTCATTTGATTGCTCTACAATCAGTTTGGCTACTACGTCCTTGGAATCAGAAAAATTGGTTGAAGCGAGGATTGATTTGACTAAACTGGTTTTTGCGTTCAATCGGCAAACGTTAACTGTTTGCTCGATGGCCATATCATGGGCTTTGTCCTTAGTAATCCCTTCGATAATGAGCGAACGCTCTAAAGCGTCAGACAATTCCTCGACGCGTTTTGCAAAATCGGTGTAATTATTATTATTAACTTGCAAAGCTGCAATTTTTCCGGCCACAACTTTGGAGTTGTCGGGTTTTATACGGTTTCGTAGTGCAATTTTTATATCGTACTTGAGTTGGTATCGCTTCTCGAGCTTTACCATCGAGTTTGGATTTAATATATGAAATACAAATGTTAGTTAAATTTTCGTCGACAAATTGTTCGATTAACTCAATTTTAGTAATAAAAGATTCGAGACCTAGGGGCTCACCGCTATAGTTTTCACGCATAATACCAGCACATATGCCGATAAACGTCCTTTTTTCTTCAGGAGTCGCCATATTTGTATCGGAATTAGAAGGATTTGAAATATTTGTTTCGGGCAATTCCTCAAATCCGTGAAATTCTTTGGACAAAGAAAGTCTAACAACAAGGTTTTTGATTGTACTGGGCGAATATGTGGTTGAGCCTTCCGAAACTGGGCTTTTAAAACCAAGATTATCGGAATCGGAACTTTCGGAATTAAAATTTTTGGAATTGGAATCTGAATTTTTAGAATTTTCGGAATCTGAGTCTTGTTCTGAAATTCTGGGAACTACTTTTTGGTTTCTAAGGAACATATGTAGTAGGAAGCAAAGAAGAAATATTTAAACTGATTAAAGTCGAATTTGTAGAAATTGCTTACGAAAATTTAACAGAAATTGAAATTGAATTGAATGTTGATGTGAAATTGGAAGAATTATCCGACAATTTAATGAAAGACTGAATATTTAATGATAAATTGAATGTATATTGAAGTAATTTAATTTAAATTGATTTCAAAGGAAAATATTTTATTTTTGTAAAAGGACTTGGCTGTTGATAACGGACGCACCGCTATATTAAAAAGATCTCAATGTGTTTGTGCTTTTACGGACGCACCGTTTTTATTAAAATTGTATGGTTTTATTTTTATAGATACGGGCGCACCGCATCTTTTCAAATTTGTTATACGAATATCCTCGGACGCACCGGGATTAAAAAAATTTCATTGGTTTTGTACGGAACCACCGTTTACGCAAAAAAAATCTATTTGGTTAATTACGGAACCACCGTTTACGCACAAAAATTATGTATGTTTGTTTATTTAATTATGTATGATTGCTCAAAAATATAAATTTTCCCAACTCTGATTTATAAATGCGGGCCTTCATAGCAAAACGCCAAAGTGCTATCGAGAAATTTTGTGAAATTATTAATGTTTACTGACCATCTTAGGTAGGCTAATCTTGCAATTCTCACAATTAGAACCAAAATAGATATTCACATTGGAAATGAGTGTACGTTAAAATTCCGGAAAAATACTTATGCAATTGATATGAAGCTCCTCAAATATTCCACCTGTTTAGCAATATATCGTCATACAATATTCGTATTCAGCAAAAAAAATGTTTAATTTATTTGTTATAATTTATTTATCAAAAAAGAAAATTCGTAAATTTTGGTATGTAAGTCATATGATGGTGAAAAGTCGAAAAGTAATATTTTAGTTATATAAGTTTTAGAAAAAATTAATATATATATTTCATACACGGTTTAAAATAGTTTTTCCAAAGTTACAACTTTCAGACAAATTATACATACATACATACTATATTGATGGGTTCCGTTTTTTTTCGCTGCTGCTGTTAGTGCTGCTCGGCTTCGGCTACTGCCCGATTTCTGTCGCTCTCCTGGTTTCTGCTGCTGATAGTCCATATAACCGTTGTGTTGGATATTTGTATTTACGCCGTTATACTTGGCGTGGCGTGGTTTTGTTAAATTGCAATTATGTTCCGTTATTTAGCATGTTACTGTGGCGGCGTGGCTAGTGCCGTTTTTCGTTTTTCTAACCAAGTTTTTTGGTACAGTTTTTCAAAGCGTGTATCGTTGTTGTTGTTTTAAATGTAATTTGGTTTTAATAATTTTTCTACTAGCCACAGCCTTAAGCCACCAACACTCAACAACCTCATTTCAAATTTTCTAATTTTTTGTAGCCGTTTTTAATGCTTGTATTTTTTTACTTTGTACTCTTTTTGTAGAGGTTTTTAAATATTTTGTAATTTTTTTGTAATGGCTTTTTTTTGAATTTTATAATTTTTTTTGTAATTTTTAAACGTTTTTGATTTTTTTTTTTTGTAATTTTCCCCATATTTGCAGGGTTTTTCTAAATTTTTGTAAATTTTTTTTTTTGTAGATTTTAATTTTTTTTGTTTGTTTATAAAGAACATGTTTTTTTGTGTAGTTTTGAGTTTTTAAAAATTTTTTTTGTAAGTTTTGCATTTTTTTTTTTTTTGTAGGGCTTTTGTAAGTTTTGTATTTTTTTTGTAATTTTTATAGTTTTTTAAAGAAAATTTTTTTGTATAGTTTTTGGAATTTTTATTTTTTTTTTGTAAAATTTTTACATGTTTTTTTTTTTTTTGGATTTTTATTTGATTTTATTTTTTTTTTTGTAGATTTTTTTGAATTTTTATTTGTAACTTTTTCTTTTCGTATATGTGTATTTTGTTGTAATTTATTAATATTTCATTTTCTTCCGATTTTGTAATTTTTTGTATGTTTTTTTGATTTTATTAGAAAAAAAAAACATGTTTTTTTGTGTAGTTTTGAGTTTTTAAAAATTTTTTTTGTAAGTTTTGCATTTTTTTTTTTTTTGTAGGGCTTTTGTAAGTTTTGTATTTTTTTTGTAATTTTTATAGTTTTTTAAAGAAAATTTTTTTGTATAGTTTTTGGAATTTTTATTTTTTTTTTTGTAAAATTTTTACATGTTTTTTTTTTTTTTGGATTTTTATTTGATTTTATTTTTTTTTTTTGTAGATTTTTTTGAATTTTTATTTGTAACTTTTTCTTTTCGTATATGTGTATTTTGTTGTAATTTATTAATATTTCATTTTCTTCCGATTTTGTAATTTTTTGTATGTTTTTTTGATTTTATTAGGAAAAAATTTGGCGATGCCACCTGTACGCAGGGGTGTGTTTTGTTGCGTAAAGGCGGGCAACGCAGTGCGGTTATAGGCAGCAGAGTTGCCAGGTCTCGAGGCAGAAATTAAACACGGTCCTAGAAACCTGCTAGTATTTGCCAAGAGGACAGAGTTATTCTATAACATATGTCCTTACACCTGATTGGGGTTCTTCTGTTGGGTCGACAAACAAATTCTGGTAACACTATGTACACATTCAATCTATGTGAGGTCTTTTGTGACCGGCCAGTTCAACCAACTGAATAGCGTTCAGCGAACAGTGATAAGTCTACTCCAGTGGGTTAAGGCAGTAGTGCAATGTGAATTAAAATATTACCGCGGTACGTATTCCCATTATGAGAGGCAACTAAAACCCACAGACCTGAATGTTCAAGAGATCAAAAATTTCGTTGCCGAGGCAGTCGGTCGCTAAGCAGTCGGGAAATAAATGGTCATTAAGCAGAGCGCTGCATTCGTGCAGGGACCATACCAGGTTATACGATCCGTGATTGAAGACCACAGCCACAATAATAAGTCTGAGAATTGCAATGTAGGTGCCACGCATAGTCATCAGATCCATAGTTATTATCATTTCCGCGAATAGTTTAACAGATTCATATTTATGTTGGATTGTTCTTACCACTGTTCAATGTGGTCTTCTTGCCTGATGAAACACTTAGGTAGATAATTTTCCAGCAATTAAAGAGTTGATTTAATATTGCTAATCTTAACTCTAATTTCTTTGAAAAGATAATCAGCAGGTGTTCTACAGCTTGAGTACAAAAATCGAATGGTCAAAAATGTTCAGTTTAGCTAACTGTGAGCTTACAAAAAAACGTACATTGGAAAAAGAGAATGTCAAAATATAATAGGGGGACTCATGTAACCGTATAAATGCCTTATAAAGTGTGTAAACGTATAAATTTATCTAGTGCGTAAACGAGCTGTCAAATTTTGTATGAAAAATCATTTACACAATTTGTATAAATTTACGCGCACATTTCATTGTGTAAACGCGGTAAACTCAAAGGAATACAACCTTGCAGACATTACAGCAGGCATTTTCATCAGAAATCTCCAATATCAGCAAGTAAAGGCGTTTTAGTTTTGATTTTTCACTTGATCTTGGCATTTTTTAATTTGTACACACAATAAAATTTTGTTTGGCAATAATACTGCTCATTAACAATCAAGTTTATCAAGAGTATTACTAGGTGCGTTCATATAACAGCGTGTGTAAATGGATATAATTTTACACCTTATAAGTTTATATGCTTTCATGAGTCCCCCTAATAAAATTAATAAGTGTAAAGAAGTTATTACAGAGTGCCCCACATTTATCATTTGAGTGAAATTCGTTTTCGATCCGTGATCGTATAACACGAAATGGGTCGTTTTTGCTTGAAGTATTTTTATTTTGTATAATAATTGTGGGTTGAATGCAATAAATTATAGAGATTTAGATTTCTCGAATATGTTCGAGAAGAGATTTCTCGCGAGTCTCGCCTTCATTGGATGTTTTATGTAGAGCTTACGATTTCCTTTGGAGCACAAGCCAAAATGTCCGCAAAACCACAAGTAAAAACCCCGAAATGTATAGAATATTGCCAAGGCAGCGACTGAATTGAAAGTCGAGAAGATCGCGAGTGTTACGAGAAATTCGAGATTCAAGAATCTCGCGAGTCTTATGAGTAATTCGATATTCGAGAATCTCGCGAGCCTTGCGAGTAATTCGAGATTCGAGAATCTCGCGAGAAGCCGTGTTCTTGATATCTCGTTGAAAAATGATCAACAAAAAAATCACAAGTAAAAAAGACCAAGTGTATAAATACTGTCCATACAGCGATTAAATAAGAATGTCGAGACGCTCGCGAGATTTACGAGTACTTCGAGACACGAGAATCTCGCGAGAAGTCGAGTTCTCGATGAAAAGTAGCTTTGAAAAACCTAATATTATTTTGGTGAATTATGCTAATATATTAAAGTTAAAAATGGTTATATTGAAATAAAATAGAAAAAAAATTATATCATTTAAAAGGCACTGTGCCAAAGTGCGTGGGATCCCCATCCACACAGATATGATCTCCAAAGCAATCTAAAAGTTACCCGGAGATAGTCCCGAAGCTATGTGTTAACGTCGATATGATAACAAACAAAAGCAATCAAAGGTGACTAAGAACGAAGTTATGTTATATTGTACTTAAATAAGAGAGGAAGATAGTTGGACAAGGGAGACGCAGGTGGATAGACGGAACGAGTCAGAACAATGTCTGTCGGGTTTGATCATACAGCTGGGAGTATTTCATGTTAGTCTAAACGTTTTCAGGCTATTCAGAGCTGTTAAAATTGAAGTCCTGATAAGCCACCAGGTAAATCTAAACGCTCCGATTTGTGGAAGCATCATTGCTGTAAAACATCAGCTGCTACCAGCCCTTTCTTCCTGCTCAATGAGCCTACCTCAACGCTTGTTTTACATGTTTTACATGGATTTTGGACCGTATTCCGTCAGTCCCAGGTTTTCGTTTTACAACAGATACTCATCCCCAACTTCATGATATTGTTCCAGATCATCTATCATCTCATTGACGTCAGCAGTATATTTTAATATTCTTTCCTTTGGCTGAAACGTTTCCCATTCCTCTCAGGAAAAGGAAATCACCCTTTCCACAAATGAAAATGCACACCTTACTTACTTACTTAATTGGCGCTTAACCGTTTAAACGGTTATGGCCATCAAACAAGGCGCGCCAGTCGCTCCTTCTCTCTGCCAACCGGCGCAAATTGGTCACACCAAGGGAGTTTAAATCGTTTTCTACCTGGTCCTTACAACGGAGTTGGGGCCGCCCTCTACCCCTGCTTCCATAGGCGGGTTCTGATAGAAGTAATTTATGTAGTATTTTTTTATAATACTGAAAAAGTCAATGCTGCAGATAAGTCAAGAAAGAACAAAAATGAATGAGGGCGAGTATTGTGAAATGCGACTCCATTTTGTAATATTGACTTCACCTGCCTGGTTTTATTACGTCATGACCTAGCCTCATATGCTAAGGAAAATTCGATCGTTCGTATTCACCGCGATAAGTTTCCAAATTTTCCTTCGGTGTTTAAAAATTTTATTTTGTTTAGTATTAGCATAGGATCTTAGAATTTGAAAAAATCACAAATTCGGTAAGAAATCCCATAGGTGAAGAAACGGGACGTGTCCGACAGTATCCGTAGCGGGACCAAGAGCATCTGTCCAACAGTAGACATAGGCTGCAGAGAGGACCTGTCCGGAAATCGGAATCGACGAAATAGTGGAGAAGCGTAGAAAAAGCAAAAAAGTACGGCGAAGTGCACAGAGGACACGCTCATCACCATGATATGATGAGCTACACAGTTCCTACAAAGCCCAATATCAGCAGTAAAAAATGCAATAAAAAAGGGCAAGAAAGCCTCCTTCAAGGAAATAATGGAGGGTGCCGACGTTGATCCTTGAGGATTGGCTCATAGAACGGTGAAGACTAAAATTAAAGGGCAGAAAGCAGAACAACCTACATACAGGATTTCTGGGCGTACCATAGCGAAGACCTCGAAGGTTTAGAAATCCCACTCATCACATAGCAGGAGGTACTGGATGCAACATATAAGGTATATCGAGATAATAATAATAATAAGTCCCCAGGACCCGATGGAGTGCCCTTAAATTCGCGATAAGGTCTATAATATTAGTGTTTACGGACCTCTTCAAAGCCTGTATCTAAAAAGGCGTCTTCCCCTGCTCATGGAAATGTCAAAGACTGGTTATTTTGCTGAAACATGGTATGATGCTCGACCAGCCATCCTAAAACAGGCCACTTTGTATATTGGATTTGATAGGAAAGATTCTCGAGCGAAATATTAGTAAGAGTCTGTAGCAGACCCTGGAGAGCCCAGGTGGCTAGTTTAGATTTCGAAAATCAAAATCCACGATAGATGCAATACAAACAGTTGTCAATATAGCCCGTGAAGCCACAACCGGAGGTCAAATTAATAGGAAGATTTATGCACTGATTACTTTAGATACAATAAATGCTTTTTTTTAATACCCCAAATGGGATGCAGATAATGACAGCATTTCGAAACTTTGGCACACCTGGTTACCTGCTCAGAATAATTGGCAGCTATTTTAGCGACAGAGTACTAATCTTTGAGATGGATGAGGGACCAAGAAAGCACAACATCACCGGCGGCGTCTCTCAGGGTTCTGTTTTAGGGCCAACGCTATGGAATGTGATGTATGACGGTGTGCTACAAACCGACCTTCCCGGAGGCACGAAAATTATCGGCTATGCAGATGATATCGTTGTAGTAGCAGTGACCAAGGAACTGGATTCACTCCAAGCATTATGTAATGACGCTGTGGGAAGAATAGAAGAATGAATGACGAACATGAAGCTGGAAATGGCTAGCAATAAGACAGAAGTAGTTTTGGTGATTTCAAAGCGTACTTAGTCCATTATGAAATAAAGTCAAAGCTTTTCTTGAAATATTTAGGAGTAAACATTGACTCAAAACTAACTTATAAGGAGCACTTCAGGGCGGTGGGAGAGAAAGTCCTCAGATTTAGTGGAGCCATAACGCGAATAATGCCCCCCATCAGCAGCCCAGGCTAGGCTACCTGTCAGTTATTATCCAAAGTAACCAGATCGATAATATTTTATGCAGCACCAATATGGCACGAATATAAAATGATCCACCAAAAAGAGATACCAACAGCCTAACGTATTACTGCTGCACGAATAACATGTGCTTATCGGAGGGTGTCCGACGACGCGATCCTTGTTTTACCTCCAAAAGTCCGAGTGGATCTATTGTCAAGTGATCTGTGTGGCACTGAAATCGGCCGACCATCGGAAGATGCCAAGAAAAGCGCAAGGTCGCGAACATTAGTTAGGTAGCAAGAAAGGTGGGAAGAATATAGGAAAGGGCGGTGGACATGCATGTTAGTTCGGAATATACTACATAGAATAGTACAAGCGGAAGTATGGCAAGGCACGGCAGGATAGAGGCGGACCTTTTTTGTCCACACTTTTCCACCGAATTGGAAAACGCGGAACACGTAATGTTTCATTGCCCTCGTTTTCAAACGAAGGACTTTCTGTACACAGAGCGTTTGGAGATGAGCCTTCTATTAGGAATTTAGTTACCCCAATGTGCAGAGACATACATTGCTGGACTTATGTGAGTAAAATGAAGCGTCTAGTGACGACCCGATTGATTTAAGTGCACGCTGTGTATTTCCTACTAATGGCCATAAGCCTCCTCTCTTAGGCAAGCTAGACGAAAGCGTATTGGATACTTCACATTCATCTATAGAAATTTTTATACTCAACTGAGCAGTGCTCACAGAGTATATTAATTTCCTTCGCATAACGGTACCCCGTAACGGCAAAAACTAATCCAGATAGGAATAGAATTCTGTATATCAAAATGGTCTGGGGGAAAAAGAAATTCATTTAGCCATGTCCGTCCGTCCGTAAACACGCAAAACTTTAGTAAATTTGGTATGTAGGTTCCTGGACACTCATCTCAGATCGCTATTTAAAATGAAAGAAATCGGACTATAACCATGCCCACTTTTTCGGTATCGAAAATTTCGAAAAACCGAAAAAGTGCGATAATTCATTAGAAACTTGGTATGTGGGTTGACCTTATGACACAGAATAGAAGCAAGCTGTAGTTTGGCAATCGTTGAGGATATCATGATGAAATTTGGCAGGAACGTTACTCCTATCACTATATGTGCGCTAAATAAAAATTTGCAAAATCGGATGATGAACACGCCCACTTTAAAAAAATTTGTTTAAGTCAAATTTGAACAAAAAATTTAATATCTTTACAGTAAATAAGTAAATTATGTCAACATTCATCTCGAGTAATGATATGGTGCAACAGAATACAAAAATAAAAGACAATTACAAAATGAGCGTGGCTCCGCCCTTTTTCATTTAGTTTGTCTAGAATACTTTTAATGCCATAAGTCGAACAAAAATTTACCAATCCTTGTGAAATTTGGTAAGTGCTTATATGACGTTAACTGTTTTCTGTTAAAATGGGCGAAATTGGTTTGTACCCACGCCCAGTTTTTATACACAGTCGACCGTCTGTCCTTCCGCTCGGCCGCTAACACGATAACTTGAGCAAAAGTTGATATATCTTTACTAAACTTAGTTCACGTACTTATCTGAACTCACTTTATCTTGGTAATAAAAATGGGCGAAATCCGACTATGACCACAACCACTTTTTCGATATCGAAAACTTCGAAAAATTAAAAAAAATCCATAATTCTATACCAAATACGAAAAAAGGGATGAAAAATGGTGACTGGATTGGTTTTTTTATGCAAAATATAACTTTAGAAAAACTTTGTAAAATGGGTGTGACACCTACCATAATAAGTAGAAGAAAATGAAAAAAGTTCTGCAGGGCGAAATCAAAAGCCCTTGGAATCGTGGTATTACATATATAAATATATTAGCGGTACCCGACAGATGATGTTCTGGGTCACTCTGACCCACATTTTGGTCGATATCTGGAAAACGCCTTCACATATACAACTTAGGGCTACTCCCTTTTTAAATACTCATTAGCACCTTTCATTTGATACCCATATCGTACACATATTCTAGAGTCACCCCTGGTCCACCTTTTTGGCGATATCTCGAAAAGGCGTCCACCTATAGAACTAAGGCCCACTCTTTTTAAAATACTCATTAACACCTTTCATTTGATAACCATATCGAACAAACAATTTCTAGAGTCATGCCTGGTCCACCTTTATGGCGATTTCTCGAAAAGCGACCACCTATAAAACTATAGCCCACTCCCTTTTAAAATACTATTTAATACCTTCCATTTGATACCCATGTTATACAGGCACATTCCAGAGTTGCGTAGGTTCATTTTCCTACATGGTTATTTTCCCTTATTTTGTCTCCAAAGCTCTCAGCGAGTATGTAATGTTCGGTTACACCCGAACTTAGCCTTCCCTACCTGCTTTATATTCAGCTGAGCAGAGCTCACAGAGTATATTAATTTTGTTCGCATAACGGTACTCCGTAACGGCATAAACTAATCGTGATAGATATAGACTTCTATATATCAAAATGATCTGGGCGAAAAAAGAAATTCATTTAGCCATGTCCGTCCTTCCGTCCGTCCGTTTGTCCTTAAACAAGCTCTGAGCACCATCTACTTATTTCACGTGTTCTTTTGTGCGACAAAAAAACAGCAAGCACAACTATGTGAACGTCTCCAATTGTTTACGTTAACTCTGTTGACAAAGAAAGCTGAGCGTTATAATTGTTGAAATTTATTTATCTAATAACTCTAACTATTGCGTATTGATATTTTAATGAGCGTGCGAAGGTACTTTGTAGATTTCTTTTATAATTTGTACTGTTCGCAGTAAACTAATTTTCAACTAAATAAGTTCTCTACCATGAAGTTTTTGTCTCGTAAATCCCTTGTTACAGCCTGTTTAATGGAATTGACATGTATGTTGGCTCTAAGTATTGTCATTTCAGACTGTCAATTGAGAAAGTTTCTTCTTCTAAGCTCGTTCATTACACCCATTCCTCTTTGGTTCATCTTGTATTTAGAATGTTAATAGCGCTGTTTGTAGAGCAGCAATCAGGCAGGAAGCAGGCGTTGTTTAAGTCACTTCAAAGCTGCTTCTACTAATGGTGGATAATGACACTATTTTTTGAGTGTTAACACAGTAGCACAGGCACACTTTGCAGTGTTAGCACACTGTGTTGGCACAATTGTGTTACAGTTATCGAAATTCGATATGAGTGTTGACACAATAACAGAGCACAGTGCTGTGTTACTCATCTCTAACGCCATTCTATTTCGACATTTTTGGCGCCATTTAGAAGATATAATTCTACCGAAAAGCCAAAGATTAATCAATAGATGTACGTGTGCGTGTCGCACATTACTGAGTGTTAGCACAATAACACAGCACAGTGTTGTGTTACCCAGCCTTAGCTGCTACCGCCATTGACAAATGCCCAGTTGACAGTTAATTATCAACCGCAATTTTCTACCAATTTGTTTGACTTTTGCGCAAGAAGTTAATTAAGAAATACGACGACAGGCGAAAAGAAATGAGATAACAAAACTTTTAGAGAAGAACCCCGTTGGCATTTTCCTTTGAAACGCGAGTATAAAAAAATCCATAGTGAAGCAATGCAATGGGCGGTGTAAAGGCAACAAAGTTTAATTTTGCACGTGACCTCATATACCTATCTAGGTACATACATACATATGTTTGTATGTAGTTGGTGATAGCTGTTAGTGCTCAAGGGTTTTTACGTTAATTTCTTGGTAAGTGTTTGAATAATGAATACAGTATCGTAAATAGTTTTTTTTGTTTCAGTTGACCGCCGCTCAATTTCTTACTTTGAAGTTACTTGGAAATTGATATATAAAAAAAAGCAATTTAGGAACATTCGTCCCAATTATAAGTTTTCAATTTATAATTATATATAAAGTCGATTTTCCAAATAGTCAAGTTTTCCTTTATGTTAAGACTTGTGATGCGGCTGAACCCATAAATTCTACATGCTTTATAACGTAAATAAAAATTAATGTGTTTGCGTTATAGGCTTCCAAAGCTTTAAACCTATCTTAACAAAATTTTCACATTAGCTTCACGTATTTTAAGCAGGGACCCAAACTCTTATTTCTTTAATAATAAAAATTATGTATAAAAAATGATTACCGGACTTTTAACTTTAGAGAATAATTCCCGAATTTAATTTTAAAAGTTTGGAAATAAAAATTAAATGCTCTGGGTATCCCCGAGATCCCATAAACTTTCCCCCAAAAAAATTTTTTGACCCGCACTTTTTCGACTGATTTTAAGGCTACATATGACTTTGCAAAAGTTTTGGTTGACTAAAAAGAGACAAGGGCGTGCCGTTGACTGACAAAATCCTCGCCCGTCAAATATACTTAAATTTATTCTTTATTTACTCTGCAATAATAACAGGGTCGAAACAAAAATGAGTGCAGAGAAGTTCAGAGCAGAGCAGAGTAGACCAAATGTCATAAACAAATAGAGCAAGCTGGAAAGAATCAGAGCAAAGTGGTCATGAAACATTTTTCTGGAAATAATTTCAACACAACGGATACGTAACTAATTTCAATTCTAAAGCTGACTAAAATATGCGCAAAATTTGGGGAAAAAAATTTCCCTAGTGAATTGCTTTCTTTTAAAATTTCGACTTGATTTATTTTTATTTAAGTTATTTTACTTTTGAAATTACAGTTTTTATTTTGACAACCAACAACATGTTCCTTGCTCTGACAAGTTGGTGCAGAAATTTGTGGTATAAATTGCTCTAGTTCAGTTTAAAGCAGACTCATGAAACAAAAAGTAGAGCAACTGAGGGCAAAAAAAAAAATATTTTAACCTGGCGTAAGCTAGCGCAGAGCTATTAGCCTTTGTTTTCTATACCTCTAATGAAAATTGAATGGTATATTAGGTTAGTCACGAATCTCAAAATAGTAAGCCCTTAAAGGGAAGGAGATAGACCCACCATTAAGTATACCGAAATGATCAGGATGACAATCTGACTTTATTTAGCCATGTCCGTCTGTATTTTTGAACACAAATTAGTCCCACAACTTTTGAGACATATTGATAAAACTTGTCAACGGAATATATTTTGGTGTGAGAGAAGACATCTGTCGAAAACGGCCGGCTCGGATCAATAGAGGTTTTCTGTCAAATCATCCTTAATTTATCAGACAGGAGCTCCAAATTTCACAGATGCGGTCGTATGTTATCATTGTTCAAGAAAATCGCAGATAATGGTCGCATATATAGTATATATCCAATGCAACCGATTGTTCAAATAAGAAACTTTTCGTAATTTCTGACCCATTTTAACCTTCAAATTTCAACAAATCCTTACATGGACGACATACATTGTCTTATAAAAAATCGTATATATCTATATCCTATACAACATACAACATTTAGGCAACAAGAAACGTGAAATTTTGTGTGAGGATTATCGAATTAAATATTATTCAATTGATATTTTTCCAAAACTTCGCTCTTGTATGTATGTAGTATATACAACCGATTGATTATTCGGACATTATAAACGGAATAAAATTAATGTTAAATTCCATTCATGAAAGGTATGCGGTCTTCGGCTAGTGGCATCCTTAATTGTTTATGCGGTAGTTACCCACGAACGTACGTAGAAAAAACGTGTCAGCTGACACGACCTAACTTTTGAGTGTGCAATGTAAACGATAACTCACCGACGCACAGTGGCGCCTTTTGAGTTTTTTCTTTGCAAAAATTATAACTTTTGAACCAATGAAGATATTTTAAAAATTTAAAATGCAAATGAAAGCTAATTATTTGAAGTCTTATTGTGTGAAAGCTCAGAATGTCGCAGATGAAGGGTGCTCCAAAAAAATTCGTCAAAGTCGAAATTTTTAGAAAAATGCAAAAACAAAATGTTTTTAGTAAAAAATAAAAAAAATAAAATGAGATTTGTCTTATAATAACGTATTTAAGCATTAAATGAGACAAATTAATGATTTTGATAACGATTTGATAAGAGCGTGGCACTGCCCACTTATGATAAAAAGTTGTATCTAAGTATTCACGTAATCAATAACTATTAAATCGTTAGACGTATTGTTTCTTTTAAATGGCAATACTCTTATAAAACTCAAATGTCCGTTTATGGTGCCACAATAACAAGGTATTTCAAAATTCATCGTAAAATTTTACGTTTTTTTTTTATTTACAAGCCAAATATGTATTATATTAATAACTAAAAGTTATTGAAAGTGGTTTAAGTAAATTTTATTTGAGCTAAAGATTAAACAGCCAACGAATTTTGGAAACAAGGAGAGTGTCACTGCCCATTTATGCTAAAAAGTTAGTTCTTAATAACCGCTTTACCAATTTGTACCAAACTCGATAGACGTATTGATTTCTATAAAAATTTAATACTCGTTTGAAGGCGAAATGCCTAAGTTTTAAAATAAATTTGATAAACTTTAGAGAAATGCAATAAGGAAAAGTATATATTTATAAATTACTAAATTAATTAGTTATTTTATTTGAAATAAAAAATTAACTTGTACATAGATATCTCATTTTTCAATGAAGTAACAAAATTGATTAGTAAATCTCTTTTTCATTGTTGTGATAAGAATTGAGAAAATTTTTTTTATCTTAACATAGTCATAC
Organism: Eurosta solidaginis; assembly: GCF_040869045.1. Classification (NCBI taxonomy): domain Eukaryota; kingdom Metazoa; phylum Arthropoda; class Insecta; order Diptera; family Tephritidae; genus Eurosta; species Eurosta solidaginis. The sequence continues at coordinate 185,940,584 of NC_090320.1, read as the reverse complement.
ATGATTTCCCATCTGCGCTTCGAGGGAGATCTTAAGGCCACAATAGAGGTGGACGGTTGGCGCAAGGGTGCGCAAATGGCGGGCGAGGCGATACATGTGTACACCGATGGTTCCAAAGTAGTGGAAGGAGTAGGGTCAGCGGTATACTGCGCTGATCCGGAAATAAGCAGATCCTACAGGCAGCCGGATTACTGTAGCGTTTTCCAAGCGGAAATATTAGCCGTAACCAAAGCAGTAGAAACCCTGGAAAAGAATAGCTTAAGCTGCAACCGTGTTAACTTTTATATTGACAGTCAAGCAGCAATTAAGGCAATAATCTCGCAAAGCACAGCATCTAAATGCGTGTTAGAGTGTAAGCAGTCTCTGTAGAGAATCGGGACAGGGAGAAGCATACATCTATATTGGGTCCCAGGGCATATGGGAATAGATGGGAATGAAAAAGCGGATGAACTAGCTAAAAAGGGCGCATCCCTTGAAGCTTTCTCCGTAGATGTCCCAATTAGATTGGGCTAGATTAAGCGAAGGCGAGAGGTGCACATGATCGACCAAGCGGGAAAGGCGTGGGTTCAAGAGCGGGGCTGTAAGGTGTCGAAGATTATCTGTAGGTCTTACAACCTTAGACTAACAAAGTTGCTTCTATCATTAAAAAGAGAGGACTGTAGACTCATGACGGGTATTCTGACTGGACACTGCCTTCTGGCGTCACATGCCTTTAAATAAGGCTTGGTCAGTGATAGCAGATGTAGGATGTGCGGGTTGGAGGACGAAACGATCGAGCACGTTCTGTGCTCATGCCCTGCAATTGCCAGGCTAAGACTCCAGCTATTAGGAGTGATACAGCTGTCAGATCTAGAATCTGTCAGATTTAGAGTTTTCTAGATACATATTAGAATTGGCTTCGAGTGTATCTGACTAAATATTAAACTGTGAACTATATTTAAAAATACTATTCCCCTTATTTAAGTAAGCAGAATACTTAGTTCTTTAATCTCCAAAAGACGAATGATAATGTGCATTGTATGATTGATAGCTTTATATACCTACTTAAATTAGTAAAATGAATTTCAGGTATACAATTCGGACCTAAAAAAATGTATGTTGTTAACAAGTTCCAATAACAAAAGCGACCTTACGGCCGTACTGAATTATATATACCTGCTCAGGCGCATATTTATGTCCAAGGTTGTTTAACTTTATTTGATGTAAAAAGTGAAGTTGCAGCTGGACACAGGTAGACTTTATGAATTTAGGTAAATGAATATTTCACAAATAACTATTGTTAATTTGACTTATCTTGTTTGGTTGATTTTCCGACAGGGTGGATAAATGATGTATATTGGAACGATTTTCCGTCATCCCTTGCCAAATTTGGTTTTGAGACAAACCGGTTTCGGCGTTGTGCCATCATCAGTGTCGATTTTCGTTCTGTGTTGTCATTTGTCCTGTATTTATAGTTCGTAGGTATATGAGCAGGTATTGTCAAATTGATGCTTGTGTATATTTAGTTATGTGTATGTGCTGTGTGTTCGTTCAGAATCGAGGGTGGTTTACTAATCGATTTGCGTGGCTGACTGGGGTAGGTATAAATCTGTGATTTTAGTAGTTTGACCTTCTTTGTCGGTTTTTTGTTTTGGTGTGTTAATTGTTTTGTGTTTATTTGTTGTTGTGTGTTTGTCTGTTGTACCTGTGTGATTAAGTTGTTTCCTGTAAACAAGTTTTAAAGGCTCGAATATTGTGTCAGAAATTGTGTTTATCTGTTCGTTTATTATTCTACCGTCGAATGTTTTCTGTTTGTAGATTTCCATGTTTCGAGTACGTTGAGACATCGGCCCTTTTCTTGTATGTGAAAAACCCTAACTGTTTTATTGATGTTTGCTGGGGAACATTCATTCTCGACCATGTGATTCGCGAAGTTAGACTCGGGTGTAATGTTTGGATTTCGTATTTTTTTGTTGTAATCTCTAATATGTTCTCTGAACCTCGTTCTTATTTGCCGTCCTGTTTGTCCTATGTAACTATGCTGGCATCCGCAGGTAAGCTTGTATATGCCGTGGCTGCTAAACGGATCCTCTGAGTTAATGTTAGTTCTTAGTTTTCGCCCTAGATTGTTCGATGTTTTGAATGCTGTGTTAATGTTGTATTTTTTAAAGAAGTTTGCCAATTTATATGTTGCTTTTCCAGTATATGTCATAGTCGTCCAGCTATTATTTTCCTTTTCATTATTTCTTTTTGGTTCTCCATTTGTCCTTCTGAGCTTATCTACTAGTGCTTTTTTATATCCGTTGTTTGCAGCGATATTATATATGACCTCAAGTTCTCTCTTATATGCCTCTTGTGTAAGAGGTGTTCTTTCAAGTCTATGTACCAAGTGCCTTAATGCTGCATTTTTATGATGTTGAGGGTGATTTGAGGTATTGTGTATTATTGTGTCTGTGGCCGTTGACTTTCTATATATGTCATAGTTAAATCTTTTGGCTTCTTTATCAATATTTATCGTGAGGTCTAGATAGTTGATTCCTCCGTCTTTTTCGGTTTCCATTGTAAATTTTATATTGCCGTGCTGTTTGTTGAGGTACTCCAGTACGAGCTCTTCGTTATTAGTAGTTAAAACGCATATTATGTCATCCACGAATCTAGCATAAATTGACACGCCTAATTTGGACTTCAGCTCCTGTATGTACTTTTCTTCCAGATTTTGCATGAACACTTCCATAAGTTTTAAAGAGGGCCTAAAAATAGGCATTTCGAAAAACAGGTATATCCGCCAAATTTTACCCAAAAAACAAAAACAATTTTTTTTTTTTGTTTCAATCCTAAATTAAATTATCTTTAATTGCTATACAAGAAAACGACAACCGGCTGCCCTCTTTACTCACAAAACCATTTTAAATACAACGAAAAAGAAGAAAAATTTCAAATTTTTCCCAATGTTGGAAATTGGTCAATTTTGAGCGACTCTACCTTTTTGTGAAAAAAGAGTTGTATATTCTTAAACCCTGGAAAATTCTCTCTTAGAGACATGTATTAGATTTAGCGAACGCTTTCATGATTTTTTTGATTTTTGCCATGCTTTAACGGCAGAGGCGCCACTGTGCGACGTTCAACGCACGTACGTACGTAGCCCGGAAGACAGAGTTCCCTAGTAAACTTTTGTGCGCTAATTTTTGACCGTTTGCAGTTTTATGCAAAAACTCCTAATTAAAGTTTGAAAAATTGTGAAATAATTCGAAATAATTATGTAAAAGTGCAGATTATAAATATGTAATCTATTCGTATTTATTTAATATTAATTCCAGCCTTTTACAACATCAAAAATTAAAATGGAAAAAGTGTATGTTTCCATAAGCATTCATGCAAACTGGTCAATGGCAACAGTGCTTTGCTGTAAACAATCCACATACAAATAAGTTATGTACATGTACACAGACGCACACATTGATTCCTACGGGCTTGAAGGTTCGGTCAAACGTGCTTCGTACGACAAACGTCCGTACGTACGGCACACGTCGGTGGGTAACTGCCGCTTAAGACTCTGTTTATATACGGCAAATTTTGTTGCTGGAGCTCGTTTCTTTCCGAAGAGATGGTGACGAGGAAAGCGTACGCGCACTGGGTTGCTTGTGCTTGGCAACTTGCTTTGTGTTGCCTTACTTCTGATGTCGAATAAATCTCTAAACCTCTGTGGCTCGCTGCTGTTCGCGTCCAAGTACGTCCCGCAGTTCACTCCCAAGAGCCACCTTCTAGCAGCAACGTTGCCCAGCAGGCCACATCAATTGTCCGCTGTCGCTCGCGACAAACGGTGCTTCCAGCTAATGCGGCAGCTCCAACACAATACTGAAATCTACGTAGCATGGACAGTAGCAATGCCAAGCACCAGCTTTTGTCCCCGTCCCAACCCTCCTTTTCCGATACACGCACTTCCGAAAGAAGGAGTCATCACCTTCGAGTCTCCCACACCATGTGCCAGCTAAACATATTTATGATTACGCAGTTCTTTCCTTTGCCGATGCCACCTTCATAGATGCACTGGGTTTAGAAATGGCAACAGACCGACCGGTGCATTCGTTGCACAGTGCTGCCAAACCACAAGTGCCAACCCATCGACAAAAGATAATCCAGCAGTAATCGGAATGCACACTCGACGAAGCCTATATCCTTCAAGGCGCACTCACACATCTCTGACTCCCAGAGTGACGACTACCGCCCCGTTGCACTTCAGAATTCTGCAACTTAAAGAGCGCAGAGATAGTTAACTACATGAATACAAATTACATCCGTATAGCGGCAATTAAAGAAACAAAGCTAACTGCCAGATCGGACCTCAGAACTTGTGATGGCTACAAAATCCATAAGAATGATTGCACAGGAGGCAATGGTGATGGCCTTGCCTTATAAGTCTATTTCAACCCAACATCAGCCGCAGGGATAAAGCCTTAGAAAGTCAAGGAATAACCATGGTCAGGCGATGTTGACCTAGAAATAATTAACGTTAATATCCCTCCTGTCACTTGCTGTCCAAGTGGATATCGCACTGATGTGGCGAAAACTACCTTATCCTTCATTGGCGATGTCAACGCTTACCACGACTTCTGACATTCCAGTTTGCCAATCGACAGCAGAGCCAGGTAGCTAAATAGACAATACGATTTTCTGCACGATAAACGGCGGTGGTATCATGTTCAAGTCTGTGCTCATAACTATCAGCGACGTTTCGTTTTTCTCTTCCATTTTATTTAATGTCTCGTCCCCATCAGAATGAAAGACATACTCGTCCACATTAATTCCTTCAGATTCCATAGCTTCTCGTAGTCGTGCTTGAAGTTCTGTAGTATTACCGGTTGTAGTCAACCCACGATTCCCCAATTCCTTTTTCAGTTGCTGTATCTTTAATTAGCTTAACTTAGCCATGTCTAAGTTGTATTCAAAATCTTCGGAATTTATTCAACAATTCCTCTTCTGATACCAATTGTAACGAATTTTGGGAAACTCCGCTTATTTGAAACCTTCTGCTAACGTCCGAATCGCTAAGCTGTTGAATAAATCACTCCAATATTCAGTATTGCAAACTGGTCTTTCTTTAGATTACAATTATACTTCACAACTAATAGCGTGTTTAAATCAAACCTGATTAGTTATTACTCAGTTTGCGCTGCTTTTATACTCTCGGTTTCCACGTTCACCTATTTCTCCTAAGGTATAGTAATTTCGCGAACAGTTGTACCTCATGTTTGGTTACAAGCTATATAAGTACATGTATATTTGTAGTTTATAGCCATATGCGTGGGTATGTGTGAGTAACTAATTAGGCTGGTGACTAAACGTGTGTGTGTGTGAGATAGCTCTTCGTCGCCTTCTACATAAGTGTTGCTAGCTTTAATGTGTACATGCACATAAGAGTGGCCCTTCATGTTTTTGTTGTTGCGTGATAGTTTACTAAGAGCTTAGTGATGCTAGGATTCGACACAATATCAAAAGTGTGTAGCAGGGTGTTTAAAAGGATGGTATCTGCCTCAACACCAACATGAATGCAGGTGTACCCGAAAAGCCAGCAGGCTAAAAAGTGAAATTCAGGAACATATCCAACCCACAAAAAGCATTTTGTGTCGAAACCGGAAAAACTATACCGAAAAGTTTAACTTAAATTATAATAAACAAGCAGACCCGGCAGACGTTGTACTGCCCTAAATTTGGTCTATATGCATAGATTTTAATAAGCTTTTTCCGTCTAACTCTGCACTCGCCTCTCTACACATTTTCCTAATATTTGTATTCACTCCTCCCTCCGTATTTTTAGCTTCATCTATTTCCATCTTCGTCTCATTCTATCTCTTTGTCAGTCTCCCTTTTACTTACTTACTTAATTGCCGCTTAACCGTCTAAACGGTTATGGCCGTCCAACAAGGCGCGCCAGTCGCTCCTTCGCTCCGCCAACCGGCGCCAATTGATCACACCAAGGGAGTTTAAATCGTTTTCCGCCTGGTCCTTCCAACGGAGTGGGGGCCGCCCTCTACCTCTGCTTCCATAGGCGGGTTCCGATAGAAACACTTTCTTGGCCGGAGCATCATCTTTCATTCGCATAACATGGCCTAGCCAGCGTAGCCGCTGCGTTTTAATTCGCTGGACTATGTTGATGTCTGTGTATAGCTCGTCCAGCTCATCATTAAATCTTCTTCGGTCTCGCCATCGCCAACGCGTAGAGGTCCATAAATCTTTCGAAGAACTTTTCTCTCGAACACTCCCAAAACCGCTTCATCTGCTGTTGTCATGGTCCATGCTTCTGCCCCATATAGCAGGGCGGGTACGATAAGTGACTTGTAGAGTATGATTTTCGTTCGCCGAGAGAGGACTTTACTTTTCAATTGCCTACCTAGTCCAAAGTAGCATTTATTGGCAAGATTGATTCTTCGCTGGATTTCAGTGCTGATGTTGTTGCTAGTGTTGATGCTGTTTCCCAAAAAAGCGAAGTCTTTTACTATTTCGAAATTATGGCTTCCAACAGTAGCGTGGTTGCCAAGGCGCATATGCGCTGACTCTTTGCTGGAAGACAGCAGGAACTTCGTTTTGTCCTCATTCACCATCAAACCCATCTTTACCGCTTCTTTTCCCAGTTTGGAGTAAGCAAAGCTAACAGCGCGGGTGTTTAGGCCGATGATATCAATGTCATCAGCATATGCTAGTAATTGCACGCTTTTATAGTAAATTGTTCCAGTGCGGTTAAGTTCTGCAGCTAGTATAGTCTCCTTTTATTTCTCTCTTTTCCCAAGTTTTTCTCATTCTACTTCATATCTTATTGCCAGTCCCAGAGGGTGGTATGTATTTTGTCCCAGTCCCACTCCCAGTCTCAGTCTCAGTCCCAGTCCTAGTTCTAATCCCAGTCCCAGTCTGTCTCTGGTCTACTTCCCGGAAAAAAGCGTTGTAAATATTAATATAGGCAAATTTATATACTAAATTTCAGGCAAATCTAATGGGACGTATATAAATAGGTATGTGGGTATTATTAATTCATGTTTTTATTTCGGCTTCGCATGCACATTTATCACTTTTGCCAGGTTGATGCGGCTAAATCGAATATCACAATGATAATTACTTTAAAGCTCTCAGCAACAGCTTTCATTTGATATCCCTAATACACACACATTCTAGGGGTACTCGGGTCCATATTTTGGCCTATATCTCGACAACCTAGTCACCCAGCGGTGTAAAACTTACTCTGTACTAAAGCACAGATCAACAGCTTCAATTTGATATCCATAATGTAAAAACACATCCTAGTGTTACCCTGATTCACGTTTTGCCCTATATCTCGAGACCCTAGTTACCAATAGGTATGAAAACTACCCTGTACTAAAGCACTCATCAACAGCTTCAATTTTATACCCATAATATAAAAACACTATCTAGGCGTTCACGGGCCCACGTTTTGGCCTATATCTCGAGACCCTAGTCACCCAGGGGTATGAAAATTACCCTCTACTAAAGCACTCATCAACAGCTTTCATTTGTTATCCATATTTTATAAACACATTCTAGGGGTACCCGGGTCCACGTTTTGGCCTATATCTCGAGACCCTATTCACCCAGGTTTATGAAAATTACCTTCTACTAAAGCACTCATCGACAGCTTTCATTTGATATCCATATTCTATAAACACATTCCAGGGGTACCCGGGTCCACGTTTTGGTCTATATCTCTAGACCCTGGGCGTCGATCCTGAATTTTCTTTGCTATAAACCTCACGGAGCCCGATACCTTTCCAACGAATGCAAAGCCGTGGAAATCGGTTCTTGCGTTCTGGAGTTATAGCGTCAGGAAGGAAAACCCGACATATTTTTATATTATAGATAACAAAAAAAAATGTTTGATGTTGCTTCGAATGGACCTTATCCCAGGACCTAGGGTGTAAAAGGCGCATCCCGCTACCACTACTTTTTTCCCCCCAAAGGGTTCTGTCCATAATGCACGTCTCAAAACTCCGTGATATTCTGAACGTAGGGGCCATTGCATCACGTAGTTGCATACGGGATATCCTATTAATTTTCCCATAACTTTCATATGCCTTGTCATGTTTTCGTTCTTTAGCTCCGAGATATTTTAAAGGCTTAGTGGTGAATATTGGTTCACAACAGTATTGCAACCCTATGTTTTTCCATAGATTCCGGTGCAGGCTAAAAAAGCTCTTGTTGCAGTAACACGAACAGATTTGATATAAGTCCGATATGCTTAATACTGCACTTTACTTTGTATGTGTAGTAAACAGCGACGTGTGCAAATTTCGTAATTTGTCTCTGATATTAGTGGCAAAATGAACGCTTGCATAAAAGAAAACGAGTCTGTCTTGTTAATTAAATACAAAATATAAAATTGTTGCATGAATACAGTTGCTGTGTGCAAATAGGATCCGCAACTTCAAAAGACAATAAGCCACACAATTTTTTGTGTGGAATGGTTTAAAAACATAAGAATTGTTGAACGAGCTTACTATTGCCGCTGCGATATGTTTACAAACAGATATGTATGTATTTTTTACAAGGTATGTATGGAACAATGAAAAGCGACAAATGTCGTGTTTTCATCTCTATAGAAAGCTACTTGGAAATATCTGGAAGGATATGTATATGTTTGGTAAAAATGAAAGCTTTGGAAAAAGACCCAAAAATTTACGCATAAAGAGACATATGTTATCATATATATAACGCACACATAAAGTAAAAACCGCCTCATTTTACAGTTTGTTTCTTGATGTATTGCTTTAATAAAAAGTAAATCAAAAAGCTAACATATTTATTTCTATACACTATGAACAAATTTGATAGACAAGCTCTCATAGGGGTTTACTGCGTTTGTTGTAGCAGTAACCATAAATCACTCAGAATTCTTTAGTTGAGCAGCTCAACATTGCCTTCACATTTATTAAGTTTTTGTGTTAACCACCAACTGTGATTTCCAAAAGGTTTTGAATTTAAGACCATTCCATGGAAAATGGTGCCGTTCTGCCAATTTACTTATTCCGTGAAATCAGAAAATTTCAGTAGCAATACATTGAAAATACATATATATTTACAATCCAATTTACAGCTAACAGCTAAATGCTAGCAGCGCGATAAATTAAAAAAAAAATTTGTGGAGTTCCATATTAAAATGCACTAATTGCACAGAAAATTACACAAAATTCACGTTAAAAAATTGCATTTGTACTAAGATAATAAATTGTTTGATTATATTTTCTCAATTCCCTCGTACCTGCTCGAGTGTAATTCTTGCGTTTTGATTTAGAGCTTCTCATATGTAATAATAAAAAATGTTAAGGAATAAAAATTACAATAGGGCTACTAGATTGTTTCCCTCAACATAGCCCCATTTGTTATATGTAAAATAAACGAGGTTCATTTATGGCTTCTGTTCAAGACAACTTAAGAGAGTGGAGGAAACTAAATTGAATTGTGTACGTGTCCGTTCAAAGAGTATTGTATATATTTTTATACCCAGCTGTTCTTGTACACAGGGTATGATAACTTTGATTGGATAACGGTTGGTTGTACAGGTATAAAGGAATCGAGATAGATATAGACTTCCATATATCAAAATCATCAGTATCGAAAAAAATTTGATTGAGCCATGTCCGTCCGTCTGTCCGTTAACACGATAAATTGAGTAAATATTGAGATATCTTCACCAAATTTGGTACACGAGCTTATCTGAACCCAGAATAGATTAGCATTGAAAATGAGCGAAATCGGATAATAACCACGCCCACTTTTTATGTATATAACATTTTGGAAACACACTAAAAATCTGATTATTTAGTAAATAATACACCTAGAATGTTGAAATTTGACGTGTGGACTGATATTGAAACTTGATAAAAATTTAAAAAAATTTTTTTAAATGGGCGTGGCACTTGTAGTAAAATCAATTTTATAAAAATAAATAAATGTAAGGCGCTATAACCTCTCTTCCAATTTGCGTCGTGCTCCTATTGATTTTTCCTACAAATCGGCCGGACCGGACCTACATGTTTTATGCCGACTACGAACGGCATCTGCAAGGCACATGAGTTTTCATTGAGAGCTTTTCATGGCATTATTACACCCGGAGCGCTTGCCAAACACTGCCGAAGGGCGACCCCGCTTAGAAAAATTTTCTTCTAATTGAAAAACCTTATTTCTAAAATTTTGTTGTTGCTTTGCCCTGGGTATGAACCCAGGGCATACGGTGTGGTAGGCGGAGCACGCTACCATCACACCACGGTGGCCGCCAATCAATTTTAGAAATATTATTAATCATAAATCAAAAATCGTTAAACCTTTCGTAACAAAATTCGGTAGAGAGGTTGCCTTTCTTTTTTATGACTAGGCAATTTTCAATGTTTCGGGACCCATAACTCGAAGAAAAATTTACATATCGTAACAAAATTAGGTACACATATTTTCCTTGTAGCAGGAAATATTTCTAGTAAAAATGGTTAAGTTTGGTTAAGGACCACGCCCACTTTTATATAAATGACTTTAAAAAGGGTCGTAGGCAAAAGTAATAGGTTAAATCTTAGGGAAAAATAGTTTTGTACCAATCGCATTTTGTGACATTATAACATGAAATGGGAAAAATTCAAATCTTGAAAAATGGGCGTGGCAATTCCCCTTTTCTTACAATGCATTTCCCAACGTTTCTGGAGCCATAACTCGACGAACAATTTGGTGCACATCTATGCCTTTTAACAGGAAATATTCTCAGTAAAAATGGACTAAATCGGTTAAATCGCCTTCTTTTATATAAGAGTGCGTAGATGCGGGCAATAAGCTATTTCTAGTAAAAGTTGGAAAATTTCGTTAATAACACTGCCCTTTTGTTTGTAATAGCGCTTTTTAGTACAATGGCACTTTTGTGTTTATGTTCATTGTTCTGTTATATCTTTATTTTGCAATAAACAGTAGCGAAACCCCCATATCTGAAGGAAAACTGCATTATTACCCGCACAAGGCCATTGGTGTTAGCCTCTGTATTCTTTTTGCTTCTTTTAAACGAAAATTAGTTCAGAATAGAACCATATGTATGTGTATTATTGCGCAAACTTATAACACTATTAAGTACACAAAACAAACAACAACAGCATTTCAAGTATACAGCTAGATATGTAATGTTCGGTTTCAACCGAACTTAGACTTCCGTACTTGTTTGAATACATAACCTAAAAGTCGGAACTTAAATTTTTTTGCGGAAATGCACATCCCGTTATTTTGCCAAAAGTCGTACCGATGCGTTATCTCTACATAAAATAAAACTGTAACCGGTCCATATATATGCACTGAAGTTATACAAAACAAGAAAGGAAGGCTAAGTTCGGGTGTAACCGAACATTAAATACTCAGCTGAGAGCTTTGGAGACAAAATAAGGAAAATCACCATGTAGGAAAATGAACCTAGGGTAACCATGGAATATGCTTGTATGACATGGGTATCAAATGGAAGGTATTAAAGAGTATTTTAGAAGGGAGTGACCGTAGTTCTATAGGTGGACGTCTTTTCGAGATATAAAGGTGGACCAGGAGTGACTCTAGAATGTGTTTGTACGATTTGGGTATCAAATCAAAGGTGGTAATGAGTATTTTAAAAGGGAGTGATCCTTAGTTCCATAGGTTTTGATTTCGCCCATTTTCACAGAAAAAAATTATCAGTGTAGAAGCTATACCCATACCAAATTTCACAAGGATTGGTATATTTCTGTTCTACTTGTGGCACTAAATTATTCTAGACAAATTAAATGAAAAAGGGCTGAGCCATGGCCATTTTGAAATTTTCTTTTATTTTTGTATTTTGTTGCACCATATCATTACTGGAGTTGAATGTTAACATAATTTACTTATATAATGTAAAAGTATTAAATTTTTTGTTAAAATTTGACTTTAAAAAATTTTTTTAAAGTGGACGTGTTCGTTATCCGATTTTGGTAATTTTTATTTAGCGCACATATAGTAATAGGAGTAACGTTTTATGTCATATTTCATCATGATATCTTCAACGACTGCCAAATTACGGCTTTCAAAACTTTTAAATTACCTTCTTTTACCATTGTCCAAAATTTTACAACTTTTCTATTCTGCGTCATAAGGTCAACCTACTTACCAAGTTTCATAGCTTTATCCGTCTTTGGTAATGAATTATCAAATTTATTCGGTTTTTAGAAATTTTCGATATCGAAAAAGTGGGCGTGGTTGTTGTCCGATTTCGTTCATTTTAAATACAGATCTGAGATGAGTGGCCATGATATTAAGATACCTCAAAATTTTCTCAAGTTATCGCGTTTACGGACGGACGGACGGACATGTCTAAATGAATTTCTTTTTTCGCCCAGATAATTTTGATATATAGAAGTCTATATCTATCTGGATTAGTTTATGCCGTTACGGATTACCGTTATGCGAACAAAGTTAATATACTCTGTGAGCTCTGCTCAGCTGAGTATAAAAATATATATAAAGGAACAATAATCTACCACTGCACCCAAATGAAAAAGTTTTTGAATATTTGTCCCTCTGATGATCTATGGGAAACTCTGATTATACAACCTTGTTAACTCGACTAGACCTACAGCTCGGGGAATGTCTCGGGAAATGAAATTTCACCTGACTTACTATAATCGAGATACATGGTTTTCAAAAAATTATTAGAAAATTTCAAAGGCAAGTCCTTATTTTTATTTGGTCAATATTTATGCACAAACTAATTTGTTTGATGGTGTTATATTGTGCCTTTAGTTGAGGATGGAAATCGCGAAAATTGTTAAATTTCTCAATTTATTCAACACGAAGCATGGAATGCTCCTTTGATAGTTGACTATAAGTAATATTGAGCTAAAGCGTTAAAAGTTATCAACGGATAGACACGAGCTTAAGATAAGTCCTACAAAATAGAAATTTATTTGAGATCGTAAATGATTTAACAAATTGGAGATTTGTTGTTATCGCAAACATTGCTAATATTAGTATGACGGAGCAAAGATGACTTACGCATACGCGCTGATAAGAAGCTAAATCAAACTTTTTGCGAAGGATTAAGGGAACAATTTGGTTCGGAAATTGTATTGCTAGCTGTTGCTATTATTATTACTATCATCTATGGGCTACCATATTTTGTTCACGTTTTATTTATCCACATTTATAGGCTTATGTGTAATGCTGGTCAAAAGCTACATACATTTAAATAAAAATTTATACATAAGTACATAAAACGTATATGGCTTATTACATAGCCATATACTTGTATAGTTCATCCACTATAAAGGTGTCGGTTATAAAACGCTTATGTAATAGGGTCATAAAAAAGATTTCCCAAAAGAAATTTTCACGCTTTTTATGTTTGTTATTAGCGCAACCGCATTTTTTGTTCCCAGTTGTTGCATTTACCGCTTGTAACTTTTTTATGGGTTTCATTAAGTCTAAAAATAAAAGCTCATTAATTTGTTGCCACATCTTAAAATATGCAAAATAAATGAGAAAATCCACTTTGGTTGCGTTGCGGTTTGGATACTGTGCTGGGCTACCAAATGCCGTATGAGGTTCTCTTTTTTACTTTCGTAGTCTGTTGCAAAGGTAAATTCAGGAGTCATCCCATAAAGTATAACTCAATTACGTGGTGTGGTGGGCAAACAAACTCTCATCTGCTGGTGGCACATTTGGGTACAACACGACATACTTCATTAAAAGTTTATTAAAAAATACTCAAAGAGATATATTTTAATATTCCTCTAAGTTATCTTTGTGGTTTTAAGGTTAAATTGTGATAAAGTTTTAGTACTGATGCTATAACCTTTATGAACTTAAAAAACTGAGGTATGTGGTATACCAACTTTAGTATGGGTTTAAGTTAATAGGTATGTAATATGCGGGAAAAAATTTTAATAATATTACACACATATTTATGTTAACATGTAAACTAGGGTATGCCATTTTTGACTCTTTCAATCAAACCCTAAGGACTATACTCTAGAAATTTCTCGTAAGCGAGGTGTTCAGCCTAATGGAAACGCTCAAGTTAATGCTCCTATACTTTCTTCCATTTAGAATGGAAAAGGGCAAACAATGCCGGCCACTCATTTTATCAAAAAGCGTGAAGCGATTGAAACAAATTTTGTCAGCTCCGCTCAAAGATTAAAACCCTTTTTTAAGCTGTTTATCTGCTGTGCAACAGGAAACATTAAAAATTTAGAAGCAAGTTTTTGCAATTAGAAAAAGTTTTTCAAAGTGGCCGTCCGTCGGAAAGAGTTAATTTTTCCAAATAAGCTTACAAGGATTTCATGATCAGCCTGTTGACTAGTGGAAAATGTTCGGTCAGCTCCTCTTAAAAGCCCAAGAGGCCACAAACAATTTTTGAAAAGTTGTTTAAAAGGATTAAAAAGTTATCCCGAAAACTGTCTATATTTTCAAAATTAAATAGACGAAACCCTATACAATGCATGAACTATACTATTGGTGAGTAATTTTTGATGCCCGGATACATAAATTATGTTTGCATTTGTGACCCAATTGCGCCACAACACCTTACAAAGTTCGATGAAATTTGCCATACAGATGGCAATAGTCCAGAAGGATCTTTTTTCAAACAAAAAAGATAGGGACAATCGCCCCCTGGGAACTCTTAATTACAAAATAATCCATAAGTATTCCCGAAAAAAGTGCCAGTTCTTAAACAGCCTCGAAATGGATCTGAAAACAATTCGAAAAGCACACGAAATTTGTTCAATATTTGGAAAAAAATGTGTACGACGCGTCACCAATCCGAGACTTTTCTCCCGCGGTCTGTTTCCAAATAGACTCGACCATAGACACGTATTTTTTGCTGTACAACTTGTATCTCAATTGTCTTCTGCTGCATTTACACAATTTGTATATATTTACGCACACATTTCATGGTGTAAACCCGGTAAACTCAAAGGAATGCAGCCTTGTAAACATAACAGCCAACATCAGCAAGTCATTTGCAAGAATATCTAAGTAAAAATATTTTAGTTTTGATTTTTTACTTAATCTTGGCATTTTTTAATTTGTATAATAATCATAATTTAGGGGGACCCCGCTTGGAAAACTTTCTTATAATTGAAAACGAATAATAAAAATTCATTAATAACACCAAAATGGTCCCAAAATCACAAGTATCGAAGTTATACTAAAATAGACTCGGGTTGATACCCTCTGAGCTAATAAATAAATTGCATTTTCAAAATTCAAAAACGTTTACATAATTTAACAGTTTTTCTATGCTTTTGGAATTTAAAAAATTTTTAAAATCGTTGTCGTAGTTGCAAAGATTTTTTACGAATTTGCCCTTCTTTAAAAATTGAGCTGAGATTAATTTGATATATTTTTCCTTCAGTTGCAACAAATCTCAAAACCTTTTGAAGTATGTACGGCTGAAAGTAAATATCTAAACTATAAACAAGTAGGGAAGGCTAAGTTCGGGTGCAACCGAACATTACATACTCAGTTGAGAGCTATGGAGACAAAATAAGGAAAATCACCATGTAGGAAAATTAACCTAGGGAACCCTGGAATGTGGTTGTATGACATGTGTATCAAATGGAAGGTATTAAAGAGTATTCTAAGAGAGAGTAGGCGATAGTTCTATGGATGGACGCCATTTAGGGATATCGCCATAAAGGTGGACCAGGGCTGACTCTAGAATTTGTTTGTACGATATGGGTATCAAACGAAAAGTGTTACTGAGCATTTTAAGAGGGAGTGGGCAATAGGTCTATAGGTGGACGCCTTTTCGAAATGTCGCCATTAGGGTGGGCCAGGGGTGACTCTAGAATGTGTTTGTATGATATGGGTATCAAATGAAAGATGGTAATGAGTATTTTAAAAGGGAGTAATCCTTAGTTCTATAGGTGGACGCCTTTTCGAGATATCGCCATAAAGGTGAACCAAGGGTGACTCTAGAATGTTTGTACGATAGGGGTATCAAACGAAAGGTATTACTGAGCATTTTAAGAGGGAGTGGGCATTAGGTCTATAAGTGGACGCCTTTTCGAGATATCGTCATTAGGATGGGCCAGGGGTGACTCTAGAATGTGTTTGTACGATATGGGTATCAAACGAAAGGTGTTACTGAGCATTTTAAGAGGGAGTGGGCATTAGGTCTATTGGTGGACGTCTTTTCGAGATATCGCCATTAGTGTGGGCCAGGGGTGACTCTATAATGTTTGTACGATATGGGTATCAAACGAAAGGTGTTACTGAGCATTTTAAGAGTGAGTGGGCATTAGGTCTATAGGTGGATGCCTTTTCGAGATATCGCCATTAGGGTGGGCCAGGGGTGACTCTAGAATGTGTTTGTACGATATGGGTATCAAATGAAAGGTGGTAATGAGTATTTTAAAAGGGAGTAATCCTTAGTTCTATATGTGGACGCCTTTTCGAGATATCGCCATAAAGGTGGACCAAGGGTGACTCTAGAATGTTTGTACGATATGGGTATCAAACGAAAGGTGTTACTGAGCATTTTAAGAGGGAGTGGGCATTAGGTCTATAGGTGGACGCCTTTTAGAGATATCGCCATTAGGGTGGGCCAGGGTGACTCTAGAATGTGTTTGTACGATATGGGTATTAAATGAAAGGTGGTAATGAGTATTTTAAAAGGGAGTAATCCTTAGTTCTATAGGTGGACGCCTTTTCGAGATATCGCCATAAAGGTGGACCAAGGGTGACTCTAGAATGTTTGTACGATATGGGTATCAAACGAAAGGTGTTACTGAGCATTTTAAGAGGGAGTGGTCATTAGGTCTATAGGTGGACGCCTTTTCGAGATATCGCCATTAGGGTGGGCCAGGGGTGACTCTAGAATATTTGTACGATATGGGTATCAAACGAAATGTGTTACTGAGCATTTTAAGAGGGAGTGGGCATTAGGTCTATAGGTGGAGGCCTTTTCGAGATATCGCCAATAGGGTGGGCCAGGGGTGACTCTAGAATGTTTGTACGATATGGGTATCAAACGAAAGGTGTTACTGAGCATTTTAAGAGGGAGTGGACATTAGGTCTATAGGTGGACGCCTTTTCGAGATATTGCCATTAGGGTGGGCCAGAGGTGACTCTAGAATGTTTGTACGATATGGGTATCAAACGAAAGGTGTTACTGAGCATTTTAAAAGGGAGTGGGCATTAGGTCTAGGTGGACGCCTTTTCGAGATATCGCCATTAGGGTGGGCCAGGGGTGACTCTAGAATGTGTTTGTACGATATGGATATCAAATTAAAGGTATTAATGAGGGTTTTAAAAGCGAGTGGCCCTTAGATGTATATGTGAAGGTGTTCTCGCGATATCGACCAAAATGTGGACCAGGTGATCCAGAAAATCATCTGTCGGGTACTGCTAATTTATTTATATATGCAATACCACTAACAGTATTCCTGCCAAGATTCCAAGGGCTGTTGATTTCGCCTTGTAGAACTTTTTCATTTTCTTCTACTTAATATGGTAGGCGTCACACCCATTTTACAAAGTTTTTTCCAAAGTTATATTTTGCGTCAATAAACCAATCCAGTTACCATTTTTCATCCCTTTTTTCGTATTTGGTATAGAATTATGGCATTTTTTTCATTTTTCGTAATTTTCGATATCGATAAAGTGGGCGTGGTTATGGTCGGATTTCGGTCATTTTTTATACCAAGATAAAGTGAGTTCAGGTAAGTAGGTGGGCTAAGTTTAGTAAAAATATATCGTTGTTTGCTCAAGTTATTGTGTTAACGGCCGAGCGGAAGGACAGACGGTGGACTGTGTATAAAAACTGGGCGTGGCTTCCACCGATTTCGCCCATTTTCACAGAGAACAGTTAATGTCATAAAATCTATGTCCCTACCAAATTTGAGAAGGATTGGTAAATTTTTGTTCGACTTATGGCATTAAAAGTATTCTAGACAAACTAAATGAAACTGGGCGGAGCCACGCCCATTTTGAAATTTTCTTTTATTTTTGTATTTTGTTGCATCATATCATTACAGAAGTTGAATTTTGACTTAATTTACTCATATACAGTAAAGATATTAAATTTTTTGTTAAAATTTGAATTTAAAAAAATTTTTTTTTAAAAAGTGGGCGTGTTCTTCATCCAATTTTGCTAATTTTTATTTAGCACATATATAGTAATAGTAGTAGCGTTCCTGCCAAAATTCATCAAGACATCTTCAACGACTGCCAAATTACAGCTTGCAAAACTTTTAAATTACCTTCTTGTAAAAGTGGGCGGTGCCACGCCCATTGTCCAAAATCTTACTAATTTTCTATTCTGTGTCATAACGTCAACCCATCTGCCAAGTTTCATCGCTTTAACCGCCTTTGGCAATGAATTATCGCATTTTTTCGGTTTTTCGAAATTTTCGATATCGAAAAAGTGGGCGTGGTTATAGTCCGATATCGTTCATTTTAAATAGCGATCTGAGATGAGTGCCCAGGAATCTACATACCAAATTTCATCAAGATACCTCAAAATTTACTCAAGTTATCGTGTTAACGGACGGACGGACGGACGGACGGACGGACGGACGGACGGACGGACGGACATGGCTCAATCAAATTTTTTTTCGATCCTGATTATTTTGATATATTGAAGTCTATATCTATCTCGATTCCTTTATATATGTACAACCAACCGTTATCCAATCAAACTTAATATACTCTGTGAGCTCTGCTCAACTGAGTATAAAAAGGTGGCCGCGACCGTTATAGAAGAGAATAATAAAGTTTAAGAACATGAGAACCAGAATTGCATATTTAGTTTTTGCATACGGGTCAAACTTTATCTTAATATTACACTCCAAAAATTTCATAAGAAATGTTGTCGTTTATTTTTTTTTTTCGAACTTTTTATACTTGTCGCGACCGTTACATTTAATACATTTTCCTTTATAATTAAGGTAAAATTTTTAAACCTCAAATGTTTTTTTAATGAAGCGGGAAACGGGGCAGATCCAATTATTTCAAGACCACTGTATGCAGATGAACTAATCATATTTCAATGTTAGCCTTAGTTTTCGAATATCCCGACCAAAGTTTGGAACGGATGACCTTATGATATTTTAAGTCAATATGGATATCACACTGAAGGAGTTTTTTTTTTACACTATAATGCAACCGGTTGTGGAGATATCGACCAAGATGCACTAAAAAACTAGCCTTGTCGCGACCGTTACATTTTAAAATGCTAGAAATCAAACATGGATAAAAAGTGTTCTCTCTTTGAACACAGTATCGTTAGGAAGCATTTAAAATTTAGATATGTTAAGGTGGTTTTAGTGAGCTTAGAAGCAAAATTGTACAGTTTATGGTATGGAAATGAGTTCACCACAGTCTATCAACTTTACAATTAATGACGGTAAGGATTTTCAAGAACTTTCCTGGCCAATACTAATTGGGTATTGTTTTTAATTGCAACTTATCTGACTATGTTCCTTACTTCTTGTTTTTGGCATATAATAATCCAATCATTACTTAAATATTTTTCTTTAAAATTATAAAAGTAAGGGGCTTCGCACTTTTTCCCATCTTCAAAAAACAAAGCCATAAGATCCTCCAGAAATGCGCTTATCCAGCAAAACATGAATAGGTGTAGTTGCCGCTTGGACTCAGGGTGAAACATGTAGGTCCAGTTCCATCAATTTGTAAAAATGTAAAGGAGCACGGCGCAGTTTGAAGGGAAGCTTAGTGTTAAATATCTTTGGAGTTTATCGCGCCTTGTATTTATCGTTATTTTTAATCTGTAGGTAAAGTATCACATGCTATTTATAAATAAACAGTTATGTAAGTGCATAACAATCTATACTAGTATCGCCTGTGGTCAAAATTCGACCAACTTGTATTTTTTTTAACTCTGTCTATGCATCCAGTGTTGGGGGTAGTGCATTAATGCGTTAATAGTTAAGCAGTGAGTAGAAATATAGCAAACTGGTCTAACTTACTTAAATTTTTCATTAAGTTGTTGTAATTTTTGATTGTATTTTCTTAAATTTTCTGCAAAATTTTCAAATGAAATTATAACGTTTTGGTATGGAGCTCCTTAAACAAAAATATAACAAATATGAAAATCAAAAGAAATTGACATAGAATTATGGTGAAATTACTTGAAATTAAATTGAAAAATAGCATTTTCCACACCACCTGGGAGGTCGCCGTTGGGGCGCTACCGAAGTTAGTTTTGTGTGCTCGGTTCCCCAGTAGACCTATATCACCTATATACATAGCATATCGCCCATTTACTTCAATAGTGTCATAATTCAAAAAATAATAGTTTAAAAAAACTAAAAAAACACGCTTTTATAGCAAGCCGAACTAAAAAATAGAAAATAATTTTCAATTAAAAAGAGTTTATATAACAGTAGTAGAAGGTCAAACAATCGTTTATAGTTAATCACCTCAAAATAAAATTATAATAAAATTTAAGTAATTAACAGAATAATTTAATTCAGAGTAAAAAGCGTGGGGTGAATTTGACTACATTTCATATCTTTCCTCTCAGATATTCGCCAATAGAATGATTGTAACATTGAATATCAAGCATCCCACGCTTTTTACTGTGAATTAAATTATTCTGTTAATAACTTAAATTTTATTATAATTTTATTTTGAGGTGATTAACTATAAACGATTGTTTGACCTTCTACTACTGTTATATAAACTTTTTTAGTTGAAAATTGTTTTCTATTTTTTAGTTCGATTTGCTATAGAAGCGTGTTTTTTTAGTTTTTTTAAACTATTATTTATTTTTAATTTTTTAGTTCAAGTAATTTTAAAAGTTTTAGTCGAGAGTGATGAAACCTCGAAACGCCAGCGGTCCATGGATGAATCAAACCCCACGGCACCGAAAAGGGCCAAGACGCAGGGAGGCTGGACGCGGTCTTTCGCCAAAATTGCCAAGGGTCCGCAGATCATTGGCATTATAGACGAGAGCAGCGAAGATGCCAGGATCCCGAAACAACAGTGGAAGTTGATCGAGGCCGCGCTCGCTACGGTGGCCGTTAAGATTAAGAAAGACAACCCTGGTCCACCGCCATCTTACACCCATGCAGGGTGGTTCCAGGGCATTGTCAAGCTAATTGCCTGTGACGACGTCAGGTCGGTCAACCTCTATAGAGCCGCCGTCACGCTGATAGGGGTGGTATATCCGAGCGCGCGCCTCAAGGTAGTGGAGGCGCGTGATATCCCCTCACGACCAAGGGCTAGAGCCTGGGTTCCAGTGACGCCAACGGACCCAGCTGACATCCTAGAGCTGCTGCAGGAGTACAGCCCGCCACAGGTTTGGAAGTCAACCCGGATAAAACCGAGCTTTTTCTCTTCACGAGGATGTACAAAGTACCAAATCTTACATCGCCAAGAATTGGGGGTACGTTCTTAGCGTTTAGCGATCAAGTCAAGTATTTGGGAGTCATTCTGTATAGAAGCTATTATGGAGTGACCATATAGTGGAGCAATCCAAGAACGTAGCAGCAGAGCTGTTCACCTGCAAGAGGGCAATTGGCACCTCCTTGGGATTCTCCCCTAAGTTGACCTACTGTATTTACACAGCCATTGTGCGCTAGATTCTTCTTTATGGTGCCTTGGTATGGTGGCCTGCACTAGCTAAAAGTACCTTTCTTAAAATGCTTCAAAAGGTGCAACGGAGTTCGGAGCTCTGCATTACCGGGGCTCTCGGCTCCACTCCAGATTCCGTTACATACATACATGGATACATAGATACATAGATAGATACAGGCCAAGCTAATAAAAGCGTGTTAAAAAGGGCTCCAGTATGCTCTTTCGTAGATGTGCCAAGCATTCACATCTATCATTAATAATGGAATGCGTTTTTCGCATTATGTACAAGGTTTCAAATCTATGGCCATTTGGGGTGGTCTCAAGTTCAATTGACCTTATGTCCGTCAACCTTATGTGACCCCACCATCACATTATTGCATTGTCATCGAGCTTTGATACGTGTGCAAAGTTTCAATCAGACTTATGGCCATTCATAGTGGTAATAAGGCCAATTTACTTTATGGCCGTTGACCTTATGTCACCACACCATTACATTAATGCATTGTCATCGAGCCTTGATACGTGTGCAAAGCTTTAATCAAACTTATGGCCATTCAATGTGGTAATGAGGTCGTTGACCTTATGTCACCACACCATCACATTAATGCATTTTAAACGAGCCTTGATACGTGTGCAAAGTTTTAATCAAACTTATGGCCATTCAAAGTGGCAATAAGGCCAATTGACCTTATGTCCGTTGACCGTATGTCACCACACCATCACATTAATGTATTGCCATCGAGCCGTGATACGTGTGCAAAGTTTCAATCAAATTTATGGCCATTCAAAGTGGTAATAAGGCCAATTGACCTTATGGCCGTCCACCTTATGTCAAAACACCATTACATCAATGCATTGTCATCGGTCCTTGTTTCGTATGCAAAGTTTTAAATTAATCAGACTTCTACAAACCGGTGAAAATTAAGCTTAAAAATTCCGTCACATACAGGCCAAGCTAATAAAAGCGTGTTAAAAAGGGCTCCAGTATGCTCTTTCGTAGATGTGTCATGCATCCACTTCTATCATTAATAAAGAAATGCGTTTTTCGCATTATGTGCAAGGTTTCAAATCTATGGCCATTTGGGGTGGTCATAAGTTCAATTGACCTTATGTCCGTTTACCTTATGTCACCCCACCATCACATTATTGCATTGTCATCGAGCCTTGATACGTGTGAAAAGTTTAAATCAAACTTATGGCCACTCAAAGTGGTAATAAGGTCAATTGACCTTATGGCCGTCGACCTTATGTCACCATACCATCCCATTAATGCATTGTCATCGACCCTTGGTATGTGTGCAAAGTTTCAATCAAACTTATGACCATTCAAAAAGGTAATAAGGCCAATTGACCATATGGCCGTTGACCTTATGTCACCACACCATCACGCTAATGCATTGTCATCGATCCTTGATATGTGCGCAAAGTTTCAATCAAACTTATGACCATTCAAAGTGGTAATAAAGCCAATTGACCTTATGGCCGTAGAACTTATGTCACGACACCATCACATTAATGCATTGTCATCGGTCCTTGATACGTATGCAAAGTTTCAAATTAATCAGACTTCTAGAAACCGGTGAAAATTATGCTCAAAAATTCCGTTACATACAGGCCAAGCTAATAAAAGAGTGTTAAAAAGGGCTCCAGTATGCTCTTTCGTAGATGTGTCATGCATCCACTTCTATCATTAATAAAGGAATGCGTTTTTCGCATTATGTGCAAGGTTTCAAATCTATGGCCATTTGGGGTTGTCATAAGTTCAATTGACCTTATGGCCGTTGACCTTATGTCACCACACCAACACATTAATGCATTGCCATCGAGCTTTGATACGTGTGCAAAGCTTCAATCGAACTTATGACCATTCAATGTGGTAATAAGACCAATTGACCTTATGGCCGTAGACCTTATGTCACCACACCATCACGTTAATGCATTGTCATCGAGCCTTGATATGTGTGCAAAGTTTCAATCAAACTTATTGCCATTAAAAGTGGTAATAAGGCCAATTGACCTTATGGCCGTTGACTTTATGTCACCACACCATCACATTAATGCATTGTCATCGGTCCTATATACGTATGCAAAGTTTCAAATTAATCAGACTTCTAGAAACCGGTGAAAATTATGCTCAAAAATTCCGTTACATACAGGCCAAGCTAAATAAAAAAAAAAAAATATGAACTTTTAGTTAAAAACGAAGAAATTTGCTAAAGGAATTTAGCCTATTTCACGCAACCCATTTAATTTTGTGTAAATACATATCCAATATGTAAGTGTGACACAAAACAAAAATTTCGAGTAGAATAGAGGATACCTTCATAAAAAAAAATAAAAATATAAAAAAATTATGTAATGAGAAAGAAGGCGGAGTTTTCTAAAAAAAATGTATAATTGAAGAAAAAAAATAAAGTACTTAATTTGCGAAAAAATTAAATGAAGTGAACAAACAGCTCCATATAAAAACGCAATAAGTGCACTTTGACTTTTTTCCAGGTTTTAATGTAATCATTGTGGAAATATGAAAATTCTAATGTTCGGATATTTAATGTTGGAATTCCCATTGAGATCTATGTACGTAAATTTGTAAACACTCCATTTCGTGAAGATATATGACCATATCTACCATAAATCGTCTGTGAACAATATAATACTAAGATATAGCAAAGCAGAATAAATTAGAAAGAAAAGAAAAACAAACAAAAACATTGAAATTATTCACGCAAACATATTTACTAAAATAAAATTGATTTCGTAACTTTAAGCGACATAAACAAATTAGGATTATGGGATCTAAGCATCCGATTAATGGATATATAATCCAACAAAGTTAGCCTAACAATAAATACTAGTATCGCTCGGGGCCGAAATTCGACAAACTTGTATTTTTTTTTCAACTCACTCTATGCATCCAGTGTTGGGGTAGTGCAATAATGCGTTAATAGTTGAGCAGTGAGTGGAAATATAGCAAACTGATCTATCTTACTTAAAGTTCTCATTAAAATTTTGGATTTTACCTAAGACGTTTTAATCTTTATTGTATTTTCTTAAATTTTCTACAAAATTTTCAAATGTAAATATAAGTTTTGGTATGGAGCTCCTTAAAAAAATTAACAGATATGTAAAATCAAATGAAATTTACATAGAATTGTGGTGAAATTACTTGAAATTGAATTGAAAATTTGCTTTTTCCATACCACCCGGGAGATACGCCGTTTGCGCTTTATCGAAGTTAGTTTTGGGTGCTCGGTTCCCCAGTAGGCCTATATCACCAATATAAACTACATATACATATATCGCCCATTTACTTCAATAGCGCCATAATTCAAAAAACACGAATTTTTAGTTAAGAACTAAGAAATGTGCTAAAGGAATTTAACCTATTTCACACCACCGGTTAGGTATGCTTTCGACAGAAAATGAGCGAAGAAGTAGTTCTCTCACCGTTTGGCGTATACAAATATATACATATGTAGAGATGAAACATTTGAGCAACGCGACAATTGAGAATTTTGAGCTATGTACTCAGGGGGGTTTGTGAACATAATGCGTCCTACAGATGGCAATTTTGATAGTTGCACAGATTTTCGAATTTACAAAAAACTTTTTCTATTAATTATAAACAAATAGAGCAATATTTGTTAACCAAAATAGGTCTATGCACTGCGGCTGATCAATACGAATCGATTCATATAACTTTTATATGATTTTACGTATGCTAAGTATGCGAAACAGCCTGTCAATTGATTGTATGGAAATTTTGTTAGCGTATTAATATATAGATAGTTATGAATGTACTTATGCGGATTCAGTTTTAAGTTCCAAAGGTATATAAGAACACAATTCGCACATAAACATCACCGTTCGAGTCCGGCCAAAAATACGTAAATGTAAATTGTATGCAAAAGCTAAATATCCTTCTCTAACATTGTGAAGAAAACCATATAAAAGCACTTTTAAGATGTTTTGTTTTATCTACTCTTGCTTGGATCTTTAGTACATATTTAGCTTTTACTCGACACTTCTTTTATACAGTGATAAACACTTTTACGTTACTAGCGGCGTTGCCTTTTTGTTAAAAATGCATTCGTTTACAAACTTTTTAAATTAAGTAACATTTTTTCATACTTTGATACGTTTAATTATTTCGTTTCCTTCTAGACACTTTCGGGAAAAAAAAATAAAATAAAAATTCCCATTTTTGCGCATAAACACTCACAATTTTCATATGGAAGAAATAGGCCTTGCCAAGTTTTTATATGGTTAAACATGAATGTTGTTGTAGTAGAATTAAACTGAGAACTTGAATCGATTGCTAAGAACACAAAATAAAAGGCTGAACTTTCTTTACTTTAAAGTTTATGATGAAAGAAAGACATTTGGTATAAATATTATAATAGTGGCATAGTGTCACCTTATGCGTCTCATAACTTGTATACATTCCTTCTTAGAAGCTTATACATTTTTTTCAAGCTTCCGGCAACACTGGCTACAAATATAACGCTTGAACAACAGTATTTGCATTTCCACTCAACTACTGTCGGAGACATCTTTGTTGCATTTTTGTTTGCTTAACAAACGTGGCGCAGTTGCTAACTTGCCACTGAAAGGATAAAATGCCAACCCTCTTATTTCTGGTCAGGATTCGTTTAACAAGTATTTGCATAGGCTTTCTGCAATGCAAATATAACAGTGTTTAATTGCATAGTGAGGTTTACAAACAGCAAAAAATAGCAAAGGAAAATAAACATAAGCACTAAAGTAGACAACACTTGGAGTCAGGCCCATAGGCAGGAGTGTCGAAGGGAGCTGGAATAGGTACATAAACTTTCCGCCCCAGCAACGCTTGATTTCATCCAAATATCATAACTTTCAAAACAGTTTTTTTAAAACTTGGAAAAGTTGATCTTTTTTGTTGTTTGCTATATTGAATTAATAGGATAAGGGTTGGTTTTAATGATGTAAAGTAATAGGTTTATATAGAGTATACCTGTTTCGAAAAACGTCAACAAAAGGAAGTTTATTCCGACATTTGAGTCAAGTGCGAGTGAGCAACAATTTTTTTTTACCACTTTTCACCTTTTGTTTTAAAAACAAGCTTAAAATATTTCAAACTATCTATAAAATCACGTTTAATTCAAACAAGTAAAGCATGCTAAGTTCGGGTGTAACCGAACATCACATACCCAGCTGAAAGCTATGGAGACAAAATAAGGGAAAATCACGATGTAGGAAAATGAACCTAGGATAACCCCGGAATGTGTTTGTATGACATGTGTATCAAATGGAAGGTATTAAAGAGTATTTTAAGAGGGAGTGGGCCACAGTTCTATAGGTGGACGCCATTTATGGATATCGCCATAAAGGTGGACTAGGGCTGACTCTAGAATTTGTGTGTACGATATGGGAATCAAATGAAAGGTATTAATGAGTATTTTAAGAGGGAGTGGGCACAGTTCTATAGGTGGACGCCTTTTCGAGATATCGTTATAAAGGTGGACGAGGGTTTACTCTAGAATGCGTTAGTACAATATGGGTATCAAACGAAAGGTGATAATGAGTATTTTAAAAGGGAGGTGGTCTTAGTTCTATAGGTGGGCGCCTTTTCGAGATATCGTTATATAGGTGGACCAGGGTTTACTCTAGAATGCGTTAGTACAATATGGGTATCAAACGAAAGGTGATAATGAGTATTTTAAAAGGGAGGTGGTCTTAATTCTTTAGGTGGACGCCTTTTCGAGATATCGTTATAAAGGTGGAACAGGGTTTACTCTAGAATGCGTTAGTACAATATGGGTATCAAACGAAAGGTGATAATGAGTATTTTAAAAGGGAGTGGGCCTTAGTTCTATAGGTGGACGCCTTTTCGAGATATCGTTATAAGGGTGGACCAGTAGTGGAATTCACTAACTTATTTAACCACATTTGCCGTCGCTTTATTTGCGAATCGATAACTATAACGATTTCGTTATTCAGTAACTATTTTGTATCGATATTCGTTTATCAACAATCAGCTGTGTTGTTAAATAAACGGCAAATAAATTGGCTGCGTTAAAATCACGAAATTAATATTTATGGCAATTTTAGTTAAAAAAGAAAATCGGAACTTTAACTAAATACTTCCAAACACGAAAAGTGGATTTATTTATAAATCAAATGTCAATTGAGTACTTGGCGTACGTTTTATCACAAGATGAAGAATTACTAAGTCCATTGCCTGTGTACAAACACCTTCTTAGAGAAGTAGATGACCCATTCCACTTGAATGCAACGGAGTTTATAAAGCTGTACCGACTAACCCCAGACTTG
Organism: Eurosta solidaginis; assembly: GCF_040869045.1. Lineage (NCBI taxonomy): Eukaryota > Metazoa > Arthropoda > Insecta > Diptera > Tephritidae > Eurosta > Eurosta solidaginis. The sequence continues at coordinate 185,912,714 of NC_090320.1, read as the reverse complement.
GCTCATGATGTTATTTGTCAACTTGATGGTCAATTTAGTGGTACAAGAATAACTGCAATATCAACAGAGAAAAAAAAAAGAAATTAATACCGTATTTACTTACCTTTTGTTGAAATAAGTAAAAACTTCATAAAAAAGCAGTTAGTATACGAAATTTATTTATTTTTCGCATTTTTTAGGTTTTGTTAAGCTGTGCTGCCACCTTTCTACTATTAAAACGAAATTCAAATGTCATTTATATCGAGTCGTTAAAACTAAGTTAGTGAATAGTACAATCGATAAGGCAAGCGACAAAATCGTTAATTAAAATCTCGACAAATCGCATCGTTATAAGTTAGTGAATTCCACTACAGGGGTGACTCTAGAATTTGTTTGCACGATATGGGTATCAAACGAAAGGTGTTAATGAGTATTTTAAAAGGAAGGGGGCCTTGGTTCTAAAGGTGGACGCCTTTCGAGATATCGCCATATAGGTGGAGCAGGGTTGACTCTAGAATGCGTTTCTATAATAAGGGTATCAAACGAAAGGTGATAATGATTATTTTAAAAGGGAGTGGACTTAGCTCTATAGGTGGACGCCTTTTAGGGATGTCGCCATATAGGTGGGGCAGGAGTGACTCTATAATGTGTTTGTACGATATGGGTATCAAAGTTATTAATGAGGGTTTTAAAAGGGATTGGTGGTAGTTGTATATGTGAAGGCTTTTCGAGATATCGACCAAAATGTGGACCAGGGTGACCCAGAACATCATCTGTCGGGGCCGCTAATTTATTTATATATGTAATACCATGAACAAGATTCCAAGGGCTTTTGATTTGGACCTGCAGAACTTATTAATTTTCTTCTAATTAATATGGTAGGTGTCACACCCATTTTACAAAATTTGTTTCTAAAGTTATAGTTTGCGTCAATAAGCCAATCAAATTACCATATTTCATCCCTTTTCCGTATTTGGTAGAGAATTATGGTATTTTTTTTTTCATTTTTCGTAATTTTCGATTTCGAAAAAGTGGGCGTGGTCATAGCCGGATTTCGGCGAGTTCAGATAAGTTCATGAACTGAGTTTAGTAAAAATATATCGATTTTTGCTCAAGTTATCGTGTTAACGGCCATGTGGAAGGGGAGACCGTCGACTGTGTATAAAGCATTTATCGTCATAGAATCTAAGCCTCTACCAAATTTCACAAGGATTGGTAAATTTTTGTTCGACTTATGGCATTAAAAGTATCCTAGACAAATTAAATGAAAAAGGACGGAGCCACGCCCATTTTGAAATTTTCTTTTATTTTTGTATTTTGTTGCACCATATCATTACTGGAGTTGAATGTTGACATAATTTACTTATATACTGTAACGATATTAAGTTGTTTGTTAAAATTTTACTTTAAGAAAATTTGTTTTTTTTTTTAAGTGGGCGTGGTCGTTCTCAGATTTTGTTAATTTTTATTAAGCATACATATAGTAATAGGAGTAACGTTCCTGCCAAATTCCATCATGATATCTTCAACGGCTGCCAAGTTACAGCTTGCAAAACTTTTAAATTACCTTTTTTTAAAAGTGGGCGGTGCCACGCCCATTGTCCAAAATTTTATTAATTTCCTATTTTCGTCATAAATTCAACCCACCTACAAAGTTTCATCGCTTTCTCCGTCTGCGGTTGTGAATTATCGAACTTTTTCGGTTTTTCGAAATTTTCGATATCGAAAAAGTGGGCGTGGTTATAGTCCGATATCGTCCATTTTAAATAGCGATCTGAGATGAGTGCCCAGGAACCTACATACCAAACTTCATCAAGATACCTCAAAATTTACTCAAGTTATCGTGTTAACGGACGGACGGACTAACAGGGCTCAATCACATTTTTTTTTTTCGGTACTGATGATTTTGATATATGGAAGCCTATATCTATCTCGATTCCTTTATACCTGTACAACCAACCGTTATCCAATCAAAGTTAATATACTCTGTGAGCTCTGATCAACTGCGTATAAAAAGATGCAAATTTCAAGCGCATTCGGTGTATTTTTGCGATCGAATAGAAATTTGTGACATTTGCGATTTGTTGGCTACGTTCACTGAACTAATAATACCAAAATACGATATCAGCTATACGTTCACGTGTCACGTAACACCAAAAAGGCACTTTAAAGGGACGTGTGTTCATTACACGGAATACGTAAATCCTGAACGTGGCTTATCTATCTAATATTTATTTTAAAAAACTCAAATTGTTTTTCAGAAAGGGTTAATTGGATTTCAGAAGGAGTAACTTTGATCTCTTTATCCTTTTCCAAAAACCAACTGATACGTTCCGAAATTCAAATAATGTTTTCTAAAATCTAACTGACATCTCTAAATTCCATCTAACCCTTTCGAAAATCCAATTGACAGATCTAAAATCCAACTGGCCATAGCTCTTGCTATTATATATAAGTAGATCTAAGCAAATAAATATTCTGCGGTTGCATTCTAAACTCATTTAAATTTGCAGTCATAATTCAAACTTAATAACTTTTAAAAAGTGAACCCTACGACATTTCAAAATCAGCGATTTCGGTCGTGTGTTTCTGGGTTTGTGTGCAATCTTTTATTTATCTTTGTTGAAGAAATGTAATTTGGTTGGTCGTTTTGATAACAATGGTATATTCGGTCGTGTGTTTCTGGTTTTGTGTGCAATTTTTTATTTATCTTTGTTGTAGAAATGTAATTTGGTTGGTCGTTTTGATAACAATGGTATATTAAATAGATTAAAAAATTCGAGTATTTTCCTGTTTCTTTTTTATTGTTTTTAGAATTTGATCCACCTATTAATATTTTTGTTAATTTGGTCTGATGGGTCCAGCTTGCGTCGTGTGTTGAGTAAAAATTTATGATTCGTCCTGATGTCTTGGTGTCTTATAACACCTTATTTTAAGTTCGGTTCCTCGTCTGATGGCAATAGAGTAAGGTAAAATTTCCTCCTCTTCCAATTCTATTGTTAACCTTGTGCTTCTCTCATATGAGTCCAGTATGTTTAATGTATTGTGTACTTCATCTTCACGTACAATTGCAAAAATATCATCAGCACTATGCGTGCCCAGGTTTTTCATCGTCTTCCATTATACTCAATGCCTGATTGGGGAAGCAGGGAATCCCATCGGTACTCCTTTCAATAGGTACGCATTGTGAAGTATAGGCAGGATTTTGTTTCTCATAACAGTTTATAAATGGCTATTATATAATACTAAACATTTTTCAAAACTCTTTATGTTTAACGACTTTTTTAAACTAGTTGATTTCCTATTTACCATTCGACCAAAATTATAAAGCAATTTATAAACAGATATTTCCTTTTAAACTCAGATCAGACGTACATACATATACTAACTCTCTTAATTTTCTCTGTGTCAATGCATTATGGGTATTATTGTACATAAATTTGACCAAATGGAAAGCCATTGTTTTGTTATGGTTTATATGTGCATTATAGCTGAATAAAAACAAAAGGTATACGCTAGGGAACAAATTAGTATCTCAAAATGCCATCCATTTGCTGTTTGTACAAACAAATAGAACCCGCATGCATCATAAAAAAGCTCATAAAATGTAAGCAGTTGAAGAATAACACATCCACTTTTATAAATCGAGTGTCCAAATAGTACATACAAAAGCTACTAATGTAGGTACAACGGATTTAAGATATACCCCAATAAACACAAAAACGATAATGATATAATTTCGGTGCGTGGAGAATTTACGAAACATTTTTTTTGCGCGTATAATTTTTTGGATTCGTTTAGTGTTTTAGGCAAACTTGAGAAAATTGATTTTTCCCATTTGCTCGTCATCCAGTAAAAAGGCGATACAACTTTGCTTTTAGCCGAGGCAGTAGTTTAATTTTTGCGTTCAAACGAACTCATCGTTTTAAGCCTTTGTCTGGGTTTTCAGTGCTTAATCTTTTGACCCGCGGCCGTTATTTCGATAATAAGTGGGCATTTTTTAGGTATATCTCGTGAGCAAATCGGAATATGAAAACTTTGCACAACTAGTATTTTGAACAATAGTGATAACTAAAACTATTTCATATAAACCATTTTTGCCACTATAATACTTGAAAGTCATGGACAAAAATAACCAAAAAATGTAGCGATGCTTTCCTCCAAAATGTAATAACTTTTTTTTTTTTGTTAAATTCTTCAAACAAAAATGTGAAGCTTTCTTGGAGCGCTTTTCCTAAAGTCCTAAATCCGTTTCAAGTACATTGGATACAACTCGTTTACGTGAAATATCTCGCTGATTCACTACGAATATAATACATTTTGCCGAAAAATCTTTACATTTATCGCTAATTACGATATTTTCAAAAAAATGTATACAAAACTATGACCAAATTCTGTAAATTATATACAAATATTAGGTACCAAACAAAAGATTTCTTTAGAGTGCGATTATTGATGCTGGACACAGTACAAAATCCATGGTCAAAAATTTTCTATAATATCCCGTTTTTAGAACCACGAGGTAGGCAACACTAAAAGTGTTGGAATTTTAGCATGTTCCTGGTGCTTACGTTTCTTCAACCAGCTCTTTAAAAGAACAAGGCTTAGGGAATATTTTCTGCAATTTTTTGTAAAACGTCACAACTAATTTATATTATTTTTCCAAAATGGCCGAAAATTAGAGTTTAGTGGTTTCTCAACCCCATTTAACCCAGCATAACGTTTCACCAAATTTATGCCCATATTACGTTTAGGGATCCATGACCGAAACTAATTTTTTAAATGACAATAGCTCTGAATCGGTGGATCGGGTTAATAACTTACGTATATCAACTCGCCACAAATAGTACACGTAAGATCTATAACTTTTTAGAAATTGTTTGATAGCTGTATGTTATTGCATGAGTGAAAGTGGTTTTCAGTCTCTGATCGTAAAACGTTGAATATGATCGGTAATTTTGGTTCTTGTTTTCGAAATATTTTTACATAAAAGTTCTAAAATTACTGTTTTTATTTAAACATTTTTATAATTTTTTTAACAATATAGTATATTGTATGAAAGCATAATCATTTCTCTCACAAACGCTGTTAATATTTTTTCGATATTTACTTGAGATATATTTACTATATAAACGTTTTTGTACTCCATGCCCTTGATCGATGCGAACAATAGCTATGTCTGCAGAATACTTTTAGAAATCTTTTCGGTTATTTGGTTTGGAAGTGTGTTATTATGCAGTTATTAAGTGGCTAACGAGCCTAAAAGTGTGCTTCAAATTAGTAAACAAAGTTTGTATTGATAAAATATTGCAAACCTAATATAGTGTAACGATTTTACTGCAATTCCCCTTATTTGCAATCTTCTGCCAACGTTCGTATCGCTAAACTGTTGAATAAATAACTCCAATATTGAATAATGGAAAAATGGCCTTTATTAAAGTACTTCACAATAACACTTATACTTTGCAACGAATAGCTTGCTTAATAACCAAACTGATTGATAGCTCAAATGAAACTGACTTCTCGCCTCCACTGTTGTCGCCCTTTTATACTCTCCGACCTTCTCGTTGCATATTTCTAGGCTTTTCTAATTCCAGAACTTACTAGTTAGTTATAAATTTCTCAGCTACAACTACAGATGTATAATTTTAATAGATTTTCTCATACCCCATGCGCTTGCATGTGTGAGAAACACTTCCCCAACCACAATTGCATACCTTTAGGAGCATTTCAGATAAGATATCTGCATGTGCTTGTGGGTTTCTTCTCCGCCGCGTGCACGCGTATGTGTAGACATAATGATTGAATTATTGATGTGAATTCACGTCACTGCTTAGCATCGGCCTAGAGATGGCAGTACCCCTTAGTGCCGCCAGCATTCATAACAATAGTTTAAAGAAAGATAACTCAAATCGCAAAGGGAGCTTTCAAAAAAAATTGACTACATTTTCAAGGATAGTTGCACTGTCAAATTGATATATAATTTTTTGTAATAAAAAGTTTTCATGACGTAAAAGCGTAGTGAATAGAGAGAAAACAAAAATACTTAAAAGAAAATATTTCCCAACGATCTAAAAAAGTAAAATTACTCGAATTGCTAATGATAGCTGACACATGAGAGAGCTCAGATTCATCGATCTGCCTTGGGGAAGTATAGCCGTGATAATATATGAGAAGTCGAGTTACCTTTTAAGAGAATCCGTTGTGCTTATTGGGACATATAAAAAATATACATATATATTCACATTCGCACAGATATATGTGTAATATAGGGATGCCATATTTCTTCTTAGCACAAAATATGCGACGTAATTTTTTATAGAAAAGTTCATATATGTATTATGACAGGTAAGATATCTCAATTACCTGCTCACTCCAAGTAGCTCTTAATTACAGTAAAATTTCTGGAATGAAATCACGCTCGTTCTTAATGTCGGTCGAAAGAAAATCATCATCTCAGCAAAGATTCATTCGTTTTTACCATACTGGTTAAAATTTTGAGCCTAAATTTTAAACGCTTAATCGGTTTGCCGGTTATTTAAACCTTTTAACCTAAAACAAAATCATGTCATTTTGCGATTTTAAATTTAATTCGGTTTCAATTTTAAACTTAACTGACCAGTAATTGTACAATCAAAGAATTATTTTTTATAAAACAGTAACTTTTAAGAAACCTAAAAATAAAATTTTTTATACACCTATAAGTTTAAAACTAAGCCAATAAATTTGAAATTACTGTTGAAAACCTAAGATATAAAATTTCAATTATGAAAAGTGCTGCAAGTCATGATTCTTTTTCACAACATTTGGTTATAAGTATATATGAAGTTTTATGATATTGTGGCGAATATTATTAGTTCTATACAGCACTATGCTGTTAGTAAATAAATGCACGGCAACAGCAATGGAAAAGCCCAGTCACATAAGCAGTTTTTCATATATATGCGTTTAACTCAGTATTGTGCATAATGAGTAGACTGCACGCATTTTTATGGAGAACGGTAGATTGAGCGACACTGGCGCCATCCGGCAAAGCATAAGAAGAAGAATTTGACATTTGCTTCGACTATGGGTGCTGGCACACTTTGCAAGAGAAATTATTTTTCCCACTCGTTGGTAACTTTTTTAACATTTTTCGCTATTGAAAACTGCAATATATCAAATGAATGCGACACAAAATAAGTTAGCAAGTATTTTTGTTGTATAAGGAGAATGTTTATAACAGCGCTACGCGAAATTTTGTATGTGAATGGGCAAGGCGAAACAAACTTCAATTGCCAAGTCTTAAGTTCCTTCATATTTATAAACGCAACATCTTGGTTGATTGTGGCGACGTTACTGGAATACACAAGCTTCTGTTAAACGCATCTATATGAAAAATTTCATTATGCCGCGGCCTTGAGCATCCACACGTATGTATGTACTTTTAAACGTAAAAGGATATACATGTAAACAGCGATGCTGACAACTAAGAGGATATTTCACATACATGTATACATGTAGTTAGCAGCTAAGAGCAGAAGTTGTTACTCACACATACACCCGCACATAACTAGAAGAGAAACGTAAATATCACATACATACTTACTTACTTACTTAATTGGCGCTTAACCGTCTAAACGGTTATGGCCGTCCAACAAGGCGCGCCAGTCGCTCCTTCGCTCCGCCAACCGGCGCCAATTGGTCACACCAAGGGAGTTTAAATCGTTTTCCACCTGGTCCTTCCAACGCAGTGGGGGCCGCCCTCTACCTCTGCTTCCATAGGCGGGTTCCGATAGAAACACTTTCTTGGCCGGAGCATCATCTTTCATTCGCATAACATGGCCTAGCCAGCGCAGCCGCTGCGTTTTAATTCACTGGACTATGTTGATGTCTGCGTATAGCTCGTACAGCTCATCATTAAATCTTCTTCGGTACTCGCCATCGCCAACGCGTAGAGGTCCATAAATTTTTCGAAGAACTTTTCTCTCGAACACTCCCAAAGCCGCTTCATCTGCTGTTGTCATGGTCCATGCTTCTGCCCCATATAGCAGGACGGGTACGATAAGTGACTTGTAGAGTATGATTTTCGTTCGCCGAGAGAGGACTTTACTTTTCAATTGCCTACCTAGTCCAAAGTAGCATTTATTGGCAAGATTAATTCTTCGCTGGATTTCAGTGCTGATGTTGTTGCTAGTGTTGATGCTGGTTCCCAAATAAACGAAGTCTTTTACTATTTCGAAATTATGGCTGCCAACAGTAGCGTGGTTGCCAAGGCGCATATGCGCTGACTCTTTGCTCGATGACAGCAGGTACTTCGTTTTGTCCTCATTCACCATCAAACCCATCTTTACCGCTTCTTTTTCCAGCTTGGAGTAAGCAGAACTAACAGCGCGGGTGTTTAGGCCGATGATATCAATGTCATCAGCATATGCCAGTAATTGCACGCTTTTATAGTATATTGTTCCAGTGCGGTTAAGTTCTGCAGCTAGTATAATTTTCTCCAGAATCAAATTAAAGAAATCGCACGATAGGGGGTCACCCTGTCTGAAACCTCGTTTAGTTTCGAACGGCTCGGAGAGGTCCTTCCCAATTCTGACTGAGCTGATGGTGTTGCTCAACGTCATTTTGCACAGCCGTATAAGTTTTGCCGGGAAACCAAATTCAGACATAGCGGCATATAGGCAGCTCCTTTTCGTGCTGTCGAAGGCGGCTTATCACATACATAAAGGAGACATAAATAAGCAGCTGTTCGCGAAAAGTCTAGACTCTAGATCTTAGGATAAATGAGCGAACGAGGTATTCGGGAGTATAAAAGCAACGCAAGCTGAGGAATAAGGAGTCAGTTGGATTTTAACACGCTTTAGTGAAGTACACGATAATTGTAAATGTGAAATACTACTCCCAAAGTAGTCTAAATAAAGAACGTTTTGTTGTACTAAATATATGAGTTATTTATTCGACAGTTCAAAGATTCCAACGTTAACATAAGATGCAAATTCCACTAAGTGTTGCCCGAACTGCTTTGTTTCCCAGTTATTTATGGTTTCCATAGTGTGTGCCTCTGTGAGTCCACAGAAGACCCAGGACCATAGAATGCTGCTATAGCATGAACTTATATCTGGAAAAGAGTGGGGTAACAACTCATTGGTGTCAATTAATTGCTTGCTCAAGTTGTTCACAATTTAATTTTGGTCACTTGGTATAAATCATTTGAATGAATTTATGTTATGACACCTCGGTGGCCTATAAATTGAAAAAAAATACACCAACACTTTGCGGGGTTGCCCGTTTGCCGTGATTTGGCAAATACTAAGATTGTATTTCTGCCATGAAAAGTTTCTCAGTGGTTCATTTGTCTTTCAGATGCCCTTCGAAGTCGGCATGAAACATGTAGGCTCCGTCCCTCCAATTTATTGGAAAACTTCAAAGGACCACAACGCAACGTTCATCTGCCTTTCAGATGCCATTCGAAGTCAGCATAAAACATGTAGGTTCCGTTCCTCCAATTTATAGGAAAACTTCAAAGGACCACAACGCAAATTGGAAGAGGAGTTTTGCCTAAATATCTTCGGAGGTAATTTGCGCCAATAGCTTGTTTTATTTTATTAAATTTTTTTTAAATACAGAGAGGTGAGAAATAAACTATGGATAATGTTGACAACCATTCGATAGTGGTGGCAAAGTAAAACTATTGATAGTTTTACACCACTAGAGCGAAATATATTATTTGAGCGACCCTGGATAAAATGATTGGACCATTTTGACATATAAGTATTCCAGTGTTTATGAGAGTCCATTAAGTATTTTTTAGGATTTTTTGGAAAGTTCTTGCCCATAAGTGTTCCAGAGAATACTCTGAAAGAGTATTCCGACCTGAAATATGTGATCCTGACTCAGGACATCGAAATATGAATTTGACCACTTTTTTGTACGTACGAGGATCAGTACTGGAGCACTGTATACCTGTCAAATACTATCAAAGTACTCTATGAATTGTACCGCAGGAAGAAGGAGTATACGAATACTCTGTAACTTATCTTTATTCATACCAATAGAACAAAACTTTCCAACTTGAGAATGTAATAATAAAAATTGTCTGAAATTATTGAGTTTTGCTAAGAAATGTATTTTTTGGAATGTTCCAGAATGTCAAAATTTTCTGGTTTTTACTTCACATAAAGAATATTACATAGGTATTAGAAAGTTTTGGCTTAGAACTCCTCACTTGTTCTTCTACGGAAATACATATATATGCATTTATTCTATGTGGAACTAGAAAATCAATTGTTATTGCGATTGCGTAAGAGGTTAGATTAGGTTAAGAGGCCATGCGTGGGCATTACCCACACTTCCACTCGGAGAAATTTTTGTCCATTGTGAGTGCCCTCAGTAAGTTCAGGGTGGCGGCACATTCGTTTAACCTAACCCCAGTACCTCCTAGTGACCCTCAACCAACCACTTGCTTTTTCTGGAGACCCCAAGAAGAAGCGAGACCTTCCCAACCTCTGCCAGGCTGTCGAAGAACTGTGAGCCTTTTTCTTTAAAGCGCCGAACATCGGCAGAGAAAGTGGTAGATTGACTCCTCTTACTCCTCATCCTGACAGCTTCTGCAGAGGGAGCTTGTTGGTATTCGCCATCATCGGAGCACTGGTGCGATAGCACAATGACCTGTGATGGCACCCGTAAGTACTCTCACCCCCGATTTGTTCCTTGCGTAAGAGGTTACAAATATATAATTTTTTGAATCGATGTAAAAAAGATTTTTGCAGAAAATGGTCAATGTGTAATTTTTGGGAAATGTCGATGCCATTAATATTTTTTCACCAATTCGCAGAAAAAACTGTTAAGAAATAGTAGCTCTACCAAAAATTCAATACTGGACGACTGTCACGCCCCCTTTGCTTGTGGGCGGAAAAAAAGAACACGAAAAGCAATTAGGTTAAAAATTTATTTAATTTTGTGAGTGTGTTTACTGTGCGATCTATACCAAATTTTTCATGATGAATTTCATATCATAAATTTACAAACCAAGTTTCATTAAAATCGCTACATTTTTAGTTTTGTCGCCCACACGTCAAATACAGTAATAGGAGGTATCACTATAAAGAAATACTATAATCGCACCTCTGCGCGCATTCTCTAGTCTTAAATTTGAGTTAACATTAGTTGTGAAAATATATCCAAAAATTGCGGTGGAGTAAAGCTGAGATATATTAAAAATATTGTTTGAAATGATTAAACGGGTGCAATCCCCATAGTCTGGCAAAGTTTTATGTTACGGTAATTTCCTTTTCATGTATTGGATGAGGAACCTGTTCTAAAAATCTAAAATGTGATGCAATTCCCTTGAAATTCTGTGCACACATTTGGGTATAATTTTTATATTGCTCTTGGCATAGTTTAGGTAAAAGGCCTGAATGTCTCCACATTGTTAGCCCAGGTAATTTTTTTGTTAACTTCTTTGGAAAAATTCTGAACTATGATGCGAACTTTTTGTTCGAGGAACAGAGAGAGGAAAATAGAAATGCCAGGTAGAGTAATATCACTGGTCGACGGCCAAAATTTACCAGAGACGCCGTTATGAAATTCGTATGTAAAACCACCCCCTGATTTCGAAAATCGAGTTCATTTTTGATTCTATGGTACCGTTTTTGAGATATTTGCAATTTACCGTTATTCGAAAAAACCAAAAAGATGGCTCCTTATAATTACGTATATCTCACGAACGGGTCAAGCAATTGCAAACAAGGTTACAGAATCGGAAAGATTCATCATACATTGTTATTTGCTCAACCATATAGTTTTCGAGATATTAGCTCATCATTTCAGATTTTTGTTTTCTTTTATGGAAAGAATTACTTTTTGCGAGGGCAGCATTCCAAAACCACAACTTTTTTTCCAAATATTTTTTATTTACGTAAAGCTTACGTAAGTTATAAGGGATCAAATAAAAATACCCAGGTTGCGCAATTTCAACGTATACGTCAAAACGTATGTATGGTATAAAGAAGAGTGAAATATCTAGCTATGCTCTGTTTCTATTTAGTTAAAAATTCAATTTATGAATGAAATTACCCATATTTTTAACTTTTTTTTTTTTAAATTTATTTATGTTTGTACTATATTCTAACAATATTTATCTTAATTTTATTTTACTATGTAGTCGAAATAATTATGTGTTCGACTTTGACGCTTATTCAGTTTAGGATCGGTTTCTCTTATGAGAAACCAGCAGTAATCACCCATCATTGCGACGTCCCAGAATCCTTGATATCGATTTTCAATTAATTTCATTTGCTGATGAAACCTTTCACCATGTTCATCACTTTCGTCGCCAAGATTTGCCGGAAAAAAGCTCAAATGTGAGTGCAGAAAGTGAATTTTTAACGACATATTTACGCCTGGAAAGAAAATATTAGTTAGGTAAACAAGTTATAGAATTTTGGGAAATTAATTTTAATAAGCCTTTAATATTTACCCATTTTCGCATAATTATTGATTAAGCCGTTCACTATCTGCTCGTAGTTAGGGCTTTTGTGTCTACCGAGAAAAGAAGCAACGACGTTTTCAAAGGATTCCCACGCTGCTGCCTCAACTGATGAGAGTAGTCCTTTGAATTGATTATTTTTGATCAACTTTTTTATTTGTGGTCCGACAAAAATACCTTCCTTTATCTTGGTTTGAGAAATATCTGGAAAAATTGTTTTCAAATAGTCGAATGCTTGACCTTCTTTGTCCAAAGCCTTAACAAAGTTTTTAATGAGACCGAGCTTGATGTGTAAGGGTGGAAGTATGATTTTCTCTTTCTTGACAAGAGGGGTGTATTTGATGTTATCCACACCAACGGTAAACTCGACTCTTTCCGGCCAATCCTTTCTGACGTAGTGGTCCTTACGAGCTCGGCTATCCCACTTGCAGAGGAAGCAGCAGTGCTTGGTGTAGCCACTTTGTAGACCGCATAGCATTGCAACGGCTTTGAGATCAGAACATATTTTCCAATCATGCTCTTCATATTTGATAAATTTGAGTAGTCTTTGCATTTCCTCGTAGGTTTCCTTTGTATTTACTGCATGTGCTAGCGGAATAGACGGCTTTTTGTTACCAATATGCAATAATACAGCCTTTAAACTCAGTTTATTGCTATCTATGAACAATCGCCACTCTTCTGAATCATATGTTTGACCAAACTCTTTGAATAAACCGGGAATGTCGTTGCAGTAGCATATACTGTCTTTCTTGGTATAGTGTTTGGAAAATGGTTCGTGACGAGTTCTACAATATATCACCTAAATATCGGATGATACAAATTTAAATTGTTGCATACGAGAAGTGTGGATTTCGGCATTTTCCTTGGATAGTTCCAAATCTCTTATCCAATCATTAAGTTGTGCTTGTGATACAACGTTTCTCTCCTTTCCCATGCGAAATTCAGTACAACTTGATTCCCCGAACTCAGATGTTACTGTTGACAATGGAACTGGATCCGCAACTGCCATTGAATGTAGTACTGGTAATGTCACTGTAGGTACGCTGGCATAGGTTACTCTTCTTGATTTTCCAACGCCAAGTACTTTTGTTTGACAAATATAACACTCTATTGAATGGCAAGTAGGTTCTCTCCATATCATTGGTGTATCAAATTTTATTTGTTGTCCGGATTCCGACTGAATCAATTCTACTCGACACGATGTACACAAAGTGTTCGGTGTCTATGGTTTTTCAGCATTTTTAGGCTCAATGCCAAAATACTTGGGGTATAAAGTTTTGATATGATCTGAGAACACTCTTCGTCGCCTTATGATAGTATATTGGCCACACATGAAACAGAACATATCTGGATCGTTATTACACTCGAATTCTCGCGTCCATTTACTCATTTTATTTTTTTTACTAAATCATGGTTTTGAAATTTGACTTATGAACTGAACTATCTCCGGCGAGCCTTGCAGATGTTATGAAGATTCAAGGCGCATTAACTCATATTTATACTCGGAACAAGAATAAAATTGAAAAAATCAAATCTTACCTAGACAGAAAGGTTCCTTTTTATACGAAGCCGGGAAAAGAAAATACTACCTGCTATAGATGTAGGCTTTAAAAATTTTCTGTGTCTTATAATTTTGAAAATCTACCTGCATACTTACCCATAAGTGACGTAAATACATGTTTATAACTACATGCCTACAGCAGGGTTCGAACCCAACCACTCTTCCTTTCGATGCAACCACTCTACCTACTATAAAACAATTCGAGTATTAAAAGTACTATTTGATTTATTTAAAGAAAAAGTATTATCATTGTTATGGGGTTATTCGTTTATCCGGATAATATCCCATTTGCACTTTATACCTTTAATATATGTATGTATACATACATTGAAGTTGCGCAACCTGGGTATTTTTATTTGATCGCTTATAACTTACGTAGTTTTGCATCGATTTTCTTCGATGATAGCTTATCTTTTTTCCAATTAAACAGAGCTTTACGTAAGTGAAAAAGATTTGGAAAAAAAGTTGTGGTTTTGGAATGCTGCCCTCGCAAAAAGTAATTTTTTTCATATTTTTTCATAAAAAAAAAACAAAAATCTGAAATGATGAGCTAATATCTCGAAAATTATATGGTTGAGCAAAAAACAATGTATAATGCATTTATAACAAATTTTATCGTCTTTCCGATTCTGTAAACTTATTTGCAATTGCTTGACCCGTGAGATATACGTAATTAAAGGGAGCCATCTTTTTGGTTTTTTCGAATAACGGTAAATTGCAAATATCTCAAAAACGGTACCATAGAATCAAAAATGAACTCAATTTTCGAAATCAGGGGGTGACTTTACATACGAATTTAATAAACAACCGGAAAAACGGAAGATGAATTATTACTGGTTCAAGTTTTCAGTATTTTTGTTTATTATTTTATAGTCTAACATATTTTTTTTACTACCCGAGGATATACATACATACGTTCTATAACAAATCACTTGTGCGCCACCAGCTTACGGAAATTTAGCAAAACTAAGCTCCTAGACCTTTGCGAACTACCATACTAGAAAATTGTTCGGTATACAAAATTAATACTCTAGACCCTTCTCAGGGCTGAGAGAAATTGGATTCGAGTTGTGCCAATAGAGAATTAGAGATCTCCGCGGGCATGTCCTAGTAAACTTAGGCGTATGGCAGCCCTATTATAAAATCATAAATGGTTTAACCACCCACCCACCCAAACTACGTTATTTAAGAATAAGCGTTACACATCAGTAAAAGTCACGTTTCGTCAGTTTAACAATGTGCCTGGATACGTGTTTATGTATGAATACTAGGACGTATCATGAAAAAGTTGAAAATAAATTCCCCTAGTTCTATTACTTAACCTGTGAGAGTTCAAAAATGGAAAATTAATTATTATAAAAACAATGAAATTAAATTTATTTTACAACTTCAATAAGGTGCTGCAACCCACAATTTAATTTGGTAACTGGTCTGGCTAGATATAAATTTATTTCATTATTCGTACATCCAGCGCAATCGTTGAGTTATGGCCGCGTCACAATGAAATTTCTCATGTTCATGAGTTTTGATGCAAAAGCGAACATCGTCACAATCGCGTTTGTAAACATAAAATTACTACAGACTTAGCAGTTGAAATTTATTTCGGCTTGCCCATTCATATAAAAGGTTTCCTTGGAATCTGGCTAGTCTTTCATGTCAGACGCTGCTGGTGATGTGCTATTTGGCGCTCTCCATGCGAAAGAATGCAATCTACTCATCTTCTGGATTCTTTGGTAAAATTTCGGATATTTTTCCTATTAGCTCACATCTGAAGCTCATTATCAGAGTAGAAAAACACCTGTGAACATGATAACTTTATATTTTGAAGTATCTTGATAAAATTCGATATTCAAAATTAATTTTGTAAAACACAAAGAACGTGATTACTCAGTAAAGAGTTCGCCTACAAAATGTAAGTCGAAAGGCCGATTCTGTGTTGCTGCTGCATATGCTATGCATACAAGCCAGGATATTTTCAACAAGGTGGAAGATAACGCACTTCGTCTTTATCCCATTATGGAAAGCCCATAAAACAACGACTGATAACATCCATTGAAGATGGAAGAGGTCTGTCTCACCGGCAGGCCAGTATAAGCCATAGCAAGTGCCTTCAACTTAGTCAGGTGGGACGACACGCTCGACGGGCTAAATCACACTTTTCAGGCACCCCTTAATTACTTGAGATATTAAGAGATTACTTAAAAGGCTCACTTACGAAACAAGTTAAGGTAAGAGAAAGGTGACGAAAACAGGAGGAGCAGGCCAAGGAGCAGTGTCAGATCTCTACCTTTGGAAAACTTCGTAAGAAAGCGCTTTCGCAGACAACGTGGATGCCGGTTATCACAGCACGGCACTGCGAGCTGGAACAGCTTAAATGCAACCAAGTAATGCGCAGTGTTAATTGATGACTGAGTGACTTCAAGACAATGAAAACTGAGATCGTGATCCTCAAATTAATGGGGTTACACTAAGTTTGTTCGCCTCGCGAAACCTGACATTGTCACCGACGAAATCAATGGCGACCTTATTTACAACATGGACGCGCCAAATGTCAACCATATTGAACATCTACGTCGATGGCACCACGCCACCGATTGTCTTACACCCTAAAATCTTAGGTGTGACGTTCGATCAGGATCTACATTTTGGAGAACATGTAGCCGCAACTGTACCAAAAATCTAGAGCCGCAATAAAATCCTCAAATCTCTTGCTGGAAGTACTTGGGGAAAAGATAAAGAAACACTCATTACCACTTACAAAGCAATTTTAATTCCAAACTGCACCACCCCTTTTTTGCCGAAGCATTCTTTTACTTTTCAGGGCCATAACTCGTTGCACACAATTTCCTTACAGCTGTGAAAATTTCTGTTTCAAATTGACGAAATCGACTACGGACCACACTCACTTTTACATAAAATATTTTTAAAAGAATTGTAAAAGAAGCCAAGCAAGTAATAATTTTATATCAATGATTTTTAATTGTTAGAATAAGAATAAAACGTGGCACCACCAATTTGTTGAAAGAAGAAGGACTGATCTATCGTGAAAAAAATTGGTAAACTTATTTATATTTCTAATAAATGTGGGAAAAAGTCAGTTAATGAACATGCCTAATTTTGATACACCCATATGCTGGCTTTCAGTGACTGGCAATTGTTATAAAAAACAGGTACCTAAGGAAGGCTAAGTTCGGGTGTAACCGAACATTACATACTCAGCTGCCAAATTACAGCTTGCAAAACTTTAAAACTACCTTCTTTTAAAAGTGGCCGGTGCCACGCCCATTGTCCAAAATTTTACTAATTGTCTATTCTGCGTCATAAGGTCAACCCACCTACCAAGTTTCATCGGTTTATACGTCTTTGGTAATGATTTATCGCACTTTTTCGGTTTTTCGAAATTTTAGAAATCGAAAAAGTGGGCGTGGTTATAGTCCGATTTCGTTCATTTTAAATAGCGATCTGAGATGAGTGCACAGGAATTTACATACCAAATTTCATTGAGATACCTCAAAATTACCTCAAGTTATCGTGTTTACGGAAATCCGGACGGACATGGCTAAATTAATTTCTTTTTTCGCCCAGATCATTTTGATATATAGAAGTCTATAACTATCTCGATTATTTTTTGCCGTTACGGGGTACCGTTATGCGAATAAAATGTATATACTCTGTGAGCTCTGCTCAGCTGTGTATAAAAAACTATACGAACTGTAGGATAAACGCTCTCAGCTGAGTATAAAATTTTCGATTCCACTCGCACTTAGATTTCATCGCTTTTCACTTTAGCTTTCAGCATATTGATACGCCCTAATGAATACGCAAACATAACTGTATACAATTTCTATACTTTCGCTCACCTGTGGTCATTAAAAGTGAAACATCACCAACCAACATTGCTGACGTTGGCCACATAAACAAGAAAATAATATCCATAGGAAAAAAAAGCAAATACAAAAGTCAACAATAGTCACTGGTCAGTTTAGATCTTCCTGGCAACGAATAAAGCACATCAAATGTAGATAAGCTGTAAAACGTTGTCATAACGTGTTGCTAGTTGCACAACTTCTGTGTAATTAGTGTTCATATGAGGTCGTTTGTATTTATATATTTATGTTTGTACATTTGAGAGCTGTGGTTTAACGAAACGTAGTGGAACCATAGCGCTATTTTGTTTGCAAACAGCTGGATAAACTTTGATGTATCCGATTGATATGAATACCAAATAAGAGCGACTAATACTGAGATAAACAGATACATACATATGCCACCAACATACCTAAACGACAACAAAGTTGAACTTTGTATAATGCGGACTAACAGAAATACGCCCTACTAAACAATCCGGTGGAAGACAGAAGGTTTCAAGACCAGGTAAAATTCCGGCAGGAATGATATTGGCGACTTAGTAACTGCCGTACACGGTGTGTCTAAGTTGAGCAGGGAGCCTTATTACTAGATAGTAGGTATAAGGCGAAAGGATAATAGGTGTTAACAAATTATCGTTCCGACCTGACTATGACGAGGTGGGAATAGTAATGACGCGCTGGATGATAACAGCCTACCCGTCGAGCTGTTAAAAACCTGAGCCGAAAAGTTGGTAATTATCATTCATCAACGTTTCTTAGTGTTCGAGAAAAATTTCTGCGGAAGATTTATGACCACGTCCGTTTGCCGAAGGCGAGTATCGAAGGAGTTTGAACTGTATGAGTTTCACGCTGATATGAAGATATCGCAACGAATAAAATCCCAAAGGCTTCGCTGGTTAGGTCATGTTATGCCAGTAGATGGCCAACAAAATATCAACACCTTTATTTGGAAGCTGAGAAAAGGCGGGACCTCTACTGAGCTGGAAGAGACTGGTGGACGGAAACTCGATCTCACTAGGTACGTCTTATTGGTGTCAGTTATCGCGGAAGAGGAATCTGTATGGTCGGCGATCACGCTATCACCACACCATGGTTTAAAGAACGTTAAAATAAGGCTTTAAATAGCTATACATAACCATACATACATATTTGTTGCTTGTTGATCTGAGCTACCTCCAGAAAATATAAAAATATTGTATTTTCGATTAGCCGAAAAGCCCATTGTTTTCCTACGATTTTTCTTGGTAAAGATGTTAGAGAAAAACAAGTAAGGAAGTCTAAGTTCGGGTGAAACCCAGCTGTACACGCTGTACACTTGAAATGCTGTTGTTGTTTGTTTTGTGTGCTTAATAGTGTTACAAGACTGCGCAATAATACATAAACATATGTATGGTTCTATTCTGAACTAATTTTTTTTTTTTTAATGGACGTTGTGGCAGCGCGCTGCCGTCAAGTGGCCCAATGAAACCAAGCTAATTCTATTCACGCGATCGATTTATATATATATATATATATATATATATAATTTTTATTAATTTTTTCTTTTTTTTTTTTTTGCCGAGTCTTTTATGGACAGCGGTTTTTCAAGCGTCGCGATCTGAGACTGCTCAGCTACAGAAGAAATTTGATTAGCTAAGCGTATTACTTAAAGAGAACAGAAGCAAACGTATAATACATTAATTATTAAGCGAGGTGAGAACAATCTTTTTTTATAGAAAAAAGGGAGTCCGAGCTTTCAAATGTGTTTGAGTGAGAGTTATAATCTTATCATAAACGCCGAAAAGGTTCATTTTGTTCGAAATTCGTTCTACATAGTTTCAGCAGAAGAGGTTTGAAGTGTCTCGATTTCCGAGAGGGAACGCAAAAGTTTACTTCATTCAGAAGGAATGGACTCGAAATTGATCCATTTAAAAGTTTTGTCATAAATATTACACCAAGCATTTCCCTTCGACTAGCAAGAGTTGGAAGATTGATAAGGTGGAAGATTAGTTAAAGAGTCCCATTGAAAATTTCTTAAGGCAAATAGTAAACATTGTTTTGGTATTGATTCGTGACTGTCTGCATGGACTTGATAACGCGGATTCCAAATTATTGAGCCGTATTCTAATATTAGCCTAACTAATATTGTAAAAAGTGCTTTAGTTATGTAAGGGTCGGTAAATTCTTTTGACCGCCGTTTAAAAAACACCTTTGCCTTTATTCACTGTAGCATTAATATGAAGATTGAAACTAAATTTGGAATCCATCATGACTCCCAAGTTAATAAAATTATTTACAGTTTCTAGACTATAGTTGTTAATTGTATATTAAGCAGGTGGCGAAATTCTCCGATGAAAACACATGAATTTACATTTTTTTGAGATTGAGTGGCATAAAATTTACATTGCAACAGGTAACCAAGTGATTTAAATCCATTTGAAGCAACCGATGCACATGGTTATTAAAGCTTTACATCGTCTGCGTACATCAATTATTTAATTGTATTAGATATATCGTTTATGATCAACAAGAACAGAATCGGACCAGGATGGCTGAGGCCAGGATGCCCTGAGGAACACCAGAAGAAGCATTTATGACCCAAGAAAGTGCATTTTTAAAGTTTACTGTTTGCGTACGATTACCAAGATACAAAGAAATCGAACATATAAGACGGGGTCGAAAACCGAGTTTACCGAGCTTATGAATAAGTAATGGGTGTGATACTTTGTCGAAAGCTTTACTGAAGTCGATGTAACTTACATCAGTGTGAAGGCCTTTTCTAATTCCATTAGAAACGTGGGTGGTAAATTCTAGTAAATTGGTGATAGGTGATTTGCCCTTACAGAACCCATGTTACGAGCTTGCAATTATGGGGGAAATAGAGAATGTTAGGTGGTGGGTAACAATAGCTTCAAATAAATTTGGGATAGCGGATAACTTTGCTATGCCCCGGTAGTTTTCTATTGAAGACCTGCTTCTATTTTTATGAAGCGTGATAAGAAAAGATTCCTTCCACATTGTTGGGAAAACGCCATAAATTGAAGATAAATTAAATAAATCTGTTAGCGGTTGATTGATGTTTACAGCACATTTTTTAAGAAAGTGTGTCGGGACCCTGTCAGGGCCGTATATATATGATACTTTTAAATCTAATATATATTATAAATGGGAAAGTTTGGATGTGAAGATGTTTGGATGTTTGGATGTTTGTCCAGACGTTTGTCTTTGTGACTCAATCACGCAAGAACGGCTGGACCGATTTGGATGAAATTTTGCACACATATAGCCAATAGTCTAGAAGGATATACTAGCTACATATTTTTGAAAACGGGCGTGGTCCCCGCCCCCTAGGAACAGTTATAATTTAATTATTATATTTTTTCGTCTTTGCGACTGAATCACGCCAGAATGGCTACACGGATTTTGATGAAATTTGGGACACAGACAGTAGTCTACTAGCGAAATTTTTTTCGAACAGGGAAAGAGGGGTGGGGGTCCCACGACCTCTTCGAGAAATTATTTTTCAATAATTTTTACACATTATAACTTTACGTATACTGGCCTTCACCAATATCACAGACTCAAGGGGTCAAATAAGTCGAGGGCTTACAAAGTAAGCAGTGACACCCTCCGCCCGCCCCGCCCCCCCCCCCCCCCTTTATCGCCCCTCTGGTGTAAAATCTATAAATTGTTATAACTCAATATAAATTTTCTCCTAAATCAATAGTTTTTGGTATCTGGTACATACAGAACGAGATCTAGACAATTTTGGAGGAACGATCAGTGGTCCTCTCCTCTACTCCCGCCATCCGCCCTCCATCAGTTGTTTTTATTAGCACGCTTTTATTAGCTTTACCTGTATGTTTATACATATGTAACTTTTTATTCGCTCCAATGCGCCTGCTGCCTTATTAACATGGTTTTATAATTAGCTTCACCTTATTTGTAATCCCGTAAGGGTCATATCGAGACCCTTCCGGGATCATTTCTGGATGGTTTTCGGGATCGGTCCGGGATTAGGCCGGGGTAATTTCGGGACTATTTCGGCATCATTTTGGGACCCTTCCGGGATCATTTCTGTATAGTTTTCGGGATCCGTCCGGGATCCCGTCGGGGTTATTTTGGGACATTTTCGGGACTATTCCGGAATCATTTCGGGACTATTTCGCGATCATTTGGGGACCCTTTCGGCATAATTTCTGGATGGTTTTCGAGATCCGTCCGGGATCCCGTCGGGGTACTTTCGGGATCATTTGCGTACCTTCGAGAGATAAATTCTTGATGGTTTCCGGGATCATTACGGGACTTTTTCGAGGTTATTTTGGGTCCCTTTAGGCATCATTTCTGGATGGTCCTCGGGATTCGTCCGGCATCCCGTCGGGGTCATTTCGGGACATTTTCGCGACTAATACGGGATCATTCGGCATCATTTCTGGATGGTTTTCGGGATCCGTCCGGGATCTCGTCGGGGTCATTTGGGGACTTTTTCGGGATCATTTGGGGGCTCTTCCGGCATCATTTTTGGATGGTTTTCGGGATCCGTTCGGGATCTCGTCGGGGTCATTTGGGGACTTTTTCGGGATCATTTGGGGGCTCTTCCGGCATCATTTCTGGATGGTTTTCGGGATCTGTTCGGGATCTCGTCGGGGTCATTTGGGGACTTTTTCGGGATCCTTTGGGGGCTCTTCCGGCATCATTTCTGGATGGTTTTCGGGATCCGTCCGGGATCTCGTCGGGGTCATTTGGGGACTTTTTCGGGATCATTTCGGGGCTCTTCCGGCATCATTTCTGGATGGTTTTCGGTATCCGTCCAGGATCCCGTCGGGGTCATTTCGGGACTTTTTCGCGACTAATACGGGATCATTTGGGAACCCTTTCGGCATCATTTCTGGATGGTTTTCGGGATCCGTCCGGGATCCCATCAGGGTAATTTCGGGACTATTAGGGGATCATTTGGGAACCTTTCCGCCATCATTTCTGGATAATTTTCGGGATCCGTCCGGGATGCCGACGAGGTCTTTTCGGGACTATTTCGGGATCATTTGGGATACCCACCGGCATCATTTCTGAATGGTTTTTGGGATTCGTCCGGGATCCCGTCGTGGTCATTTCGGGAATTTTTCTCGACAAATACGGGATCATTTGCGGACCCTTTCGGCATCATTTCTGGATAGTTGTCGGGATGCCGTCACGGTCATTTCGGGACTATTAGGGGATCATTTGAGGACCTTTCTGGCATCATTTCTGGATTGATTTCGGAATCCTTTCGGGATCCCGTCAGGGTCATTTTGGGACTTTTTCGGGGCTAATACGGGATCATTTGGGGATCCTCTAGGGGTCGTTTCGTGACTTTTTCTGTTTTATTTCGGGATCATTTGTGGACCCTTCCGGCGTAATTTCTTGATGGTTTGCGGATCCATCAGGGTCATTTCGGGACCATTTTGGGATCATTTGGGGACCCTTCCGAGATCATTTCTGGATCCGTCCGGGATGCCGTAGGAACCATTTCGGGATTTTTTGTTACTTTTCCGGGATAGTTTTTGGACCCTTCCGGGATCATTTCTGGATCTGTGCGGGATCCCATCTGGGTCATTTCCGGACTATTTCGGGACCATTTTGGGATCCTTCCGGAATCATTTCTGTATGGTTTTCGCGATCCGTCGTTGATTCCCTCGGAGCCATTTCGGAACTTTTTCTGGAGTATGTCGGGGTCATTTGGGGACTTCTTCTGGATGATTTGGGAACTCTTCCGGCATCTTTTCTGTATGGTTTTCGGGATCCGTCCGGGATCCCGTCGGGGTCATTTCGGGACTTTTTCTCGACTAATACGGGATCATTTGGGGACCCTTTCGTCATCATTTCTGGATGGTTTTCGGGATCCGTCCGGGATGCCGTCGGGGTCATTTCGAGACTTTTTCGCGACTAATACGGGATCATTTGGAAACCCTTTCGGCATCATTTCTGGATTGTTTTCGGGATCCGTCCGGGATCCGATCAGGGTAATTTCGGGACTATTAGGGGATCATTTGTGGACCTTTCCGGCATCATTTATGGATAATTTTCGGTATCCGTCCGGGATGCCGACAAGGTCATTTCGGGATTATTTCGGGATCATTTTGGATACCTACCGGCATCATTTCTGGATGGTTTTTGGGATTCGTCCGGGATCCCGTCGGAGTTATTTCGGGACTTTTTCTCGTCTAATACGGGATCATTTGCGGACCCTTTCGGCATCATTTCTGGATAGTTCGGGATCCCGTCACGGTAATTTCGGGACTATTAGGGGATCATTTGAGGACCTTTCCGGCATCATTCCTGGATAGTTTTCGGGATCCTTTCCGGGTCCCATCAGGGTCATTTCGGGACTTTTTCAGCATCATTTAAGATTGGTTTTCAGGATTCGTCCGGGATCCCGTCAGGGTAATTTCTGGACTTTTCCGAGACTATTTCGGGATAATTTTGGGACCCTCCCAAGATCATTTCTGGATGGATTTCGGGATCTGTCCGGGATGCCGTCAGGGTCATTTTGGGACTATTAGGTGATCATTTGAGGACCTTTCCGGCATCATTTCTGGATGGTTTTCGGTATCCGTTCAGGATCCCATCGAAATAATTGCGGGACTTTTTCGGGATCATTGGGGTCCCCTCCGACATCATTTCTGGATGGTTTTTGGGATTCGTCCGGCATCCCGTCGGGGTCATTTCGGGACATTTTTCTCGACTAATACGGGATCATTTGCGGGCCCTTTCGGTATCATTTCTGGATAGTTGTCGGGATCCGTTCGGGATCCCGTCAGGGTCTTTTCGGAACTATTGGGAGATCATTTGAGGACCTTTCCGGCATCATTTCTGGTTAGTTTTCGGGATCCTTTCCGGGTCCCATCAGGGTCATTTCGGGACTTTTTCGGCATCATTTAAGATTGGTTTTCTGGATTCGTCCGGGATCCCGCCAGGGTAATTTCTGGACTTTTCCGAGACTATTTCGGGATAATTTTGGGACCCTCCCAAGATCATTTCTGGATGGATTTCGGGATCTGTCCGGGATGCCGTCAGGGTCATTTTGCGACTATTAGGTGATCATTTGAGGACCTTTCCGGCATCACTTCTGGATGGTTTTCGGTATCCGTTCAGGATCCCGTCGGAATAATTGCGGGACTTTTTCTCGACTAATACGGGATCATTTGCGGGCCCTTTCGGCATCATTTCTAGATAGTTGTCGAGATCCGTTCGGGATCCAGTCAGGGTCTTTTCGGAACTATTTGGAGATCATTTGAGGACCTATCCGGCATCATTTATGGATAGTTTTCGGGATCCTTTCGGGGTCCAGTCAGGGTCATTTCGGGACTTTTTCGGGATCATTTAGAGATGGCTTTCAGGATTCGTCCGGGAACCCGTCAGGGTAATTTCTGAACTTTTCCGAGACTATTTCGGGATCATTTTGGGACCTTCCCAAGATCATTTTTGGATGGATTTCGGGATCAGTCCGGGGTGCCGTCAGGGTCATTTTGGTATTAGGTGATCATTTGAGGACCTTTCCGACATCACTTCTGAATGGTTTTCGGTATCCGATTAGGATCCCGTCGGAATCATTGCGGGACTTTTTCGGGATCATTTGGGGTCCCTCCCAAGATCATTTCTGGATGCATTTCGGGATCTGTCCGGGATCCCGTCCGGGTCATTTAGGGGTGCGTTCGAGATCCCGTCAGGGTCATATCGGGACTTCTTCGGGACTATATCGGGATCATTTCTGGATGGTATATGGGATCCGTCCATGACCCATTAAACGTCATTTCGGGACTATTAGGTGATCATTTGAGGACCTTTCCGGCATCACTACTGGATGATTTTCGGTATCCGTTCGGGATCCCGTCGGAATCAATGCGGGACTTTTTCGGAATCATTTGGGATTCCTTCCGGCATCATTTCTGGATGGTTTTCGGGATTTGTTCGGGATCCCGTCGGGGTTATTTCGGGACCTTTTCGGGGTTAATACGGGATCATTTAGGGATCCCCTAGGGGTCGTTTCGTGACTTTTTCTGTATTATTTCGGGATCATTTTGGGACCCTTTCGGCATAATTTCTTGATGGTTTCCGGATCCATCAGGGTCATTTCGGGACCATCTTGGGGTCATTTGGGGACCCTTCCGAGATCATTTATGGATCCGTCCGGGATGCCGAAGGAGCCATTTCGGGATTTTTTCTTACTTTTCCGGGATAGTTTCTGCACCCTTCCTGGATCATTTCTGGATCTGTGCGGGATCCCATCTGGGTCATTTGCGGACTATTTCGGGATCATTTTGGGATCCTTCCGGAATCATTTCTGTATGGTTTTCGCGATCCGTCGTGGATCCCATCGGAGCCATTTCGGAACTTTTTCTGGAGTATGTCGGGATAATTTCGGGACTATTTCGGGATCATTTTGGGACCCTTTCGGGATCATTTCTGTATAGTTTACGGGATCCGTCTGGGATCCCGTCGGGGTTATTTTGGAACATTTTCGGGACTATTCCGGAACCATTTCGAGACTATTTCGCGATCATTTGGGGACCCTTCCGGCATCATTTATGGATGGTTTTCGGGATCCGTGCGGGATCTCATCGGGGTCATTTGGGGACTTTTTCGGGATCATTTGGGGGCTCTTCCGGCATCATTTCTGGATGGTTTTCGGGATCCGTCCGGGATATCGTCGGGGTCATTTGGGGACTTTTTCGGGATCATTTCTGGATGGTTTTCGGAATCCGTCCGGGATCTCGTCGGGGTCATTTGGGGACTTTTTCGGGATCATTTTGGGGCTCATCCGGCATCATTTCTGGATGGTTTTCGGGATCCGTCCGGGATCCCGTCGGGGTCATTTCGGGACTTTTTCGCGACTAATACGGGATCATTTGGGAACCCTTTCGGCATCATTTCTGGATGGTTTTCGGGATCCGTCCGGGATTCCGTCGGGGTCATTTCGGGACTTTTTCGCGACTAATACGGGATCATTTGAGGACCTTTCCGGCATCACTTCTGGATGGTTTTCGGTATCCGATCAGGATGCCCTCGGAATCATTGCGGGACTTTTTCGGGATCATTTGGGGTCCCTCCCAAGATCATTTCTGGATGGATTTCGGGATCTGTCCGGGATCCCGTCAGGGTCATTTAGGGGTGCGTTCGAGATCCCGTCAGGGTCATTTCGGGACTGCTTCGGGACTATTTCGGGATAATTTCTGGATGGTTTATGGGATCCGTCCATTACCCCTTAAGGGTCATTTCGGGACTATTAGGTGATCATTTGAGGACCTTTCCGGCATCACTTCTGGATGATTTTCGGTATCCGTTCGGGATCCCGTCGGAATCAATGCGGGACTTTTACGGAATCATTTGGGATTCCTTCCGGCATCATTTCAGGATGGTTTTCGGGATTTGTCCGGGATCCCGTCGGGGTTATTTCGGGGCCTTTTCGGGGCTAATACGGGATCATTTGGGGATCCTCTAGGGCTCGTTTCGTGACTTTTTCTGTATTATTTCGGGATCACTTTGGGACCCTTTCGGCATAATTTCTTGATGGTTTGCCGGATCCATCAGGGTCACTTCGGGACCATTTTGGGATCATTTGGGGACCCTTCCGAGATCATTTCTGGATCCGTCCGGGATGCCGTAGGAGCCATTTCGGGATTTTTTGTTACTTTTCCGGGATAGTTTTTGCTCCCTTCCGGGATCATTTCTGGATCTGTGCGGGATCCCATCTGGGTCAATTCCGGACTATTTCGGGATCATTTTGGAATCCTTCCGGAATCATTTCTGTATGGTTTTCGCGATCCATCGTGGATCCCCTCGGAGCCTTTTCGGAACTTTTTCTGGAGTTAGTCGGGATAATTTAGGGACCCTTCCTGGATATTTTCTGGATGCTTTTTGAGATCCGCCCGGGAGCCCGTCAGGGTCATTTCGGAACCTTTTCGGGATCATTTTGGAACACCTTCAGGGATCATTTCTGTGTGGTTCTCTGGATACGTCTAGAATCGTGTCGCTCTCATTTCGGGTTTTTTTGGGACTATTCGAGGAACTTTTGGAGACCCTTTCGGGGAATTTCTGGATGGTTTTCGGGATCCGTCCGCGATAGCGTTGGGGTCATTTCGTAGCTTTTTCTGGATAATTTCGGGATCATTTGGGATCCTATCAGGTCATTTAGTTCTTTTTTTTACCCAATTACAAAAATAAAATGCATTAGACAGAAAACAAAATTTTTACCAGATAATAAGCAGGCTAACGCGAATAGCCCATATATTTAAAATTTTCCTTGCGGACGGGGCCGCGGGTAAAGGCTAGTTTTTAAATAAGATAATACATCTTCTGAAGATAAAAATGGAGCTCCGATTGAATAACATGAATCAATATGGTATGGGTATTCATTAGGCGAAACGTTGGCCTAAATAGAGTCATTTGATTTGAAAAATTCCGCAAAGAAGCCGCGATATCTTGATCATCACTGGAAATATTATCTTGGAATTTCGTGGATGATGGAAATTTTTTCACCCTGCGTTTACAGCTTACGAATCCGTAAAATGCCTTCGGGTTGCAAGTTATATTTCTTTTCATTTTACAAAGATAAGCTTTGTAACACTTTTTGTTCAATTGAAAATACTTGCAGCGTAGAATCGAGTACTGTAAGTAATGGTTATGTAAACCCTCCTCTTTGAACAACTTGAAAGATCGAGACTTTTTATTCTTTAAAATTTTCAGCTCTTTAGTGAACCATACTTGGCTTGTATCGGAATGTAAAGTAAAAGTGAGAAACGCTTTGCTCCACATCAGCATTAAATATTGGCCACATTATTCGAGATAGATCACGATTTAATTTTTATACTCAGTTGAGCAGAGCTCACAGAGTATATTAAGTTTGATTGGATAACGGTTGGTTGTACAGGTATAAAGGAATCGAGATAGATATAGACTTCCATATATCAAAATCATCAGGATCGAAAAAATATTTGATTGAGCCATGTCCGTCCGTCCGCCCGTTAACACGATAGCTTGAGTAAATTTTGAAGTATCTTGATGAAATTTGGTATGTAGGTTCCTGAGCACTCATCTCA
This sequence comes from Eurosta solidaginis, assembly GCF_040869045.1. Classification (NCBI taxonomy): domain Eukaryota; kingdom Metazoa; phylum Arthropoda; class Insecta; order Diptera; family Tephritidae; genus Eurosta; species Eurosta solidaginis. The sequence continues at coordinate 185,883,782 of NC_090320.1, read as the reverse complement.
GATCGCTATTTAAAATGAACGATATCAGACTATAACCACGCCCACTTTTTCGATATCGAAAATTTCGAAAAACCGAAAAAGTGCAATAATTCATTACCAAAGACAGACAAAGCGATAAAATTTGGTAGGTGAGTTGAACTAATGACGCAGACTAGAAAATTTGTAAAATTTTGTACAATGGGCATGGCACCGCCCACTTTTAAAAGAAGGTAATTTAAAATTTTGCAAGCTGTATTTTGGCAGTCATTGAAGATAACATGATGAAATTTGGCAAGAACGTTACTCCTATTACTATATGTGCGCTTAATAAAAATTAGCAAAATCGGAGAAGGACCACGGCCAATTTTAAGAAACACATTTTTTTAAAGTAACATTTTAACAAAAAATTTAATATCTTTACAGTATATAAGCAAATTATGTCAACATTCAACTCCTGTAATGATATGGTGCAACAAAATACAAAAATAAAAGAAAATTTCAAAATGGGCGTGGCTCCACCCTTTTTCATTTAATTTGTCTAGGATACTTTTAATGCCATAAGTCGAACAAAAATTTACCAATCCTTTTGAAATTTGGTAGGGGCATAGATTTTATGCCGCTGACTGTTTTCTGTGTGTGGTCCAAATCGGTTGAAGCCACGCCCAGTTTTTATACACAGTCGTCCGTCTGTCCTTCCGCATGGCCGTTAACACGATAACTAGAGCAAAAGTCGACATATCTTTACTGAACTTAGTTCACGTACTTATCTGAACGCACTTTATCTTGGTATAAAAAATGAACTAGATCCGACTATGACCACGCCCACTTTTTCGATATCGAAAATTACGAAAAATTAAAAAAATGCCATAATTCTATACCAAATACGAAAAGAGGGATGAAACATGGTAATTGGATTGGTTTATTGACGCGAAATATAACTTTAGAAAAAAAACTTTGTAAAATGATTGTGACACCTACCATATTAAGTAGAAGAAAATGACAAAGTTCTGCAGGGCGAAATAAAAAACCCTTGAAATCTTGGCAGGTATTACATATATAAATAAATTAGCGGTATCCAACAGATGATGTTTTGGGTCACCCTGGTCCACATTTTGGTCGATATCTGAAATACGCCTTCACATATACAACTACCACCACTCCCTTTTAAAACTCTCATTAATACCTTTAATTTGATACCAATATCGTACAAACACTTTCTAGAGTCACCCCTGGTCTACCTTTATGGCGATATCTCGAAAATGCGTCCACCTATAGAACTAAGCCCCACGCCCTTTTAAAATACTCATTAACACCTTTCGTTTGATACCCATATTGTACAAACGTATTCTAGAGTCACCCCTGGTCCACCTTTATGGCGATATCTCGAAAAGGCGACCACCTATACAACTACCACCACTCCCTTTTAAAACCCCCATTAATACCTTTAATTTGATACCCATATCGTACAAACAAATTCTAGGGTCACTCCTGGTCCACCTTTATGGCGATATCTCGAAACGGCGTCCACCTATGGAACTACTCATTAGACCCTTTTTTTTCATACCCATATTGTACAAACAAATTCTAGGGTCACCTCTGGTCCACCTTTATGGAGATATCTCGAAACGGCGTCCACCTATGGAACTAAGGATTACTCCCTTTTAAAATACTCATTAACACCTTTCATTTGATACCCATATCATACAAACAAATTCTAGAGTCAACCCTGATCCACCTTTATGGCGATATCCCTAAATGGCGTCCACCTATTGAACTATGGTCCACTCCAACTTAAAATACTCTTTAATACCTTCCATTTGGTACACATGTCATACAAACACATTCCGGGGTTTCCCTCGGTTCATTTTCCTACATGGTTATTTTCCCTTATGTTGTCACCATAGCTCTCAACTTAGTATGTAATGTTCGGTTACACCCGAACTTAACCTTCCTTACTTGTTTGAAATTGGCCTTCGCAAAGTCAAAGCGATAACTGGAGTTGTATCGTTTATTCCGGCTGTTACAAGCATTACTTACAACTTCGTAAACTATATTGAGAGAAGGGTGGTAAGCATCTTCAGGTTCAATAATGGGTTCGCATCGACTAATGGAATATTTAGAGTCATCATCCACAAAGGCTAAATCCAATACTCTTCCGAATTTATTCGATTGGATGTTGATTTGTCGAAGGCACAGCTCAGACATTCCGTCTGGAAATTCATTGTTGGAAGACCTTGACAAAACTGGTACGATATTAAAGTCAGAGATGCACCTTTTTCAAAAATTTTAGCGTTTTCCAATTTAATGTTATAATTCATTGATACAAAGCTTTTTTTCGCTAAGATGTAGCTTATTACTTTCGTCTACGACCCTTTTAAAAATCTTTTATATAAGAGTGGGCGTGGTCTTTAACCGATCTCGTCCATTTTTTCTGGAAATATTTCCTGCTATAGGGAAAATTTGTGTACCCATTTTTATTACGATCCGTTCATTTTTCTTCGCGTTATAGCTCCGGAAACATAGAAAATTTCTTAGTCATAAAATGTGCCACGCCCATTTTTTTAAATTTGAAGTTTTTCCTATTTATTATAAACCCACTTGGGAAATGAAATATCATTGATATAAAGCTTTTTTTGCAAAGATGTAGCATATTTTATTCGTCCACGACCCTTTTAAAAATATTTTATATACATGTGGGTGTGGTCCTTAACCGATTTCGTTAATTTTCCTTCAAAGCATTCCTTATAGTAAAGGCAACGTTTCTGCCGATTTTGTTACGATAGGTTTAACGATTTTTGATTTATGATTAATAATATTTGTAAAATTGATTTTATCACAAGTGGGCGGTGCCACGCCCAACTAAACAAAATTTTTCAAATTTTTATCAAGAGTCTCAATATCAGTCCACACGTCAAATTTCAACATTCTAGGTGCATTATTTTTAAATAATCAGGTTTCTTGTGTTTTCCAAAATGTTATATATATAAAAAGTGGACGTGGTTATCATCCGATTTCGCTCATTTTCAATACAACCTACTTTTCCGAAAGCTAAACTTTGACCGCGAATGTACCACCATTCATACTGGTGTAAAGGTGAGGTATAATCCCATCTAGGCAGCTAGCTCAATATCAAGCTATATATGTACTTTGGTTTTTTTAAATACTTATATGAAAGGGGTTGCTCCTCGTCTGCTTCTTCCCACTCAGCCATTAAAATGCGCCACCGCACGCTTTGTAATTTTCCTCTTACAAATTAACATTTTACAAACAAAACCAATTAAATTAAATTATATTAATCTAAAAATTTTTTGTGGTGTGTTTTTATTTCACTATCTGTTGTGGCAATAAAGAAAGCCCTTGTAGCCCCATAGGAATTTAAAATGTTTTCTACCTGGCCTTTTCAGTGGAATGGAGGCCACCATCTTCCTCAGCTTTCAAAATGGATTTCGATAGGGACACCTTCTTGGCCGGAGCAACATCTTCGTTTCGCCAGCGTAGTCGCTGTGTTTTAATCCTCTGCACTATCTTGATATCTACGTTAAGTTCGTACAGCTTATAAAGCTGGTACAGCGCTATTATAAAAATATCCTCTTATAAAAGGTTGATTAACTTAAAAATATATGAATTACTGACGAGGAACAACCCCTTTCCTATAAGTATTTTTAAAATCAAAATATATATCTCACTTTTTCAGTAAATGGAATCATAAACCCATGTCAAGCATCATACTGAAACCATGTTAAAAATTTTATAAAGACATTCCACCTCAATTGAGAAGAAAATATATTTTTTCAAGGAAGATTAGTCCCAGCCCATCTTGAATGTAAATTTATTTACTAAAATATTTGGCTATTTATTTGAGATTACTCGAAAACGTCGCTCTAATATACAGCCGATTTTTTTGTAAGCTAGTGGAAACAAAACGCTAGGTAGATTAGCGAATCGCTTAGAAAGCAATAACACAAAGTAAGCTCTTGGCTAAGCGGTTTGAGATGAAATCGCCTAAGACACAGTCGACCAAAACAAAGGCACTATTGTGTACGAGCGAATGAAATATACAAGCGAATGTGCAGATAAACGAAAAGAACAAAATAAATGGGAGGCGAAAGGGTGACATACATACAAACAAACACACAGTTTCCATAAATTTTATTTTTGTAATTCTGGTTGAGTATGAAAAACATACACTGAAAGAAATGGTGCTAGTAAAATCAACAAATCGATTCTGTTGTTCTTGACTTAACGGAGATTCCGTGAAATTGATCGAATTATGGTTAATTCGACCGAGTTCTTTGTCAAGCTTACAAATTAGTTTAGTCATTTCAACAGAAGAGAAGCTGTCGCTCTTAGGTTAACAAAATTCTGTAAAATTGACAGATTCCTAATCAATCTAACTGATTTTTCTGTTAACACAACTGATCTCACTGGTCATTTCAACAGCGATCAACAGTCAATACATGAGCAAATTTCAAAGAGAATTTTACGCTCACAGTGCTCTCTACTTTGTACTTATGACGATGGTGCCACTTGTTTAAAAAAATACCAAAATAAGAAAACCACCAAATCGAAAAAACACACAAAATGGGAAAACAACAAAAAAGTAGTTTTTCAGTTATCAATACAAAACGAAGCACCCTATTTTTGAATTTACTGTGCAAGAAATTATGAGACACCAGGACACCTATTTATCTATACAATTTTCCAACTTATCTTCCAAGCGAAATGCAAAATTGCGCCCTCTTGTTGCAAAAGTTTTGTTTGAACGAACAGGATTTTTCCAAAGTTAGTAACATTTTGTTCAAGTTTTTACGAATTTTCACTCACGCGAACGAATTTAATAAGATAATAAAAAACATCCTTTTTTAATGTTGATGTTTCCAAAAACATAAAAGTTTCAGTTGTTTTGGAATCGTTTCAACTTAAAGTGTTACGAAAATTAAACTTGCCGAATTACATGTAAAGTTACTCAAGTGGTGAATTACCTTCTAGCGATTTGATTCTTTACTTTTCTATAACTTACAAGTTCTCTATTTAAAATGTTATGTCAAACATTTATACCACAGGTTCGAAACAATCAAGTGTGGCAAATACATGCGAGAGAAGAAATTGAGAATGAGCTGAGCTGCAACTGAAAGAATTGAGAATAAGCTTTGTGACTACTATTTTATTTTCTATTTGCAAAGCGAAGTTCAAAACTATAAATTAAATAAATTATAAAATATAAAATTTGGTGAAAGTACGTTTAATAAAACAAAATAATAAAGTGTATAATGTTTAATGTGTGCCAGCATATTTGATGAAAGCCCAATTGAAGTTCGCTTAGTAAGTGTGTACATATGTATGTATATGTAGCAAGCATGCGTATTTATGCATTCACAAATTTACGTATGTATGTATATGGCCACCGTGGTGTGATGGAAGCGTGCTCCGCCTGCCACACCGTATGCCCTTGGTTAGCACCTCGGGCAAAGCGACATCAAAATTTTTGAAATAAAAATTTTCAATTAGAAGAAAATTTCTCCTAGCGGGGTCGCCCCTCGGCAGTGTTTGGCAAGCACTCCGAGTGTATTTCTGCCATGAAAAGCTCTCAGTGAAAACTTATCTGCCTTACAGATGCCGTTCGGAGTCGGCATAAAACATGTAGCTCCCGTCCCACCAATTTGTAGGGAAAATCAAGAGGAGCACGACGCAAATTGGAAGAGAAGCTCGGCCTTAGATCTCTTCGGAGGTTATCGGGCCTTACATTTATTTATTTATGTATATGGCAACATAGGTACTTTCGTTCAAAGCTGTAGCAACAACTTTTTTTTGTTCATTTGACTACTAAAACGGTCAATTACGAATCAACGATTTGTGCGCAGTTGATTCAACATCTTGTTGCGAAGGATAAAAATTAACAGAAATTTCGGTTGAATTCACCCGTATTTCGGTTGATTTTACCAGTCTTTTTCTTTCAGTGTATTGCGCCAGAAGCAGAAATGTCAAAGCAGCTAAAAAAAGTACCAATTAGCTGATAAACTTCTACCACCTGTACGGTTCCGCCATAATAAAACTGTTTAGCTAGTTGAAGCGTTTTTTCCAAGCTCGCTTTCATAAGAAAGCGACTTATATATTGCATACCTACTTAGATCAAAAGGGAGCCAACTCAAATATCTGAGATCTTGAGCTACGCATACCATCGAATTCTCTAACTCGTTACCAATTGATCTATATAAACAATTCTACAGTAGCTTGAATACTCATTGCTAGATGGCACTGAAGATATTTTTTGTTGAAAAAGCTTCGAGTTAATTTTTCAACAAAAAAAAGATATTACTAGTTGCACCCAATATTCCAAATGGAGAACACTTGATATTCTTAAGTAATAAAGGGTTATGTGGTGGATACTCGGTGTTGTGTTAAACCAGAAAAGTGAATTGAAATTGTTTTGAGTTGTCAACGTTTACGTGACAATCAAAAAGGGCTTAAAGACGACGTCATCGATGGATGAAAAATTCTAACTTCACTTTTTTATTTCGGTCACCGCCTAACAGCGTATCTTCAAAAACCCAGGTTCCTTATTACCCGGGTAAAATCATCAGCCTTAGATTGGACCCTCCACTTTGCTGCCTCTGCGAAAATGTGTTCAGAATCCGTTCCTGACTGATTGCTTTGTACAAGCATAGAAATATTAGTAGAAATTCGTACCCAAATTCTGTTATCAGTCCATTCACTTGCTCTACCCGCTTTTCATAAAAAGTATGCAAACTATCAGCATTTGCTGAAATACCAATTTTTTAAGAATGCGAACAAAAATATGAGCAATCACTGGCATAAAAAAACGTTCTAAATGAATGGAAATGGAATGAAGAAAAGCCGGAGGACAAATAAAGCGACGAAGTACGTATGTGCAAATAAAGGCTGTGCATATAGCCACTTACATAAATATGTATATTTATATACATATATAAGTACATTTTTATATTATAGTAGTTCTTATTTGAATTAGTATTCGGATTATAGGATTTTACAACTATCAAACTTATTTTAACTAAAACAAGTAAGGAAGGTTAAGTTCGGGTGTAACCGAACATTACATACTCAGTTGAGAGGTATGGTGACAGCATAAGGGAAAATAACCATGTAGGAAAACGAACCGAGGGAAACCCTGGAATGTGCTTGTATGACATGTGTATCAAATGAAAGGCATTAAATAGTATTTTATGAGGGAGTGGGCCATAGTTCTATAGGTGGACGCCATTTAGGGATATAGCCATAAAGGTGGATCAGGGTTGACTCTAGAATGCGTTTGTACGATATGGGTATCAAATTAAAGGTATTAATGAGGGTTTTAAAAGGGAGTTTGGTTGTTGTATAGGTGGTCGCCTTTTCGAGATATCGCCATAAAGTGGACCAGGGGTGACTATAATGCATTTGTACGATATGGGTATCAAATGAAAGGTGTTAATGAGTATTTTAAAAGGGAGTAATCCTTAGTTCCATAGGTGGACGCCGTTTCGAGATATCGCCACAAAGGTGGACCAGGGGCGACCCTAGAATTTGTTTGTACAATATGGGCATCAAACGAATGGTGTTAATGAGTATTTTAAAAGGGAGTGGGCCTTAGTTCTATAGGTGGATGCCGTTTCGAAATATCGCCATAAAGGTGGACCAGGGGTGACTCTAGAATGTGTTTGTACGATATGGGTAACAAATTAAAGGTATTAATGAGGGTTTTAAAAGGGAGTTTGGTTGTTGTATAGGTGGTCGCCTTTTCGAGATATCGCCATAAAGGTAGACCAGGGGTGACTCTAGAATGCGTTTGTACGATATGGGTATCAAATGAAAGGTGTTAATGAGTATTTTAAAAGGGAGTAATCCTTAGTTCCATAGGTGGACGCCGTTTCGAGATATCGCCATAAAGGTGGACCAGGGGTGACCCTAGAATTTGTTTGCATAATATGGGCATCAAACGAAAGGTGTTAATGAGTATTTTAAAAGGGAGTGGGCCTTAGTTCTATAAGTGGACGCCGTTTCGAAATATCGCCATAAGGGTGGACCAGGGGTGACTCTAGAATGTGTTTGTACGATATGGGTATCAAATTAAAGGTATTAATGAGGGTTTTAAAAGAGAGTGGTGGTTGTTGTATAGGTGGTCGCCTTTTCGAGATATCGCCATAAAGGTGGACCAGGGGTGACTCTAGAATGCGTTTGTACGATATGGGTATCAAATGAAAGGTGTTAATGAGTATTTTAAAAGGGAGTAATCCTTAGTTCCATAGGTGGACGCCGTTTCGAGATATCGCCATAAAGGTGGACCAGGGGTGACCCTAGAATTTGTTTGCACAATATGGGCATCAAACGAAAGGTGTTAATGAGTATTTTAAAAGGGAGTGGGCCTTAGCTCTATAAGTGGACGCCGTTTCGAGATATCGCCATAAAGGTGGACCAGGGGTGACCCTAGAATTTGTTTGTACAATATGGGTATCAAAAGAAAGGTGTTAATGAGCATTTTAAAAGGGAGTAATCCTTAGTTCCATAGGTGGACGCCGTTTCGTGATATCGCCATAAAGGTGGACCAGGGGTGACCCTAGAATTTGTTTGCACAATATGGGCATCAAACGAAAGGTGTTAATGAGTATTTTAAAAGGGAGTGAGCCTTAGTTCTATAAGTGGACGCCGTTTCGAAATATCGCCATAAAGGTGGACCAGGGGTGACTCTAGAATGTGTTTGTACGATGTGGGTATCAAATGAAAGGTGTTAATGAACTTTTTCATTTTCTTCTACTAAATATGGTAGGTGTCACAACTATTTTATAAAGTTTTTTCTAAAGTTATATTTCGCGTCAATAAAACAATCCAATTACCTTACCATGTTTCATCCCTTTTTTCGTATTTGGTATAGAATTATGACATTTTTTTCATTTTTCGTAATTTTCGATATCGAAAAAGTGGGCGTGGTCATACTCGGATTTCGTTCATTTTTCATACCAAGATAAAGTGAGTTCAAGTAAGCACGTGAACAAAGTTCATTAATGATATGTCGATTTTTGCTCAAGTTATCGGGTTAACGGCCATGCGGAAGGACAGACGGACGACTGTGTATAAAAACTGGGCGTGGCATCAACCGATTTCGCCCATTTTCACAAAAAACAGTTAACGTCATAAAATCTATGCCCCTACCAAATTTCAAAAGGAATGGTTCATTTTTGTTCGACTTATGGCGTTAAAAGTATCCTAGACAAATTAAATGAAAAAGGGCGGAGCCACGCCCATTTTGAAATTTTCTTTTATTTTTGTATTTTGTTGCACCATATCATTACTGGAGTTGAATGTTGACATAATTTACTTATATGCTGTAAAGATATTAAATTTTTTGTTAAAATTTTGCTTAAAAAAATTTTTTTTTTAAGAGTGTGCGTGGTCCTTCTCCGATTTTGCAAATTTTTATTAAGCGTACATATAGTAAGAGGAGTGACGTTCCTGCCAAATTTCATAATGATATCTTCAACGACTACCAAATTACAGCTTGCAAGTGTTAAATTACCTTCTTTTAAAAGTGGGCGGTGCCTCGCCCATTGTCCAAAATTTTAGTAATTTTCTATTCTGCGTCATAAGTTCAACTCTTCTACCAAGTTTCGTCGCTGTATCGGTCTCTTGTAATGAATTATCGAACTTTTTCGGTTTTTCGAAATTTTCGATATCGAAAAAGTGGGCGTGGTTATAGTCCGATATCGTTCATTTTAAATAGCGATCTGAGATGAGTGCTCAGGAACCTGCATACCAAATTTCATCAAGATACCTCAAAATTTACTCAAGTTATCGTGTTAACGGACGGACGGACGGACGGACGGACGGACGGACATGGCTCAATCAAATTTTTTTTCGATCCTGATTATTTTGATATATGGAAGTCTATATCTATCTCGATTCCTTTATATATGTACAACCAACCGTTATCCAATCAAACCTAACGCCTGTCTGTGAGCTCTGCTCAACTGAGTATAAAAACAACACAGGGTCTTGAACACCAAAATTTAAAGTTTAAAACACCCATCCAAAGTCGATGAAGATATCGTGTTGAAATTTGGCATGGAGATTTCTTTGCTATTATATGTATGTACATACATTCACTTTATGAAAATTGCAATCCACTTTTTAAAAAAAAGTCGATACAGAAATGTAAAAAAATGGGAAAAGTTTGGTAACTCCTTACCAAATGCCCATTATGTAATGAAACTTGATACGACTCAAAATTGAAATTTGGTAAAATTTTAGAAGAAGAAAATTTAAAAGTTTTGTCAGTCGTTGATCAAAGTCCATTGACACTTTGGTAACCTAACAAAATCGCCTGGCGACCACGCCCACTTTGAAAAAAGGTGTTTTCAAAGTCTTATGGTACCAAAATATTTAACACCTTTGCATATATAACTAAATTATACAGATATTTGACGTCAGTAGTTATATGGTGTTCAAAAGTACCACAATTAAATATCAAATTTTTTTGAGGCGTTGCATCGCGCACTATTGAGTATATGGTAGTATTGCAAACCGTAAATAGGAAGTTGTTAGTATAACTGCAATTGCAAATTGTGGTTCTAAGCATTATATTTAGAAAATATATTAACTATATTGATATTGTTTCGAATGTTAGCAATTTCGATGCTTCACTGTGCTGCTAGTAAATAAATGCACAACAATTAAAAGTAATCAGCCATACATATGTACATGTAAACATCAAAGCAAGCAGCAACAAATACATGCAAACTGCGAAGCTAAGAGCGAAGAGATTATTTCACATACACACATGTAGTCATCACCCAAGAGCAGAAGTTATTACTCACACATGCACACGCATATAATATGAAGACAAAAGGGAATACCAGATACATAAAGGAGGAATAAAGAAGCAGCTAATCGAGAAGGTTGTTCATGAAAAGTATAGACCCTTGAAGACCCTTGAACGAGGCAACCGAGAGTATAGAAGCAGCGCAAGCTGCGGAATAATCAATCAGTTTGATTTTAGCAGGTTATTCATGAAGTACGCGAGTATATTAATTGTGAAGTACTACTGCCACAGTAGAGTTGTTGCCATACTGAATATTTGAGTTATTTATTCTATAGTTCAGTGATTAGAACAGAAGCTGAAAAATAATCAGAAATTTCGCAAAATTTGTTACCATTGGTGTCAGAAAAGGAATAAATTCCAGATTTTTAGAGGACAACAAGGGTATGGCCAAGTTGAGTGAATTCAAGATCCAGAAACTAAAAAATGAATTGGAGAAGCGTGGATTGAATACAACCGGCAATAAATCCGAATTTAAAACACGACTGTGAGGGGTAATGCAGTAAGATGGAATTGATATGGAGGAGTATCTCTTTCATCCTGATGGGAAGAGACAACAAAAATAGAGGAAAAAATCGAAATAACGCTGACAGTGATGAACATAGACTTGAACAGGATATTGGCTGCAATATCTGCACAAACATCGACAATAGAATCTAAGATGGAAACACAACTGGATGTACAGAAGACTTACATGTCATCACAACTGGAAGAACAGAAGACATATATACATGGCATCCCAACTGGAATCACAGGAGACATGAATCTCCGATACGTCGTCGGAAATAGAAAAATCTCTAAAATTGAAGCACAAGAGGCACGAATATCCGAAATGTCGGCACAAATTCCAGCACAGGTATCATCGCAGATCTCTGCACAACGGGGAAGCACGTATGGAAGAGAAACTAACGCAGTTTCAAGAACGGTTCATTGGTCTACAAGATAAAATGGAGACCGAGATTGATGCCTAGAAAAATCGAATTCAGGAGTTACAATTGAACCGTCCAATTACTTCAACATATTCTCTGAAGGTAAAATCCCAACAAAGCTCCAATTTGAGAAGACGTCAGCGGCGAACAACTGGAATGCCGAATAAAGTTGCTGCATTGTTCGTGGCGTTAAAAGAACCTGCTGCTGAGATCCTACAGACCATTCCAGAGGAAGAACGAAACAACTACGAAACATTGATGGGCACTCTAGAAAGACGATACGGAAGCGAACACAGGAAGCAGATACACCAAATATAATTGGCTCGTTCCATTTCAAGACATCCGGTCCGCGCAGGACATCATTTTGGATTTTGATAAAATTTTAATATGTTGCTCTTTGGTCAAAATGATGAAACACGTGTTTTTTTTGCCTCATACAATTTTTTTTTGTATTTGTCGGCAATTGAATTCCATAAAGTGCAAACGATATTTTATTCACTTATTTTTCAACTGTCAATAACTTTGTCAAAACTTAACCGATTCTCATGATTTTTTCTTTGGAATATTCTTTATTATATTTACTTTTATATTACTTTATAAACAATAGCATATAGTTTAAAAGATTTTTTTTTTAGTATTTAGTGAAAATTTATGACTTTTTTCAAAAATTAATATCTCAAAAAAGGTTATCTTTTGTTGTTTAAATTTTTTCTATATTGGTTAACTTTTGACAAAGTTATTGTATGCTATAATGCATTGCATCAATAAATGGGGGGAAAAATGTTTAATATACAAAAATTCATATCTTGAAAACAACAAGTTTCGGCTAATAGGCATTTATCCAAGTTGAATAAAAACTGTTCGCTCAATATAGAAAAAGTTTAAACAAAAAAAAGATAACCTTTTTGAGATATTAATTATTGAAAAAAGTCATAAATTTTTACTAAATACTCAAAAAAAATTCTTTTAAACTATATGCTATTGTTTATAAAGTAATATAAAAGTAAATATAATAACGAATATTTCAAAGAAAAAATCATGAGAATCGGTTAATTTTTGACAAAGTTATTGACAGTTGAAAAAATAGGTGAATAAAATATCGATTGCATTTTATGGAATTCAATTGCCGATAAATCCGAAAAAAAAAATTTATGAGGTAAAAAAAACACGTGTTTCATTATTTTGACCAAAGAACAACGTATTAAAATTTCATCAAAGTCAAAAATCATGTGTCTTGAATTGGAATGACCCAATTGCCAAAAATCTAATGAAACGTTTCAGGATTTTGCTTCGGATATTGAAAGGTTGGCTCATTTAGCAAATGCGGATGCACCCGTGGAATACACCAGAAGGGTAACAATTCAGAGCTTAATCAAGGGAATACACGATGTTGAAACGAAGCGAGCGACGCAAACCCAAAATATAAATTCGCGGAAACGGATCACATGCATTGACTCGGGAAACTGTCTCACGTTTTATAGGTCCAATGGTCACTTACGTAACATCCATATTTTAAGGCATATTACCTAAACCGAATTATGAAGTGAGACCATATGGCCACACTGGGCATGATATGAGGTAATTTTCCCCATGATTTTATTTGAAGTAAAACAAAGATTTATGCTACATCTTTCAGCTAAACAAGTGTGATTTAAAGAGAAATGATTTTAACAGTTATTTAAATATATATTCAAAACTATTTTTTATTAAAAAAAATGGGGATCAATCCGACCGAGTTATCTTCTACCCACGTAAAATTTGGTTCCTTACGTGACAGTGGCGGTGGCACTGAAGAAGGTGTAGGTTTCGCTTTTCGTAAGCCACTCACGTACGCTTCAAGTTGTGATGGGGACGGTTCTATTGAAATTTCGCCCTGTTCCTCTAACAAATTCGTTTGAAAGTTCTTCGTTGACTTTCCTAATATGTCGATCGACATAGAATCAGAAACTTCCAGGTCATCCTCCTCATCATTATTATCAATCGTTAAAACTCTTTTACCACTGCTCATCACTAACTCACAAGGTGCTTTCAATTGACCGACACATATCTCCTCTGGCCTACGTCGCCTTCATCACCATCATCTTCTCCACTGATTGGGCGAATCTTCTTCATCGCTATCACAAAAGTCATTTAGATAGTCAATAACCTCTTGTGTATTTAAACGTCTGAAAATTTGGAAAGAATTTCCCACGAATTACAAAGTTCAAATTCATTTGAACGAAAATTACGTTACATAAAATGAGCCTTTATCTAGCCCAGCATAACCATATGGTCACACCATGAACAAGCACCGTTATTCGTCAACAAGAACATTTTATTTTTTTTACAAAATGTAAATGCGATATATTTTTACTTTATTATTATTCAAATTGAAACTTAGCTTGTTTTAAAAACAACACACTTCAAAAAATATTACCGTACTTACCTTTTGTTACTATCAAAATTCGCATTTTTTGCCATCTTTTTTTCTTACAACTTTTCACACCTGCTCATTTCGAAACAAAAACACTTTATGAAAAATTTGAAACGCAGTTCACTTCGCGCAATTAAACGGAAAGAGCTAGTGCAAAGGTAATTAGCGGCAGCGGTTGATAATAGCCGTGTTTTTTTTTACACGCGTATACATGTACGTTTGCGCGTAAAAAAAAGACGCTTATCTTCGCATAGATAATGCTTAGGAGACCCATCTAGCGGCAGTGGTTAAATAACTAGCTACAGCACAGGGTGTACCGAAAGCGGGGACACGAACCTTTGTTGTATGTCTGTGTATAACCTATAGCTGAATCAGTTCCGATGAATTGTGGACACGCACCATTTTAAGAGGTGATGGATAGAATTAGTGTAGGGTTGAAACATAGACACATATTTCAGTTACATCTGAGTATAGTGGGTATTGAAATTTAGTAGTAGTAATTTTATGCGCAGCAATTTCAGAGGTGTATTTAGCAATCCAACTAAAGTTTAAGCATAAACGTATATAGATGTAAAAATAACACAGCTATTAGCTGATTCAGCTATATGTTAAACATTATGGCCACCAGAGGTTTGCGTCTCCGATTTTAGGTACACCCTGTTCTGTAGATAGTTATTTAACCACTGCCGCTAGATGAGTCTCCTAAGCATTATCTAAGCGAGGATAAGCGTTTTTTTACGCGCAAACGTATGGGTATACGCTTGTAAAAAAAACATAGCTAATGTTGTGAAAGTTGATGCGAATCGCTCACGGTAACAATATCTAAAAAATAAATATAAAAGCCTTTTTTGTAAATGGAAATAAAATAATTTAAAAAAAATGTCAAGTTAAACGGTTTTATTGAAAACAATATTTACATGAAGTAATAATAACACTAAAAGCTAGAAAATAATTAGTTAGGTCGTAGGTACTAGTCACCACACTCCTCGTTAATCTAGGGCGTTGATCAGACAATTAAATAAAAGCGTTTTGCGCTTGAAATTTATAAAAATGTGAGGCGTAGCCTAACCTGATTTGCGTTCATTTGGTCTTATATATGATTATCAATAGAAATTTTACGCGTCCAACGCTTTTATTTAATTGTCTGATCAACGCCCTAGATTGATGGGGAGTGTGATGACTAGTACCCAGGACCTACCTAATTATTTTCTAGCTTTTAGTATTATTATTACTTCATTTAAGTATTGTTTTCAATAAAACCGTTTAACTTAAAAAAATTTTTTTAATTATTTTATTTTCAAGTTTTTAAACTTTATTTAATTATCTATTATTTCTCAATCTATTTACAAGGACTTCCCTGACAATTTGTTACAATCTAAGTCCTCAATACATAATCCTCCAGAGACTTTACTCGACTCTGCGCCACGTATGCTTGTCCCTCCTCCAACTCCAAAATATTTTGATGTCACTTCTACCGGACTGTATGTAATATTTGTTCCAAATATGAGCCAAATCGGACATCCTTAGGTCGCTTTCTATTCATGTATGTATTATGTTTCCAAATATGGACGAAATCGGATCGCAAATACGATTTTTTTGAATGTCTCGATCTTTGCGCCACCTAGCGGTGATTTTTTTTCATAGGGCGCTTTCTATTCTTGTATGTATTATGTGTTCGAAATATGAGCCAAATCGGACCACAAATACGATTTTTGTGAATATCTCGATCCTTGCGCCACCTAGCGGCGATTTTTTTTCGTAGGTCGCTTTTTATTCTCGTATGTATTATGTGTTCCAAATATGAGCCAAATCGGACGACGAATACGATTTTTTGTGAATATCTCGCTCCTAGCGCCACCTAGCGGCAATTTTTTTCATAGGTCGCTTTCTATTCTTGTCTGTTTTATGTGTTCCAAATATGGACCAAATCGGACCGCAAATACGATTTTTTTTGAATATCTCGATGTTTGCGCCACCTAGCGGTGATTTTTTTCATAGGGCGCTTTCTATTCTTGTATGCATTATGTGTTCCAAATATGAGCCAAATCGTAGGTCGCTTTCTAATCTTGTATGTATTATGTGTTCCAAATATGAGGCAAATGGGAGCACAAATATGATTTTTGTGAATATCTCGATCCTTGCGCCATCTAGCAGCGATTTTTTTTCATAGGTCGCTTTTTATTCTTGTATGTATTATGCGTTGCAAATATGAGCCAAATCGAACCACAAATAAGATTTTTGTGAATATCTCGATCCTTGCGACACCTAGCGGCAATTTTTTTCATAGGTCGCTTTCTATTCTTGTCTGTTTTATGTGTTCCATATATGGACCAAATCGGACCGCAAATACGATTTTTTTGAATATCTCGATCTTTGCGCCACCTAGCGGTAATTTTTTTTCATAGGGCGCTTTCTATTCTTGTATGTATTATGTGTTCCAAATATGAGCCCAATCGGACCACAAACACGATTTTTGTGAATATCTCGATCCTTGCGCCACCTAGCGGCGATTTTTTTCATAGGTCGATTTCTATTCTTGTATGTATTATGTGTTCCAAATATGAGCCAAATCGGATCGCAAATACGATTTTTTGTGAATATCTCGATCCTAGCGCCACCTAGCGGCGATTTTTTTTCATAGGTCGCTTTCTAATCTTGTATGTATTATGTGTTCCAAATATGAGCCAAATGGGGCCACAAATATGATTTTTGTGAATATCTCGATCCTTGCGCCATCTAGCCGATTTTTTTTCATAGGTCGCTTTTTATTCTTGTATGTATTATGTGTTCCAAATATGAGCCAAATCGAACCACAAATACGATTTTTGTGAATATCTCGATCCTTGCGCCACCTATCGGCAATTTTTTTCATAGGTCGCTTTCTATTCTTGTCTGTTTTATGTGTTCCAAATATGGACCAAATCGGACAGCAAATACGATTTTTTTGAATATCTCGATCTTTGCGCCACCTAGCGGTGATTTTTTTCATAGGGCGCTTTCTATTCTTGTACGTATTATGTGTCCCAAATATGAGCCAAATCGGACCACAAATATGGTTTTTGTGAATATTTCGATCCTTGCGCCATTTAGCAGCGATTTTTTTTCATAGGTCGCTTTTTATCCTTGTATGTATTATGTGTTCCAAATATGAGCTCAATCGGACCACAAATACGATTTTTGTGAATATCTCGATCCTTGCGCCACCTAGTGGCGATTTTTTTCATAGGTCGATTTCTATTCTCGTATGTATTATGCGTTCCAAATATGAGCCAAATCGGACCACAAATATGATTTTTGTGAATATCTCGATCCTTGCGCCATCTAGCAGCGATTTTTTTTTCATAGGTCGCTTTTTATTCTTGTATGTATTATGTGTTCCATATATGAGCCAAATCGGACCACAAATACGATTTTTGTGAATATCTCGATCCTTGCGCCACCTAGCGGCTATTTTTTCTTATTATTGTATTGTCATCGGTTTCTGAACTATATCCCACGTTTGTAGCTTATCGGGAAGTTACTTAAATTTCAATTAAAAAATTCGTGCCAGCCATCCTACCAGCCAACCGGCCAGCCTGTCAAGTTAACCTAAATAAAACCGTTTAAAAATGCTAGGAGAATGTGTAATTTATACGAAAATCAATTGTATGAATGGGATAAACATATGTACATATGTAATACATTCTTACCAAAATCAATATTCATGCTAGGCGTAAGCTCCTTGATTGTACTGGGTGTAAATCCAACTTCTGACACCCATTATGTAAGGATTGATTAAAAGCACTCGATGTAATTATATCTAAAATAAGAAAGTATAGGTAATTGTTATGCAAATAAAAGAACAAATAGCGAGGAAGAAGTGAAAGCCATGCATATAAAAATAGTACTTATGTACTTACCCGAATCAATATTCATGCCATCAGTTTCAAAACTCGTTGTTTAATTAAATTCAACAAATTTTTGGTGCATGTTAATAGAAAGAAAAGCGTTCTTCCTTAAATACCTCGAGCCTATGGTATAATCGCTTATTTTAAAATTTTTAGAACAAACGTAAATCATATTCCGGTATGTAT
Organism: Eurosta solidaginis; assembly: GCF_040869045.1. Lineage (NCBI taxonomy): Eukaryota > Metazoa > Arthropoda > Insecta > Diptera > Tephritidae > Eurosta > Eurosta solidaginis. The sequence goes on along the minus strand of NC_090320.1, from coordinate 185,865,563 downwards.
CTTTGATACCACATGCTTCCATCCACTATCTCCTAAGCAACGAATTTTTGGGTATACTGAAATATAAAATGTTTTAATTATTTTCATAAAGGGATGTAATTTACTTACGCTTGAAGGCGCCTCTTCTTATGTGTACGATTTTTGCAGATATAGCATAGTCTCGGCATTTTTTTTAATACATAGTTTTTATTGATTCAAATACAAACACAATTGTTCATAGTTTTTATTTGTATTGATTGATTTTTATTTTAAAGTATTTTCCAACAATAGCCGATTTCACAATGAACTTTTGATACGCTCATGTATTTTTTAAAGCTAAATTGTTATTTTAGGTACATTCGTCCATCGACTTATTTTTCTATTTTTTATATTTCTTTACTTGGATGTTGAGGAATGTACATTGTGTTTTCTAGCAATTTAAAACTATTACATATGTATATGCTTCCTTGTTATTATTTCGTTCAGGTCTGAAAAAATTAATTTATTATGTTTTGGTTCAAAAGCTTTTAAAATTGGTTTGGATGTTATTGACTTTTTTTACTTACCCAGGTTTTATCCATATATGGAACAAAATTAAATATGCCGAAGACAGTCGGCTACATGAGAAGCCCATTGACCGTTGCCGGGGTTGTGCCGCTGACTATAATGTTGGCGCAGATATCGGCACCGAGTGCTAGTAGAATCGGCGCGGATCGATAGAACGTAGGGTCAGAGAGTTTCATAAATCGGAGCATTGTGGCGACCGGGGAATCAGTTGTCGCGGTTGGGTTCAAACGCGTATGCACTACTATCACGGTAGCCTGAGCCATGTCCATAACTCCATACATCCCGCGCAACACTAAAGTACAATTGGTATGTCTTGCCATGTTAAGTCGTTCGAGGTGGAGGTCGCTGGATAAGGCCGCGTCTATCACGGATGTCGGCGAGCTGGGGTCGAGGAATGCGCGCACCAAAGGGGGGCGCCCCTGCCTCTATCCGTACAATAGCTGTAGGAGCGATAGCTACGAAGGATCGGGTGGTCGTCATCGCTACGTGGGTTTCCCGCAATCATCCTGTGCTGAAGCGAGTAAGGATCGCCCGACGTGGGACTATAGTGGTGGTGGTACCTTCTTTGCGTGGTGAACACCGGGCCGCTCTGCCAGTGGACCGTCGGGCCGAGCGGAACGGATGATGTGGATTGAAAGCAACCCATCGGCGCTTGATTTATCGTCACGCTCTTCGCAATATATAGAGCGTGGCCGCGCTAGCTCATCTTCCATGTGCAGCGAAGTGTGATGTGGTTCCTGGCAGCGATGACAACGGTCATTACCTGGGCATATTTCCAAGCGATGAAAAGGAGACAGACAATTAAGGCAATGCCGATGTATTAGAACGGCCCGGAGGCGTTCTTCTGCCGACATTCCCCTGTAGATCGGGCATAACCGTACGCCGTGGTTTTTCTTAGACAATCGGCATTGTGTCTACACATTGCTCCGTTTTGTTGCGTTTATAGCCGAGAAACCCGTCATTCTGAAACGAGAATTTGTTATTTTTATGGCGTTCCAAGTTGTTGGGTGGCGTATGGAGACTGGGGCTTTATTGTGGCTAATATTATGGTGTTCCTTAGAAAATGTTCAAACGGTGTAAGGTGTCCCTCATTAGTAGACCTGGGACACTATTTGTATTGATTTGGGAAATTTTGTGTGAAAGTCACAATCTGGTACGTTTGGTAATTTATGGAACTGTCAGTTGCTAGCTCATCCATTTGGGTGAGACAGCTGTGCGGTGCTGCCCATTGTAAAACTTAATAATAACTAATAGCCATATTACGAAATCTTTAAGGGAGTTCACGTTAAATTTCTAAAACGACACAAACTTTGGTAATTTTCGGAAAATATAGCATTTTCACATTGTGTGCAGATTTAGGAGAAAAAGTTTGCTTACATTTCGTTATTTTCTGCATTTATCTTCAATATTGATACAAAGATATGTTAATGCAATGCAACGCAGCAGTTGCCGTCACAGAGAAACGGTCTTCTTGCCGTCGACCTCTATGCATCTGATCAGCCCTTTTGTGGTTTGCCCATTCGCTGAAAAGCAAAGACTGTCCGTATGGTAGCACTGTAGTGTAGTGTTGTTGAGTTTGCGGAATTTGGGCAAGAAAACGGCATTTATAGCGTGACCGGTGTAAAGATCGCACCTTCGCAAAACAAAAGTGAGTATATTGTATTGTAATTTTTTGTTAAAATTCTTGGTACTAACATGATGTTACCATTCCTTTCCAGATGGCTGCAATTAAAATGGTGACCGCTTATGGGACGGATGAGGAACGGCAGGAGCTTCTGATCCTCCACACCAATGGACACGAGGTAAGATACGGGTGGTAGTTTTATTGGATGGTGTATAGTTGTCAAAAAAAAAAATCTTTTCAGATGGCTGGCTTAGGTACGGAAGACCGCACACGATGGGACCTCATTTGTAGTGGGTTGCAGCTGGTACTGGGTAATGTGCCGCGGCACTGGCCCACTGATCTTCGTATCGGAATAATTCGGTACCAGGAAGATTCGCGGTGGTGTTCCCGATTCTATCGGCGGCAGGAGGGAGAATTAAGAGAGCCGGTGGCTGAACCCGGGGGGAGCCCCTCTTTCAACATAGGGTTTCTCCCCATGTGCCCAATTAGTGGGGTACGATGATAACCCACCTAAATCGGCATATGGGTTTTGCCCCATACGGGTGCCCTTGGTGCCCCAAACGGTACCCGTCGGCCGGCTCCCTAAGCTGGCACTGACGGCGCAAGCACCCCTGGGCCTAGGCGTTTGGTTTCTTTTTATTAAACTGAATTTTCATTTATGTTTTTATTTTGCTTTATAAAGATCTTGTTATTTAAAAAAAATATGGAATTAAATTATTATGCCAAAAGGCTTTCTTTGTTGGTATCTATTTGTTCCGTTTTTTATACTCAGTTGAGCAGAGCTCACAGAGTATATTAAGTTTGATTGGAAAACAGTTGGTTATGTACAACCATATAAAGGAATCGAGATAGATATAGACTTCCATATATAAAAATAATCAGGATCGAAAAAAAATTTGATTGAGCCATGTCCGTCCGTCCGTCCGTCCGTCCGTTAACACGATAACTTGAGTAAATTTTGAGGTATCTTGATGAAATTTGGTATGTAGGTTCCTGAGCACTCATCTCAGATCGCTATTTAAAATGAACGATATCGGGCTATAACCACGCCCACTTTTTCGATATCGAAAATTTCGAAAAACAGAAAAAGTGCGATAATTCATTACAAAAGACGGATAAACCGACGAAACTTGGTAGATGAGTTGAACTTATGACGCAAAATAGAAAATTAGTCAAATTTTGGACAATGGGCATGGCACCGCCCACTTTTAAAAGAAGGTAATTTAAAACTTTTGCAAGCTGTAATTTGGCAGTCGTTCAAGATATCATGATGAAATTTGGCAGGAACGTTACTCTTATTACTATATGTACGCTTAATAAAAATTAGCGAAAGCGGAGAAGGACCATGCCCACTTTAAAAAAAAAAATGTTTTTTAAAGTAAAATTTTAACAAAAAATTTAATATCTTTACAGTATATAAGTAAATTATGTCAAGATTCAACTCCAGTAATGATATGGTGCAACAAAATACAAAAATAAAAGAAAATTTAAAAATGGGCGTGGCTCCGCCCTTTTTCATTTAATTTGTCTAGGATACTTTTAACGCCATAAGTCGAACAAAAATTAACCAATCCTTTTGAAATTTGGTAGGGGCTTAGATTTTATGGCGTTAACTGTTTTCTGTGAAAATGGGCGAAATCGGTTGATGTCACGCCCAGTTTTTATACACAGTCGTCCGTCTGTCCTTCCGCATGGCCGTTAACACGATAACTTGAGCAAAAATCGATATATCTTTACTAAACTCAGTTCACGTAGTTATCTGAACTCACTTTATCTTGGTATGAAAAATGAACGAAATCCGACTATGACCACGCCCACTTTTTCGATATCGAAAATTTCGAAAAATGAAAAAAATGCCATAATTCTATACCAAATACGAAAAAAGGGATGAAATATGGTAAGGTAAATGGATTGTTTTATTGAGGCGAAATATAACTTTAGAAAAAACTTTATAAAATGGTTGTGACACCTACCATATTAAGTAGAAGAAAATGAAAAAGTTCTGCAGGGCGAAATAAAAAACCTTTAAAATCTTGGCATGTATTACATATATAAATAAATTAGCGGTATCCAACAGATGATGTTCTGGGTCACCCTGGTCCACATTTTGGTCGATATCTGGAAAACGCCTTCACATATACAACTACCACCACTCACTTTTAAAACTCTCATTAATACCTTTAATCTGATACCCATATCGTACAAACTCATTCTAGAGTCACCCCTGGTCCACCTTTATGGCGATATTTCGAAAAGGCGAACACCTATCGAACGAAGGCCCACTCCCTCTTAAAATACTCATTAACTCCTTTCGTTTGATACCCATATTGCACAAACGAATTCTAGAGTCACCCCTGGTCCACCGTTATGGCGATATCTCGAAAAGGGGTCCACCTATAGTACTAAGCCCCACGCCCTTTTAAAATAATCATTAACACCTATCATTTGATACCCATATCATACAAACAAATTCTAAAGTCACCCCTGGTCCACCTTTATGGCGATATCTCGAAAAGGCGAACACCTATAAAACGAAGGCCCACTCCCTTTTAAAAATACTCATTAACACCTTTCATTTGATACACATATTGCACAAACGAATTCTAGAGTCACCCCTGGCCCACCTTTATGGCGATATCTCGAAACGGCGTCCACCTATGGAACTAAGGATTACTCCCTTTTAAAATACTCATTAACACCTTTCATTTGATACCCATATCGTACAAACGCATTCTAGAGTCACACCTGGTCCATCTTTATGGCGATATCGCGAAAAGGCGTCCACCTATAGAACTAAGGCCCACTCCCTCTTAAAATACTCATTAACTCCTTTCGTTTGATACCCATATTGCACAAACGAATTCTAGAGTCACCCCTGGTCGACCGTTATGGCGATATCTCGAAAAGGGGTCCACCTATAGTACTAAGCCCCACGCCCTTTTAAAATAATCATTAACACCTATCATTTGATACCCATATCATACAAACAAATTCTAAAGTCACCCCTGGTCCACCTTTATGGCGATATCTCGAAAAGGCGAACACCTATAAAACGAAGGCCCACTCCCTTTTAAAAATACTCATTAACACTTTTCATTTGATACCCATATCGTACAAACAAAGTCTAGAGTCACCCCTGGTCCACCTTTACGGCGATATCTCGAAAAGGCGTCCATCTATAGAACTTAGGTCCACGCCCTTTTAAAATACTCATTAATACCTTTCATTTGATACCCATATCGTACAAACGCATTCTAGAGTCAACCCTGATCCACCTTTATGGCTATATCCCTAAATGGCGTCCACCTATAGAACTATGGCCCACTCCCTCATAAAATACTCTTTAATGCCTTTCATTTGATACACATGTCATACAAACACATTCCAGGGTTTCCCTCGGTTCATTTTCCTACATTGTTATTTTCCCTTATGTTGTCACCATAGCTCTCAACTGAGTATGTAATGTTCGGTTACACCCGAACTTAACCTTCCTTACTTGTTATTTATACATTTTTTTGTCCCGAACCATGGTTGTTGGTAAGTTGTGTAGGACACGTACCTAGATCGCGTGCTAGTAATCGGGCTTGACGGAACTCAAGAATCCGAATTGCTATCACATTGTATTGCGCGAAATGTGTTCCTGTCTTAAGGAAAAATTTTATGCAAGTGGCAACCTTGTTGTGTTTATCAGAAAATGTAATTCATGGATATAGGGATACATACATTTTCAGAATGAATGTACATTCAGAAAATGTATGTACATATGGACAAAAACTTGGTTTGGTAAGTATGGTTTACCGATTTCTATAACGAATCTTCCGATTCTTTATATAACCCGCAAAAGTTGATTTGTAGCGCACAATGGCGTAATCTTACCATGGTGTAATAAATAGTCGACAAGGTGGTGATAGTACCAATAAAAGCTTAGTTACACCAGAATATAATAATTTACAAAATGATCACCATCGCAAGTGTACAGCGCAGTTGCAGCAGCAACCGAGTTGTGAACCGATTAGGAGACCACAATTACCTCCAGGCGGTTATAATACAAACTTCCACGCAAGCGAACCCAACACTTACTTTTGTTGTACGGTACGGAGGTGGGAAATTTTGCAAGGTATAATCGAAACAGCTGTCGCCTTGTCCGTCCTGATGTCACGTTGTTTAAATTTTTCCCAAATTATTAAATAAATTATAGAATTAAAAATTGCTTGAAATAAATGTTTTCATACATTTAAATCAATACGGGCAATCCCCGATTAACTCAATTTAATTTTCCATTTGGTGTTGGGTTGAAGGCAATTGCTCGTCATATGATCATGGTACATTGAGTTCAGCAATGAAAACGAAAACATATGGGTCGTGTCATGGGGATTTGGATCAAGATGGTACTCTTCCAAAACTCGGCTATATTGAGCGGCCAAATTTGAGCATACACCATCGACTGTATCCGGATCGACTTTATGGGGGACACGCCAACCTACTGCAAGAAGTTGTTGTGGTTCAGTTTGTACAGTCTGAGATTTGAATTGAGGTTGAGTAGTGATGGCGCAATTAAGCATTTCACTAATTTTAGGTTTTTTCCATCCAAACTAAGGTCTTTGTTGGGCTTTTCAGCAGTTCGACGTATAATTTCCAAATATGTACATTAGACTGGGTCGCGCCATCGATTTTTCGATAGGATTTGGGCTCGGGAAAAAAAGTTACACTACGCATACCAAAAAAAATTATTTTGGAGCCTGCGAAAAAAAAAATGGCGAAAGGGTAAGTTTTTCGACCAAATCACTCTCCAAAACCCAAAAAATATTTTTTTTTTAAAAACTGTTATCGCCAACATTTTTACAACAGTTTTCTGAAAAAAAAATATATATTTTTTGGGTTTTGGAGAGTATTAGAAGAAGACTGGATTGGGATGGGATAGCACTCCATTTGAAACCTGCCAAAAATTAATTAAAGTCGTGACCAATGGAAAAGGCAAAGCTATACAAAACATGGAAGAGATACCGGTGATTAAGAAAACAGTGGGGTAAGGAATTATATTTCAATGGTGTACTTTGATTTTTAAGAATAGTTTCATACACCTATGTATTGTTTCGACCAACGAAATTTTTTTATAATGATACATTTATCTTTGAAATGGATGAATTATAATAATTTTCTTATATCTTGATATATAAAAAACACGTGTCACAGGTTTGAGGCCAATGAACTCCTAAACTACTGAACCGATTTTGAATTTGTTTTGCACCCCGTGTGTAGTTTGATCTAACTTGAAATATAGGATAGGTTATATCTCAGTTCATGATCGCATATTATTTTATTGCATTTTTTTATTTGTTTATACGTAATATTAAAATGTTACATATACGCAGTGGCACTCATATTTTCAGGTGGTGCGGATATACTTCCGTGTACATAATTGCTTGGTGTTTAATTAAACAACCTGCTTATCAATAAAAAATACTATAGCGAAGGATATCAAGTATAGCACATCACCAGGCCCACCTAGAAATAGGGGGGGGGGGGGAGATTTCTGAGGGGTACTATGACATTTTTTTTATACAGGAGAGTCTTTAGTTGTTCCATGTGCAATTTTTAAGCCGAATTTCAAAAGCAACGTAAATATGAATTTCGTTTTAATATTATAGTGAAGTGTGAAAAATAAAAATACATATATATAAAAAGAAAGGTTAAAATATATGTTAGTTGGTCGCCGGTGTTTGAAGAGATGTGCCGGTCGATTTTGTTCAAACTTTCACACATGTTGCGTAAACCTCACGCCGTGGTTACTACATGTACAGGTTCTCGAGATATAGGCCAAAATGTGGGCAGTGAATGCCTAGACAGTGTTTATAGAATATGGATATCAAATGAAAGCTGTTGTTGAGTGCTTTGGTACAGAGTAATATATTATCCAGAGACGGACTGGGACTGGGATTAGGACTAGGACTGGGACTGAGACTCGGAGTGGGACTGGCACTGGGACTGTAATAAAGTACATACCACTCTCTGGGACAGGCAATAAGGGATGCAGAAGAATGAGAAGGAATTGAGAGAAGAGAAAAGAGAGAAGGAGATTGAGAAAGAGATAGAATGAGACGAAGATGGAGATGAAGCGAAAAAGACGGAGGGAGGAGTGAATAAAAGTATTAGGAAAATGTGAAGAGGGGGGAGGGAAGAATCAGACGAAAAAAAGTTATTAAAATGTACACATACATAGGCCAAATTTAGGGACAACGTCTGCCGGGTTTTCTAGTTTAGTATAAGTAACTAAAGTTATTAGTATTACCATACAAAACTTGTTTTCATTCGCAAAATCCTGTAATGATATAGAACCAAAAATAATAAATTATATATATGGATATGAATCTGCGTATGTTTCAGGCCTTTGTAGGTATGTGTACGCGTTAGCCAATAAAAAAGGCTATAAACGACGCAGAAAATTGCCAACGGAAATAAAGAACACAAAAATTGTGAATATACTAAAAATATTTGGCGAACACAATTCAACTATTACCTATTCCTGTTTGTTTTGTCGAAGTACAGTAAACACATATGTATCCACATATAAATATGTAAAACATTTTTTCCTGAAGTATATTTGAAATATGCACATCCATTCATATATGTACATAAATATGTGTATAAAAATTTTATTTTGCATACAAATTTACAAATTTCGCAAGCGAAAGAATATAATTTTCTCAGTCAATTTTCTTTTACGATCAAAAAGTTAATAACTCCATATGGTAACTAGGCCGCTGTTGCCCCACCCACACGATACACACGTACATTCTGAGCTGCTCGAGCAGCTTTCATTTCCAGCAGAGTAATAATGTTTTCGTTGAATTCAGTGCTTATTGCAACTGATTTTTTGTTTTTATACTCAGTTGAGCAGAGCTCACAGAGTATATTAAGTTTGATTGGATAACGGTTGGTTGTACATATATAAAGGAATCGAGATAGATATAGACTTCCATATATCAAAATAATCAGGATCGAAAAAAAATTTGATTGAGCCATGTCCGTCCGTCCGTCCGTTAACACGATAACTTGAGTAAATTTTGAGGTATCTTGATGAAATTTAGTATGTTGGTTCCTGAGCACTCATCTCAGATCGCTATTTAAAATGAACGATATCGGACTATAACCACGCCCACTTTTTCGATATCGAAAATTTCGAAAAACCGAAAAAGTGCGATAATTCATTACAAAAGACCGATAAAGCGACGAAACTTGGTAGATAAGTTGAACTTATGACGCAAAATAGAAAATTAGTAAAATTTTGGACAATGGGCGTGGCACCGCCCACTTTTAAAAGAAGGCAATTTAAAATTTTGCAAGCTGTAATTTGGCAATCGTTGAAGATATCATGATGAAATTTGGCAGGAACGTTACTCTTATTACTATATGTACGCTTACTACAAATTAGCAAAATCGGAGAAGGACCACGCCCACATTTAAAAAAAAATTTTTTTAAAGTAAAATTTTAACAAAAAATTTAATATCTTTACAGTATATAAGTAAATATATAAGTAAATTATGTCAAGATTCAACTCCAGTAATGATATGGTGCAACAAAATACAAAAATGAAAGAAAAAGAAAAGAAAATACAGAAAGAAAAGAAAGTTCCATAGAAAAAGAATATTTTGTCTAGGATACTTTTAACGCCATAAGTCTAACAAAAAATAACCAATCCTTTTGAAATTTGGTAGGGGCATAGATTTTATGGCGTTAACTGTTTTCTGTGAAAATGGGCGAAATCGGTTGATGTCACGCCCAGTTTTTATACACAGTCGTCCGTCTGTCCTTCCGCATGGCCGTTAACACGATAACTTGAGCAAAAATCGATATATCTTTACTAAACTCAGTTCACGTACTTATCTGAACTCACTTTATGAAAAATGAACGAAATCTGACTGTGACCACGCCCACTTTTTCGATATCGAAAATTACGAAAAATGAAAAAAATGCCATAATTCTATACCAAATACGAAAAAAGGGATGAAATATGGTAAGGTAATTGGATTGTTTTATTGACGCGAAATATAACTTTAGAAAAAACTTTATAAAATGGTTGTGACACCTACCATATTAAGTAGAAGAAAATGAAAAAGTTCTGCAGGGCGAAATAAAAAACCCTTAAAATCTTGGCAGGTATTACATATATAAATAAATTAGCGGTATCCAACAGATGATGTTCTGGGTCACCCTGGTCCACAAATTGGTCGATATCTGGAAAACGCCTTCACATATACAACTACCACCACTCCCTTTTAAAACTCTCATTAATACCTTTAATTTGATACCCATATCGTACAAACTCATTCTAGAGTCACCCCTGGTCCAACTTTATGGCGATATTTCGAAAAGGCGAACACCTATAGAACGAAGGCCCACTCCCTTTTAAAAATACTCATTAACACCTTTAATTTGATACCCATATCGTACAAACAAAGTCTAGAGTCACCCCTGGTCCAGAAAGGCCCACTCCCTCTTAAAATAATCATTAACTCCTTTCGTTTGATACCCATATTTCACAAACGAATTCTAGAGTCACCCCTGGTCCACCTTTATGGCGATATCTCGAAAAGGGGTCCACCTATAGAACTAAGCCCCACGCCCTTTTAAAATAATCATTAACACCTTTCATTTGATACCCATATCATACAAACAAATTCTAAAGTCACCCCTTGTCCACCTTTATGGCGATATCTCGAAAAGGCGAACACCTATAAAACGAAGGCTCACTCCCTTTTAAAAATATTCATTAACACCTTTCATTTGATACCCATATCGTACAAACAAAGTCTAGAGTCACCCCTGGTCCACCTTTATTGTGATACCTCGAAAATGCATCCACCTATAGAACTAAGGCCCACTCCCTCTTAAAATACTCATTAACTCCTTTCGTTTGATACCCATATTGCACAAACGAATTCTAGAGTCACCCCTGGCCCACCTTTATGGCGATATCTCGAAACGGCGTCCACCTATAGAACTAAGGCCCACTCCCTTTTAAAATACTCATTAACACCTTTCGTTTGATGCCCATATTGTGCAAGCAAATTCTAGGGTCACCCCTGGTCCACCTTTATGGCGATATCTCGAAACGGCGTCCACCTATGGAACTAAGGATTACTCCCTTTTAAAATGCTCATTAACACCTTTCATTTGATACCCATATCGTACAAACGCATTCTAGAGTCACCCCTGGTCCATCTTTACGGCGATATCTCGAAAAGGCGTCCATCTATAGAACTTAGGTCCACGCCCTTTTAAAATACTCATTAATACCTTTCATTTGATACCCATATCGTACAAACGCATTCTAGAGTCAACCCTGATCCACCTTTATGGCTATATCTCTAAATGGCTTCCACCTATAGAACTATGGCCCACTCCCTCATAAAATACTCTTTAATGCCTTTCATTTGATACACATGTCATACAAACACATTCCAGGGTTTCCCTCAGTTCATTTTCCTACATGGTTATTTTCCCTTATGTTGTCACCATAGCTCTCAACTGAGTATGTAATGTTCGGTTACACCCGAACTTAACCTTCCTTACTTGTTCATTCTTTATGCTCTGTGGGTTGTTGCTGTCATTTGGTGGAACAATTTTAATTTAAGTATGAAAAAACTTTCATTTGCAGTTAAAAGAGAAAAAAAACCAAAGTATACATTTAGAAATTCAACCATATGATCCAGTTTGTGTTTGCGGAAGGAAGGTATTGCATATATTGGTAGGTAAGGTGTTTTAACTATATATGACATCTACATAGTACATTCCGATCTACTATTTAGTACTTTAAGTAGAAGTTACGTAGAGTTATACGTTTTTTCAAGTACAGTTATTTCAATTTATTATTTATACACCAGTAAGACTATATCTTTTATAGTGTTATACATAGAAAGTGATAACACTATGTACTTACGGACGTACGACTGAAGCCAAAATTAAACGAATGGATTGGACTTTATCAGTGCCTATTCAGAAGTACGTTAAAAGCCGGATCAAACTCACGATAAGTGGAGCGACAACTACCTTACTTTTGTCGACCTCAAAGAAGCTTTTGACAACGCGACAAGGAGTTGCTTGTATGCTGCTTTTTCTGAATTTAGACATTGCCAACACCACCAGCACCGTAAGGATTGGACTTCCCTGAGCCATTCGCAAACAAACGAGCGTTAAGATAAGGTAACTGATTGTCGTTATCCAAATAGTGATCCGCTACGTTCGAGAAACTGGCACCATAAGTATGCCCAGCAACTTCGGAACGATATGATATGAGCAAGTCGAACCTTCTAGGTCAACCACCTCCTACCGTGAGAAACTTGGGGTCGCCAGATCCTCGCCTCTTAATTTTGTGTATGATGCTATCATATTTGTAACAGGATTTGCTCCGCGTAGGTGAGATTGACCGTTGGGTTGGGTACGATTGCCGGTATATGTCGATCATGATATCATGGGCCATAAAAGAGGCAAAAAATGGAACTGGTCAGCGAAGAACAGGCGAAGTTCTTGCAGACATCACGGAAAGAATCGGTGCATTCGCGGCTTGGTAGAACATACAGTTAACAACTGTAACGAGACTCAATTCTTCGAGGCAGCTTGAGTGCATACCATATGGCCATAGTATTATAACGTCATCAAATACTCGACGAACAGACTACCTAATTCCGCCAGCGCTTCGATGTGGCTATTAGAGCCAAAACAGAAGTAAGAGATAGGCGTTTCAAATTAATGGAAGCAGTAGAGTCTGCAGTATGCTGTGCTGATCCGGACATAAACAGATCCTACAAGCTGTCAGATCATGGTTGTGTTTTTCAGGCGGAAGTAGTAGCCGTGACCAAAGCAGTAGAAACACTAGAAGAAAACAGCGTAAGCTGCAGCCAGGTTAATTTTTACAATTACAGTGAAGCATAAATTAAGGCATTAGTCTCGTATAGCACAAGATCTAAACGTGTTTTAGAGTGTAAGCAATCCCTCGAGTGAATCAGTCTGGCTTAAAAGAGCGTAATACCGTAATCGTACAGGTCAGATTGGGCGAGATAAAAGGAAAGCACAGTTTTGAAAGATGCGCCAAGTATAAATGGCGTATCGAAGATTATGTACAGGGCTTACCACCCAAGTTTACTTTTATCAACAAGTGGAGGGGACTGTAGGCTCATGATAGGTATTCTGGCTGACAACTGTCCCCTTGCGTTACATGCTTTTAAATAAGGCCTCATCAGTGATGCCAGATTTAGGAAGTGTTGCATGAGGCAACAAGCGTGCACCTTTAGTGCAGGCGATCTCTAGGCTAAGACTCTAAGCTATCAGGAAATAGAATTGGTCTTATAGAGCTTCTAGTCATTTCATAACGTACTGCAGTTTGGTCGTTGAGCAAATTTCTGATAATATTATGGTCACCTTCAGTGTATGTGGGGTCCCCACGGACCATGCTCAAAAGACGGCTTTGAAGAAAATTACAAGGTACAATCGAAAGACTCCTGTATATTTACGCGGTAACCAGACTCCACCCCAAAGTTCAGTAGATTTTTTTTTAATTACATTCAACTTATGAAAACCAACGATTTGTTTGGAAATAGGCAGATATTAAAGCTGTAACAGAGTTTATACGAAGAAGCTCCCGCGATGTTAAAATAATCTCTCAGAAGCTTTTCTAGTTTGTAGCTTTGTAACACATTTAATTGAGGGAAACGGTGAAATTTTTAAGAAGAAAGTGGTTACTGCTGATTTTGAGAATTTTTGTTTAAGTCATAAATTGTATTTAGTTCCATACAAAAAAATTTAATTTGGAAACAGTATTTAAGAACGGCACAAAAAAATTGTCAAATATTAATAAAAAACACTTGCTACTTAAAATTTGCACTGTTTATACTACAATTATAAACAAATCTATTAAACTGCCTGAGAGAAAATTTAGAGGCGTGGTTTTAAAGGTTCATTCTGCATAACATTTTCTTACTTAAGAAATCCCGATTTCGTTACGGATCTTGAGCCTTGTGCCAGAACTTTCAAAATATGCGTGTGGAGCAACGAAAATTTGAACTTTGGCCTTGCGGGTGTTCCAATATTATACATATGTATGAAGTTTATTTACCCAAAAGCAAAAACTGGTATGCGCGATTGTAAGCCATAATTCTGGTTTCCTTGTGATAGATAAACCTTATAACAGGAAATAGAGTACATCACACGCCTTACTTAAGGCTTATTTGTGCTACACATTAGACTTATTATTATTATTAGACTCGCTGGCCATGCAGAAATGCCTGCCATTCCACTACGAGAAAGCCAAATTACCTAGGCTATAGGCTCGTTCAAGCTCTATACGTCTCCGGGCCCGGATGACATCATTCCTGCGCAACTTCAAAAGTCTTTAGGGATTTCCTGCCGCTGGTTGGCCATCATCTACACTAACTGCCTCAGGCTAAACTATATCCCGAAATCTTGGCATACGGTTAGGGTCATATTTATTCCGAAGGCCGGCAGAAGCTCTCATGTATCACCTTAAGGATTTCAGGCCAATCCGTCTCTCGTCGTTTTTTCTTAAGACTTTTCAGCGGCTGATTTACGTGTACCTACGGGAAAGGATTCCACGAAGGTTGCTGTCGGCTTCACAGCATGCCTACTGCATTGGCAGATCGACAGAAACGTCTCTCCATTCGATTGTAAAGCAAATAGAGGGGTCCCTGGAACACAAAGAGTTTGCTCTGGGTGCCTTTCTAGATATCGAGGGGGCTTTTAACAATGTCTTACCGGGGGCAATCGAAAGATCTCTGGTGGGTTTAGGAGTCAAGGCGACTCTGGTTGAAGTAAACTTCTATGCAGAAGAATTGTCGCAGCAGAGTGGGGAGGGCCATAATTGAGAGGAGTGTGTGCAGGGGCACGCCACAGGGGGGTGTCCTATCTCCTCTGCTCTGGGTTGTGGTAGTCAACGAGCTCCTTGTGGAGCTGGAATCCAATGGCTGTCGGGTGGTTGCCTATGCAAATAGCCTCGCTATCTTAATCAGAGGCAAATTTCTGAGCACCCTGCGCGATGTTCTGCAGGGCTATCTGGATACTGTGGCTAGGTGAATCATGTGGATTGGCGGTCAACCAGGCAAAAACAGAATTGGTTCTTTTTACAAGGAGATACAAGATGCCCGATTTCAGAACTTCCTCGAAGTGCCGTTGGTACTTTCTGATAGGGTTAAATATTTGGGGATTGTTTTGGACAAGAAACTATCCTGGAGACCCAATGTGGAAGATAGGACCAGGAAGGCTGCGGTTGCCTTGTACTGGGGGGCTATCGGAAAGAGATGGGGACTCTCGCCAGGAGTAGTACACTGGCTTTATGAGATGGTGCTCAAACCGATTCTGCTCTATGGGGTGCTGGTCTGGTGGAAAGCACTGGACACAGCGAGCACCTCCAAAATGTTAGTGTCAGTGCAACGGCTGGCGCTGATCGGTATCAGTGGCGCTCTCAGAACAACACCTACCTTGGCACTGAACGTCATGCTGAACATATATCCAGAAGACCGTTCAAAAATTTTCAGGAGTAGCTCCTTGCGGAGGGATTTTCCCTCGTTCACTTACTCCAGAGAGGCTTCGAACCTAACCCCGGTCTTTGGAATTGGTACTACTGCGTCTGCTGAAAAGAAATAGCGATACATAAAATAGCGACACTTTTGTCTGCATATCTCGTGCAAAGAGTAGTTTCACCTAGGGTTAACTCCTAATAATCGTCGCGAACACTACTTCTTTAAATCATTTGTGGCTCCTTGGCGGTCACTCACAAAGGCGACTTACGGTTGCTATTAATGGTCTAATAATACTCATGACTCTCGTAGCACAGGGCGCCTCCAGTGTTTTCGGCTGTTTTAAGAGCTACAATTCCCGATGTGCGAACAGTAGCAATCCCTACAACCAGTCGCTACCACGCCTCCTGACCCTCACACCATATGCCAGTACAGAAGTTATAGATGCGATTTCGAACTCATACCTTCGTCGACTTCACTTTCCTAGAAGCTCTAGGTGTAGCCCCGAAGACTTTCCAACGGATGCTTTTGTCGCGCTATGCTGCCGAGCTACACCAGAGAAACGCCATGAAACGTTGGGGAGTGACTATTCGGCCAAGGATGCCGCCTTCGAAATCATAAGCAATCTAAGTGGAGGTCATTGCGTAAATCGTATAATCCTCGGCGCATCTGCATGACTAAAATTTTACAAGGACCCTGGATAAAATTTTTAAAATGTAGACAAAAGTTTGCAGACGTTTGTGTTCACAACATTGATTTCAATAGTCTTCCTTAAATCAAAACGATATTTTAGAATGAGAGTCGCCCGATTTTAATTTGGAAATGTTTACTGCTGTTTTCCGGCCTTATGATATAACAGCTCATTATGGATGACCGCGTAGCTTTAGTTTTCAGACTAGTTCGAATGTCCACTACGTTAGGGTAGTAGCACACACGGTCATTAGTTCGACTGTCTTCGGAAAGCTTTTGTTTCACCACTTTGAGTGTTCTTGCGAAGGTCAAAGCCTCACCTGGTAAATACATATATGTGCCTACGTATTCACATTTGTAAAAGGAGCCGTAACGTGTAGGTGATATTTAAACTTGGTTGATAGGCTATAATCAATGTAATTCACTCCAAGGAACTAGTTTTGGATAGGACCGCCAACTTTAGGAAATGTCAAACCGGGAGACTTGGGTGTTGAAGGATGAAGTGTGAAAATCAAAATTAAATTTCAGACGCTATTGTATAATTTCGCAAATAAACAACAGATGTTTGAATGTAAGCCAAAGTGATTTTTCAAACCCTTCTCATACGTGCATATATCCTCAAATTAAGTATGACGTAAGAATCATTTCAATGGACTGTTTATACCCCTAGAACCTGCTAAAGGATTTAGCTTCACTGATTTCGATTATTCTTTCAGCCAATCGCAATATAATATTTTCAAAAAAATTCGGCACCTTTTTTGGGTATTTTGGTTTTTTTACAACTTGAGGAAAATTTGAAAACAATTTGAAACGCCTTGGGTCATTTTATTTGAATTCATTGTTCATTATTAATTTTTTGAAAAAAATATGCAAAGTGAGCATATAAATTTATTACATAAGTTTTCTTTTAGTGTTTTGTTTTAATAACTTGGTGAATTGGGTGATGGAAAGTCCGTGTTAAGCTGACATCGAAAACGCCTGTTTTTTTTAAATAACTTTTGAACATTTAGAACGAGTTAAATTTCGCAATTAGTTTCTTATAACTGGCAGTTATGCGTATCCGTTGATACCACCTTCGACCATATCCGACCAATTTTCGACATGAACAATAAATGGCATAAACAGTCTTAAACGAGTATAGTAAGGCGCCGCCGCCGCCGCGCCAAACGACCCTAATCGGCGGCGGCGGCGGCGTTTATCAGCGGCGTATATCTCTAGTACGTAGGTATGTAGGTATAGATCGGGTTGCGTCCTAAACGGATCGACCGATCACAACCAAATTTGCGCAACCCACTTGAAACCTTCCAGGGATGGTCATAGGCTGGAAATAATTTCGATACGTAAAAGGGGCGTGGCACCTGCCATACAAATGGAACCTTTGATACTGCATAACTCTGAAGGTATTCATGCTAGAACATTGAAATTCAGTAAGGAGTTATATGAGGTCAGTCCCTAACACCATCAAGAAAATGTTGCATGAGGGATAAGGGGCGTGGCACATCCCATAAAAATGGAATATATCATACCTTATATCTCTGGGTGTAGTAATGGTAGCATAATAAAAATTGGTAAGGAGCTACATATATGACGTTAAGTCCTAACACCTCCAGTAAAATGTGGAATTGGAGAAAAGCAGGCATGGCACCTTCCCTACATATGGGATTTTTGATAACTATGGCTGCCGTACAAACTTAGGTTATTTTAACACTAAAGTTTAACTACAGACTTGAGTTTGGCTGTTATTCCGTGTGGACGTTTAGTAATCTGCCGCCGTTAAAATTGTTTGTTAATTTCAGTCTGTCTACATCTTCTATATCTATATAAAATTCAAAAACGATACTACTTATCAATCTATTGACACAGTCGTGGAAGAATCGCAAGCTGTGCATAGTCCGGTTGAGTTTCTTAACTCCTTGGAGCCACCAGGAATTCCTCCTCATCGATTGATCCTTAAAACAGGGTTCATAATATTATGCTTCGTAATTTGGATCATCCGCGTTTATGTAATGCGACAAGGTTTATCATCACAAACCTTCCAATGTCATTGAAGCAATGATTTAATCGGGACATTTCGAAAACAACAAACCAGATATGCCTTTAAATTTCAAACGCCTCAAATTTCCTATTAGGTTGGCTTTAGTAGGAGTCAACCTTACCAAATCATGTTTCACCCATGGCCAATTATAGGTAGCCTACTCCAGAGTTGGCTCATCAAAAAATCTTTTTATTTATACTCCAAATAATTTACAAAAAGTATTGTATATCCTATGGTTTCAGTAGTACCTAAATTCGCAAACACACATCCTTCAAATAACTTTAAAATTTGTGTTATTTATTTTGCATATTTTTATAAAAACGGGGGTGGAACCCACGGGAATAAGCTAGTAAGCTTATATTTATAACGACTTTCTTCAATCTTGTCTTTCGTGTGTGAAAATTCACCATTTTATTTCGTTTTCCACAGCATCTAGGCATAGAGAATAACCAAAATAGCTAGTAGCAGAATACAATTAATGAATCAAATCGCGAGTAGGTGTTTCCCCACTGTAATAATTTTAATTAAAATCCGCCAATTTTCATGCCAATAAAATACATACTTGGGGTAATTCACCTCCGAGGAGATTAAGGTGGAGATTCCCTTCGAATGTGCATAGTGCACCTTTTCAATTTTTCCTACATAACGGTTAACGGCAAGTAATACTTAAATTTTTATACCATACTTAGTTGAACTATTTTATAGGGACAAATGCTGCCTAAATAATTGGCCTCTCTTCGCTACACTGCACTACTTTTTGCACGAATAAAGAGATATTTGTTTAGCTTTTTTCTTAAACGTTATAATTTTTTAATCTCGCTACTTCTTCAATAATTACAAAGTAATTTCAAATAAGTATCCAAAGTAAATGTACATGAAAGTATTGAATGTATATTTTAATGTTGTTAAAACGTTAACACTTTAACACCTTTTATAAGATATACAAAACATATATTATATAAGTTATAACAGCAGTATCCAGCGGTTGACCCATTTACTCACGTTGCTGAGCATGTGACCGCGCTATGTTGCGTGTTGAAGTTTCGCTGACGCAGCACACGCGCAGAATAAGCGGAAGTTAATTGGGACAACGATTGGTGTAGTTGCAGAAATTGTGATTGAACAGCAAATCTAGTTTTAGTTAAGTAAACTATTTTTTATACAATAATTGGTTAGCATAGCATAATTACTTTAACACAAGAACTTAGCTGCTAGGTAAATTACTTTGTTCGAGTTAGTTCAATTTGGATCGTGCAAGAGCACAGAATAAATTTTATAACGTTAAAATATTTCTCGTGTTTATTTTAATTCGGTGAACGGGCAGTTCACCGCAACTTTAATTTTTTATCGCCTCGCCTGCTGTGAGGCTTAACTGGCGCCCGAGCAGTGCGGTGCAGGGTTCGCGTTCCAAGTGAAATTGTATTTAGTTATGCGTACAAAGGATAAAAAAAAAACCCTTGCAGTGAAGATAAGAAACAAAGAATTTTTTTTTTCATGAAACCAAAACAGATACAAGAATCAACTAAAAATCCTTACAGTGAAAATAAGAACAAGAAAACAAAAAGGAGACAAACATCAGCAAAACTTACCGAGCCCAAATGAAGTGGTGGTTGTAAGTAACAAATCGTAAGCCTCATTGTATATCTTTTCATTCCAGCATGAATCCAGAAAATATGAAAAACTCCTTAACGGAAATGAATGACGCCGTTAACGCAATTCTCGCCCAACTTAGAAGGTTTGAAGAGCATTAGATGTGTTCATTAGAGGCCTAAATGGTGACCTCCCCACTTGGCTACTAGTGCAAAACCCAAATCGTCGCCCGAGACCTACTCGGCATGCCTCACGTTCATGAACTTCAACCGCAGGAACGCCATATATCGCCAGCCCCGCCCAAATAGGTATTTCAATAACAACTCCCAATAGCCCCTCGGTATTATGTAAACCCAAATATAATGACGCCGGTCAGGTTAGGGCAGCTCCAAATCAACCAAGAGCATTTACAAATTTCTCAGGTATACACCAAGGCCGGGCAGGACCAAACTGCAACTACCCGAACTCCGGTCAAACGAGAAATAGCAATCAGACTACACAAAATTGGCGTAGCAACTCTACCCCTTCAGGATTTATTAGAACAAACCCTAGTCCTTCCCGCCAAACCAGAATATCTAAAATACCGGCCAAATACAGGACTTTAACAATTTAAAAAGGGGCACACGTTCGGGAAGGTTTTTATTCCAATCAGTCAGGGGGCCAAGCAAACAATAGAAGTTGTTTCACTTAATACCAGTGGATGAGGAAGCAGGAGAAGACACTACGATCGAACACGGTCAGGAGCAAGGCGATGGCGATCAACTAAATTTTACGGCAGGGGCCTCGTGTCCGGTGTACCATACTTAGAGTATGCCACTCCACATCAGGGAACTCTAGAATTCTTGGTATACATGGGGGTAACAAGAATTACACTAGCGAACGAGCTGCACAAAATTCCACAGCGGTGGAAAAACCATTCACAATCATTTCGGCGGGGGAATATTAAAATACATAGAAAAGTTCGTGGACATTTTTTAACGTTTGTGGGAAAGGACATCCCCACTACATTCTTTAACCTTCCGGGGCTAAAGTCCTTTGATGGAATCCTTGGAGGCGATACGCTGACAGAAGTCAGAGCAGTTCTTGAGGGGGAATTGAACATATTGATATTAAAACCAGACACATTAATATCTCTTAAGCGCAAAACGGCACATGTTAATAGTATCTACACGGACCTCCCTATCGATCCTAACATTTCAGAGCCTGCAAAAGAGTAAATCCGTAGAATCCTTAGCAAGCACGAAGAGATGTTTGGCCAAGTTGATAGGAGCATAAGAGGGCTCACCGCAATGCCACTGAAAATAGCAGATTTTAGAGCGGTATTATTTCCCGAGAATGCGTGCTCAAATTAGGAAATATGTACTGGCTTGTGAAACATGCAAGTTTAGTAAGTACGATAGACACCCTAATAAACCAGAGTTACAGGCTACATCAATCCCATCACAACCTTGCGAGATCCTTCACATAGATATTTTCGAAACAACAAATTTTTAAGTTTTATTGACAAATTTTCAAAATTCGCAAAGCTTTTTCAAGTTAGGAACAAAGGAACTCTGCACTTTAAACACAAAATTGTGAAGCTTCTCCACTATTCTACAACTCCAAAAATGAATGAACGGGGATTGATTAACCCAATAATACAGAACGTATTAGAATCATTGGGAATTCAGCTTTACCGCACTTCATCTCAGAGAAGTGAGGTAAATGGCCAAATTGAGAGATTCCACTCCACGTTACTAGAAATTTATAGATTCCTGAAGGCGGAAAACTCTGATCTCAGGACTAAAGGACTCGTTAATATAGCAGTAGATCGCTATAATAATTCAGTTCACTCTGTAACGAACAGGAAACCTTCGGATATATTTTTTAATCGCTCAGAAGCTTCTAACTATCAGGAACTCCTTGACAAAAGCAGGAAAATTAATAGATACATAAAAAAAATTATTAAAATAGAAACAGATGGCTAAGGTTGAGAGACATAATAGGAGAAGGACCATGTAGAAGCGTTATAACAAAAATGATGTTATATACGGCAAGGATAAGCAAATAAAGGGGAAACAAAAACAAATTTATAAAAAGGAAATAGTTGCCAAGGAGAACGAAGTTTCTGTAACCACACTTAGTGGGATAAAAATTATAAAGCACATATAAAAATGTAAAAAGAAGGGGACAAAATACCCCCACATAATAAAACAAACAAACATACAAAAAACATGAAAAGGAATTATAAAATATCTGGCACCAAGAGGGAGTTTATCTAACAAGAGCGGGCTTGTAAGTGGGACAAATCGTGCCTTAGTAGGCTCGTAGTGCCATCGAATTTGACAAATGGCTACACTACTTCCAAACGGGATTCTGGCGATCTCCCCATAGTTGGTTCGAGAAATGTTAACACCTCTGGTCCAGGAGAAAAGAGAAAAATTTGAGCTTATGCGCCTTAAAAAAAAAAAAACAAAAAAAAAAAAAACAGAATACAAAAAAAAACAAAAAAGAACAAAAAAGAAAAAAACAAAAAATCACCAAAGAAATGTATCTCTGAATTCCGTTATTACTGGCTACAACAAAAAAACTAAAAAATACAAACTTAAATAGTACAACATTGAAATTATTAAATACTACTATGTAGCGCAAAAACAAAACCAACAAAAAACAAATATACAAGGAACCGAAATGATATGTACAAAAAAAAAAAACAAAAAAATAGAATGAAAAAACGTCCCTTTTCTAACAATTTTTTCACTCCCACTAATCCCCTAACCTCACAGTAACATAAATAACTTCCAACAACCACTAACCTACTAACACCAATAATGTTAGGTATGGTCTTTCCAATTGCAGACTCCCACTGTTGGCGTCGGCCATCAGCGGCCTCTACATTTTCCACTATAAGGCACCAATCGTTAGTATCCAGAGCGGAAATGGGTGGATCATCAGCGGATCCTTCAAACTTATACATGCTATCAACCTCCGGCAGTACGCTACTATTATATCGAAGATGGAAAAACTGGCTTACCAACTACTAAAACGAACTGACGACCAGCTCCTAGCACAAGTCTATATCAACCAAACTCTGCAGCGCCTCGAAGAGCTGACGGGGAACACGAAAAGAATCAGAGCCTCCCGATCTATTGACTGGATAGGCTCTGCGTGGAAATGGCTAGCGGGATCACCCGATGCCACTGATTGGGACAATATCCTCCACAGCCAGGGTGAAATCATAGAAAACAATAATCACCAATACAAGGTAAAGAAAGATCTATTCACGGCAACTTTAGAAATTTCCAAAAAAATTAATGAAATTATAAGCCGCACCAATTCGGTAATGAAGGAAGCTGAGGCAGAACAATTCGAGCAGAGCGCCCTTCATAATATCGTGCTCGTCCGAGAAGAGGTCAATGAAGTAGTACGGGCATGTCAGCTAGCTAAACGTGGAATTATTAACACTAACCTACTCGACATGGACGAAGTTAATCAGATCCTGTCAGAAATAGAAACACTACCTTACCAAAATATAATTGAGGCAATTGAATACGGAAAACCATCAATATATATAAATGGGACTATGCTCCTATACGTTCTATCAATACCCATAGTAACAGAGAAGAAGTATAACCTATTAATTACTCGCGCCGGTATCTGCGAAGGCAAACAACTGGACCTTCCATTCGATAAAATGCTCGTCAACCAAGAAGAAACGTATGGACTCAAGGAAAACTGCTTGACAATCAGTTCATCTACGGTATGTGAATCAGAGTCCTTGAGCAAATTGGAAGGGAATACCTGCCTACCTCGGTTGCT
Source organism: Eurosta solidaginis (assembly GCF_040869045.1). Classification (NCBI taxonomy): domain Eukaryota; kingdom Metazoa; phylum Arthropoda; class Insecta; order Diptera; family Tephritidae; genus Eurosta; species Eurosta solidaginis. The sequence goes on along the minus strand of NC_090320.1, from coordinate 185,841,750 downwards.
GAAAGGAGGTGACGCTAGCTGCCAATTCATCAGGCGCAATGGAACGATAATCGAATTGATAAACGATAACACAATTTTTATCTCAAACTACCAAGGTGTAGTGGAAAGTAATAACGATACTAGTAACATAAATGGCACCTACGTTATCCAGTTAAGTAACGAAACGATAAAAATTGGCAACCAAGTGTTCTCCAGCAACGAAGCAATCACAGCTCAAGCCTTGCCAGCCGTACTAGCAAACGTCAAAGACGTACATTCACGATATCACGATGGAAAACGTTAGATATCTAGGGTATGTAAACGGGAAAACTAACTTCTCGTTAGTCACGGAAGCTGCCTCGATATTCGCAATAGCCCTCATCGTCACCATGCTATGGAAATGGTACACTAGGAAGCTAGATATTCCACCAGTTCAAATTCCGATGCAATGGGCAACAAACACGAAGATCTTCAAGGGCCACCCTGCCCATGAAATCCGTAACCTGGACGACAGCGCACCAGTCAAGCCAGTCAGAATCAACATTACGCCAAGTAACCAGATCGACTCTATAAAAGATATATCCACTTCACATTTTTCATGCTTCGATCTGCGGGACGCAGATCTTTAAAGGGGGAGGAGTTATAACAGCAGTATCCAGCGGTTGACCCATTTACTCACGTTGCTGAGCATGTGACCGCGCTATGTTGCGTGTTGAAGTTTCGCTGACGCAGCACACGCGCAGAATAAGCGGAAGTTAATTGGGACAACGATTGGTGTAGTTGCAGAAATTGTGATTGAACAGCAAATCTAGTTTTAGTTAAGTAAACTATTTTTTATACAATAATTGGTTAGCATAGCATAATTACTTTAACACAAGAACTTAGCTGCTAGGTAAATTACTTTGTTCGAGTTAGTTCAATTTGGATCGTGCAAGAGCACATAATAAATTTTATAACGTTAAAATATTTCTCGTGTTTATTTTAATTCGGTGAACGGGCAGTTCACCGCAACTTTAATTTTTTATCGCCTCGCCTGCTGTGAGGCTTAACTTATATGTATATATGATTATGGCACGTTACAATAGGAGCGCGTCCGCGGTTGCCGGCTAATAGTACTTGACTGATGTTTGCCATATATTAGCCGTGTTTTTTATACACGCGTATACGTTTACGTTTGCGCGTGAAAAAAACGCCTATCTTCGCTTAAATAATGCTTAGGAGACCCATCTAGCGGCAGTGGTTAAATAACTAGCTACAGTCACAGGGTGTACCGAAAAGCGGAGACAAAACCCTCTGCGATAGGGTATAACATATAGCTAAATCAGTTGCGATGAATTGTGACACACATAGTGTAGAGGTGAAACAAAAACACATATTTCAGTTACATATGAGTATAATGCGTATTGAAATTTAGTAGTACACATTTTATGCGCTGCAATTTCAGAGGTGTATTTAAAGTTTGTTGCTTAGCAGTCCATATAAAGTTTAAGCGTATAGACGTTTACATGTAAAAAAAAAACTCGACTATTATGGAATGACGATTGTAGTGGATGCGCGTTGGCGCCTTTCCACTCGCCGCGCATGGCTGCGCATAAGGATTTCGCCGACGTCTAAATACTGAAGGAAGCGGCTTAAACACTACCTTAACTTGATAAATAATAAATAAAGTTTCGTAATTTTTTTAGGGAAACATCGGCTATTCAGTTTTCTAAATGAAAAATTAGGACGGTGTAATAGAAGTTTCTATAAATTTTACTTTTTCTCGTTTTAAAGAAGCCACAAAAGCTGTAAGTTCTATGTAGCTCGCCGTCTGAAAAGCTCTATTACCCGCTTTTGGTTAGTCTGACATGTTTTTCTTAATTTTTTAAATTTCTTTTTTTCATAAACTTTTTCACAATAAAAAACATGATAAAACACCTGCCAGGTTTCTGACATTATTGAGGTTTTTCCGAAATGAAAAAGTTTTCAAATTTCTCAACTACATACATATATATATTTTTTTTTGCAAACAAAACCAAATATGAATATTTTACTTTGGTGTTTTTATCATGAAAAAAACAGTATCAATTAAATTTAAAACTATTGCGCTCTTCTTCGTTTCGCGTGCCAAAAGAAAAGTAACACTATCAAAATGTAGCACTGGGTTTCCTTGTGTTACTTTTAGTTTGGCTCGTCGATATATTCCTTGACAAGCTCTGAATATCCATCCGTATGCTTGCACGCATAGCTTAAACACCCTGCAGTCAAAATCCAAAGTAGTCAGCAAACATTCTAGTTCATTGACTAAAATTTTGTGGGGTTATTCATACTAGTTAGTGTACGAGTAGTTATTTGACTAGAATTTTGTGGCGTTCATGATACTAGTCAGTTTTAGAATGGTTCAGTGACTACGATTTTTTGTTGTTATTCATAGTAGTTAGTATTTGAATAATTTATTCGACTAGAATTTCGTCTGTCGGACTCGAGGAAATGCGCGAGTTCCAGTTTGCAATCCATACTTCAATTGACAATGCTAGATATCGTCCAAATCAACGGGCACATAAACACAAGCATGACGAGTCGACCCTCACCGTTACATCAACAGAGGTTAAAGAAGATATCGAAAACGCCAAGCCTTCCATATCAATAGTCCCAGACGGATAACCTATGCCGATGCCAAAACACCTTGGCCATGAGGGCATCAGCAGCCTAGCACATTTTTTCTACTTGGCGTTAAAAGCCTTCGCCATTCCAGAATAATGGAGAATAGCAAGGATAAAACCACTACCAAAGACCAGAAATTCAGCCAGTACCTAACGATATTATGCCTTTGGTCAGTAACGAAAACATTTGAAGCCGTTACGATTCCCTCAATTAAATAAAATTCTTCAGTTATCCAGCCATCAGCATGACTTCCGTAAAGTGCATATCACTACCACCGTTCTGAACTCCATTAACACTAATCATAGGATGGTTCTAGTGCAGCTTGGCCTGTTTTGACGTAGTCAACCACGACTGGTTCGTCCTTCTCCATTAGATATATAGATAATTTATTGAAGATTGCACTGCGACCATTGGTCTATTGTGCTCTCACCTTCTTCACAGCACATCATCCAAGCCAACTTCCTTGATGAACCCTAGCCATTCTCTTGGCTTGAGGGATTTAATGTGGGAATGTTCTGGCCATGGCGAGCCCATAAACTTAGCCCTGTGTCTTGAGATTGCGTCACAGGATATGGTCCGCCGGCTCTGCTGATCGATCACAAAATCGGCATGTGTTATTGCGTTACTTTTTAGGTTTTATATATATGTACGTATTTTTATCAACATTTATTCCAAAGTATAATGTATTGAAGTGATAATTTTTAAAGTGATATATGCATGTATATTAACTTAGGTCGATTTGTATGGACGAAAGTTATCCAATATCGCGGCATCGATTTTTCGATAGGATTTGGGCTCAAGAAAAAAAGTTCCACTACGCATACCCAAAAAAATAATTTTCGGGCCTGCGAAAAAAATAATGGCGAAAGGGTAAATTTTTCGACCAAAGCACTCCCCAAAACCCAAAAAATATTTTTTTTTTTTCAAAAAACTGTTGTAAAAATCAATGGCGCGATAAATCGACCCAGTCTAATATACATACTTTTTATATATATGAAATATAATGAATAAAATGAATTTGAGCTAATTTATCAATTTTCAAGTAACTTTTCAACCCAACTGAGACTAGTATATTAAATAGTAGGATGATGATGCAAATATCGAATAGTATGTCAACTGGTATTTCAATGATCCACAGACTGAGTAGTATACCAACGGGTATGTTGATGTTGAATACACTGACTAGTATGTCAACTGGTATGAGTCTGATGGGTATGCTGACTAGTATGTCATCTGGTACGATGTTGGTGTATATAATGACTAGTTTGTCGATTGGTATGATGCTGATGCAGAGAATGGCAATTGATATTTCGTAGGACATCGCCATGTTAAAAATACCAGTTGCTAATATGAAAAAATTACAGAACTCAAACTAGTTGGGATTTTTAGCACCCTGCAGTCAAAATCCAAAGTAGTCAGCAAACATTCTAGTTCATTGAGTAGAATTTTGTGGGTTTATTCATACTAGTCAGCTTTTGAATAGTTCATTGACTATAATTTTGTGGTGTTATTCATATTAGTTAGTGTATGAGTAGTTAATTGACTAGAATTGTGTGGCGTTCATCATACTGGTCAGTTTTAGAATGGTTCATTGGCTATAATTTTGTGGTGTTATTAATACTAGTTAGTATTTAAATAACTCATTTGACTAGAATTTCGTCTGTCGGCTCGGAGAAATGCGCGAGTGCGTTCTGTAGCCAATTTGCAATGCATACTTCAGTTGACAATGCTAGATATCGTCCAAATCAACGGGCACATAAACACAAGCATGACGAGTCAACCCTCACCGTTACCTCAACAGAGGTTAAAGAAGTTATTGAAAAGGCCAAGCCATCCATATCAATAGTCCCAGACGGAAGACCTATACCGATGCCAAAACACCTGTGCTATGAGGGCATCAGTAGCCTAGGACATTTTTTCTACTTGTCGTTACAAGCCTATGAATTTCCAAAATAACAGAGAAAGACCGGAAACCCTGCCAGTATCTACCGATATTATCCCTTTAGTCAGTAACGAAAACGTTTAAAGCCGTTATGACTCCCTCAATTAAATGAAATTGTTCGGTTATCCAGCCATAAGCATGACTTCCGTAAAGTGCATATACCTACCACCATTCTGAGCTCCATTAACACTCATAACAGGACGGTGCTAGTGCAGCTTGGCCTGTTTTTACACAGTCAACCACTATTGGTTCGTCCCTTCTCCATTAGATAGATAGATAATTTATTGAGGATTGCACTGCGACCTTTGGTCAGCACCTCATCCCATCCGACTTCCATGATGAACCCGAGCAGTTCTCTTGGCTTGAGGGATTTGATGTGGGAAAAACGGAGATAGTACTTTGTTTACTTAAGCCTCAATCTCTACAAAAAAGTGGGTTTTGTCCAATACCCAGAAAAAAAGTTGATTTTGTCGCATAACGTTATTATTATAAATACGAAACTACAGGTTTGACTCACTTATTTACTTGACTTCCCCTATTCCTGATATTTGGCATATCTTTATTAACTTTTCAATCCAAACCCTGCAATTTTTCTTACCAAAATATCATGAGTTTCAGGTCTAAGTATAATAAGAATCAGGTAAAATAACAGTTGCAATAAATATTGAAAGTGCTATAACTTCTTTGTTTATTATTTTAGTAATATGGTTTCAAAGCAACATTTTCTTGAATTTTTAAGTACTTTCGTTTGGTAAGGAAAAAAACATACATTAGGGGGGTAAAATTTTGTTAGCTGACCTAATCTTGTGAAAACGACTTCATAGCTTAAAAGGGCATTAAACGGAAATGTGGAGCTGCTCAAGGCCAAAATAATGACATATCAATTTTAAAAATCGGTCGTGAAATAACCAAGTTACAACGAAAAAACCTTTTTGGCTGTATTTCGAAGGATCAAAAAAAATTTTTCCGAAACCCTCTCAACATAATCTTCAAATTTAGGGGCGGACATTAGCAACTTTTTTTTTTTTTTGTATGAGGACCAACCCAGTCTACTGACTAGTATGTCAATTGGTATGATATTGGTGTATATAATAACTAGTATGCCATCTGGTATACTGCTGGCGCAAAGGCTAACTAGTATGTTAATTGGTATGAGTCTGATGGGTATGCTGACTAGTATGTCATCTGGTATGATGTTGGTGTATATAATGACTAGTTTGTCAATTGGTATGATGCTGATGCAGAGGCTGGCAATTGATATTTCGTAGGACATCGCCGTATTAAAAATACCAGTTGGTAATATGGAAAAAAGGCAGAACTCATACTAGTATAGATTTTTGACAAACTAGTATTCTTCTAGTATACAACTTGTTAGTTTAACTGCAGGGCAATAGTATTCATCTAGTATACATCTAGTTGGTTTGAGTGGCAAGCGCACAAATTTGTGTCATTCTTTAATTTAGTTTTCAATTAATTTCACTCGCCGAGTATTGGCTTCATCCCGTGGCAAGTACTGTCAATTTTTTAAGAGGCACACGTGCGTTTGACACAAGTTCTTTAAGCTCAAGTCGTGATATATTTATCACGGAAAGTGTTGAATAACCGATCGAAATATCTATCCACTAAAACAGGACTCTTTTTCTGAGAAGTTGGTTGTTTCATTAACAATAACAAAAATTTATCTGCCCTATGATCTAACACTTTTCATTTTAATATCTTGTCTAAATTATCTGATACGTGAAATGCCATTATTCAGTTATATTTTAATGATTGCAATTTTTGAATCTGTGCCACACACTGCTTGCATAATTTGGTCCGCTGGTCTATTGAAGTAAATTGAAAATTATCCCTGCAGTCAAACCAACTAGTTGTATACTAGAAGAATACTAGTTTGCCAAAAATCTCAACTAGTATGAGTTCTGTCTTTTTCCATATTACCAACTGGTATTTTTAACACGGCGATGTCCTACGAAATATCAATTGCCAGCCTCTGCATCAGCATCATACCAATTGACAAACTAGTCATTATATACACCAACATCATACCAGATGACATATTAGTCAGCATACCCATCAGACTCATACCAATTAACATACTAGTCAGCCTTTGCGCCATTATTATACCAGATGGCATACTAGTTATTATATACACCAATATCATACCAATTGACATAATAGTCAGTAGACTGGGTTGGTCCCCATACAAAAAAAAATTTGAAGATTATGTTGAGAGGGTTTCGGAAAAAAATTTTAAAATTTTTTTTTGATCCTTCGAAATACAGCCAAAAAGGTTTTTTCGTTGTAACTTGGTTATTTGATGACCGATTTTTAAAATTGATATGTCATTACTTTGGTCTTGAGAAGCTCCATATTTCCGTTTAATGTCCCTTTAAGCTATGAAGTCGTTTTCACATGATTAAGCCAGCTAACAAAAAATTATCTTCAAATTTAGGGGCGGGCATTAGCATCTTTTTTTTCGACCCAGTCTACTAGTCAGTGTATAAAACATCAACATACCAGTTGGCATACTACTCAGTCTATGCATCAATGTAATAACAGTTGACATACTAGTCGATATTTCCATCAGCATCCTACTATTTAATATACTAGTCTCAGGTGGGTTGAAAAATTACTTGAAAATTGATAAATTAGCTCAAATTTATGTTATTCATTATATTTCATATTGTTACGAATATTAGCAAAAATAAGGGGTGCTGCTATCTCTAAGCCGATGCTAAGCAGTGACGTGAATTCACATCAATAATTCAATCATTATGTATCTACATAAACGAATCAATAATTGCGTTTACACATATGTACGTATACGAACAGCGGAGAAACAATGCACAAACACATGCATATATTTTATCTGAGTTGTCACAAGAGAGGGCAATAATTTGTGCAAGTATTACTCAAATGAAAAGTTATACATCTGTAGTTGTAGCTGAGAAATTTATAACTAACTAAGTAAAATTCTGGAAGCGCCTAGAAGATGACACGAGGAAATCACAGAGTATAAAAGCATCAGCGGTAGAGGCGCTATGGGCAGTTTCGATTAAGACGCTATCTAGCGAGCAATAGCAGTATTATTTTGAATAGTAGAGTTTCATTTGAGCTATCAATCAGTTTGGTTGCTAAGCAAGCTAGTTGCAAAGTATAAGTGTTATTGCGAAGTACTGTAATAAAGGCCATTTTTCCATTATTCAACATTGGAGTTATTTATTCAACAGTTTAGTGATTCGAACTTAGCAGAAGGGCAAATAAGAGGATTTGCAAGTAAATTCGTTACAATATATATAAAAGGTATGTATATATATACATATGTATTAGGGCGGGTCGATTTAAAAATCGTTCATTGCTCTGTGAAAATCATATTTTAGGGATCAAAATAAGAAACTTTGCCTAAGGAACATTACCTCTAAAACGAATTCTGATGTCCCCCAATTTGGGTCGAACTTTTGGGTAGGGGAAAATTTTGAAAAATCTCACTTTGATCCATTTAGAGTGCTCCAATCGAGTCGAAATGTATGACCGACCCCCACTAACTTTGGAGGCCCGACCCACCGATGCCAGTGGCACACCCCCCCCTGGGGTTTCACCATACAAACATTTCAAAAAATCGTCGGTTTTGCACTTTGCATGAAAAAATCAGCGAAATGCCTATGATTTTTCTTTTTGGAGTTTTTTTTGCTCTTTAGAAATTTATTTAGTCAGAACATATGTAAATGAAAAAATGAATTTAACTTAGTAATAGAAAAGAAATTAAAAAAAATTATTAGAAATTAGCGTTTTTACAACCCTTTTGAAACCAAGGCATCACTGTGATGCATTTGCATGTCGTAAACATAGTTGTGTGGGTTTTTATTCAACCGTTTTAAAAAAGGAAGGTATCACTGTGACACAATTGCAGATCGTAAAATTGCTTGTGTTGTTTTTTTTAAGCCACCACAAGACACAGCAGGTAGAATTGAAATTACCATTTCATTCTTATTACCTCGTCTCGTAGACCATATATAACGCAACAGTTTTTGTGAATGCATTAATTTGTTGTGAAGAACTCAAAGTGTGAAGTGCTAATTTCAGATACAAAAATATTTCAAAAAAAAAATAATAAGTGAAGTGACCATTCCAAATCAAAAAGTTTACAATGAATCCACCATCCTCAACACCGCAAGATAAAGCAACTACATCAACAACTATCGAAAACCCAATGAGTCATATACCCAAGCATCATGTTACTGTTTTTGGTGTGTCTACTGATTTAACTGATCTTAATTTACCAACCCATCTGGATATCTTGAGATATTATTTTTACTTAAGCGAACGTGCTAAAACAGAACAAAAAAAGTTTTCCCATTAAATCATTCACTATTCAAGTACAAGATAAGTTGATTGGAGCAAATCAAGAGAAGAAACAACACCCAACAATTTACAGAGTATGTAAAATCTCTGGAAACAATTTTGACATTGGAACATGTAAATGCGATTTGAAGGCAGCTCCATGTGCATGCGGCTGGGTTCCCGAACGCCTCAAAGAGTTCATGCACGATGAACATAATCAGAGAAGACTAACAATGGATGCATTTATGATTGAAACTGAAGAGCAAGGAGCAATGTCTATGTCATCAATGCAAACATACCAAGATCCCGATGATTCAACATACGCACCGCCATCGGTTCAAGAAGATATGGATAGAAGCACAAATTCACAACACAGAGAGATACGATTGTTTTAACTTTGCCTTGATATGAGACAGATTTCGTGTGCCTGACAGAGTAGCATCAGCATTGAGAACCTCTCTTTTGCAAGATTTTAAAATTAAAGATAAGCATGGGAAACCTCTCATCATGGATAAATCGAAAGTTCGCAGAGAAAAAGAGAAATGCAGACAAGAAGTGCTTCGCAAACGGTTAGATGATACCAATTTGTTAGCGTTTTCATTCGATGGCAGAAAAGATGATGCTTTAACTATAGATAAAATTGATGAGAAGTATCATACTAGGATGGTAAAAGAACCTCATCTTGTTATTTTGAGAGAACCCAATTCTGAATTGATTGGTTACGTAAGACTGGAACATGAAACCGCTGAATACAAAACAACCAAATTAAATGGGTTTTTCAACGATAAAAATATATCACTGGATGCATTAATTGGAATATGCACTGACGGTGAGCCAACAAACACTGGCCCACACGGTGGCATTATACGATTCGAATTGCTGTTAAAAAGACCATTGCATTGGTTCGTTTGCCTTCTACACTTCAACGAACTTCCGTTTCGGCATTTGTTTGAAGCTTTGGATAAATCAACCAGCACTGGACCAAGATCGGCAACCGGAAAACTGAGCCGTCAAATCGAAACTTGTGAAACTCTTCCGGTAAGTTATTGCTATCACTCATTTATTATAATTGTCAACCATTTTTAATTATTTTATTATTATATATTTTCAGGTGGTGGACGGCTTCCAGAAAATTGAGTTGCAAAATATGCCCCCTGCTCCAGAAAAAATTGAATTTTCCACCGATTCGAAGTACTTATACGACATGGCCCATGCAATTTCTAGCGGCGTGGTTCCTGTGGATCTGGCTAACATCAAACCAGGGAAAATTGTACATTCTCGGTGGCTCACCAAGGCCGCTAGATTATTGCGAGTATATGTGATAACGGAAAATCCAGATGCAAATTTAAGAATTCTGGTTGAATTTATAATTAAATGTTATGTGCCAATGTACTTCAATATCAAGTATTACAGCTCTGTCGTGTTCAAGTTCATTGGTTGGTCACGATTTCTAGAACCTCGTTTACGCAAAATTGTCAATCAAGTAATTAAAGATAATTCATATTATGCGCATTCGGAAAATATCTTGTTATCAATGTTGTTTGATTATAGCAAAGAAAAGCGCGACTGTGCCATCAAGAAAATTCTACGCTATCGAACCGATGTTGACGAGCCAATGACACTTAAGAGTTTATAAAAAACTAGATATAAACTTTAATTGCACAATTTATACGGAAATGATCAATTTGAATGATATAAATATCGTATTTGAACCACCATTCACGCGAAGCATTCCGTACGATACATTGAAAGAATATTTAAATCAAGATGATCCACCGTTTAATGATCCAAAAATTCCATCACACATACAAGGAACGGAACGACATGTTCAATTGCTAGCTAGCGTTTCCAAACGGGTTATACCGGAAAATGTAGAGGCTGTTATGGCGACGACATTAGAGAGCCGTGCGAAATTGCCCAGACTTGAAAGTAAAAAAGACTTCAAACAATATTTTTTTTTAGTTTCTTTTCTATAACTCACTTAAATTAATTTTTTCATTTACATATGTTCTGACTAAATAAATTTCTTAAGAGAAAAAATAGATATTATTATAAATAAATAATAAATTTTATTATAAATAAATAAATAAAAATAAAGAAAAAAGATAGCCATAGTGGTTGACTGTGTAAACGCCGTCCTGTTATGAGTGTTAATGGAGTTCAGAATGGTGGTATTGATATGCACTTTACGGAAGTCATGCTTATGGCTGGATGACCGAACAGTTTCATTTAAATGAGGGAATCATAACGGATTTAAACGTTTTCCTTACTGACTAAAGGTATAATATCGGTAGATACTGGCTGGGTTTCCGGTCTTTCTCTGTTATTCTGGAAAGGCATAGGCTTTTAACGACAAGTGGAAAAAATGTCCTAGGCTACTGATGCCCTCATGGCACAGGTGTTTTGGCATCGGTATAGGTCTTCCGTCTGGGACTATTGATATGGATGGCTTGGCCTTTTCAATAACTTCTTTAACCTCTGTTGAGGTAACGGTGAGGGTTGACTCGTCATGCTTGTGTTTATGTGCCCGTTGATTTGGACGATATCTAGCATTGTCACCTGTCACTCGCGCACTTCCTCGAGCCGACAGACGAAATTCTAGTCAAATGAATTATTTAAATTCTAACTAGTATTAATAACACCACAAAATTATAGCCAATGAACCAGTCTAAAACTGACCAGTATGATGAACGCCACACAATTCTAGTCAATTAACTACTCATACACTAGCTAGTATGAATAACACCACAAAATTATAGTCAATGAACTATTCAATAGCTGACTGGTATGAATAAACCCACAAAATTCTAGTCAATAAACTAGAATGTTTGCTGACTACTTTGGCTTTTGACTGCAGGGTATGTTATGAAAATCGATTGCAAATTTTGTTGGTTTTGTTGGTTGTGTTGTGCATATTCACCTCAGTGAAAAAGGTTCCTGCCTAAAAAGGACCAATATTGCCATGTATGAATGGTATAATCATCTCTATGTTTCACATGCTATTTACTGCTTGCATGCAATGAAGTATAATTAGTGAAAGTATAATTAGAAATTAAGAAGTATTGTAAGGACAGAATACACCCTACAACTGCTATTTCTTATTTAATTGAAGGCCTGGTAAACTTGCCATATCTACATATATCCATATAAAACCACTGATCCAACCAACCTTAGGGAAAAAAGAGTTATTGTTAAATTGTGCCATACTATAACACCATAACAATAACCGTACCGTAACCAAGCAATTAATTTTTGGTTTTTCGCCATATCCATAAACTATAAATACATGAGTTGGTAAATTTATTAGCTTTTTTGATATTTTACTTGTTGTTTTGGATACCTTTTGACTTACTAATTGTACAATTGGTTATTGATTTTTTGCATTTTCTTCTTTTTATATACTTGTCACGTTTTTAGGTTAAGGCACCAATAGCTGATGCCAATTAATATGGTTATTAAGTAAAAATATGGTAATGACTAATACATTGAGACGAACCTGGTCTGATGGCACAAGCCTTTTGGCCATATGAAATAAGCCTTATATAAAGTACTGTAACGAATGTTAGCAGCACTGAGCGATGCTATCGTCTCTAAGCCGATGCTAAGCAGTGACGTGAATTCACATCCATAGATCAATCATTATGTATCTACATAAACGAAACAATAATTGCGTCTACACATATGTACCATGTACGTATACGAGCAGCGGAGAGTCAATACATAAACACATGCATATATCTGAAATACTCCTGAAAGTATGCAATGAGAAAAAATCATGCAATTGTAGTTACAGCTGAGAAGTTTTAGAGCTGCTGGACTAGTAGATTCTGGAAGCGCCTAGAAAATGCTAACGTTGAAATCCGAGAGTATAAAAGGCGGCAATTGTAGAGGCGCTGAAATTCAGTTTGATTTGAGATTTCGATTAAGACGCTATCTAGCGAGCAAGAGCAGTATTATTTTGAATAGTAGAGCTTCATTTGAGCTATCAATCAATTTGGTTATTAAGCAAGCTATTCGTTGCACAGTTTGAGTGTTATTGTGAAGTACTTTAATAAAGGCCATTTTGCATTATTACATATTGGAGTTATTTATTCAACAGTTTAGTGATTCGAACTTAGCAGAGGGTTGCAAATAAAAGGATTGCAAGTAAAATTGTTACAGTACAATATTTTTTGGGGGCATATATACATACAGTTGCGGTCAAACTCTTAGTTGTGCAGCATCGTCCGTTGGCAGCTGAGTAAATTGAATACCTTTGCATGGGGAGCGACAAATTGGCTTTTTGCAGCTCCCCATAAAAACACGTGCAATCTAATCATCTGTCAAAGCACGATGATGCATTAAACTCTTATGTGATCGGGCCGTTATTGATGTGTACATGTATTGTAGCTGTTTTCTTCTTTCAGTGGGATAGTGAAGTATCGAAACTGCTAATATTCCAACAATATCATTGCTTTCTCTGCAACAATGGTACGTAATGCCATCAAGTACCAACAAAGTGGCAAAAAGCATCGAAGAGCACCAACAGTGTCGGTAAGAGAAGTTAAGTCCGTCGTCAGAGCAGCTTCCATTTGTGGCTGCTACTAATATTAAAGATGCCCAAAAAGTGCCTTGAAGCGTTAAGACTCTTTGTCAGGGTTTCGTGAGCACGACCCGGAAGCCCACAGTCCGTGAAATACCTTTGTTGACCAAAATGCATGTGCAAAAGAGACTTTCATTTACCAAAGAACATTTGAATGGGCCTTCGGCCAAATGGCGCAACATTTTATGATCGGACGAGTCGAAGCTTGTCATGTATCTAATGTGGAAAGGGATCACGCCAATATGTAATACGGAATCAAACACTAAATACATCCGAAATATACAAAAAAAAACCGTAATTCAATGGGTTAAGGAACCAAGGACTGGCGCTTCATATATTGATATACTCATGGACATCACGCTACCATATGCCAGAGACGAAATGCCACTTGTTTGGACTTTTCAACAAGACAGCGACTACAAATATAAGATTAAAGATAGTTTAAGGAAAGCCAGATTAACGTGAAGGAATGAATACCTCATTAAAAAATTGTAGGTTGATGTCAGAGAAGTAGTAGCACAACGCAAGCCAACATCGAATACGCAACTTTGGGATTTCGGTTGAAAGATGCAAAAAACTTGTTGACTCAATGCCACGTCACTGTGTTGCGATTCTAAAGAACAAGGGCCATGGAACCAAATACAAATTTAAATACTAGACAACAGCCAATGTTAAAAAAATAAAGCCACCATTACATACATACATATAGCTCATTTGCTGCAACGTCGTCATAACTCAAAAAACACAATTTTCCAGGAAAGCCATTCAAAGATTTTAACTGCCATATGTTGCGCATATGAAGGCATATTTTCATTTTTATAACACAGGCTAAATTTTTAACTGATCACGAAGATTTTTTTGTACAACATAGATCATGATATTGGGTACGTTTATATGTTATTAACTCAAAAGTCATGTTTTTTGAGTTTCGACGACGTTGCAGCAAATGAGCGATATATATGTGTAAGAGTTATGTCGAAATTTTACTTACAATTTGTTGCGCTACTAAGTTTTTGACCATGCGAAAATTCACTGCAGTTTTTCTAAATATTTGTTTATTTTTGTTAAAATAAAATAAAGGTTAAAATTGTTTAAGGATTTGATAAGTTAGATATTTGGGCTATAAGAGGGAAAAGTAAAATTTATTTTATAAAAGCGATAACCGGTACTCTTTCAATCCGTTATTTTTTACGTATGTCCATTACTAAGAATGTGACCGCAGCTGTATGCATATTTATACATAAATGTACGTAGGTTTATTATTGCATCACAGTTGTCTGTATAGTAATTTTGTATGAATGTTTGCTTTTTCCTGCTACTCTTTCTATTGCTGTTTGTGCAGTGAGTTCTCATTGTGTACGCAATAAACTCCTCGTAAAAACAAATAAGTGTGGGCAAAAAAGACAAAAAAACCCCCCGTGATAGCCTACCGTTACCCGCTCAACTGAAAATAGCCAGTTTACAAAAAAAGTTGTTTCTAGGGTCCAATAAAAAAATTTGTTCAGATGTACAAAAAAGAACTCAGCAAATGGCCATCTAAACCAAAGCAATTGTGTACATACTGAGAAATGTGAATATATACATATGTACATAGATACACATACATACATCTACAATGCATACGGGGTATTCCATCCCATTTCGACCAATTTTGAACCCGACCCCTTTAGAATTGGCTGAAAGTTTTTCTTATTTTTCTAGCTTACGAAAGACGTTTTTCAGAATTTTTTCAAATTTTTTCATTCAACTCAAAAAAAGTTATGAATTTAAAAAAACACCGTTTTTGTTTAAAAATGCTATAACTTTTTCAAAAATTGACCGTTTGGGATCTTTTTTTTTAAATTTTTTTAAATGTACTTTTCGGAAAAAATACAAACAAATTTTTAAAGTTTTTTTTTTTAATTTTTCAGTTCTTCGAGATTTTTCGAATTTCGCCATTTTTTTTTTTTTTTTCTCATAAAAAACGTCAAACAAGTCTGCAATCATCCCCACTAATCCCGGAGCGGGCCGATTTTTATTTATATTTTTTTTTATTTAATTGAAAAATAAATTTTCAAAAATATTTTTTTTTTTATCAATTTTATTTATATAACAAAAAAATGTAAGAAAATGATTTTTAAGTATTCTTTTCTTTATATATTATGGTAATCTACGATTAAAATGATATTTATTTATATATTTAAATATTTATTCTTTCGTAAGCTAGAAAAAGAAGAAAAACTTTCAGCCAATTCTAAAGGGGTCGGGTTCAAAATTGGTCGAAATGGGATGGAATACCCCATACATATACATATTTAGAATTAGAATGTTTAGTTATGTATGTATATATACATACATTTGAATATTGCACTTAAGTGTCCAACATGTACACAATTATGTAAATATGTGCGTGGGTATATTAAACGTTCAATCGACCACACAAAATAGAACAGTTACTGTCTCTGTTAGCAAATTGGGTTCTGAAGCAGCTTATTAGCCCACTTGGGTGCTGTTAAGAGCTTCATTTGTCTCGCATTGCTTTCAACCACAATAAAGCATTTGTTTTTTAGAGAAAAGGCCCTGTGAGAAAAAGTTCGATGACAAAAGATAGAAATACACAGTTATTTTATTATTTAAGTTCTGAATTAGATAAAAGTGGCGGTTAGAGTAGATAAAAGTAAGCAGTTTTCTTAAGGAACCAAGATAGCTACATACATATAAGTATGTACTTCATTGTACATACATAAACGCTGTTATTTTTAAGTAACTCCACACTATCACGGTGGCCCAAAAACTAGTTTTGTTCCAATTATAGAGTAGGTCTATATACTTCTATTACAGTAGAGGAAAAGGGAGCGTGTCATTATTCTGTATTACAAAATTCTGGGTGTCAAAATTCTGTAAATTGCAAAAAAAATTCTGCTTGAACAAAATTCTGCTTTTTTAGAATTCTGCTTTTTAAAATTCTGCTTTCTAATATTCTGCTTTTCAAAAATTCTTCATGTTTAATTCTGGAAGTCAAAATTCCGGAATCATGGCATGGCGTAGCCGGTGTTGGATCGGCTAAGGGTTATTTTTTTAAAGTGCGGCCGAAGGCCACCTACGCAGAAGGGTATACTACGAAGAAGGGTATACTACGCAGAAGGACATCACCGTGGCGGTAGCCACGGTTATACCACACACCCGGACTTGGCATGGCGTAACCCAGGGTTATTTTTTATAAGCATGCAGAAAGGTGCTCTACGCAGAATTACTGTGCATGGCGCACTTTTTCAAAATAATTACATGACCTCTTTAACATTGTTAACATTATATTTTAATACAGAATTTTGTAATACAGAATTTTGAAAGCAGAATTTTAGAAAGCAGAATTTTAAAAAAGCAGAATTTTAAAAAGCAGAATTTTATTTTTAGAATTTTGTACATACAGAATTTCGACACCAAACCGAGGAAAATTTTCTAAAGTATACCAGAATTTTCTTAGTTGGAACTTTTTTTGTCTTCAAACAAATAGAGTTCTGTCGAATAGTGTTATGAAACAAGAACATTTCGCGATTTTCTAAAAAGAAAAAATTTGCAAAATTGTATATTTTTGTTATAATGTTATAATTTAGTATATAGTATGATCGCAGAGTAAGTAAACTTAATTTGCTGCACTCGGACTTCGACTTTGAATCTGGTAAATAGCTGCATTATTTTTATACCCAACTGCAGGCCCGCCGAGAGGGGGGAATGGAGGATTCGAGATAGATATAGACTTCTATATATCAAAATGATCTGGGTGAAAAAAGAAATTAATTTAGCCATGTCCGTCCGTCTGTCCGTCCGTCTGTAAACACGATAACTTGAGTAAATTTTGAGGCATCTTGATGAAATTTTGTATGTAGTTTCCTGGGCGCTCATCTCAGATCGTTATTTAAAACGAACGAAACCGGACCACAACCACGCCCACTTTTTCGATATCGAAAATTTCGAAAAACCGAAAAAGTGCGATAATTCATTACCAAAGGCGGATAAAGCGATGAAACTTGGTAGGTACGCTGATCTTATGACGCAAAATAGAAAATTAGAAAAATATTGGACAATGGGCGTTGCACCGCCTACTTTTAAAAGAAGGTAATTTAAAAGTTTTGCAAGCTGTAATTTGGCAGTCGTTGAAGATATCATGATGAAATTTGGTAGGCACGTTACTCCTATTACTATATGTGTGCTAAATAAAAATTAGCGAAATCGGATGACGAACATGCCCACTTTAAAAAAAATTTTTTTTTAAGTCAAATTTTAACAAAAAATTTAATATCTTTACAGTATAAAAGTAAAATATGTCAACATTCGACTCCAGTAATGATATAGTGCAACAAAATATAAAGATAAAAGAAAATTCCAAAATGGGCGTAACACCGCCCTTTTTCATTTAATTCGTCTAGAATACTTTTAATGCCACAAGTCGAACAAAAATTTACCAATCCTTGTGAAATTTGGTAGGGGCATAGATTCTATGACGATAACCGTTTTCTGTGAAAATGGCGAAATCGGTTGAAGCCACGCCCAGATTTTATACTCAGTCGATCGTCTGTCCTTCCGCTCGGTCGTTAACACGATAACTTGCGCAAAAAACGATATATCTCAACTGAACTTAGTTCACGTACTTATCTGAAGTCACTTTATCTTGGTATAAAATATGGCCGAAATCCGACTACGACCACGCCCACTTTTCCGATATCGAAAATTACGAAAAATGAAAAAAATGCCATAATTCTGTACCAAATATTAAAAAAGAGATGAAATATGGTAATTGGATTGGTTTATTGACGCAAATATAACTTTAGAAAAAACTTTGTAAAATGGGTGTGACACATACCATATTAAGTAGAAGAAAATGAAAAAGTTCTGCAGGGCGCAATCAAAAGCCCTTGGAATCTTGGCAGGAATACTGTTCGTGGTATGACATATATAAATAAATTAGTGGTACCCGACAGAAGATGTTCTGGGTCACCCTGGTCCACATTTTGGTCGATATTTCGAGAACGCCTTCACATATACAACTAAAAGCTACTCCCTTTTGAAACCCTCATTAATACTTTTAATTTAATACCCATATCGTACAAACACATTGTAGAGTTACCCCTGCTCACCCTTATGGCGATATCTAAAAAAGGCGTCCACCTATAGAACTAAGGCCCACTACGTTTTAAATAATCATTAAAACCTTTCATTTGATACCCACATCGTACAAACACATTCTTAAATCACCCCTGGTCCACCTTGATGGCGATATCTCGAAAAGGCGTTCACCTATAGAACTAAGGCCCACTACGTTGTAAATAATCATTAACACCTTTCATTTGATACACATGTCATACAAACACATTCAAGGGTTACCCTAGGTTCATTTTGCTAAATGGTGATTTTCCCTTATTTTGTCTCCAAAGCTCTCAGCTGAGTATGTAATGTTCGGTTACACCCTAACTTAGCCTTCCTTACTTCTTTTAATTCAGGAGAGTCTTTAGTTGTTCACTGTGCAAATTTTAAGCCGAATTTCAAAAGCAACGAATATTGATAATGATTTTTTGCCTGGGCCGGAGGAGACAATAAAAACATCAAACAAAAATGTGTGTCTCAGGGGGCCCGCGATTTAGAGGTACTAAGGCATTTTTTTTTTTTAATTCAGGAGAGTCTTTATTTGTTCCATGTGCAAATTTTAAGCCGAATTTCATACATTACTTTCTTCGGAGTTGTACAAAAATGTTTTACTGTTTTCAGCAGCACTCCAAAACGATGGGACATCCTCAAAAAAACTGTACCGAGCTCTCTTCATAGTCTTTCAGACAAAAGCTAAACTTGACTGAGCAATCATAAGGAGATGTTATCGGCATTCTAAACTACATCAACTAGTTCGAATGTATCATGCCGTCCTCAATTTGGTTCAAAATACTGACTACCATTAATGAAAGAAACGTGGTCCTCCAAGCTAGAAATAAACCATAGAGGTTGAGGTCCGACATCTAGATGCCTTATTAGCTGATTTGAATTTGAACAGGAACCAATGGGAAACAATTTTAAACGAATGCAAAACAGTTGCAATTCAATTGAATATCTCGACATAGTTTCCGGACATTCGAGAGAGAAAACCCAAAAGACGTTCTGAAGATAATTTAAATGAGATGATTACGGATGAATCAGAGTCTGATTTTACAAACAATACATTCCTGGTGATCGTTGATTCGGCAATCACTGGCATTATTGAACGATTTGCAGCTACGAAAAATATGAGCGAGACGCTTTCCTTTTTGTGGCAATTTGAAGACATGGATGAAACTACGGTTCGGGCGGACGCAGCAAAATTTGTCGAAAAATACAAGTCGGACACTTCTCAAAGCTTCAAATGCGAAATAATTCACTTGAAACACAATTACGAAGCAAATTTTGATAAAGGTCTGTCACCATTGGAATTGCTAAATGCCATCTCATATGTTCAAAATCTGTATACAATTTTCCCCAAATT
The DNA here is from genome assembly GCF_040869045.1 of Eurosta solidaginis. Taxonomy (NCBI): domain Eukaryota; kingdom Metazoa; phylum Arthropoda; class Insecta; order Diptera; family Tephritidae; genus Eurosta; species Eurosta solidaginis. The sequence goes on along the minus strand of NC_090320.1, from coordinate 185,821,779 downwards.
TTGTGTTGCTTTACGCATCTTTTGCACTATACCTGTCACAGTACCTAGTGCAGAACGTTCGTTTAGCGTCTTTTCAAGAGTCAAAAACTTTCATAGATCGTGTTCATTTCAAGAGCGGGTTTCAGGACTTGCCACGCTTTGTGGTGAATCCGTTTTGGCAAGACAGTTAAATTTTGATATTATTATAAACAAGTAAAGGTGTCTAAGTTCGGGTGTAACCGAGCATTATATACTCAGCGTGGGCTTCAATTGTACATTTCATTTCAGATAAATTACTTTTCTTCATAACACGTGGTACTGCCCGTTTAAAATAAAAATGTCTCCTCATTTCCTCTTACAGTAAAACCCTATAAGTGAAATATCATTGATTCAAAACTATTTTTTGCTAAGTTGTAGCTTATTATTCTAGTGTACGACCCTTTTAAACTTGTTTTCCATCTAAGTTGCCGTGGTCTTTAACCGTCCTGTCCATTTTTTCTAGAAATATTTCCTGCTATAGAGAAAATTGGTGTACCCAATTTTGTTACGATCCGTTAATTTTTCTTCGAGTTATGCCTCCCGAAACATAGAAAATTGCTTAGTCATAAAAGGGGCGGTGCCACAACCATTTTCAAACATTTTAGTTTTCCAATTTAATGTTGCAATCAATTTAAAAAGTAAAATTCTATTGATACAAAGCTCTTTTTCGCTAAGATATAGCTTATTATTCTGGTCTACTACCCTTTTAAAAATCTTTTATATAAAAGTGGGCGTGGTCTTTAACCGATCTCGTCCATTTTTTTTAGAAATATTTCCTGTATAGGGAAAATCTGTGTACCCAATTTTATTATGATCCTTTAATTTTTCTTCGAGCTATGGCTCCCGAAACATAGAAAATTGCTTACTCATAAAAGGGGCGGTGCCACGCCCATCTTTTTAATTTGCAGTTTTTCCTATTTATTGTTGTAAGTCCACTTGGGAAATGAAATACCATTGATTTAAAGCTCTTTTTATAAAGATATAGCTTATTTTATTCTTCCACGACCCTTTTAAAAATCGTTTATATAAAAGTGGGCGTGGTCCTTAACCGATTTCGTTTCTCGTTCATTATAGTAAAGGCAAATTACCTACCGAATTTGGTTACGATAGGTTTAACCATTTTTGATTTATGATTACTAATATTTGTAAAATTGATTTTACCACAAGTGGGCGGTGCCACGCCCATTTAAAATTGTTTTCTTCAAATTTGTATCAAGAGTCTCAACATCAGTCCACACGTTAAATTTCAACATTCTAGGTATATTATTTACTAAATAATAAGGTTTTTTGTGTTTTCCAAAATGTTTTATATATAAAAAATGGGCGTGGTTATTATCCGATTTCACTCATTTTCAACAAAAATCTATTATTGGTCCAGATAAGCTCGTGTTCCAAATTTTGTGAAGATATCTCAATATTTACTCAAGTTATCGTGTTAACCGACAGACGGACGGACGGACGGACATGGCTCAATAAAATTTTTTTTTCGATACTGATGATTTTGATATATGGAAGTCTATATCTATCTCGATTCCTTTATACCTGTACAACCAACCGTTATCCAGTCAAAGTTAATATACTCTGTGTGCAAAGCACGCTGAGTATAAACATTTTGCAACGAAAAAAGCAAGAAAAGCCATTATTCTTTGATATCCGAACTTTCTATATTGAATAATTAAAATTTATAATCACCATTAAATTTATCAGAAATGTATTAAAATGTTACCAAACAACTAGAAAATATTATTTGAAACAATATGTGGCTGTTAAAAGAAAATTGTATTTCTACGTTACAATAAAACAGTGTAAATAGTAACTATTCTGTGTTAATTTTGTTTTCAGCTCTTAGTCCAAAAATTATTTAGATGTGGCAAACATTTATTTGATGTAATCCATCAATTTTGATTCATGAATGGGACGTCATTAATTCAAATTAATCAAATGTATTACTGGATTTTTTATAGGAGGCCCGTAAATTGTTTAGTCCCGGGCCCGGATTTTCTCTCTACGGGTATGGGTATGTATACGGAGGATGGTATGGATATGGATATATATCATAGCGCAAACCTTTTTATTCGTTTATGCGCCTGAATTAAAAAAAAAATTACATTTGTTCATATACGTAATACTCCCATATTGCTAATAGAAAATGCTCGCAATGTGTTTTGAATTCGAAATCAAAACAAGACAGCCTATAAAATTTTTGTGATTGTAGCAGCATAAGTGTGACAAGAAAAACATTAGATTTAGGTACATTCGAATATTGAATAAAAAAAAAAAAAAAAACTTTTAAACAGCAATATATCGGCACTCTGATGTTTGGGAATGTACCTAGGTTTTTGTAGCAATATAGGAGTATTACATATATGCATTTGTTAGATTATTATTATCATAATAACACATACTAAGGTTATTCTGATCCACGTTTTGGGCAATATCTCGAGACCCTAGTCACCCAGATGTATGAAAAATTATCATGTACTAAAGCACTCATCAACAGCTTTCATTTAATATCCAGAATGTAGAAACACATTCTTGGTGTACCCGGGTCCACGTTTTGAGCTATATATCTAGACCCTAGAAATTAAAAAAATTTTTTTTTTGCTAAAAGCCTTCCCCTATTTGATCCCTATAATAAGAAAAAAGAACGAATAAAATTGGCTTCGTATCGGTCCCAAAACATGGACAGGAATGAACATCATTTCATTTTTATACTCAGTTGATCAGAGCTCACAGTGTATACTAACTTTGATTGGATAACGGTTGGTTGTACAGGTATAAAGGAATCGAGATAGATATAGACTTCCATATATCAAAATCATCAGTATCGAAAAAAAATTTGATTGAGCCATGTCCGTCCGTTCGCCCGTCTGTCCGTCCGTCCGCCCTTTAACACGATAACTTGAGTTAATTTTGAGGTTTATTGATGAAATGTGGTACGTAGGTTCCTGGAAACTCATCTCAGATCACTATTTAAAATAAAAGAAATCGAACTATAACCACGCCCACTTTTTCGATATCGAAAATTTCGAAAAACACAAAAAGTGCGATAATTCATTACCAAAGACGAACAAAGCGATGAAGCTTGGTAGGTGAGTTGAAATTATAACGCAGAATAGAAAATTAGTAAAATTTTGAACAATGGGCGTGGCACCGCCACCTTTAAAAGAATGTAAAAGTTTTGCAAGCTGTAATTTGTTAGTCGTTGAAGATATCATGATGAAATTTGGTAGGAACGTTACTCCCATTACTATATGTATGCTTGATAAAAATAAGCAAAATCAGAGAACGACCACGCCCACTTTTAAAAAAAAAAATTTTTTAAGTCAAATTTTAACAAAAAATTTAATATCTTTACAGTATATAAGGAAATTATGTCAACATTCAACTCCAGTAATGATATGGTGCAACAAAATACAAAAACAAAAGAGGGCGTGGCTCCGCCCTTTTTCATTTAATTTGTCTAGGATACTTTTAATGCCATAAGTCGAACAAAAATTTACCAATCCTTGTGAAATTTGGTATGGACATAGACTCTATGACGATAACTGTTTTCTGTGAAAATGGGCGAAATCGGTTCAAGCCACGCCCAGTTTTTATACACAGTCGGCCGTCTGTCCTTCCGCTCGGCCGTTAACACGATAACTTGAGCAAAAATCGATATATCTTTACTAAACTCAGTTCACGTACTTATCTGAGCTCACTTTGTATTGGTATACAAAATGGCCGAAATCCGACTATGACCACGCCCACTTTTCTATTTCGAAAATTATGAAAAATACCATAATTCTATACCAAATACGAAAAAAGGGATGAAACATGGTAATTGGATTGGTTTATTGACGCAAAATATAACTTTAGAAAAAAACTTTGTAAAATGGGTGTGACACCTACCATATTAAGTAGAAGAATGAAAAAGTTCTACAGGGCGAGATCAAAAGGCCTTGGAATCATGGCAGGAATACTGTTCGTGGTATTACATATATAGATAAATTAGCGGTACCCGACAGATGATGTTCTGGGTCACGCTGGTCCACATTTTGGTCGGTATCTCTAAAACGCCTTCACATATACAACCACCAATCCCTCTTAAAACCCTTATTAGTACCTTTAATGGAAAAGCCCTCCACCTATAGAACCAAGGCCCACTCCCTTTTAAAATACTCATTATCGCCTTTCGTTTGATACCCATATCGTACAAACAAATTCTAGAGTCAACCCCGGTCCACCTTTATAACGATATCTCGAAAAGGCGTCCATCATTGGAACTAAGGCCCACTCCATTTTAAAATACTCATTAACACTTTTCATTTGATACCGATATCGTACAAACAAATTCTAGAGTCAACCCTGGTCCACCTTTATGGCGATATCTCGAAAAGGCGTCCACACATAGAACTAAGGCCCACTCCCTTTTAAAATACTGTAACGAATTTACTGCAAATCCTCTTATTTGCCCTTTTGCTAAGTTCGTATCACTAAACTCCAATATTGAATAATGGAAAAATGGCCTTTATTAAAGTACTTCACAATAACACTTATACTTTGCAACTAGCTGGCTTAATAACAAAACTGATAGCTTAAATGAAACTGACTTTCAAAATAATACTGTTATTGCTCGCTAGATAGCGTCTTAATCGAAAACTGCCCATAGCGCCTCTACCGCTAATGCTTTTATACTCTGTGATTTCCTCGTGGCATCTTCTAGGCGCTTCCAGAATTTTACTTAGTTATAAATTTCTCAGCTAGAACTACAGATGTATAATTTCTTATTTGATTAATACTTGCACAAATTATTTCCCTCTCTTGGGACAACTCAGATAAGATATATGCATGTGTTTGTGCATTGCTTCTCCGCTGCTCGTATACGTACATATGTGTAGACCAGGCATCGGCATTTAGTGGCACAATTGTGCACACGCAATCCACACGTATTCTTATTCTCTTTAGTTTAGTAGTCACTGAGCATTTGGTGCAGCAACATCGATTGTGTGCGTCACTCGCAATGTTGACGAATGTTATTAGCAAGCAACAAGCAAAGATCCTTTGTTAATTTTTTCAATGCGCACAAGCGAAAAATATTTAATGTTGACCAACCCAAACGATCTTGTCTTGTTGCTTGCTAATAAGCGAATGAACTAAACAAACCTATGCATCAAGTGATGTGCGCGATTATCGTGCTCTCACTAACACATCTGCATTTCCAATATGCCGATGCCTGGTGTAGACGCAATTATTGATTCATTTATGTAGATACATAATGATTGAATTATTGATGTGAACTCACGCCACTGCTTAGCATCGGCCTAGAGATGGCAGCACCCCTTAATTTTGCTAATATTCGTAACACTGCCCTCCGCCTAAGTCTGATCGTCCCGATCAGACAAATCTCTCGATCTTAACGCTGCTAGCCTCTCCAAATGAACCACTTTCATTTTGGTTCGTGGTTTGTATGCAGTACACTACATCATTGATCCGTTTTACAACTTTGTATGGGCCTTCCCAGTTACACTGCAATTTCGGAGACAAACCTTTTTTTCGTTGTGGGTTGTATAGCAACACCAAATCTCCTTCCTGAAACCCTTCCGAATTAATTGCTTTATCGTACCTCGTTTTCTACTTGTCACTCATAATCTTTGCTCGTTGCCTTACCAGATCGAGTATCTCTCTGAGCTCTTCTTCCAAGACACCAGTGGATTTCTTGACATTCCTCTCCGCATCGGCGCCTATCCCATACTTCAAATCAGCTGTCAGTCGAAGGTCATTGCCAAAAATTACCTTTGCGGAAGTTTGGCCCGTTGTCACATTTACTGCCGATCGGTAGGCCATCAAGAATAATGATATGTGTGTATCCCATTCCTTATGGTACTTGTCTACTACTTTCCTTAAATGCTCCTCCAATGTTCTATTGAAACGTTCCACCATACCATCGGACTGAGGACGCAATGCAGTTGTCCATGTTTTTCGAATGCCCAACTTCTTGCACATTTCTTGGAACACGTAACCACTTCTGCTACTGTTTCTGCTTCTTGGTTTGGGATTGGGTATGCAACTGGCCATTTACTGAAATAATCCATAACCACCAGTACGTATTTGTTTCCGTGGTTGCTAGTAGGAAATGGACCTGCGACATCCATGGCGATCCTTTCAAATGGTGCACCTGAAATATATTGCTTCAGCTGGCCATGACTTCGTGTTTTGGGTCCTTTCGCTCTGCTGCAAATCTCGCAGTTGGCAATCCACTCGGTGACCGACTGACGGCAACCAACCCAATAGAATCTCTGCTTAATTTTCTGGAGCGTCTTCGTGATTCCAAGATGACCATCACTTGGACCATTATGCAGCTCGCTGAGCACGTCAGGAATCCTCTTTCTGGAACAACTATCAGTTTCTGCTTGCATTGACCATCCTCACTCTCCCATACTCGATGCAAGCAACCGGATATCAATTCTAAACTGTTCCACTGTGCCCAATGTGACTTCGCAATGGGACTCTCTGCTGACATCTCTTCTCTGTTTGGTCTTTCGTTGCGTTCGAGCCCTTGCATAACACGTGACAGATCTGTATCTTCTAGCTGACACTTTCTTAGCTGTTCCTTGTCCCATTCATCTGTACATGTATAGTCATTAGCCGGACATCTATAATGTCTTCTTTAGCCTCGCCTTTTGAACAGTGCTTGCATTCCAAACTACATGGTCTTTGTGACATTGCACCATCATTTCCATGGGTACTACCTTTTCGATGCTCAATGAAAAAGTCATGGCTTTTTAGTCGCTCGATCCACCGTGCCAATTGTCCTTCCGGATTACGGAACTGCAAAAGCCATTTCAACGCTGCGTGATCTGTCCTGACGCGGAATCGCTGGCCGTGGAGGTATTTGTGGAAATGTTTAATGCACTCTAACAATTCCAACAGCTCTCTCCGTGTAACGCAATAGTTCCTCTCTGGTTTTCCAATTGAACGGCTGTAATATGCAACTACCTTCTCCTGTCCATCGACCAGTTGTGATAAAACGCCTCCTATAGCATATCCACTCGCATCTGTATCTAGAATAAACGTTGCTCCTGGAATCGGATATGCCAACATTGGGGCAGTGAACAAACGCTCTTTCAATGTTTGGAAAGCTACTTCTTGCTCCTTCCATTCAAAAGCTTTATTTTTTCTTGTTAGCTCGTGGAGACTATGGGCTACGTTGGCAAAATTTGGTACAAATCGGCGGCCCAAGGAAACTTCTCAATTCATGCAGATTCTGTGATCTTGGCCTCTATCTTTTCATTCGCTGTACGGATACCTTCTGTCGTTACCTTGTGACCCAAATAATTTACTTCCTTTTTAAACAGCGCACACTTTTTGGGACTTAACTTCAGACCAGCGCCAGCTGTTCTCTGGAAAACTTCCTCTAAGTTTTTAATATGTTCTTCAAAGTTCTTGCCCAATACGATGATGTCGTCCAGGTACACCAAGCATGTTTCCCAATGTAGTCCTTTCAGTACCTGGTTCATGAGTCTCTCAAAAGTAGATGGTGCATTACAAAGTCCAAAAGGCATCACTGTAAATTGCCAAAGACCATCACCGACACTGAAGGCTGTTTTCTCTTTATCTTCCTCCTTCACCTCAACTTGCCAGCAGCCGCTTTTCAAGTCCAGTGTGGAAAACCATTTCGTACCAGATAGCGAGTCCAGAGTGTCGTCAATTCTTCGCAATGTGTAGTAGTTAATGTGGGATGGTACTCACCAGTTTATATGCGGAGTTGCGGACTATATAGGCTGCTGAGGACGTGCTGATGACGACGGGTTGTTGTTAATGTTGTTGTGTTACTTTTGGTTTTGCTGTCGCTGCGTTTCCTCGATCATGCACGTATTATAAAATTATACAATAATATAATTGCGTATTCGGGTTCTCCTTTACTTTCACCAACTACTTCCACGCTCACGTATCAGCAGTATCTGTGGCTAGGATTTAATAGTAATTCATTCAATGCCAGTCATAAACTGATTCTTTGTTTCCACAAAGGACGTCGGGTTACGTTGATATTAGTCACCGCTGTGCACAGTATCAAAATATTCTGTTCAAACCAAAGAAAACTCAAGGATACCTTATAGACCAGATTTTGATGATTCCCACGGCTGTTTTAAGGTCCGTCCAAGTAGCCTACCGACGATGAGTTAAATTGGCGATTGCTTTTATGGTATACAACGCCGGTTTCTGTCTATACAAACAACTAAAAATGATCAAGCTAATGTTGTGTTTTATTTAATATTTAACGTTTTACACAGTGTAGTTGGGTTTTTTTTTTTTGGAATCGGTAAACTTCTCTTTGGAGTATATCTACTATTAACAATGGATGCAATAAATGCTCGAGCTAACTTGATAGCACAGTTTACGTATCCAAGGTACAAATATAAAATCGCGATGTAAAATGTCGTTAATTGCACAGTTGACTGCCTGGCTTTCGAAAGGTTTGTTTTATGTATTTGGTTTTGATCGCACTACAAGCGTATTAGTAAATTTACTTAGTATAATTTATACTTTTTCACATAACACGGAATTCAGATCTTAGAAGTAGCAACTGATATGCCTTGCAAAAATTGTAATAATAAAAATTCATATGACCAAAAGGTGGTGGTTTTTTGACAGATGGCGATCCTGCCAGATCGCCATCCTTTACTTGCGGCGAATTGAATTTGGTGGATTTTGCGCGATGGAGGCTGCCACACGTCCATGAAGAGACCCAATGGGAACTTTAAAGGTAGATACAATGCATTGATTCTAGGGATACTTCAATAAAAAAAATACAATTCAATAATCGAATACAATGCAAGATATGGGTTATATATAAATTCATAGATATTCGATACAATACAATTCAATAATCGAATATAATACCAAGTACGGGTTAAATATATAAATTCATAGAGCTACGTATAAAAAAGGAGAGAGATGGGACGAATGACAGCCTACACCGCGTAACCATCCTGGGCCGCCTAGGCGCACTAAGCGCCTGATGTGTGCTTCAGCTCCTGCAAGGCGCGTACTGCTTCCTGGATCTGGATTTTTCCCACCTTCGTTTTGTATGTGGCGGTGCGCAAGCCGGTCGCGGTGCACCGGATGGTACGCTCCCCGACGCTGCGTCGCGGGGTTGGATGCGCGGTAGGCGCGCGCCGAGGCGACCTCGCAGGCTGCTGTTGACGACGACGGCGGTGATGTGTAGCGACGCGGCGGCGTGGTTGTGGATGGGACTCCTCTTCGGTGGGTGCTTGGTGGCCTCCGGTGCCGCCGTGTAGCATGGTGTGGTGGAAGCCCCCGCAGTCCCGGCATCGTTCAGTAGATGTGCGTTGGTTGGTCCGATGCGATAATGCCAAACAGTTGCTACAGAATTGGTGTGCCTTGACTATAACCAACCGCTGATGCGTGGGCATTGCCTGAAAGAGAGGGCACACCAAAAGCGCGTGATGCTGCAAACAGAGACGACATTTGCGGTAATCAGCCACCGCGGGGGTGATGCGACGTGTCGTGGCTGCGGGTACTACGCCTTGCGATTCCAGCGAGCGACGCGGTGTGGGAACCGGAGGGCGCTGACGATCCATCTGTGAAAGGAGAGGATATGAATGCACATTAGTGGTATGTCTGAGAGGAATCGCCAGGTTAGAGACTGATTGTGAGAGATACGGGATGGTTCAGTTATGTTCTGAGATGGTGTCAATCTTTAGTCTTAGTGGACTGTAGTTAGGTCGGGAGATGATAGGGGACCATGCGAGGTTGAATCAGGTTCCGCTGGTGGCAGGAAACACAACGTTTTGCGTGCGTACGTTGACTACTCGGATATGGCCGTCTCTTCCTATATGGGTGTCTTCCACGCGTCCTAGGCGCCATTCGGTAGGGGGTAGGTTATCTTCCTTAATGACGACTAGATCGCCGATTTTAGGGGGAGGTTGAGCGGTTTGCCATCGATACCGCTTATGTAACTCCATGAGATAGTCATTCTTTCAGCGTTTGCTGAATTGGTGATGTAAAACTTTCAACCGGTCCCAACGGTTGATCATAGAGAGGTGTTCATAGTTCGGCTCGGCGATGGCGAGAAGGGGTGCGCCTCGGAGAAAGTGGCCAGGTGTGCGGGCGGTGAGATCCGCTGGGTCCTGGGAAAGCGGGGAGATAGGGCGAGAATTGAGAACGGCCTCGATGCGAATTAATAGAGTCGAGAATTCTTCAAAGATGAAGCTGTGTGTTCCGGCAACCTTTTTAAAATGGGTTTAAAAGCTTTTGACGGCAGATTCCCATAATCCGCCCATGTGGGGTGCGCCGGGAGGTATAAATTTCCAATCGATGCCTTGTCGCGCATACTTTTGGACAATATCTGTCGAGACTTCGTTGAGGAAGGTGACGAACTCTACTTCGGTAGCTCGCTTAGCACCAATAAATGTTGTGCCGTTGTCGCTCATCATTTGCTTCGGGTACCCTCGACGCCCTACAAACCGGGCGAAGGCACCGAGAAAAGCCTTACTAGTGAGATCCGAACACAATTCCAGGTGGATCGCCTTGGTAGTGAAGCAAATGAAAACGGCCACATAACCTTTTACGAGGGTTGGAAATCGGAGCATCGAAGCTTTGATGTGAAACGGGCCGGCGAAATCTACGCCAGTAGTAGTGAAGGGGGCGCGAAAGTTCATCGTGGGGGGGGGGGGGGGGGGGGGGGGTAAAGCTGCCATTATTTGGGATTGCGTTTGTCGCTTATAAATGGTGCAGACTTTACATTGGAAAATACATTTTTTCAGCTGAGGTGAGAGGGGGGGGGGGGGTATAGAATTCCTGCCTCATAGCTTGTTGCAGGAGGCGGAGGTCCGCATGGAGGAAGCTCTCGTGTAGAAACCTTATATAAAGGGTAGTAAATCTAGCCTTTTCGGGGAGAATGATAGGATGACACTCATTGTAGGTCATGTCGGCGTTTACTAATCTTCCTTTGGCCCGGAGAATCCCGTTTGTATCCAGGAAGGGGTCAAGTGCCAGTAGGGGACTTCGCTTTCTGATTGGTTTTGAATTTTCGAGGGAGGCTCTTTCGGAAGCGAAGAATTTCGAATGAGTCAAGCTCAGCAGAAGGATTTTCGCGCGCATGACGTCGGCGTAAGAGAGGGCGGGATCGTTAGGGGTACGATTGCCTCCTACAGCATTTCTAAGCCGAGTTACAAATTTCAACACGTACGCTGTTACGCGTAGGGCGCGGGGATAAGAAGAGAACCGTTCCAAGAAGTCTTCTGACTCTTCCGCTGCATGCAGTGATTCGACTCGGCGAAGTTCGGGGGGTACAATATTTCTGGCCGTTGGTGTTGGCCAGTCCTCGGGGGGTCGGGAAAGCCACTCTGGGCCATTCCACCATAGCGATGAGTTAGCTAGCTCGAGTGGGGTGCATCTTCTGGTACCCATATCTGCGGGATTATCCTTGCTGCGTACATGACGCCAAGTGGAATTGCCGATGAGGTCGATGATCTGCGCAGTTCGATTGGAGACATAGGTTTTCCAGGAATGAGGTGGTTTCTCAAGCCAGGCTAGAACGATTTCGGAGTCAGACCACATGGTTAATTTTCGCTGATTGAGGCCGAGATGGGATTGGACAACTGCGACTAACTTGGCTAATAAGACCGCGCCGCATAACTCTAGTCGTGGCAAATTTATGGTTTTTAGGGGGGCCACTTTCCCTTTAGAGACTAAAAGGTGAGAGAAGACTTGAGTTCCTACGGTGGTTCTTACGTAAAGTTTCGCGCAATAAGCCTTTTCCGAGGCGTCGCAGAAGCCATGGAGCTCAACTGGTTTATCGGGGTTGTAGTTTATCCAGCGTGGTATTTGAATCTCCGAGATCGTTGGGAGATTTTCGGCGAACTGTGCCCACTTGATGAGACGGAGGGGCTTCACTGGCTCATCCCAGCCAGTCCCGTCTAGCCATAGCTCTTGCATCAAGATTTTTGCTTGGATCATTATGGGCGTCAGCCACCCTGCGGGATCGAAAATTTTCGCAATGGAGGAGAGGATTTGCCGCTTCGTGGCTGCAGTGGATGCCGGATTTGAGTCGACGGTATACGAGAATGTATCCGTTAGGGCGTTCCACTGGATGCCCAGGGTCTTGGCTGTGCTAGTCTTTTCGAGCTCGAGAAAGTTTGTTTCCAGCAGATCAGTTTTCGATATTTTTTGGAGGATGTTGGGATGGTTCGCCGTGGTCTTTTTTAGGCGAAAGCCGGCTGAATTGAGAGCGTCTATAGTCTCTGTTAGGGATTGCTCGGCTGATTGAAGATCATGACTGCCAGATAAAATATCGTCAACATACGTCTCGGATTTTAGTATTGGGGCTGCGCGTGGATGGGAGTCGGCTATGTCTTTCGCCAGCTCGTGTAGGGTGCAAATAGCCAGGAAAGGCGCGCAGTTAACCCCGAAGGTGACCGTTTTTAACTTGTAGTCCTTTATTGGACTATGTTCGGGGGTTCGGAATATTATCCGTTGGTAGTCTCGGTCATCGGGGTGCAAGAGAATTTGGCGGTACATTTTCTCGACGTCGCCATTAAACACATATTTATATATTCGCCATTTCAGCCACATAAGTCGGAGATCGGGTTGGAGGGTTGCTCCGGTACATAAAACATCGTTGAGGGAGTGGCCGGAACCCGACTTTTTAGAGGCGTTGAACACAACTCTGACTTTTGTTGTCTTTTTGTCTGGATTTACGACTGCATGGTGAGGGAGATAGAATGAGCTGTATTTACCCAGGGATTCTATTTCATTGGGACTGCATTCTTCCATGTGGCCTAGGGACAGATATTCTTCGAGTACCTGGTCGTATTGCTGCTTGAGATCGCCCTATTTTGAGAGGGAACGTTCCATGCCGTGGAACTGTCGTAGGGCTGCAGTACGGGATTGACCTAGGTCGATATCGTTCGGGAATGTTGATTTAAATGGGAGCCGAACCATATATCGACCGTTATCGATGCGAGTGGTTGTGCTTTGATAAAATTCTTCGCACATTTTATCTTCTGGGGTTTCCACTCGCACTCTGGGTATTTCTTCAATTTCCCAGAATTGCCGTAGCTGTTCATTCAGCTGGTCATTCGTCACTTCCCACGCTTGAGCGGAGTGTGATCCGACCTTTTCGGGGGTTTGGCCACTTATTATCCAGCCGAATATTGTGTTTTGAGCTAGCAGTGTGGGGGAGATCTTTTCGATGCCATTTAGCATTTTTAGTGGGATAAGATCACTGCCTAATACCAGATCAATTTGGGAGGGGTTCTGAGTGTTCTGGTCTGCTAGCTTGAGATGGGACCATTTACGCATTTGGTCGTTATTTAGCCTGAGTGTTGGGAGTTGCCTAGTGAGCCGAGGTAGCACTATTGCCTGAGCCTTTATTTTCACCTTGTGATCATTTGAGACTAGCTTGTTGGAGGTTTGTACTACTGCGCCTCCCATTCCCGATATTTCAAATAGGGAGTGGGTATATGGGAGGCCTAGCTTGATTTGAGCTTTCGACGAGATGAAGCTACGCTCTGACCCTTGATCCACTAAGGCTCTGAGCCTGAAGCAGTCCCCTCGGTGTTCTATGGACACTATCGCTGTGGGGAGAATGATCTTGCTATCATTTTCTGCATGCAAAGATTGGATGCGGGCAGCCAGCGTTTGAGGTGGTTGGAAGTTCCTCGTTGGAATCTAGGTTGGTAACGTCCTGACTAATTGCTACTTGGGCTGCCGCTCTTCGAGGGCCATTGGTTTGGTGTGATAGTACGGTATCGTGGAGGGTGGAGTTGTGGCGACCTTGGCAGTAGAGACACGTTCTTGTGCTTGTGCAGTCTTTTAGGAGGTGGGTTTGAGATAGACAATTTTCGCACAGATTGTTTTCTTTCACGAATTTTTTCCGTTCAGGGATTGCCCGCTTTTTGTAATGCAAGCAGCTTTGTAACGTGTGGGAGTTCTGCTTGCACATTCTGCAGGCGTATGCTTTTTGATGCTCGGCCACATGAGCATTTGTACGATTTTGGGAGTAGTTGTTGTTCTGCGGGGGGTTGCGGTTTTGGTTAGGGGTTTGAGCCTGCCTGAACTGGGGATTGTTTTTACTTGAGGGAGGCTTTGAGAAATTGGTGGAGGATGGATTATATCGGGATTTGGCTGGTCGCCATTGATCCACCCTTTCCACTATCTCGTAGCGAGCAGTCAGAAACTGATCCATTTGGGACCAGTTCGGTAGGTCTCTTCTAGAGCTTAAAGATTGCTCCCAAAGCGCAACGGTATTTTCCGGGAGTTTTGAGGTTACCAGATGTATTAATATGGGGTCCCAACTGTCTGTCGAGACTTGTTGGGTTGCTAATATCTGGAGACAGTTATTAACGGAGGATTGCAATCGCTGAATGTCTTCGCTGTTTTCAGTCGGAATGGGCTTGAGGTTCATTAGAACTTTTATTTGATTGTCGACCAGGACTCTTTTATTTTCATAACGGGATTTAAGAGCTTCCCAAGCCAGAGCAAAGTTGTCATCACTCAGTGGAAATTGCTTTACTATCTGGCCGGCTTTTCCTTGGGTTTTGTACCTGAGGTGGTACAGTTTTTGGGCGCTCGAGAGTTTGGGGTGGTGGATATAGACCGCCGTGAACATGTCACGGAAGGACGGCCATTGATCATAACTCCCGTAAAATAATTCGGTGTCACAGGCGGGTACTTTGAGGTGCATCCCGGAACTTTCTTGGGGAGTGGTCGTTGTAGCGGGGACGGGATTGCTTAGTACCCTTAGCTGGACCTGATCGCCTATTCTTGCCTTTGTGTCTTCATATGCTATAAGACAGGCGCGGTATTTATTGAAGGCTGAGGCCTTAAAGTCGTCGGGAAGGTCGTTGTCATCTGACTCTACGACGGCGTCATATGCGCTCTGTACCCTTTCCCAGAACACATCGATATTTTTATCTTTTATTTTTAGGGATGCCTCGGTGTTATCTTGGATCTCGGTTGTGCCGAACCGAGCGCAGTAATCCGAAAAGAGATCCGTTTCGGATATAAATTTATTTTCGACCACGGTAGTCATTCTAAAGAGGGACTTGCTTAATTTTATTTTAGCAATTTTTGTTATTTTGGAGATTGCCGAGTGTTTATATCTACGGGAAAACCAAAGGGATAAGTTTTCCTATTGGTCGAGAGTGTAGTCGGCTAGGACCAGTTAGACTCAATTGGGGGTAGTCTGGGACTAGTTGGGCAGATTTTACTGCTGGGTAATTTAAACTATGAGAATGTGGCCGAATTTGCTGCTGGCTATCCCGAGTAATACTGATGTGGGGATATGTATTTATGTTATACCGCAAGGGACACAAGTTAATTTTGTAAAAGTATGAGTGGGATTTGCTGGGTCTGTACTGCATCGCGATATGTATATATGTATATATTTTACTGGCGGGAAAGTGTATTTTTTGGCGGGAAATTTATGTAAATGGCGGGAAAATCTATATGCCAAATTTTAAATGGGGATATACTTTGAGGAGTATTATTATTTGTTAAGGGGGCTGGTTCCGTCAAAGGCGACGAAGGACCATTAGTTAATGTGGGATGGTACTCACCAGTTTATATGCGGAGTTGCGGACTATATAGGCTGCTGAGGACGTGCTGATGATGACGGGTTGTTGTTAATGTTGTTGTGTTACTTTTGGTTTTGCTGTCGCTCCGTTTCCTCGATCATGCACATATTATAAAATTATACAATAATATAATTGCGTATTCGGGTTCTCCTTTACTTTCACCAACTACTTCCACGCTCACGTATCAGCAATATCTGTGGCTAGGATTTAATAGTAATTCATTCAATGCCAGTCATAAACTGATTCTTTGTTTCCACAAAGGACGTCGGGTTACGTTGATATTAGTCACCGCTGTGCACAGTATCAAAATATTCTGTTCAAACCAAATAAAACGCAAAGATACCTTATAGACCAGATTTTGATGATTCCCACGGCCGTCCAAGTAGCCTACCGACGATGAGTTAAATTGGCAATTGCTTTTATGGTATACAACGCCGGTTTCTGTCTATACAAACAACTAAAAATGATCAAGCTAATGTTGTGTTTTATTTAATATTTAACGTTTTACACAGTGTAGTTGGGTTTTTTTTTTGGAATCGGTAAACTTCTCTTTGGAGTATATCTACTATTAACAATGGATGCAATAAATGCTCGAGCTAACTTGACAGCACAGTTTACGTATCCAAGGTACAAATATAAAATCGCGATGTAAAATGTCGTTAATTGCACAGTTGACTGCCTGGCTTTCGAAAGGTTTGTTTTATGTATTTGGTTTTGATCGCACTACAAGCGTATTAGTAAATTTACTTAGTATAATTTATACTTTTTCACATAACACGGAATTCAGATCTTAGAAGTAGCAACTGATATGCCTTGCAAAAATTGTAATAATAAAAATTCATATGACCAAAAGGTGGTGGTTTTTTTGTTTTGTTTTGTTTTTCCTACAAGTATGTTCGGTGCTGGTTTGTTTGCTGCTTCGACAACCCACAATTTGTTTGTCCCACAATCTCCATCAACCTTTGCCAGATGACTGTTGAGGGAGCCAGCTGTCGCCCCTTGCGGCTGACTCGCTTTAATTTAACGACTGATTGGTCTTGGAGATCTGCTCATCTCCTTCAGCTCTGCGTTTACGAACACCCACATTGTTGGAACTGTTAGGGTTGGTGTGGCAATAACGCAATATGCCCTGGGTTGCCGCACTTGAATCATTTCATAAATCCAGAGTTTTTCTGTTGTGATCCCTTCAGTGCTTCCAAAATTGTGTCCACCCAATCTGGCCTTTCTACTTCCACACGATGGGCTTTGTACGCTGGCTTACTCAAAAGTGACGCTGTTTCCTGAGTCAGTGCATAAGATACCGTTTCAGCAATGTTTGCTTTGGGTTTGCGTATGTAGCACGCTTTGTTTCGACGTCCCGTATTCCCTTTATGAAGCTCTGAATCTTTACCCTCTCGATGTACTCCACGGGTGCGTCCGCATTTGCCAAATGTGCCAAACTCTCAACATCCGAAGCAAACTCCTGCAAGGTCTCATTCGCTCTTTGGTGACGGTTATGCAACTTAATTTGGAATATCTGTTTTCTATGCTCGCTTCCATAACGTCTCTCGACAGCGGCCATCAATGCCTCATAGCTGTTCCGTTCGTACTCTGGAATCGTCTGTAGGATTTCGGCTGCTGGCCCCTTCAATGCCACGAACAGTGCAGCAATTTTATCTTCCGCATTCCAGTTGTTCACTGCTGGGGTCTTCTCAAACTGTAGCTTGAAGACCTGGAAAGGAACAAAACCGTCAAAGCATGGTGTTTTTACCTTCGCATTGCTTGCTGAAATAACTGGGCGATTTAGCTGCAGCTCCTGTATACGACCTTTTAAAGTATCTACCTCAGCCTCGATTTTGTTCTCAAACTGCATTATTTTTTCGTCCATACGGGCTTCGAGTTGTGCAGAGATCTGCGATGATACCTGTGCTGAAATTTGTTCCGACAATTCGGATATACGTGCCTC
This sequence comes from Eurosta solidaginis, assembly GCF_040869045.1. NCBI lineage: Eukaryota > Metazoa > Arthropoda > Insecta > Diptera > Tephritidae > Eurosta > Eurosta solidaginis. The sequence goes on along the minus strand of NC_090320.1, from coordinate 185,804,229 downwards.
CTGTGCTTCAATCCTGGATGTTATTTGTGACGACATTTCGGATATACGTGTCTCCTGTGATTCCATTTGGGATACCATATATGCCTTCTGTTCTGCCAGTTGAGATGTTACATTTGTCTTTTGTTCTTCCAGTTGAGTTTCCATCCTTGATATAATACATGTCTCCTGTGATTCCAGTTGGGATGCCATATATGTTTTCTGCTCTTCCAGTTGAGATGACACTGTCGACGTTTGAGCAGATATTGCAGCCAAAATCATGTTCAAGTCTGTGCTCGTAACTGTCTGTGATGTTTTGTTTTTCTCTTCAATTTTTGTTGTTGTCTCGTCCCCAGCAGGATAAAAGACATACTCGTCCACATCAATCCCTTCTGCTTCCATTGCCTCTCGTAGCCGTGCCTGAAGTTCGAGTTTAGCGCCGCTTGTATTCAATCCACGGCTCTCCAACTCCTTCTTCAGTTGCTGGATCTTCAATTCACTGAACTTTGTCATGTCATTGTTGTCCTCTGGAATTTATTCGACAATTCCTCTTCTGACACCAATTGTAACGAATTTACTGCAAATCCTCTTATTTGCCCTTTTGCTAAGTTCGTATCATTAAACTGTTGAATAAATAACTCCAATACTGAATAATGGAAAAATGGCCTTTATTAAAGTACTTCACAATAACACTTATACTTTGTAATTAGCTGGCTTAATAACCAAACTGATAGCTTAAATGAAACTGACTCTCAAAATAATACTGCTATTGCTCGCCAGATAGCGCCTTAATCGAAAACTGCCCATAGCGCCTCTACCGCTGATGCTTTTATACTCTGTGATTTCCTCGTGGCATCTTCTAGGCGCTTCCAGAATTTTACCTAGTTATAAATTTCTCAGCTACAACTACAGATGTATAATTTCTCATTTGAGTAAAACTTGCACAAATTATTGCCCTCATTTGTGATAACTCAGATAAGATATATGCATGTGTTTGTGCATTGCTTCTCCGCTGCTCGTATACGTACATATGTGTAGACGCAATTATTGATTCGTTTATGTAGATACATAATGATTGAATTATTGATTTGAATTCACGTCACTGCTTAGCATCGGCCTAGAGATGGCAGCAACCCTTAGTTTTGATATTATTCGTAACAATACTCATTAACACCTTTCATTGGATACCAATATCGCACAAACAAATTCTAGAGTCACCCTGGTCCACCTTTATGGCGATATCTTGAAAAAGGCGGCCACCTATATAACTAAGGCCCACGCCCTTTTAAAACACTCATTATCACCTTTCATTTGATACCCATACCTTCCAAACAAATTCTAGAGTCACCTCTGGTCCACCTTTATGGCGATATCTCGAAAAGGCGTCCACCTATAGAAATAAGGCCCACTCCCTTTTAAAATACTTTTTAACACCTTTCATTTGATACCCATAATGTACAAACAAACTCAAGAGTCACACCTGGTCCACCTTTATGGCGATATCTCGAAAAGTCGTCCACCTATAAACCTAAGGCCCACGCGCTTTTAAAATACTCATTAACACCTTTCATTTGATACCCATATCGTACAAACAAATTCTAGAGTCACCCCTGGTCCACCTTTATTGCGATATCTCGAAAAGGCGTCCATCTAAGGAACTAAGGCCCACACTCTTTTAAAATACCCATTAACACCTTTCATTTGATACCCATATTGTACAAACAAATTCCAGAGTCACCCCTGGTCCACCTTTGTGGCGATATCTCGAAAAGTCGTCCACCTATAGAACTAAGGCCCACGCGCTTTTCAAATACTCATTAACACCTTTCATTTGATACCCATATCGTACAAACAAATTCTAGAGTCATCCCTGGTCCACCTTTATGACGATATCTCGAAAAGGCGTCCTCCTATAGAACTAAGCCCACGCCTTTTAAAATTCTCATTAACATCTTTCATTTGATATCCATATCGTGCAAACAAATTCTAGAGTCAGCCCTGGTCCACCTTTATGGCGATATCCCTAAATGGCGTCCGCCTATAGAACTATGGCCTAATCTCTCTTAAAATACTCTTTAGTACCTTCCATTTGATACACATGTCATACAAACACATTCCAGGTTTACCCTAGGTTCATTTTCCTACATGGTGATTTTCCCTTATTTTGTCTCCATAGCTCTCAGCTGAGTATGTAATTTTCGGTTACACCCGAACTTAGCCTTCCTTACTTGTTATGTGTATAGATATATGTAGTCTATGGTTTTCTTATAGCCATGTGCGTGTGTTTGTGCGAGTAACAACTTCGGCTGATGACTGCATCTGTGTGTGAGAGCTTTCTCTTCGTTGCCTTGTACATAAGTGTGGCTAGCTTTAATGAGTACATGTACATAAGAGTGGCTGCTTCATGTGTTTGTTGTTGCGTGATTATTTACTCACAGCCTAGTGATGTCAACATTCGCCACACTATTTTTTTCAAGATGCGGCTCGGGAAACACGTATAGACTGCACTTTTTTTAGCTAAAGCTCGTGTTGAAGGAAAACTTGCTGTTGCAGTTGCTTCTTCGGGGAAGAAGAACTTCTCAGTCCACCTTTCAGCTCCCACTTAATATTTCTTTTCAACAAAAAAGTGCATGGTCGATTAAAAAAAAATACCCACGGCTTCTACAGAAAACATCGCTTATAAAATGGGGCGTGTGTACAATGCCTCATAAGTGCCACACCGATGATGTCAATTTATCTCTTAAAGATTTAAGAACCTCTCAGGCGGCTACTTTTGGCAAACTCTACCAGTGCTTCCGGAGGGTACAAGAGCAGATATTGTCAACGAATGCATAAAGAAATCAGGTTAGGTTAGGTTGAACTGGCCGGTCCATGAGGACCTCACATAGACTGATTGAGTCCGTAGTGTTACCAGAAGTTTACTTTAACGACCAAACTGAAAACCCCTATAAAAACTAGGACCTATATTATAAAATAACTCCGTCCTCTTGGCAAATACTAGAAGCTTCCTAGGACATAAGCCACTTGCTGCTTCTAGATTTGACAGAAATATCACTCCTAAAAGCTGTAGTCTTAGCCTGGCAAGTGCAGGGCACGAGCACCGAACGTGCTCGATCGTTTCCTCCCCCAACCCGCATTTCCAACATATGCTATCACTGACCAAGCCTAATTTAAAGGCATGTGACGCCGGAAGGCAGTGTCCAGTAAGAATACCCGTCATGAGTCTACCATCCTATCTTTTTTTTTAGTGATAGAAGCAACTTTGTTAGTCTAAGGTTTTAAGACCTACACATGATCTTCGACACTTTACAACCCCGCGCGTGAATCCACTTGGTTGATCATGTGCTCCTCTCGCCTTCGCTTAATCTGGCCCAGTCTAATTGGGACGTCTACTGAGCAAGCTTCAAGGGATGCGCCCTTTTTAGCTAGTTCATCCGCTTTTTCATTCCCATCTATTCCCATATGCCCTGGGACCCAATATAGATGTATGGTTCTGTCTGTCCCTGTGTAAATAAATAAATAAATAAATAAACACGGTTGCAGCTTAAGCTATTCTATTCCAGGGTTTCCACTGCTTTAGTTACGGCTAATATTTCCGCTTGGAAAACGGTACAGTAATCCGGCAGCCTGTAGGATCTGCTTATTTCCGGATCAGCACAGTATTCCGCAGACCCTACTCCTTCCACTACTTTGGAACCATCTGTGTACACATGTATCGCCTCGTCCGCCATTTGCGCACCCTTGCGCCAACCGTCCACCTCTATTGTGGCCTTAAGATCTCCCTAGAAGCGCAGATAGGGAATCAGGTAGTCTGTTCGTCTTGTGATTGATGACGCTATACTACTATGGTCATATGGGCAGCGCTCAAGCTGGCCCGAGGAACCGATCCTGGTTGCAGTTGTTAATGCTATGTTCTTTGCTTCAGGTCCACAGGTGGAATGTGCAGAATGACATACAGTGCAACCGTCGGGGTTGTTTTTAGGGCTCCCGTAATGCTAAGCATCTTTGTGTGGCTTTCCAACAAACAAGAACTCCATAGTATAGAATAGGGCTTACAATCGCTGTAAAAACGCAATGAGAAAGAGAGGGCGATAAGCCCCACGTATATCGCAGCATTCTTTTATAGGCATAAAGTGCCGTTGAAGCCTTCTTCGCCCTCTCCTACACGTTGAGCTTCCATGAGAGCTTACTGTCTAGGACGATTCCTAGGTATTTTGTGCAAGGTTTCTCCTGTAAGGTCATCCCTCCTAACTTAGGCCTGTTCCAATTGGAAACCTTGTACCTCTTTGTAAACTAGACCGTATCCGTCTTCTCCGCATTGACTTTCAACCCGGTATTAACATGCAGCCGATCCATCTGGTTAAGGCTGGATGTACTTTAATGTAATTAAGACCATCCATAATCGCCCATTTAGAAACATTAACGAAAACCCCGACAATGACCAAGAAGACTCCTAGAGCATATTCCCTATTTTCTAGGGATTTCTCTATGCTTATTACCATCCTATGCAATGCGGTAAACGCCAACACCGACTTGCCTTTGGTGTACGCATGCTGTGTTGTGGAGAGCAGTTTTTCATCCACGTTGGACTTAATGTACACATCTATTAGCCTCTCAAAGTGTTTGAGCAGAAATGATGTTAAGCTGGTGAGTCTATAGTCTTTGGGATACACGTGACCAATCTTCTCCGCCTTTGGTAGGGAAGCTACACGAGCAGTTCTTCAAGAGTCCGGTACACGATTCAGCCTTATGCACCCATCGAATATTTTTTTAAGCCATTCCGCGACCGCCATACTTGAAACTTGTGGCATGGCCGGGAATATACCATCTGGGCCCGGCGATTTAAATTTAGAAAACTTCTTCACTGTCCATTCGATCTTGGTATCGGTCACCAAGCCTGGCACTACCCGCTCCGTGTTCGAAGTGTGAGTGATGTCTGCTGGCTCATCTGAACCGTCTCATGATGGGAAATGTGTGTCAAAAAGCACCTCAAGGGATTCCTCACTATTGCGTGACCATTCCCCGTTCTCTTTCTTTATTAGTCCCTGGACTATGTTCCCCTTGATAGTACTATTTTCAACCGATCTGTTTCGCTGGAGCACTCTATGTCCATCCAGAAACTTTTCCATCGGACTCTCTTCGTCCTGGAAATTTCACGCTTGTAGATCCTCAGTAGATCCCGACACGCTTCGCTTTCCGCGGTCTTTGCAAGCTTAAACATTTTTTTACCTGTCTTCATAAGACTCAGCTCATTGCTCCACCATGGCAGCTTTGCTTTTCCTCTGAATCTTCTTAGAGGGCAAGATTTGCTATACGCAGTCATAAGCGTCCTTGTTAGGAATTCATTCGACTCCTCCAGTTCCTCCACATTGGCAATATCTTTGGGTTGTCCAGGTTTTGTTTCTACCTATTTCTGGTCCAGTTCGTTGACCTAGGGTTTCTAAAGGTTCCTCACTTCCCTACTCTCTTTATGGGGATGCTAAAGCTGATATACGCATGGTCGGAGAAGGATGGTCTCTCAAGAACCATCCAATCATACCTTGATATATCACGCTCGGAGCTCAATGCAATATCCAGAATATTGCTGGATGTTGGACCAATGTATGTAGGGACATTTCCCCTGTTGGCTATCTGCAAATTGGTTTGCAGGATGTAACAAAATAGAGATTCGCCTCTCTCGTTCGTATCTGCTCCTCCCCACGCATTGTGGTGCACATTTGCATCTGCGCCTATGACCAACCGCCCTTTGCGCCCTTCCTCCTGTACTAGCCTTTTGCACTCCACCGGTGGTATCTCCGCAGCATGCGCTATGTAGCAGGACGTCAGGATAAATGCCTGCTTATTCTTTTCCTCAACGGCCGCCACTACGAGGTCCTCAGTAGTGTAGTTAGGCAGCATATATGAATGCAGCTGTTTCCTTACCATTACAACAGCTCGCACCCGTCCTTACGTTTGCGCGTAGTAAACGCCAAAACGGCACGCGCTAAGTCCAGAAACCTTTCCTCCCGACGAGAGGTACGGCTCCTGGATCAGTGCCACGTCAAACGAACCCTCCTCAAGGGTTAGGAGGAGTTCGCTCGACGCCACTTTACTGTGTTGGAAGTTTATCTGTAGGACTCGCAGCACCATTGGGTTGTTTGTCCCCCTCCAGCACCTTCGTCGTGACGTCGTCGAACTCCCCTTGCCCTTTTGGTTTAGAGTATTCGAGGCCCCCTTCAGCCTCTCGTAGCTGTTGTCCCGGGTGTTCCTCTGTGCGAGTCCCAGCACCATTGGCGGGTTGGTCCTCTTCTAACACCTTCGTGGTGACGTTGGCTACCTCCACCTGTCTTTTTTCTCTTAGGCTTTTGAGGTCCTTTTCGACTTTGCCCACCTCTAGCGTGTTAGGATTTTCATCCTCTGGACTTCTTCTCCTGAGTCGAACGTAAATTTTGCCTGTGCCAAATGACATTTTGCCAAGCTGCGTGTACAATATATCCTACGCCTGCTTGTTTATTTGGAAGATGTAGAACTGACCTTCCTCCGTAGGCCGAGATACAGTAAGTACCTTCCAATCCTGTGTCGATATATTCGGATTCTGATTCTGCAGAAGTCGCAGTGTATCCTCCGGCTTCATCACGCATGGTATCCATACCTTAACTTTTGGTACCGTGGGGATTTGCGCTTTATCCACCGCCTCAAACCGCGCGTTGTTGTTGTTGTTGTTGTAGCGATAGTTACTCCCTCGTGCCTTACCTTTGGAGGTTTGGAACCACTTCCTCCAGCCACTGCAAGCTCGCGGTGTTGTAGCACTCTACCATTTTCACACCATTATACCATCCCCCCGAATTAAAGGTTAGAAGGGGCTTACTTGGTTGTTCTCGCATCGTCTTAAGCATTAAGCTAATAAGCTCCCTTTCTACATATCTCCACCTTTCTGTAGTCATCTGTCCGAAAGGACTGTTACGATCAACCAGCGCCACAGTCGGTGACTGCTTTTCCACGCCACTCATCTTCTCCGGAAAAGCCGGAGTCTTAGTGTTATCTCCCTTTGGCACCTCCGAGAAAGCCGGAGTCTTCGCGTTGACTCCCTTTTGCACCTCCGAGAAAGCCAGAGTCTTAGCGTTATCTCCCATTGGCTTATCTCCTACTTCCGTAGTTGGAACTTCCCTCTCACTCGCAGCTTTCGAGGTAGTTGCTACTTCGCTTTGGGGCCCATCTGTCTTACATCGTTGGGCCTACTTGTCTTATCTATGCGACTGCCCGGCCTTGCGGCTCTGGGACTGGGTCCTTTCTGCCTCTTGAAAGCAGATTTGTCGCCTTCCGCCGAAAGTTGCCTTTTTTTCTACCATTCGACGCTTCTTCCTCCTGGTACCGGTTGCACAAACGAGGGTTTCTCGCAGCAAACCTTTTGAACTGCCTTCGACCTACTTCTACCGCCTCATGGGCCCATTCCAAGCGCTCGATCTCCACTTCTGTTGGGTCGACCACTGCTCCCAAGCGTTTTACAATTCTTAGTGCTGCGCGGTACTGCGAGAGAGCTCTTTTACTTCCTAAGCTCCATCTTCTACTCCGTTTTCATTGGTGTGCTTCTCCAACACGGAGTTCATTGAATCAGCACTACTCTCTCTCCCCGAGTCCGACGCATCGCTTAATGCATATTTGTCATCCTTGGCTTGCGATTCAGTCCCCCTCTTATCATCCTCCTTATTACAGTTTGGTAATGAGTCGTTAATCTTGGTCGTACGACCACCTGCGGGCGGGCTCAGCGGTCCAGTATTATATACGGGGAAAGAACCGTCCGCCACAGCAGCGCCCCTACTGTGGTAAGGCCATCAATACTTCCCGAGGTGGCCCGGTATCGGGAAGACTCCGTTCGATTACAGCCGAATTTATCCCCTGGCTGCTAATTGTCCAATAGGCACGGTCCGCATAACACCCTGGATTAGGGGGTTGGCAGAAATCATATATGTGGTCGAATGTAAAAACGTATAAGTTGTATGCCGATATGAGAGTTTCAAAAATCTTGGAAAGATTTTAAAGGCAAAATTTTTTTTCTGAGTCATATTAATCTGACTCTCTCAAAAGCATACTCGGTATTGGGTTTTGTACGACGTAATAGTACAGAGTTTTCGGATCCATACTCTTTAAACTTCTTCACACATTCCTGCTTCGCTCGCACATGGAATATGCGGTCATTATCTGGAGACCTTACGACTAACAATCAGCTAATAGCATCGAAAGTTCTCAAAAAATATTCCTAAAACATGAATTACGAACGCACTGCGCTAACCATTAAGCTATACAGTGGTGGTTTGTTTGACTGATAAATTGATATTTCTGTTCCTCTTTACCAACTATATTTTATAAGCGTTGCACCATCTATTGCAAATTACTGATAATGCTTGCGTTCGAGGAACCAGTTTCGCCATAGCAATAAGTACTTGTGCAGCTGGCCCTTCTAGTCAGTTTTCATATTTCAAACTGAAAATAGGCAACGGCCGTAAGTCTAAACATGCTATGGTTACGCAACAATTCCAGAAATTGTAGAATCCTATCGTCACTTTAACAAACTCAGCCGCAGCCGAAATTAATAAAGCTGTTTGTGAAAGAATATTAACAGATTGCCCAATTTATATTTCCTTTAACGAAATGATAGATAAATAAAACGTTGTTCACTATCCAACGCAGTTTCTTAAGTCTCTCAGACCATATGAACTACGTCTTAAAATTGGTATGCCAATAATGCTTCTGCAAAATCTCAAGCCTACCAATTTATGTAATTGCAATCGACTAAAAATCATGCAATTGGTGCGAAACATCACACAAGCGATCGTTTTCACGGGTTCTGCAGAAGGCGCAACAACAATGATCAACCGGATACTACTGATACCCACGGATCTATATTTACTTTCAAACTAGTCCAGTTTCCTGTTAGGATTTATTAAGCAATTATAAAAATAAGACCCAAAAGGGAAAATTTTTAACTATCTCGGCGGGGACTTTCGCAGTGAGGTGTTTTCACCCCAGGAGTTGCAGATTAAACAAATAATGTTGTATTTATGAAAGTTTGTAATTAATGAAGAAAATATACCATATTTTGTGTACTAGTTTTTTACGTTCTACAATCCAAATTACTTACGAAACTAATGTTATTAAAATTGTTATCTTTTTGCGTTTTTGTTTCTTTCAGAGTTGTTACTAAACAATTTGCTTATAACGTTAGCGAATATGAAATCGTTTGCATTTCATCCAAGAGAAGCTAGTACATTATTACATTCTTAGCAGAAACTATTCGTAAAATATGTGGGTGTATCTCACTTTTTAAATTATACCAAAAATTCAAATGATTTGGTTTTTTGCGGCGTAACAACGTAAGCCGGTTACTTGCTGTATAGGATACATTTAAGGGTGAATGTTACGAGCATCAAATGATATTAAAACTAAAATATACTAATGTAAAGAATTTTAAAAAACTCCTGATAATTCTGCATCTTATGTTTTAGTTCGAACTGTGGGATTGTCCAATAAATAACTCAGGTATTCAGTATAGTAACATGTTTTTACTTATCACACTAATATGGTAGTAGTACTTCACACTTAATTTACTGGCGCACTTCACTTATTTCGTGTTAAAATCGAACTGATTGATTATTCCTCAGCTTGCTCTGCTTTTATACTCTCTGTTGCCTCATGTGTGACTGTTTCTCTTTCTTCACTCTTATGTCTTGACTATACGTATGTATGTGAAATATTCTCATCGCTCTTAACTTTGCTGTTTACATGTATAGATGGCTGGTTGCTTTGATTTTTACATGTATGTGTGACTGCTTGCTTTGTTATTGTTGTGCACACGCATCGAAATGTCAATATTCGCCACACTACTTTTAAACCTGCAAATGTTGCCTACACTAAGCAGCTATAAAACAGTTAATGTCAGACAACAATTCTAACCAAATCTCTTTAAAATTATCCGCTTTCCCTGGCAGCATATTCTACCGCGCAAGTAACTTATTCGATACGACATTTCTGAAGAAATGATCGCCGGAGATATCGCCGTTGTGTTGAATTCTTATCTTCTTTCGGGAAGAGCTGTTCCCCCAAAGTGAAACGACATTTAGGTTCGAAAGCGACACAGCATTTAGAAACTGTTTCGAAAGATATAGAAGTAACAAAACGATAAGACGAAAAGTGTCGAGGAAGATAATGTTTTTGTATCACGAAAGTACTAATGCGATAGGATATTTAGGGAAGTTGATATTGGTAAAGCATATTCATACTGAAAGAAGAAAATTTTTCTGCAGAAATGGGCAGAAACCTTGGAAGCAATTTATGAGGCAAAGAGAGATACTTTCGCCAATGCCTTGTTAAATCTGCGTTAACAAAAAGCGCCAGCGGGGAGCTAAGTAATCCAAAAATGCGAATGATTTCTTGCCCCAAAAATTATTGTACGAAAGTACTTATGTTCTTGCAAATTTAAAGATAAGAGAAAAGTTTTGGGTTTTCTCAGCAAAAAAACTCCGTTTTGGGCATTTACCACAATGTTCTTGTTGTTGTATTAACAAATAAGACACTCGCCGAAGGTTTTGGGGAGTGCCATCGATGTTGATGGCCCTTTGCCGGATAGTGATTCGATACGTTCAGGTAACAAAGCACCATTAAGTTACAAACCCGACCATTTCGGGAATGATTTACCACAAAAAAGTTTTTATTCTTGTTCAAAAAATAAAAAACATTTAATTTAAAAAATCTCAAAAGTTATTGAAATAAAGGGAAACTCAAAAGGTTACAGTTATTTATCGCCTAAATATGTGCTTGGAAATGCCGGCTTGCAAAACTTAAATTCTTCTCTTTCTTTGAATTCTTTGAAATGTGGGTGGTGCCCCGCCCATTTTCCAAAACCTTTATTTATTTTCAACGTCATTTCGCACAGCCGTATATGTTTTGCAGTGAAACCATATTCACAGGTAAAGGCATATAGGCAGCACCTTTTCGTGCTGTCGAAGGCGGCTTTAGAGTCCACAAAGAGGTGCCAATCAATCCTTTTTTCGCTGGATTGATATAAAATTTGACGCTTAGTGGAAATCTGGTGGATGGTAGTCTAGGTCCGAAGCCACACTGGCAAATCACGACGGGCAATACGCTTGACAGGACCTTCAGCGGTTGGCGCGAGCCTCATTCTTGAGGACTGGACAAAGAAAATTTTAATTCCAATAGTCATGCATGCACATGTGCGTCCATATTTTACACAGAAGTTGATGAGTGCGCCTTACCAACTGCTCGCCGCCATGCTTTAATAGCTCAGCAGGCAATCCAACCCCGCCCGCTTATTGGTTTTTAGTCTGGTTATTGCATTTCTGAATTCATCATATCATAATCGGGTGGGGGAATATTAACTGGGCGGTACATCACTGTCCCACTAAATTCGGACAGAGATGTGTCCATAATCGCTTTCGTTCTTACAGGAGTTTTCCCCGGCTTTAAACCTTTCGTTTGCTGCTGAATTTTCTTTTAAATATTTGCGGGCGTTGTTCCTGATGGTTAGTAGCTTTAGCCTTTCGCACTTACGCCTTTCTGCCTCTACTTTTTTCTTCCTGAAAATGCATCTCAAGGTACAGTTCACACACTCTTCTTGTTGCGTTTGTTTTATCGATGCCATGTAGAAGGCACGAAGTGCTTTAGAAATTTGTTGGTGTGAGAGGCGAGTTGGGAAATCATAAACAGTCGCAGCGATTGCAGCCTTTCGATGTTTAGCTTTCCTTCTGTGCATTGTGAATTCATACAAGTGGCGAATGTTTGATAAAAACGTTCACAATAGTAAACAGCCTTGACCACCTGTCCATTCTCTGAATAGAAAGAATTTTCACTTGTATGAATTCATAATGCTTCTGTGTTTTGTTTCTTGCTTTTAGGATTTTTGTTTACCGTTTTAATAAAATAATGACTGACTTTTCGCCTCCCAAAAGTAACATCCGTAGTCGTTTAACATTGATGTACTTATGCTCAATACATACATATATGTCTACTTGTTATTTGAAGAACGTAAATACCTACATACACACTTACATATGTTTTGATACTAACATCAGTAGAATCTACTTGAGTTGAGGATGGTCAATGAGTTCACGATTGTTATCAAAGCATTCGTACGCATTTTCGTGCACATTTCAACCATCGTTACTATTTTATTAACAAAGAAATAAGCAATAAATCTTTACAAATATTTCCGTATGTAATCCAATATTTGATGTCATATCTGCATATCTACATAAATTAAGGTGGCCTAATTGTTTGCAAAATTTGGATCCATCGGCTTTAATCCCTTAAGGCTAGTACACAGCTTCCAAATATTAACAATTTACTGAAGTTACTTTAAATAATAATTTTAGCTAAAGAAAAAAAGGCCACCCATTGATATTTCGCAAAACTTTTGTAATTGAGCTAAAGCAACTTAGATTAGTATATCCGTATATTTCTAGGGTTTATGATAAAGGAGGAGGTATGCAGTATATATTTTTTTCATACAGCTAAGGTGCACTCTAATGTATGTACATGTAGTATTAGACTTAAATGCATTTTACAAACCACTTAGTGGCAGAGAAAAGCCTACATCTTCAATCACTGTCGCCAACGCTATTGTTCTCTGTTGGCCTCGTATTTGTTGGTGCAGTAATAGCTGCTTCCATGTTGATGTTTACTTTTGAAGCTTCATTTAATGCAGCGTGTTTAAATATGCATGCTTTCATGCGGGAGCGGGATGTTAGTTAATGCATAAATACTCAATGTATGTACATATATACCCAACAAAAAATGGCTCATGTTAACTATAACTGACTCCAACGTGCTCCCATGAATAGCGATCAAGTCTTCCTCCACCTGTACCTCCAAACTTGGCGATGCCTTCTCTTTCGTCGGCTTTCACCAGAGACGCCATTAAGAAAATCCTATGTAAAATCGCCCCCTGACTCCGAAAATCCAGGTTATTTTTATTTCTATGGTAACGTTGTTGGGATATTTACGTATTACCGTTTTTTTTTTTTTCAAAAAAAAAAAAAATTGGCTCCACTTAATCATATATATATCAAGAACGAATTGAGCAATAGCAAACAGATTTGAAGCTTTTAAAAGGTAATACAATTTTCTGTAAACTGTGCATACAACACTTTTTGTTATGCACTGCAGATTCAAAGATAACGAACAATCGTTACGGATTTTTCAATTTTTTTTGTAAAAATATAAAAAAAATGTGTACTTTTCGAGGAAGGATATCGAAAACTTTTTATTTTTTTGCAGATTTTTTTTCTCTCTAAGCTCTATTTTATTACAAAAAAATAAGCTTTCACTCAACAAACTCGATGGACTAATACAAAAGTTATAAGATTCAAGTAAATATATCCATTTAATATATATAATACCCTACTGGTACATATGTGTTAGTATTCGTATATCAGTTAGTTAGTAGATTTTCGAAGGGTTATTAGATACAAAAAACTGTTAGTGTCGTTTCCTCAAACCCAGGTACATTTCTAGCAAGAGCATATTTTTAAGGCAGGTAGTGTTTTCTTTGTAGAACTAGAGAACCTTTTTGTCTAGGTAGGCTTGAATTCTTACTTGATCTAAGTATAAATAATAGTACATGCGCCTTGTTCCTTCACAATATCTCCAAGGCTCGCCGGATACAGTTCAGTTTATATTTGCAGTTTATAGCCTGTTATTTACTTAAATATATAATATGAAAAAAAGGGCCCGATTTATCCAGATATGTTCTGTTTCATCTGCGGTCAATTTATCGTTAAAAGGATGAGAGGTATGTTTTCAAATCCTTTGAAAGTTACATACTAAAATATTTTGGAATTGAACCTAATAATCATGGACACCAAATACTGTGTGCACCACATGTCGAGTCGAACTGATTTTTTCGAAACCGGAACAAAAAGGTGCGTTGTAAAAATTAGGAATTTGCTCCCTTTTAATGCATAGCTGTCTAATTTCTGAAACAATCTATTTAGGCGACATATGAAATTTATTTCACCAATGAAGTGGAGGGAACCACTTGCCATTCAACTGACTGCTATATTTGTACTACAAAAGTACTTGGGGTTGGAACGTCAAGAAAAGTAACCTATGCGAGCTTACCTAAAGTGTCATTACCAGAACTAAATTCAGCGGAAGCTATATTGCCAGAATCAAATTTAATTTTAGTTCGGGCTCCAGTTTCACTGTCAAGAGCAGTATCTGATTACGCGGTATCATGTTGTACTGGATTTCAAACGGAAAATGAAAGAAACTCTTTGTCACAAGCACAACTCAATGATTGGATAAGGGATTTGGAATTGTCAAAGGAAAAGGCCAAACGCCTCTCATATTTAACAATTTAAATTTGTTTCATCCGATGTTAAGGTAACATATTATAGAACTCGCCACGAAAAATTTTCCAAATACTATACGAAGGAGGACAGTGTTTGTTACTGCAAAGACATTGCTGGTCTATTCAAACAGTTTGGTGAGCCATATGATTCAAAAGAGTGGCGATTGTTCATAGATGGCAATAAATTAAATTTAAAGGCCGTATTATAGCATATTGGCAACCAAAAGCCATCTATACCGATCGCGCATACAGTAAATACGTAGGAGACTATGAGATAATGCAAAAATTGCTCAAATTAATCAAATACGGAGAACATGATTGGAAAATATGTGCCGATCTTAAATATTATGGAATGCTATGCGTTCTACAAAGTTGATATACAAAATACTGTTGCTTTCTATGCAAATGGGATAGCCGAGATCGTCGAGACCACTACATCATAAAGGATTGGCAAGAACGAATAAAGTTTCAAGTTGGGGTGGATAACATAAAATACTCCCCACTTATAAAGAAGGAAAAAATAATTCTACCTCTGCTCCACATCAAGCTTGGCCTTATCAAATACTTTGTCAAGGCTTTGAACAAAGAAGGCGAAGCTTTTCGTCATTTGAAGACAATCTTTTCAGAGATTTTAGAAGCAAAAATAAAGGAAGGGATTTTTGTGGGACCACAAATAAGGAAAGTGATGACCAATAACCATTTCAAAGAACTATTGTCACCAGTGGAGGCAGCAGCGTGGGCTTCTTTTGAAAAGGTCGTTACTTCTTTTTTAGACAAACACAAATGTCCTAACTACGAGATGATAGTGAACGACTTAATCAAAACTATGCGGAAATGGGCAAATAAATAAACATATTTAATACCGTTTTCTCAGTTAACTTTAAAACCTATCTGTCCGATAAACAAACATTTTTTATGAAAATTTTTAAATTTACATGAGAATATATAGCCCTAAATCTGAATTCATCGTCTAGGTCTGAACATACAAGAACGAGAAAAATGTAAAGAAAAAATTTGTTCTAAATAAGATAAATGTTCTAATAAGATAAATCCATACTAAGAAAATTATATACTAATGTGTCACTTATGTATTTATCTAATATAGTTTTTTCTTTTCTTTCATGAGTAAATATGTCTATAAAAATTCATTTTCTACACTCCCATTAAATTTTTTTCCCGCAAAATCTTGGCGACGAAAGTGACGAGCATGGCGAAAGGTTTCACCAGCAAATGAAAATGATTGAAAGTCGGTATCAAGAATTCTGGGATATCGCTATGATGGGTGACTACTGTTGGTTTCTCATAAGAGAAACCGATCCTACTCTAAATAAGCGTCAAAACAAGACACGTAACTTTTTTTATTCTAAAATAAGATCATAGAGTTAAGACAGAATCATATGTACATATGCTATTATTTGTAGGGTACTTAAGTTTTACTATATCGATATATTTATTTGAATGCTTATAACTTTTGTATTATTTCATCGATTTTGTTGAATGAAAGCTTACTTTTTTGTAATAAAACAGAGCTTAGAGAGAAAAAAAAATCTGCAAAAAAACAAAAAGTTTTCGTGATCCTTCCTCGCAAAATACAAATTTGTTTATATTTTTACAAAAAAAAATTAAAAAAATCCGTAATGATTGTTCGTTATCTTTGAATCTACCTAGCCTAGCAAAAAGTGTTGTATACACAGTTTATAGCAAATTCTAATACCTTTTAAAAGCTTCAAACCGTTTTGGAATTACTCAACTCTTTTTTGAAATATATATGATTAAGTGGATATATGATTAACATTACCATAGAATTAAAAATAACCTTTATTTTCGAAATCAGGCGGTGATTTTACATAGGAATTTCATAATGGCGTCTCTGGTGCATTTTGGCTGTAAACCAGTGTTATTATTCGTTGGACAATGTTTAGATCTGAGGTTTCTTGAAACATTCCATGGTTTCGGGCCATACATTAAGACATGTGTGATGAAAAATACATATAGACCACATTCCCAGATAGACGAAGTCCTTCAGAATGTCGAACAGTGACTTGGTAGCCAAGGCCCGAATGTGCCGATTCTTTTTTAGATGACAGCATGCGCCTGGTTTTGTGCTCATTTACCGTAAGACACCTTTTTTTGACTCTTTAGGTTAAGAGTACGCATGATAGGGAGCCGCCTTTTCTGGAGCCTCGTTTCATTTCGAGGAACAAAGGTTCGAAGAGAGCAGCTTACAATCAAATCTTTTTTGCGCTGATTTGCTGTCAACAAAAGGATGGTGCCGAGTCTATTATCGTAAGTCTTCTCCAGAATTTGACGTACGTACGCGCTATTGGCTAAATATTAATATGTGCTAAAATGCTAAAGCAAATGTGCTCTTATGTTTTTACGAGATTTCGCTAAATTCCAATTTTGAAACTTAAACCGAATAAGTAAAGGAACGCAGTCAAAATTAAGTTGACAAGCTCAGAAATTGCCAGATTGAGCTTGAGCCAGATTTTATTGCTGCTTTTAACAGGCTGTGTCCCTTTAGTATTTCAGTGCAGTATTTGAGTTTTAAATTTGAATTTTTTTGTTTTTCAGTTACTCATACGCCATGCATGTACGTACTTAAGGGCAGAACTGTTGTTTGGTCATAGCATTGAATTCACAAAAAAAAAAATTAAAGTGATTGCATACTTAGAGTGATTTAAAAGTTTCTATTAAATTTAAGCATTCCATTGTAAAAATAGCTGTCTATATGAGATGATAGACAAAAATTGTGCAGCTAAAATATTTTGATTAAGTTATGAGATTTTGAGTATGAATTGTGTGTGAAAAAATAAAATTTTAAAAATAAAGCAAAGAATGAGAGCGAGGTAGAAGGTGTTTAAAAAAAAGAAGGATAGATAAGGAAATTATAAAGTGTAAGAATTAGAAAAATTGGGACATACACTTTAAAGAAGATCAATAAATTCTTATATACTGATTGCCTGACCTTGAGTAACGGGAAGGAATGCGTTAAAATACACCTTCTTATTTAGATTAGTATCTGCCCAACCCGAGCAACGCCGGGTACCCTGCTAGAACCTAATGAAAAACAAACATATTGAAGAAGAACATATTAGGATGGTTCGCTTTGTCTCGTCAGGTGCATGGATAGCACGAATTGTTTGTATCATATGCAATCCTTCGAGAGCACCCCATTGCGAAGTCATAGCGTGCATCAGCAACAAACGTCAAAATATTGTCATAGAAAAAAGCAACCAAAAAACACCAAAAATTATGAAAAACAATTGCTAAATTTTTTCGTGAGCAAAATGAGAGGATTGAGAGGAATACCGTAAAAGCAGGGTTGCATTCTCGTTTCCTAAAAATCGTTGCACGGGCTGCATGCAATGTTTGCGTGTATTTTGTTGTTGTGACTTCAATACGTGCATACTATGCACTCCGTGCACCATTTGCAAGACAAAGCGAATCTTCTTATTATTTATTGCACGTAAATTCAAATGTTAGAAAGGTCCAAATACATTCGACTTTTGCGTCGTTTTAGCGCTTACGTTGCGCCAACAGCTGACTTTGAACACACGTCTTGATGGGTATGTTCTCAATCCACCGGCAACGCAACGGGTACACCAAAGTAACGAAAAATGAATTCAAAAACTTAAATTTTGCTGGCGTTTTCATTTCATATCTTCTTAGCCTTTGAATTTTGCTCGAATTGGTTCTGTTTTCAATTGATTTTATTAAATATTCAATAATATCTTCTTTTTCTAATAAAAAAATTGTTATTTACTTTTTTTAAATGACGAAAAATTAAAATTTAAGTTTTTTCTTTGCGTTTGATGGGGAAGGAAAACTTTGAACGTGCGTCCCTTCAAAGTGACGCCAGCGCCAAATCGACGCAAAAGTCGTATGTGTTTGGGACTGAAGTTATATATGATGTGCGTTGTAATATCAAAAGTAAAACTGTTAAAACATGTTCAAAACTGCCGGGAGAGGTATCAAAAGATAGGGCAATGTATGAATAACTCGAAGGCGGAAGCAAAATGTTTGTTTCTTCAAAGAAATAAATGAATACAATAATAGCAAAATTTCATGATGTTTATGATGTTTAGTTTAAAATTTTTCCTTGCCTTGCAGATGGCGTCCGGAGACGGCATAAAACATGTAGGTCCCGTCCCGAAAATTTGTAGGAAAATTTAAAAGGAGCACGACGCAAATGGGAATAGAAACTCAGCCTAAAAATGTTTCGGAGGTTATCGCGCCTTACACTAATTTATTATTATTTTGTTGAATTCACATGCATACACCTACACACCGAGGAATTATCAGAACATAGAGACATTAATTTCGATACGATAGTGGTCCATATCGATACTTTTAACATTCGATACCGATACTTTATACTCGATACCATTATTGCGTTAACTTTGTAATCGAGTGCTTCAACCGCAATATCGTATCGAATTTTGGGTAAAAGGTGGCGGTGTAGATGAAAGACCTCTTATTTGTTTCGCAAAAGGAAAGAAATTTTTCGCTGAAAAACAGTTAATTGCAGTTAATTTTTCATTCCTGTGCCGGATTTACATAGAAATTTTGCCACGTTGCTTCACACGTGCGGCTATTAATTCAACTCATCAGTCAGGGGCAGCAACGCAAGAAAACGTTCTAAGTTTGTAAAACCGGAATTTCCTAAAACACTTTTCCGGGAAATTTTCCGCAAATTTCGATGAGTTCTTTCTGAATTTGTGAACTCGTGTAAGATGTGACTCGATTTTTCAATGTGGCAGTTTGAAGTAAATGTTGCTCAATGTTTGGTCATCAGCATTCATCCGAAATCTTAATAAAGATCTGAAGTTACCATCATTATGGGGAGGAGTCTCGAGAGATATATGACCAGAGTCACGATGTCCTCTTGAAGGTATTTCTTGCCTGCCGACGAAAATTATTGTTTCGACGATGGGGCGAAAGATTTATCGATTCATTTGAAATTGAAATTTATATCAAATAATTTTTTTACGAAACTAGTAATATTTCGGAGGGGGTTTTGTCCCCACATCTCATTTATAGGTCCCTAGCAGAAAGTAGTTTGGCGCGGAAATCATATGATAACTGGTCCGGGGTTATTTCTAGGTTTTTCGTATTAAGTTTTAACAGAATCAATTCTTTCCCGTCCGACCAATTTGTAGGGAGAAGCAAGAGGAGCACGACGCAAATTGGAAGAGAAGCTCGGCCTTAGATCTAATATTTTTAACAGGGTGATTACTTTTGCCAGCATCTGATTTAAAAACTTGTCGCCAAATAAAATAAGGCAAACGATTTTTAGTGGGTAAACATTTGTGTTATTATTTGCAAGATATACTGTTAAGAGATTTTCGCCTCCCTCATTAATTGTCCCTTCTTTTACTCCATTTGTTATTCAGTGTAAGTTATGAGTATTCAGAAATTCTGAAGCGTGCGCACATTATGAGATTTCTGTGCTATTGTGCATTCTCTCCCTCCGAAACATTGTCGGAATTGCTTTGTTCAGCTGTCAGTGCAATTGCTTGGCAATCTAAATGAATTGCATGGGTGTGGCAGTGCGTTGTCATTCATAGTTCTAAACGCTTGTTGTTACCATTTATTGTGTTGTTTACTCAACTTAAGAGTATGAGAGATTGATTCATCTGTTATAGCGTATCTTTGTACCCTTTCTGGGACTCATTGTTGCTCATTATGCACTGAGACTGACTGTGATGTCGATTGCACTGCATACTTTATTTTTATTGTGTATGGTTATATAACACTCCATGGTATTGAGAATTTATCAAAATAATACAAAAGTGCTTAATAGAAGGTATCGATTAGGGCTTGCATTGAATTTGAATGGTAGTACAATAGTTTAGTTATACAGTGCATTGAATAAAAAAATTAAAGCATGAATATTTTACATGTGTTGACAACATCGCAACTTTTTTTTTTTTTTTTGAACCATCAGTTGTTTCCTGGGGCTCCAAACAGCATGATTTATTGTACCCGGCTCTCTTTATCACACAATTACTATTAATTTAGGGGGTATGATTATTCGGCTGGGCAAGGATTCTCTGAGAAGGGCATCGCCCACTACTGACTTCAAGCACTATGAACAAGGTCTAAGTTAAAAACGGCGGAAATTAATGGGTATAATACCCGGGCACGGCAAAAAGGCGGGAACCTCGGGAAGACATAAGGATCCACCTAAGTGAGCAACGTTTGTTCATCATGAGCTGAGACTACAAGCGGGCGTCTGTAGGTGCCACTGTATGGATATATGTTACCATTCATCCTATACCCGTGTTGTGCGATTGGCTTAGGATCATCCACGTCTAACAATTTTCAATGAAACAATAAAGTGTTATAAGCTTTAATTTCTTGACACTTAGAACCTATTATTAAAAGTGGATGCGTGTATTAATCGATTTTGTCCACTTTTATAAAAAATATTCCGCTTTTTAAAGAAAATAAATTTTTTGAGTTTTTTAGGGATATTCGCAAGCGGTACCACGCCTATTTCCAAATTTTTTATCTACGTATTTTCTTGTTATAAATTCACTTTAGAAGTCAAATAGTTCATTGAAGTTGTTTTTCGCAAAAATATTGATTATTACATTCGCCCAAGTTCAATTAAAAAAACTTTTGCAATTTCGTAAATTTGTTTCAGACTTATTCCTTATTACAATCGTAATCAGTTTACCAAGCTTTGTGATGGCAACTAAACCCGTTTTTGATTTATGGCCAATTAGGTATTAGGTTGAACTGGCCGGTCAATAAAGACCTTACATAGACTGAATGTGTAGGAAAAATTAAAATAAGCACGACGCAAATTGGAAGAGAAAGTCGGCTTAGATTCTCTTCGGAGGAATTTCGTATTTAATATAGAAAAATGTATGCCGTGGTTATTTAAGGCAATGTTTATACATGGAAATTAACTCCAGTTTATTTATATTCACATACATACATATTCCAGGTACAGACTTAGTCTATTTTTAGAAATTAATATTCTGAGTTTTTTCAGCTTATTAATATGAAGGAATAAAAAAATGGATGATAAGGAATTTATTAGAATTACTTGATTTTTAAATGGTTTTTTTCTTTTTGTTCTATATCACTTTTAATTTTTTTTTAATTTTTTTCTCAAGCTGATTCTAATTTAAAATTCTTCCTTGGTACGTTGAGGTGTGATCAAAGTGTATTTAACAAAGTGTGATTTATTTTGACAGTTCTCTCGTTAATAACCGGAATATAATATCAAAACGAAAAAAAGCCTTTTCAGAAAATATTCGGAAATTTTTAAATTTGTAAAACACCATCATTTGCGATAAGAACACGCCAAGAACAGTAGGGTACATGCACACTTACAATATTTTGCAGTTTAAAAGCCCATGTACTTGTTGTTGTTGTTGGAGCGATAAAGACACTCCCCACACAAATTTGTCTTTGCTATTATTATTGTTTTTAAATAAAGATGTCCACCCCTGAGGATGCCAAGGATTTCGGCGAAACTTCGGGTTTATAAGTGAAGTTTTATCTTGCACTGTTTTATTATCTGACCATACAAGCCTTTAATAATTTTGAATTTAATAGAATCAAATTGGTCAGCCAAAATCGCTTACACACACTCCCGAAGTTTTGGGGAATATTATAAAAATGTTTATGGTATTTTACCGGATATAAATCCGGTACGTTCCAACAAGCACCCTTAATGCTGCTCGCTAGAGCTTTGCCTGTCCTAGTCCGTTTTTTTTTTCTTCAAAACGCCAGCTTGAGAACAAAGACGGAAGCGATGGTAAGCTATGGGATTGTATTAACAAATTCATCTCGCCTTTCCGAAAATTATTTTATGGAAATTGATTTAATAGCTGTCCGTCAGATCTGAGCATTTACAAACTTGCTCGGTTTTATCCAGGAGCTGATTCAATTCCAAGTCCTTCAATTTTGGCACAATCAAGCAAAATACCATTTATGTTTCCGAATGGAAATATGAAACATGGAAATAAGGTTCGAGGGGGTTAGCTGTATAAACTTAAAACTCCTAGCAAAAAGTTGTTTTGGAAGTGGGAAGATAATTAATAAGAAAAACATAAATCTTGCGCAATTAAATACAAAAAAATGGCTTTAACGGTTTGTAAACAGATATGTTTAATTTTTAGAAAAATACACTTTTTTCCAATTAGAAGAAAATTTGTCTAAGCGGGGTCGCTCCTCGGCAGTGTTTGGCAAGCACTCCGAGTGTATTTCTGCCATGAAAAGCTCTCAGTGAAAACTCATCTGCCTGACAAATGCCGTTCGGAGTCGGCATAAAACAAGTGGGTCCCGTCCTGCCAATTTTTAGGAAAAATTAAGAAAGATCGCGATGCAAATTGGAAGAGAAGCTCGGCCTAAAATATCTTCGGAGGTCATCGCGCCTCTCCTTTATTATACATGCTCAGTTGAGCAGAGCTCACAGAGTATATTAACTTTGATTGGATAACGGTTGGTTGTACAGGTATAAAAGAATCGAGATAGATATAGACTTCCATATATCAAAATCATCAGTATCGAAAAAAAATTTGATTGAGCTATGTCCGTCCGTCCGTCCGTCTGTCCGTTAACACGATAACTTGAGTAAATTTTGAGGCATCTTGATGAAATTTGGTATGTAGGTTCCTGGGCACTCACCTCAGATCACTATTTAAAATGAACGATATCGGACTATAACCACGCCCACTTTTTCGATATCGAAAACTAGAAAAAATGTGATAATTCATTGCCAATGACAGATAAAGCGATGAAACATGGTAGGTGTGTTGACCTTATGACGCAGAATAGAAAATTAGTAAAATTTTGGACAATGGGCGTGGCACCGCCCACTTTTAAAAGAAGGTAATTTAAAAGTTTTGCAAGCTGTAATTTGGCAGTCGTTGAAGATATCATGATGAAATTTGGCAGGAACATTACTACTATTACTGTATATATGCTTAATAAAAATGAGCGAAATCGGAGAACGACCACGCCCACTTTTAAAAAAAAATTTTTTTTTAAGTCAAATTTTAACAAAAAATTTAATATCTTTACCGTATATAAGTAAATTATGTCAACATTCAACTCCAGTAATGATATGGTGCGACAAAATACAAAAATAAAAGAAAATTTCAAAATGGGCGTGGCTGCGCCCTTTTTCATTTAATTTGTCTAGGATACTTTTAATGCCATAAGCCGAACAAAAATTAACCAATCCTTGTGAAATTTGGTATGGGCTTAGGTTCTAGGACGATAACTGTTTTCTGTGAAAAAGGGCGAAATCGGTTGAAGCCACGTCCAGTTTCTGTACACAGTCGTCCGTCTGTCCTTCCGCTCGGCGGTTAATACGATAACTTGAGCAAAAATCGATATATCTTTACTAAACTCAGCTCTCGTAATTATCTGACTCACTTTGTATTGGTGTAAGAAATGGCCGAAATCCGACTATGACCACGCCCACTTTTTCTATATCGAAAGTTACGAAAAATTAAAAAAATGTCATAATTCTATACCAAATACGAGAAAAGGGATGAAACATGGTAATTGGATTGGTTTATTGACGCAAAATATGACTTTAGAAAAAAACTTTGTAAAATGGGTGTGACACCTACCATATTAAGTAGAAGTAAACGAAAAAGTTTTGCAGGGCGAAATCAATGGCTTTCAATCTTGGCAGGAATACCGTTCGTGGTATTATATATATAAATAAATTAGCTGTACCCGACAGATGATGTTCTGGGTCACCCTGGTCCACATTTTGGTCGATATCTCAAAAACGCCTTCACATATACAACTACCACCACTCCCTTTTAAAACCCTCATTAATACCTTTAATTTGATACCCATATCGTACAAACAAATTCTAGGGTCAGCCCTGATCCACCTTTATGGCGATATCTCTAAATGGCCTTCACCTATAGAACTATTACCCACTCCCTCTTAAAATACTCTTTAATACTTTCCATTTGATACACATGTCATACAAACACATTCAAGGGTTACCCTAGGTTCATTTTCCTACATGGTGATTTTCCCTTATTTTGTCTCCATAGCTCTCAACTGAGTGTGTAATGTTCGGTTACAACACCCGAACTTAGTCTTCCTTACTTGTTTTTATTTATTTTAATACAATATCAGATAGACAATGGGTAAATTTTGTTTTTAGTTTTGTTGAAATAATTACGGTCGGCTTAAAGGTTCTCATATTCTCGCCTTTGTAGTCATAAATAATGCTGTAGCACAAGGTAAAATGCAAAAAAAAAAAAAAAACAGAAGTGATAGTTTATCAACATGTACTTCATAGGATTAATTTATTCGTTTACATATGTTTGACTTAATAGTCCCTTAAAAGAGAATTACATTCAAATATCAATAACACTTTGTTAAATTCACTTTGGGTGTAATATATTTAAAATATATTGGCACTGAAAATTAATAAAGAGAGCAATTCGAAAATCGGCGAAAAATAACGATTTTCCATTTATTGCTCGTACAATAGACTTTGTCATTGTACTTCTAAGGCAGATTCTTATTCGCCACACGTAAATAAAAAATACGCTTAAAGACTAGCAATGTGCCAAATATGAAATGAACACTCAAAACAAATTTCCTCAGTATTTAAACATTGAAGGAATTTTTCCTTAATTTATTATATGAATTTTCGTTAATTTATTATATGAATTTTTATGATAATGAAGAAAATTTCCATGTATACTAGATAGGTTTCTCTTGTGATTTTGGCCATGGCGGAACGATACAAACGGCAAATTCTATATTTTTGAGAGGTAATTCCTATGGAAAAAAATTTATTTCAGTGTAGAATTGAAATCTGTGTCACAGATTTACAGAGCTTCGCACCGTGGATCCAAATCGGTTAAGATCTGCAGCTTTTAATGGCTTATCAAATTAAAGAAATTTCGTTTAGTTTCTAACATCCAGGAAAAGTCTTTCTCAATTCTGTTGAGCTGATGGTGTTGCTCAAAGTCATTTCGCGCAGCTAAATTAGTTGTGTGTGGGAAACCGAATTAGACATATCGACGTATAGGCAGTTCCTTTTCGGGTTATGAAAAGCAACATTTAAGTGCAAGCTTCATTTTGTTTTTTTTTTGTAGACCGATCCAGTCTAATATCCTCTAATAAATCTGATAATTCAGATAATCTATAAAAAAAAAAAACTATTGTGTATATTGAATTGTAAGCCCACAGATTTTTCTAATTTGGAAACAAATAATTCCAATATAATCTGTGCACATCTCAATAAAATAAAATTACTCGCTAAGCGCTTGAAATATTTAGTGTAGCAGGACAAGTGCCCACGTGTTGGCATGTCTAACTTTTTCCATTAAAATTTGTCGGAAATTGTTGCAAAGCTATCCCTAATTTGAGTGCGTATTTGTTATTCAGAACTTTTGGAGGTGTGGGGTGAAAGAAAAAGCAAGCATCAATATAATAAAACAGAAAAGAGGAGGGGTAGAATGGTAATGTAAAACGTAAAAGTTGCAATTGGCACCTTTACGTGTCTACTTGGCTACTTTACCGTCTGCGGAGGCACTGATTACACAGGTTGTAATTTGTGGCAAGTTGTACAAGCATAAGTTCCTTATATACAAGACAACTCAAAGTGAGATAGCAAAGTGCTACTGTGTAGCTGATTACGCTACAGCGACTTCGGCGACACGTACGCACCGCATAGCGTCAAATGGAAAAACTTTTTCTCATCAGCTTTTACATATAAATTGCGGAAATTATTACTAGTGAGAGGATACATGTCCTTTGCGAAGTTCTTAGAAGTTTGAATTTACCTGCAAATTATTCCTTAATTTTGAATTTCTTTTTGCCTTTTCTGAGCGCATTCCATACTTTCTAGACATGTTTACACAACGTATGCGTTAAACATACATAGAATTCATAACCCACTAGTGAAAAATTGTAAATTAAAAAATTGACATTCTTCTTCGAGGTAAGATTCCTCATGTATGGATGTAAATTTTGTAAAAGAATGATAATAATTCAATTTTGAATTTAAAATAGTTAAAACAAGTAAGGACGGGACTGTCTTCGGCTGTGCCGAAGACTTCATACCCTTCATGAATGGGGCTGAACAATAATCTTATCCCGTTCATAATCTCCAAATAATCAGATGTATAAGATAAGAAATATATAGTGAACAGAGGTACATACCTAAACGATTTTTAAGATAAATATAAAATAAAAAATGGCAAAAAACCCCCTTATCTGAACGATCGGTTGTATGGGATATATATTATATATAGCTCCGATCGAAATGATTTTTACAGGAAATCTTTTATGATATATTAGAATATATATCACCAAGTTTCACGTTTTTATATTAGAAACTGAGGGAGAAATGGCCAAAAATCTTTCTATCTGAACGATCGGTTGTATGGGATAGGTATTTACTATATACATATAGCTTCGATCAAAGCGCTTTTTTCGGGAAATCTTCTATGATATATTAGAATTTATATCACCAAATTTAACGCTTTTATATTGGAAATTAAGGGAGAAATGGCTAAAAACCTTTCTGTCTGAACGATCCGTTGTATGGGATATATATTATACATAGCTCCGATCGAAATGATTTTTTCATGAAATCTTCTATGATATATTAGAAAAACTATCACCAAGTTTAACGTTTTTATTTTGGAAATTAAGGGAGAAATTGCCAAAAATCTTTCTATCTGAACGATCGGTTGTATGGGATATATATCAATCAATCAAAGTAAGTTTTTAAGAAAATCTTCTATGATATATTAAAATATATATCACCGAGTTTCACGTTTATACTTTCTAAATTAAGGGAGGAATGGCCAAAAATCTTTCTATCTGAACGTTCGGTTGTATGGGATATAACTATACATAGCTCCGATCAAAGTGATTTTTTCTGGATATCTTCTATGATATATTAGAATATATATCACCGAATTTCACGTTTATACTTTATAAATTGCGGCAGGAATGAACAAAATCGTCTTATCTGAACGATCGGTTGTATGGGATCCGACAAATGTCTAATATAATACAAAAATACATCCTTGTGCCAAATTTCATAGAGATATCTCAAAATTTGAGGGACTAGTTTGCGTTCAAACAGACAGACGGACGGTCAGACGGACGGATAGACGGACATGGCTATATCAACTCAGTTCGTCGCCCTGATCAATTCGGTATACTTAATGGTGAGTCTATCTTCTATATTTCTCAACGTTACAAACATCGGACCAAAGTTAATATACCATTTCATGTTCATGATAGGTATAAAAACACACATTAGTACCAGGTAATCGTGAAGATCGATATGTTAACACACAGATGTATGTTTAGAAACTTAATATTTTAAGACTTAAAATTTAAGTGAACTATAGCTCGTAAAGTAGTTGAATTTAACAGCCTCCAGGGCCGGCGAAACGCGCAAAGTAGTAGGTAGTTTGGATCGGCGATAAAAGTGGTAGGCATGAGGGGTATTGGGTATGGTCAGCAATCAATCGACAAGTAATAATGTAATGAAGTTTTTATTGTAATTTGTATCGACATTTGACATAATTTTGATCGACTATTTCTAATTCCAGCGAATTCTTACCTACCATACCCACACCTTTCTCCGGCCCTGACAGCCTGATTCTGTTTAGCTAACGAGTCGCTTAACGAACATATCTACGTTAACGATATTGCCTACTACTGAAGCGTACGTTGTCGTTTAGCGTCTACTTCATCTCTACGTTATTCGTCAACTGAACGAATTGTCAATTTTTTTTGCAGCCCAGGGAAACTTAGGATTCGACTGTTATCGTTTTGATTAACGTTTTGCCTGTCGTATTGCTAATCGTGCTTCGGTCGGTTTGGACAATATAGCGCCAAAGCGAATGAGGTTGTGAGTCACAATTAAGTACGTAATCTAAATAAAGACCAGTTTACAATACTGAATATTGGAG
Source organism: Eurosta solidaginis (assembly GCF_040869045.1). Lineage (NCBI taxonomy): Eukaryota > Metazoa > Arthropoda > Insecta > Diptera > Tephritidae > Eurosta > Eurosta solidaginis. The sequence continues at coordinate 185,775,966 of NC_090320.1, read as the reverse complement.
TGATTTATTCAACAGTTTAGCGATTCGAACGTTAGCAGAAGGTTTCAAATAACCGGAATTTCCCAAAATTCGTTACACTAGTTTTGAACATAGTTATTTACTAGAAATATCTTCCTTCTATTTGTGCCGCCTTTGTATCGCTGGTAAAAATACTTAATTTCTCACTGGGTTATTGACAAGGATTTTAAGTGTATTTGTTTCTGAGTTTGTGTTAACATATGTATGCATGTATTTGTGTAAGATTACTAATTCAACGTTAATTAGAGGGAACTAGAATATACAGCACAAATAAAGAAGATGGAAACATTCGATTTATTTAAATGTTGTTCTTTGTAACTTTGTAAGGGATGGAGCATGCGTATATAAAAATTCATTGCAAAGTCAACTTAAGGGCCAGGGAAAGAACCCGAAAGATGTACATACCTTAATAGTTTTATGTGCGGAAAGAGACTTCTCCGCCAAGGAGTAGGTATTGTTAACTACTGGGAGCGAGCGGCTGCCACTATTTGCACTAAGGCAATGTTCTTCCACATATCTAATGAGTATTTGAACGGAAAAAAAATCTACGTCACCGCTTGCCAATTTCAATCGAAAAGACAATGCCTTCATTCGGAATAGAATTGTATAATTAATAGTTTTAAAAAACCTAAAAACTACGCTTTTATACCTAACCGAACTAAAAACAAGTAAGGACGGGACTGTGCCGAAGACTTCATACCTTTCATGAATGGGGCTGAACAATAATCTTATTCCGGTCGTAATCTCCAAATAATCGGATGTATAAGATAAGAAATATATAGTGAACAGATGTACATACCTAAACGATTTTTAAGATAAATATAAAATAAAAAATGGCAAAAAACCCTTATCTGAACGATCGGTTGTATGGGATATATATTATATATAGCTCCGATCGAAATGATTTTTACATGAAATCTTCTATCATATATTAGAATATATATCACCAAGTTTCATGTTTTTATATTGGAAACTAAGGGAGAAATGGCCAAAAATCTTTCTATCTGAACGATCGGTTATATGGGATATATATTATATATAGCTCCGATCGAAATGATTTTTTCATGAAATCTTCTATGATATATTAGAATAAATATCACCAAGTGTAATGTTTTTATATTGGAAATTAAGGGAGAAATTGCTAAAAATCTTTCTACCTGAACGATCGGTTTTATGGGATATATATATACATATATATATATAGCTCCGATCAAAGTGATTTTTTTAGAAAATCTTCTATCTTAATATATAAAAATCGCGTGTCACTATGTGTAACCGCGATGGACTCCTAAAAATAGGATAGTTTATATCTCAGTTTATAGTCGGAATATTATTTTATTGAAATTTTTTTTATTTGTTTATACGTAATAATAAAATGTTATGTATACTGCCGGTGCGGCAGGGGTGCGGATGTACTTCCGTGTAATTGGTTGGTGTTTAATTAAACAACGTGCTTATCAATAAAAAATATTATAGAGAATGATATCAAGTATTGCACATCACCAGGCCCGCCGAGAGGGTGGGGGGTTTCTGAGGTGGCCCGCGATTTAGAGGTACTATGACATTTTTTTTTAATTCAGGAGAGCCTTTAGTTGTTCCATGTGCAATTTTTGAGCCGAATTACAAAAGCAATGAAAATCTGCATTTTGTTTTAATATTATAGTGAAGTGTGAAAAATAAAAATTTATATATATGAAAAGTAAGGCCAAAATGTGTGTTAGGTGGTCACCGGTTTTTGAAGAGATGCGTTCGTCGATTTTGTTTAAACTTTCATACAAGTTGCGTAGACCTCACGCGGTGGTTACGACATACAGAGTCTCGAGATATAGGCCGAAACGTTGACCCGATTACCCCTAGAATGGAATATAGATAACAAATGAAAGCTGTTGATGAGTGCTTTACTAGAGGGTAATATTCATACCCCTGGGTGAGTAGGGTCTCGAGATATAGGCCAAAACGTGGGCCAGTGAATACCTAGACAGTGTTTATACAATATGGATATCAAATGAAAGCTGTTGATGAGTGCTTTAGTACAGAGTAATATATTATCCACAGACGGACTGGGACTGGGATTACGACTAGGACTGGGATTGAGACTCGGAGTGGGACTGGGACTGTAATAAAATGCATACCACCCTCTGGGACAGGCAATAAGGGATACAGAAGAATGAGAAGGAATTGAGAGAAGAGAAAAGAGAGAAGGAGATTTAGAAAGAGACAGAATGAGACGAAGATGGAGATAGATGAAGCGAAAAAGATGGAGGGAGGAGAGAACAAAAGGACTAGGAAAAAGTGAAGAGGGGGGAGGGCAGAGTCAGACGGAAAAAGCTTATTAAAATGTATGCAGATAGGCCAAATTTAGGGCAGGACATCGTCTGCCGGATCTTCTAGTGATATATTAAAATATATATCACGGAGTTTCACGTTTATACTTTCTAAATTAAGGGAGGAATGGCCAAAAATCTTTCTATCTGAACGATCGGTTGTATGGGATATAACTATACATAGCCCCGATCAAAGTGATTTTTTCTGGATATCTTCTATGATATATTAGAATATATATCACCGAATTTCACGTTTATACTTTATAAATTGCGGCATTAATGACCACAATCGTCTTATCTGAACGATCGGTTATATGGAGATATATGTTATAGTGGTCCGATCCTACCGTATCCGACAAATGTCTAATATAATACAAAAATACATCCTTTTGTAAATTTCATTGAGATATCTCAAAATTTGAGGGACTAGTTTGTGTTCAAACAGACAGACGGACATGGCTGTATCAACTCAGTTCGTCGCCCTGATCAATTCGGTATACTTAATGGTGAGTCCATCTTCTATATTTCTCAACGTTACAAACATCGGACCAAAGTTAACATACTATTTCATGTTCATGAAAGGCATAATTAGAAAAAAATTTTTAATCAGAAAGATTTTGTGTTACATAAGTGGAAAATAAAATAATTTACCAAAAATTAAATTAAAAATAAAAAATAAATATAAGGCGCGATAACCTCCGAAGAGATCTAAGCCCGAGCTTCTCTTCCAATTCGCGTCGTGCTCCTATTGATTTTCCCTACAAATCGGCCGGACGGGACCTACATCTTTTATGCCGACTTCGAACGGCATCTGCAAGGCAGATGAGTTTTCACTGAGAGCTTTTCATGGCAGAAATACATCCGGAGCGCTTGCCAAACACTGCCTTATATCTAAAATTTTGATGTTGCTTTGCCAGGGGTTTGAACCCAGGGCATACGGTGTGGTAGGCGGAGCATGCTACCATCACACCACGGCGGTATATTAAATTACCTATAATTAAATAAAGTTAATAACAGAATAATCAATTTCAGCGTAAAAAGCGAGGGGCTCATTTTACTATATTTTCATAAAAGCAGCAAATTGTTGCAAATAGAATAATAGTAATATTTAATTTGATATAAGCACGTCGCGCTTTTTACTTTGAATTTGATTATCCTTTTAATAGGTCAGGTTAGTTAGGTTGAACTGGCCGGTCCATGAGGACTTTACATAGACTGAATAAGTCCGTAGTGTTACCAGAAGTTTGTTTTAACGACCAAACTGAAAACCCCTATCAAAAACCAGGACCTATGTTATAAAATAACTCCGTCCTCTTGGCAAATACTAGAAGCTTCCTAGGTTTAAGCCACTTGCTGCCTCTAGATCTGACAGCTGTGTTACTCCTAATAGCTTTGGAGAACGTGCTCGATCGTTTCCTCCTTCAGTCCGCTCTTCCTATATCTTCTATCACTGACCAAGCCTAATTTAAAGGCATGTGGCGCCAGAAGGCAGCGTCCAGTCAGAATAGCCGTCATCAGTCTACAGTCCTCTCTTTTTAATGATAGAAGCAACTTTGTTATTCTAAGTTTGTAAGACCTACACATAATCTTCGACACTTTACAGCCCCGCGCTTGAACCCACGCCTTTCCTGCTTGGTCGATCATGTGTACCTCCCACCTTCGCTTAATCTCGCCCAGTCTAATTGGGACGTCTACGGAGCAAGTTTCAAGGGCTGCGCCCTTTTTAGCTAGTTCATCCGCTTTTTCATTCCTATCTATTCTCATATGCGATGGGACCTAATATAGATGTATGCTTCTCCCTCTCCCGATTCTCTCCACTTACACTCTAACACGTATTTAGATGCTCTGTTATTCCAGATTATTGCCTAAATTGCTGCTTGACTGTCAATATAAAAGTTAACACGATTACAGCTTGGGCTATTCTCTTCTGTTCTTTTAATAAGTTTAATTAAATTTTTTTTTATAAAATATTTATGATACATTATTCCACCTCCTACTGTAGTGTTACTTGGAGTGCAACTCACTTTGATTGCATTTAACGATACAAAATATACACACACTTATAGACCACACAAGTAGTACAATTTTACTGACCCAAATAATCACTTGAACTCAGCATGCGTTTGTTTACATTTGTCAACCCGTCACATATGTCGATTAATCACACTGACCGACATATGTGCCCATTAGTCATATTGACTGTAGAACCTCATTCATATATACATGAATGGGTTATTAGTACATGCTGGCTAGCATTTGCTTATTATGAATTCATGTAAAACTAGCTTGTAAGTATTAGTGTAAGTATGTGTTAGTAATTTAGAAATAAAAGAAAGCGTTTCATAAATAGAGAGGGAATTCTATTTGAACACTAAAACTAAATTGTTCGTTTATATTACATGGCAATCCTGCCAGGATCATGTAACATAAAATCTTTGTGTTGAAAATTATCTTCTACTTTTTAGTTCGGTTAGCTTTAAAAGCATAGTTTTTTAGTTTTATTATTTATTTTTAGTTTTTAAATTCGATGTATTTTCTTTGTAGATTTCCATGTTTTCGAGTACGTTCACACATCTGCCATATAGATTGATTTTCCTATATTCTTATTTCACTCCAATGGGAAATCGAGTAAATAAGCTATCGCAAATTAACGTAAACTTCCGAAATGGTCATTACACTCCATTAAATTTTAAAGGGCTCTAAAGTAAATTGGCCCAATGGCCACTTTAAATGGGCAATTAATTTTAAAACCAATTCAAATGGCCATAAGGTAAATTGGCCTTATGACCCGTTGACATTATATCATCCCACCATTAAATTATTGTATTATCATCGTCGCCTGATACGTGTACAAAATTTCGATTAAACTTATGGTAATTTAAAGTGGTCATGAGGTCAATTGACTTTATGTCCCTTGAGCTTATGTCACCCCACAGTCAAATTATTGCATTGTCATCGGTCCTTGATACGTGTGCAAATTTCAAATTAATCAAACTTCTGGAAAATGGTAAAAAATATGCTCAAAGATTCCATTACATATATACATACATACAACCCAAGTTAATAAACGCTAGGTAAAAGTTAACAAGGCCCTATCCATCCATCATTTAGCAAACACTCCTACAGTCAGCGTAAACATGTAGCTACCGTATCGCCAATATATAGGAAAATTTAAAAGAAGCACGACGCAAATTGGAAGACAATCTCGGCTTAAATCTCTGCGGAGGTGTATCGCGCCTTGTATTTATTTTTTTTATTTTAGACCATCTATTCTTCCTTCTGTTTGTCACAAAGCTCATTGCCACTGAGTTTTTTTGCAACAACCTATCTTTAAGTAAATGCAAATTTGGGGTACTAAATACCTTACCAGCCTTGAGAAATATTTCTAGTGAAAAATGCGATAAGACTGTCCAAGAAAGTTGCATATTTTTTGATTTACAACGAGGGGGAATATTCCGCTCTATTAGAGCTTTTCCGAATCCGGATCGTTTCGGAAAGTAATGATGGCAAAACAGAAACAAAAGTCCTTCAAGTGTATAGGGGTTGAGGAGCTCTATATGAGGGATACCATTTAGTTGAATAATTATTGGCGGCACTTCACACGTATTATTATGCTCTTAAGTCTTAATTCGGCTTTAGTTGTCGGTTAACAAGCAGAGTAGCAACATCGGGTGAGGCTATTGTTTATTTGCGCATTTGCGAAAAGATATTTTGCAAACAAACGCTCATGCGCAGAATGTTTTCATGGTTTCATGTTAACAATTTATTTTGTTTCAATTTTTCCTTAGACTCAAGGAATAAAGTAGTATTTATATGGCATATTTACTAATTACTTTTTGTATGTTAACAAACATGCGTGCATACGTTCTACCTCATTGATTTTTCATCAACAACTAAACCACCACCAATAAGGTGATTTTAGTTTTACTCACACAGCCACAGTTTCAATTTGGTTATCCCTGCTCTATATAAAAGAATGCTGAAAGTCTAGATTTGGTAATTTTGTAAATTTGAAACAAAGATTTTATGACATGTACCTAGTAGTTTTCACATATAAAATCAAACGCAACAGTAATTTTAAATTAAAGTCTAGTTGATTTTTGTTTTTGCACACATTTCGAAGCTTTCAGCATCTTATCTACTATGGTGATATCTTATATGTAAAAAGTATATACATATATATTTAGATATAGCAATTATCAACAATAAATTATACCTACTTATTATTTGATGGCCATTTCAATTTCATTAAAGGGGTATTAACACACAATTCGAAAAATCTTGTTATTGACCGCACTTGTTTATTATGACGATAAATTTATTATACTTTCAAGAAATGTAATTTTGCTGGACAAAACTGCAATAAATTGCAAAGGAAGTTGTAAGAAAATAAAAAAACTATATAATAAGATAAACATAGCATATCATACACCTTATAAAGATGATTTATTGTAGCGTCACTAACTTCAGATATAAGCGCATATTTCAGAATGATAACGACCTGACAACACGTGATAGGGTATGTTTGTCCAAACTTGTGTATTTTGTTAAACAACTGAGTAGAATTCACAAACTTTTTAAATAGCATTCGTCATACCTAAGTTTTTACCGAATTTACAGAAATTCAACTTACCCGGAATTGATATATTTCAACCATTTATAAAACCTGTCCAGAATCAACGCCGGACGTATGTCTAGCATGCGATAAAGTGTGAGTTTTATGTTTGTTTAATTAAATAGTTTTATTTGAAAGACAAAAAATATTAATGAATATGACCTATTAAATAACTTTATGGAGAGCCATTAATTTTGGTACATAATTATTTTCGATGTCCGAAATTATAATTGAACTGCCTCTATGTCTTGTAAATCTAAAAGCAGCAAATGAAATTTACTGTACAATAGTACAATTATAATACTGGCGCCTCGTTCGCATATTTCTCCTACGGTGTAGACTTTTCGCGAACAGCTGCTTATTTATTTTTCCCGTATTTGTCTGATATTCACGTTTTGTATTCTATGTAATTATATGGGGTAGATGTACCAGTAACCGGACACTTAACTTTTTTCTTGCTTTTGAACTCTTCTTGGTTACATTTTATAAGTGATATTAAAAAACTTTGAATTTTCAAATGACTATTGCTAAATCTAATAAAATCAGCCACTTCGATAGAAAACTCTCTATTTTTTGCAAAAATTATTGTTTTAATACAAGTCAGAATTTGCCAGTAACCGGATAGTAAAATTCCAGTTACCGGACGCTTATGATCTAAAATAAAAATAATTTTTTTTAACGTTTTACAACGCTTTATAACGTTCTTTTTATTTTTATTTAATATTTAAACCAAACAAATAAATAAATACAAAAAAAAAAAATAACCTTTTTCACATTCTTCATTAATTTCATATATCTTGCATAGGTACTTATTATTTAAACATTAAGAAAAACAAACGAAAACATACTTTCATTATCAGTTAAAACATACTTAGATAAAAAACATACAAAACTCCAATAAATAAAAAATTAAAATATAAATATTTCATTAATTTCAATATATTTTAGCTGAAAACATACCTACGTAGTAATTAAACATTATACAAATGCCACAGTCAGAGATTGCTTCGCAACTTCGCTCATTTTATTCTCGGTGAAAATCGTAGTCTCAGCATTAGCTCCCTTTAGTATCATCGATTAAGCTGGAGTCTGATTGTTGTCTCCCTTGTGCCTTTGCTTCTTATGCCATTATTTTCTTCCTCTTCCTGTATTACAGCTTTTGAAGTACAAGGCTTTCCAGTACTTATATTTCCCTCTTCGATCCGCTTTGCAGATTTTGAGGTTTGGTTCCTGTCATTCCGGCTAATTCGCCTCCTGGTTCTTGGACTGGAGCGTTTACCCTCCCCCATATGCCTCTTAAAACCATGCTTGTCAGGTTCAGCGGATCGCTGCCTCTTAACTCTAGGGGCGTCTTCCTCTTTGATGCGGTTGCAAAATTGAGGGTGGTTTACAGCAAAGCTTTCGTTTGTTAATTGTCTTCGACATTCTTCCAGTGTCTCACGGGTGCAGGCGCTGCATAATTCTTAATGCAGCCCGATATTTTGAGAGGGCTCTCTTAAGCTCCCTATCTAGTTGTTCCCGTTCTAATCTTAATTTTTTGTCCATGCCGCTCCTTTTACGAGCGAGCTCACTGCACACTATCATCGCTATCCGCGTCCCAGTCATCGATGAAAGCGATTACCTTTTTCCCGGCTTGAGACGCCATCGCCTTTTCCTTCGCATCCTTACTTTCTCTTGACTTACTTTTTGACTTCATCTTGGTCGTACGACCACCTGCCCACAAGGCAGTCTCATAGGTCTAATGTCAAAAAATGGGGATAAAAACCGTCCGCCACAACAGCGCCCCTTGCTGTGGTAAGGCCATCATTACTTCCCGAGGCGGCCCAGTATCGGGAAGGCTCCGTTAAAATACAGCCAAATATATCCCCTGGCTGCAAATCGTCCAATAGGCACGGTCCGCATAACACCCTGGATTAGGGATTATCACACATAGTTCAGGTTAGGTTGAACTGGCCTATCCATGAGGATCTCATATCGACTGAATGAGTCCGTAGTATTACCAGAAGTTTGTTTTAATGACCAAACTGAAAAACCCTATCAAAAACCTGGACCTATATTATAAAATAACTCCGTCCTCTTGGCAAACACTAGAAGCATCCTAGGACTTTTTCTAGCTTACGAAAGACGTTTTTCAGAAGTTTTTCAAATTTTTTCATCCAACTCAAAAAAAGTTATGAATTTTAAAAAAAACCCCGTTTTTGTTTTAACAATGCTATAACTTTTTCAAAAATTGATCGTTTGGGATCTTTTTTTTTTTAATTTGTTTTTAAATGTACTTTTCGGAAAAAATTCAAAAAAATTTTTTAATTGTTTTTTATGTAATTTTTCAGTTTTTCGAGATTTTTCGAATTTCGCCTTTTTTTCTCATAAAAAACTTCAATCAATTCTGCAATCATCGCCACTAATCCCGGAGTGGGCCGAGAATTTTTTTTTTATTTAATTGAAAAAACATAAACTTTAATTTTTTTTTGTCTTTTTTCCGAAAAGTACATTTAAAAATATATTTAAAAAAAATGATCCCAAACGGTCAATTTTTGAAAAAGTTATAGCATTTTGAAAAAAACACTGTTTTTTCAAAATATTTAAACTTATTTTAAGTTGGAAAACGGTGTTTTTTCAAAATGCTATAACTTTTTCAAAAATTGACCGTTTGGGATCATTTTTTTTTTAATATGTTTTTAAATGTTCTTTTCGGAAAAAATACAAAAAATTAAAATTTTTGTTTTTTCCAATTAATTAAATAAAAACAAAAAAAAAATTCTCGGCTCACTCCGGGATTAGTGGGGATGATTGCAGAATTGATTGAAGTTTTTTATGAGAAAAAAAGGGCGAAATTCGAAAAATCTCGAAAAACTGAAAAATTACAAAAAAAAAAAAAAACTTTAAAAATTTTTTTGAATTTTTTTCGAAAAGTGCATTTAAAAAGAAATTTAAAAAAAAAAGATCCCAAACGATCAATTTTTGAAAAAGTTATAGCATTTCGAAAACAAAAACGGTGTTTTTTTAAAAATTCATAACTTTTTTTGAGTTGGATGAAAAAATTTGAAAAACTTCTGAAAAACGTCTTTCGTAAGCTAGAAAAAGAAGAAAAACGTTAAGCCAATTCTAAAGGGGTCGGGTTCAAAATTGGTCGAAATGGGATGGAATACCCCATACATATTCTAACTAATTTTAAACTGTTATCACGTAGGTATCTGCTTTTCACTTAAAAGGGATACATGATAAATAAAACTCCACTATAGTCCCTAAGTTTTCGTAATATGTTTGAGGTAAATGGCTTTTGTTTTTTTTGCAAAATAAGAACGCCGATAAAACTATTTTCAATAATATATATATAAGCCTTATGTAAGTAAGCCTCATTTTTGTTGCTTCACAGGCCGTATAATAAAATTGTTATATTTAACCTTATAATAATTCCCCGGGTAAGTTTTACTTAATATGGACTATAATACTATTTTCACACAGACGACTTATTGAATAATAAAGGCAATTTTCTACATTAAGACGCTTATTGAGCTCAATCTTCCCTACAAAATTCGAATCTATTATTATTTCATTAGTAGCTAATCAAATGCCTAATGAAGTCAAAAGCACAATGCAACTCTGTTGGCAGCGTTCCACTTCCGTTTCCGCTTCTTAGTTTTTGGTATGTTCAGTCCTTTAAAATGTCATTTGTCAAAGCAAATGTCATTGTCTGCATGGCGGAACGATACAAGGTGGCCGCATCGAACAGCTGATTATAACCTTTTTTATTTGATTTGATACATCAACTACCGGCGCAGTACGATTTTGACATTTGTCCATCGAATTTACAAGTACATGGAATTTTGTTTGTTTGTAGGTATGTCACCATGCTCCCACCTTGTATCGTTCCGCCATGATTGTCTGTCTCATTCTTCATACTAATCGAGCAGTTACTTCTGTGTGAAAGCAAAAAATTTACGATTTCATTAGCAGGTGAAATGAGATCATTAAGTTTCTGTGTGAAAACAGTATAAGCCTTACACACAACGGCATCTTTCAAATAAATACTATGCATGTTGACATATGTATGTAAGTACAGAAAAAGAAGGAGTTAGTTATCTCATTCGTGTGGATACGATTGGCAACGGGCCGAATCCGTCGTTTAACGCTGCATGTATGTATCATTGCATAACTCTTTTGTCTACATGTGGACACCGAAAACCAGTTAATTTCTGAAATCAAAAATTCAATTACGCTCGGAAACAGTTTCGAAGCAGATGAAACAGCCAATAGAAACGAGTGGCAAACACACGGAACGGAAATGATATTAGATTGCTATTGCCTTAATACAGTTACTACGCCTCGATTTCTGCCTACCATAATGCCAGCATTATCTGTTCCTTTTAAATCTAGCCCAAATTCATTCAATGTTCTTGAAATTGAATCGACACCAAACTCTTTATCTAGATTTGAAAAAAGCTAAAGAGTTTCTAAAAAAAAGCTGAAAGAAGCTTAAAGCCAAATCGCAACTTTTCAAGCTAAACGAAGAAAAAAATCTAATTCTAGCTTTAAAAAGCTAAAATGCCAACACTGCTGCATACATGTGTGTATGTATGTATGTAAATTTTGTCTTTGCTGTTAGCTGCGCTATTTATGTGTTTGTGTGGCTGCTTATTTTGATGGTTACATATACATAAGTGTGGCTGCTTGCGTTATTGTTGCTGTGCAGTTATTTAGTAGCAGCATAGTGATAATATATCTATGTAAAACTAGTTCTCAGAGAATAAAATCAGTAATATTTATTTATGCTGCTTTCTTGCCTTGGAAAATTGGTTTACTGCTTTTTTGTTTGGAAATTTAAGATACTCGAAATACAAAACGAATTTAAAACCTGAGTCGCAGAAATATAATGGCATCCAAATTCTTAAAAGGCAGTAAATGCACTTTACGGCCTTTTTGCTTTCGGTGGCAGAACAACAACATCGGCAATATCTTTGCAATGAACAACTTCATATTAATTAAATGGGGGTGCCACCGACCTTTTTTCATCCAAAGTTTTTCGGTAAAAATCTTTTCTTTATAACGAGAAATGTTTTTGATAAAAATCAGTGAAAAAAATTATACTAAATTAACTGTACACCCAAAATTAGACCCGTTTAATTTTTTTATTTAATGTTTTTTATGTGTAAAAAGCCGAATTAAACGAGTAAATGGATTGAAATGTACAATTTAATTTTGTCAAATATGTATTAGTTGCTTTCAGTCTGTATGTAGTTATAAAGCTCATAATGGACTAAATCGCAATGTCCGGCATGGTTTGTTGTTCCAGAAATTGTTCAGCTAATTTATGGATTTAATGTTTATTATAGAAATGTATGGATAATTCGTTACGTTGCTTCTCAATTATTATAGCGATGGTTGCGGCTGTCAAAAATGTGTGTGAGAGCTCATATTCGCGTTAAAATGCATTTGCTTTGCGGTTTGTGGTTATATTTGCACGACCTCTAGCCATCCTTCCGATTTTCTTTCCGCTAGCTTTGTTGTTGATTGTTATTTTAATTGATTTTTTTATACCGACATAATCGCTGCAATAATTTCAAAATTGTCGCAAAAATTTTGCGGTTACCGTTGCAGTTTAAAGCTTTTATTTCAATTACCATTTCTCGATGCAGTGTATTTATCCATGTGTCCATATAAAATATTTATTCAACTCATTTTAGTAGCAGCAGCATTGAATTTTGCAATTACTTTACAATTTAAACATATCAATTATGGTTTTGAGCCACATTTTGAACGCAGCTGACAGGTTTTAATTGCCTTTGTGTCACATTTAAATGTACACTATGGTGGCCCCAAAAAAGTTTAAGTTTGTTTTTCCTGAATAGGTCACAGAAAAACTTGGTGTTAGGCACATTTAGAATTATAGAATTTATCAACTGGCAAAGATCACAGTTTTCCATTCGCACTTAAGGCTTGCAAAATCACGGCCAGTAATCCATAAAAGATCGCTCAGATCGATTATTTCCCGAATTTGTTAGAAGTTGAACGCACTACAAAAGCAATATTTTTCCTTAATTATACCACTCGAAACATATTCCAGGTCAAATGTAGAAGCACGAAGCTCTAAAGGCTATTGTTGAATTTTTAGATTTTTTGTCGAGGGTGGTGCCAATTAATAGGTTTTTATTATTTTTTATTTTGACGAAAATTAGCAAAGAAATTGAAAGAACTTCAATTGCTGTACTCAGCCAATTTCGAGTTTTAAATAGTTCAACCATGACCTTGAGTATTATTTTAAAAGTAATATTAACTTGCTTGTGACTGTAGGTTAGGTTAGGTTAGGTGGTAGCTGCCCTGATAAGGATAGCTCACGTGGACAACACGAAGGTCCGTTGTGATACCACATACATCAAAAATTACGGTGATTTAGATCTAGCTACTTAGAGAATCGTTGGGTTGCAACGATAAAGCTCCGAACGATACCGATCTCAACTTGTGGATAAATCCTCGGGAGATCCAAGTGAGTCGCGACCGAAGTACTTTCGCCTAGTTCTGGCAAAAGCTGGGCAATCAAGCATAAAGTGATTTGGTGATTCCACTTCATCATCCTCCATACAGCTGCAGCAGGATGGAGTTTCCAGTTGAGACGTACCGCATGGATACCCATGTGACAGTGCCCTGTCAAAACCCCAATGACCATTGATAGGTGAGCCTTAGTAAACCCAATTATTCCAGCAGACCTCCTGCCATCCACTTTCTGCCAGAAAGATCTTGCTACCCTGCAAGACGTGGTGTCCGCCCAACATTTGCTGAGCTGACTCGAGGCCAGCTATGGAAGAGCAATCCACAGGTGGCCAGCGGAATCCCGAAATCCCTACAGCCATCTTCAACCGGTTCAGTTTTACCGATACGGGCTAAGAGATCCGCTTGTCAGTTACCCGGGATATCACTATGGCCCGGGACCCAGATAATCTTAATTGTAAAATAATTCGATGCAATCGCAAGCGAGGTCAGGCACTCCCAGACTACCCTAGATCGCACTGTAATTGAGCTCAAGGCCTTGATAGCCGCTTGGCTATCAGAGTAGATTTTAAATTCCCTAACCGTAGTAGCACTGGATAGCATTTCATACACCGCATCCTTAATTGCAACAACTTGCTTGGAATACACTGCAGTGATCAGCCAACGTAAATTTGTGGCTTCCATTTAGCTCTTAGCAAAAGACCCCCTCCCCTCCCCCCCCCCCCCCCAACCTTTCCGTCCAGCTCCACCCATCCGTGAACAAGTTAACCGGTCCCATGCCCCAGATAATTCCTCTTCCCCACTCCTCTCTCGGCGGAATAACTGGGGTGAAGGTTGTATAGGGAGCATTTATCAGCATACAATAGTCCCTTCTGTCCGGGATAAAGTCGAAACTGGTAAGAAGGCTAGAGTGTCCGAAGTCAGAAAGCCCATAGCCCATATCACGAAGCTTGACCAAAGACCTTGCCGCGGCCGCCTTTCCCGCAATATCTGCTGGATATATGTTCAGCATGACGTTCAGTGCCAAGGTAGGTGTTGTTCTGAGAGCGCCGCTGATACCAATCAGCGCCATCCGTTGCACGGACATTAACATTTTGGAGGTGCTCGCCGTGTCCAGTGCTTTCCACCAGACCAGCACCCCATATAGCAGAATCGATTTGACCACCATCTCATAAAGCCAGTGTACTACTCCTGGTGAGAGCCCCCATCTCTTTCCGATAGCCCCTCTGCAGCAGTAGAAGGCAACGGCGGCCTTCCTGGCCCGATCTTCCACATTGGGTCTCCAGGACAGTTTCTTGTCCAAAACAATCCCCAAATATTTAACCCTATCAGAAAGTACCAGCGGTACCTCTCCAATCGAGGGAGTTCTGAAATGGGGCATCTTATATCTCCTTGTAAAAAGAACCAATTCCCTTTTTCCCGGGTTGACCGCCAATCCACATGATTCAGCCCACCTAGCCACAGTATCCAGGTAGCCTTGCAGTACATCACACAGGGTGCCCAGAAATTTACCTCTAACAAGGATGCGAGGTTATCTGCATAGGCAACTACCCGACAACCATTGGCTTCCAGCTCCACAAGAAGCTCGTTGACTACCACAACCCAGAGCAGGGGAGATAGGACACCCCCTGTGGCGTGTCCCTGCACACCTTCCTCTTAATTATGACCCCTCCCCACTCCGCTGCAACAATTCTGCTGCATAGAAGTTTGCTAATAAATTCAAGCAGAGCCGCCCTCCTGAACCCACCAGAGCTCTTTCGATTGCCCCGTTAAGACATTGTTAAAGCCCCCGCGATGTCGAGAAGGCACCCAGAGCATACTCATTGTATTGCAGGGGCCCCTCAATTTGTGTTACAATCAAATGGAGAGCCGTTTCCGTCGATCTGCCCTTGCAGTACGCATGCTGTGAAGCCGACAGTAATCCCCGAGGTATCCTTTCCCGTAGGTACAGGTCAATCAATCGCTCAAACGTCTTAAGAAGAAACGACGAGGGACTGATTGGCCTGAAATCCTTAGGTGATACATGAGAGCTTCTGCCGGCCTTCGGAATGAAGATAACCCTAACAGTGTGCCAAGACTTCGGAATAGAGTTAAGCCTGAGGCAGTTAGTGTAGATGATGGCCAACCAGCGGCAGGAAATCCCTTAAGACTTTTGAAGTTGCGCTGAAATGATTCCATCCAGGCCCGGAGACTTATATGGCTTGAACCACCTTGTAGCCCAGGTTATTTGACTTTCCCGTATTGGAATGGCAGGCTCTTCTGCACGGCCAACGATCGCCGACCATGCAGGCGAAGATCCCTGCGCAACTGTGACATCGGGAAAATGATTGTCCAGTAAAAACTTTGGTGACTCCTCACTATTCATCGACCAGAACGTCTATCTCAGATTCGGACAGGTCCGAACTAACGGTAGGCGCCGCAGGCAACAGCTCTCCCAGCTTCCTACAATGCAAGTCCCAGTTAGTACTTTTAGGGTTCCTAAAAGATATTTTACCGGGACGTTCTTCGTTCACCGAGAACTGAATATATCGGTGATCAGAGAAGGAGTGCTCGTTGAGAATCATCCAGTCAGATATCCGACCTTCCAGTTCTCTACTAACCTGGGTGAGGTCAAGGACCTCCTCCCTTACTGCAGTAATAAAAGTCGGGTCATTCCCTCTATTACATATACAAAGCCCTTCATCTACAATAAAAGTAAATAAAGACTCACCTCTAGTGTTGGTATTCGAGCTTCCCAGATGCAGTGATGGGCATTAGCATCGGCACCGATGATCACGCTAACACCTTTCCGCCTTGCTTCATCGGTGATTTCGCTCAGTATCACAGGTGGTGGTCCCGCTACGTCCCCATGGGGCATATACGCTGAGACCACCCACATTTCATTACTGCCTCGATCGAGGCAGACCGTGGTTACGTCAGCATTGCTGAAATTAGAGAGAATAAGAGCTTTAATCTCCTTCTTAACAACCACACAGGATCCAGGCATTCCTGCCTCCCCATGCACCAAGGTGTTGAATTTTCCAGTCCTTAATCCAGAAATCTTTCTGCCGTTACTACTCAGCCACGGCTCCTGGACAAGGACTATATCCACTCCGCTTTTTTCAAGGCAGAGCACCAAATTTGCGGAAGCCGCCTTATAGTGCTGAAGATTGATTTGATGGATTTCGATCAAAACCGCTCTTCTTTCGCACACCACACTTGGCGGATTCGTGTTAGTCTTGTCCATTCAAAAAAAAAAAATTTTCAACCGCACCTACACCACGAACTTAACGGCGACGGAGACGGAACGTACCTTGAGGCCCGCCACGGTTTTAACGGGACATGGGCAGGTGCAGCATTAGCCTACCAGCCATTTCGGTAAGGTTTCGCCCCGACCTACTAAGGTGTCATCAAGTCCAAAATAGAGTCAAAATCAAAATCGCTAACAATCCAGTTCGTCACCGCTGTGTACAGATCTTGACCCTTAACAGGTTCCTCCATTTCGTGGTCCAATTACTAAATCAAAGATCTTTTGGTCCACCCTAGTATGTACGTGGGTAAATCCTAGGTTGATGATGCAAGAACAGTACGCATTAACGCGCTTTTAAATTGGAAAGAAAAGGGAAGATCTTATTTACATTTATATATTTTAAGCACTATTAAGTATGCTGCGCCACTTGAGAAAATAATTTAAGGATAACCGCATACGTTCATAAATGCTGGAAAATAAAAAAATATTAAAAACTCAAAGATGCTTGTCCTAAAAAATGTGCATTCATTTGAACGCGTTCTTAAATTATTCAGTCGTAGGTTGTTCTAAAAGCCACAGCCTTCGATTAATTTATTTAAATTTGTATATGTACACTACTGAAAATAAAAAAATAGGGACCAGGAAAAAATTCCAAATTTCTGGAAATTTTCAACAGCCCGTAACATCCAAGGAATTGTATACAATTATAACTCCAAGGGTCTACTTTTCGCATATTTCCCATAAACATTTTGAAAGCTCTGCAGGTTTTGAGTTATCTAAGAAAACCGTCAACAAGTTAAGTTTTTAGTTCTATCCACGGGCGTGGAAAAATTTTATTTTACTTAGCCACTATAAGGCTATTTAGATTTAATTTGCTTATTTATACAACTTGATACATCCTTTTCTCGCCAAAAAATCTGTCTTCAAATGGGAAAGGGTCCTGTTGTCTTTGATTATCGATATTTCAGCAACCAATGAAAACACAGACAGTTAAGAGTCAAGTGCTTGAATGAATTCTCTTCAACAACTTTTCTATAATTTTTCCAAAAAAATGCCTGCCTTTTGCTTTTGCATAAATATCGCCTACCCATGATTAAAAATCAAAGCAGCGAGAAACTTGTAATATTTTCCTCTATTTTATTATTTTTGTTATATATTTTGAACTAGAATAAGTAAGAAAGTCTAAGTTCGGGTGAAACCGAACATTACAAACCCAGCTGTGCACTTGAAACACTCTTGTTGTTTGCTTTGTGTGGTTAATAACGTTATAAGGCAGTGCAATAATATATATATGGTTCTATTCTGAACAAATTTTCGCTCAAAAGAAGCAAAAGGATACAGAGGCTACTACTAATGTACTTGAGAGGGTAAAAATGCAGTTTAACAGTTGTAGCTATGAAAAAAAAATGTATGACAAATTTCATTCTGATTGAGACAACTTTGGTTCGACTTATGGCATTAAAAGTATTTTGGAAAGAGGGGCGGGCCATGCCCGTTTTCAAAATTTGTTTAAGTTTTGTTCTTAGCTCAACCATACCACTACTGAGGTAGAATATCAGTCAAATGTAGTTAAATACCATAGAGTTATTGCAAACTTTGTTAAAAGTGGGCGTGGTTATTATTATGTAATATATTATTATTATGTAATATACATATATATATATATTATTATGTAATATCTTTAAAATCTTTTGATTTACGGCTTGCTAGACTTGCATATTTTCTTCTTCTAAATGTGGGTGGTGCCACGCCCATATTCCAAAAAATAAAGGCCTGAAATAGAGTCAATATGTCCAGAGTTTTACCAAAATTTTTTTTTACGACTAAATGCAATAATATGAAATAACTCTGTCCTCTCGGCAAATACCAGCTTAATTGCTGCCTCGATAACCCGCAACTCTGCGCCCCTTATAGCTGGAGCATTTACCTCGCTAGTGCGGGGCATGAAGTAACGTGCTCAACGGTTTCTTCCTGAAGCCTGCACTTCCTACATTTCCTCCTGCTGAGGTCCCAAATTCATAAGCACGTGATGCCTGAAGGCAGAGTCTCCTTATTAAAGAAATAAAAATAAAATCGTTTTATAAAGCTCTTATATGCAACAGTTTGGAACTTTGTGGTACTCCAGATTTTCCGTTTTGAATTTGCTTTTAATATTTCCTACTTGCACGATTTGCCTAGGAGTAAGATTTGAAAGAAGTTTATAGCAGTTTTTAAAATTTAAGATCATGGAGCTTTTGTATCAAGATTTTGAAATTTTTTTAAGAGGTCGAAATACAGGCCAATATTTCTTTCGTCATTTACGTCCGTTCAGCAGGAGTAAACTTTTATATAATCTTTTATGCCTTTCATGAACATGAAATGGTATATTAACTTTGGTCCGATGTTTGTAACGTTGACAAATATAGAAGATAGACTCACCATTAAGTATAGCGAATTGATCAGGGCGACGAACTGAGTTGATATAGCCATGTCCGTCTGTCCGTCCTTCCGTCTGTCCGCCCGTCTGTCTGTTTGAACGCAAACTAGTCCCTCAAATTTTGAGATATCTCAATGAAATGTGGCACAAGGATGTATTTTTGTATTATATTAGACATTTGTCGGATCCGGTAGGATCGGACCACTATAACATATATCTCCCATACAACCGGTCGTTCAGATAAGACGAGTTTGATCATTCCTGCCGCAATTTAGAAAGTATAAACGTGAAACTCGGTGATATACATTCTAATATATCATAGAAGATATCCTGAAAAAATTACTTTGATCGGAGCTATATATAGTTATATCCCATACAACCGATCGTTCAGATAGAAATACTTTTGGCCATTTCTACCTTAATTTAGAAAGTATAAACTTGAAACTCGGTGATATATATTTTAATATATCATAGAAGATTTTCTGAAAAAATCACTTTGATCGGAGCTATATATAGTATATATCCCATACAACCGATCATTCAGATAGAAAAATTTTTGGCAATTTCTCCCTAAATTTCCAATATAAAATCGTTAAACTTGGTGATATTTATTCTACTATATTATAGAATATTTCATGAAAAAAACCTTTTCGATCGGAGCTATATATAATATATATCCCATACAACCGATCGGTCAGATGGAAAGATTTTTAGCCATTTCTCCCTTAATTTCCAATATTAAAACGTTAAACTTGGTGATATTTATTCTAAAATATCATAGAAGATTTCCTGGAAAAACAACTTCGATCGGAGCTATATGTATATAGTATATATCTATCCCATACAACCGATCGTTCAGACAGAAACATTTTTGGCCATTTCTCCCTTAGTTTCCAATATAAAATCGTGAAACTTGGTGATATATATTCTAATATATCATAGAATATTTTCTGTAAAAATTATTTCGATCGGAGCTATATATAATATATATCCCATACAACCGATCGTTCAGATAAGGGGGTTTTTTGCCATTTTTTATACTCAGTTGAGCAGAGCTCACAGAGTATATTAACTTTGATTGGATAACGGTTGGTTGTACAGGTATAAAGGAAAAGAGATAGATATAGACTTCCATATATAAAATCATCAGGATCGAAAAAAAAATTTGATTGAGCCATGTCCGTCCGTCCGTCCGTCCGTTAACACGATAACTTGAGTAAATTTTGAGGTATCTTGATGAAATTTGGTATGTAGGTTTCTGAGCACTCATCTCAGATCGCTATTTAAAATGAACAATATCGTACTATAACCACGCCCACTTTTTCGATATAGAAAATTTCGAAAAACCGAAAAAGTGCGATAATTCATTACCAAAGACGTAACTAGTTGAAATTATGACGCAGAATAGAAAATTAGTAAATTTTTTGCATGTGGCACCGCCCACTTTTAAAAGAAGGTAATTTAAAACTTTGCAAGCTGTAATTTGGCAGTCGTTGAAGATATCATGATGAAATTTGGCAGGAACGTTACTCCTATTACTATATGTATGCTTAATAAAAATTAGCAAAATCGGAGAACGACCACGCCCACTTAAAAAATTTTTTTTTTTTAAGTCAAATTTTAACAAAAAATTAAATATCTTTACAGTATATAAGTAAATTATGTCAACATTCAACTCCAGTAATGATATGGTGCAACAAAATGCAAAAATAAAAGAAAATATCAAAATGGGCATGGCTCCGCCCTTTTTCATTTAATTTGTCTAGGATACTTTTAATGCCATAAGTCGAACAAAAATTTACCAATCCTTGTGAAATTTGGTAGGGGCTTAGACTCTGGGACGATAACTTATTTCTGTTAAAAAGGGCGAAATCGGTTGAAGCCACGCCCAATTTTTATACACAGTCGACCGTCTGTCCTTCCGCTCGGCCGTTAACACGATAACTTGAGCAAAAATCGATATATCTTTATTAAACTCAGTTCACGTACTTATCTCAACTCACTTTGTGTTGATATAAAAAATGGCCGAAATCGCACTGTGACCACGCCCACTTTTTCGATATCGAAAATTACGAAAAACGAAAAAAATGCCACAATTCTATACCAAATACGAAAAAAGGGATGAAACATGGTATTTGGATTAGTTTGTTCACGCAAAATATAACTTTAGAAAAAATATGTGCAAACTGGTTGTGACATCTACCATATTAAGTAGAAGAAAATGAAAAAGTTCTGCAGGGCGAAATAAAAAACCCTTGAAATCTTGGCAGGAATACTCTTCGTGGTATTATATACATAAATAAATTAGCGGTATCCAACAGATGATGTTCTGGGTCACCCTGGTCCACATTTTGCTCGATATCTGGAAAACGCCTTCACATATACAACTACCACCACTCCCTTTTAAAAGCCTCATTAATACCTTTAATTTGAAACCCATATCGTACAAACACATTCTAGAGTCACCCCTGGTCCACTTTTATGGCGATATCTCGAAAAGGCGTCCACCTATAGAACAAAGGCCCACGCTCTTTTAAAATAATCATTAACCCCTTTCATTTGATACCCATATCGTACAAACAAATTCTAGGGTCACCCCTGGTCCACCTTTATGGCTATATCTCGAAACGGCGTCCACCTATGGAACTAAGGATCACTCCCTTTTAAAATACTCATTAACACCTTTCATTTGATACCCATATCGTATAAACAAATTCTAGAGTTACCCCTGGTCCACCTATATGCCGATATCTCGAAATGGCGACCACCTATACAACTACCACCACTCCTTTATAAAACCCTCATTAATACCTTTAATTTGATACCCATATCGTACAAACACATTCTAGAATCACCCCTGGTTCACCTTTATGGCGATATCTCGAAAAGGCGTCCACTTATAGAACTAAGCCCCACGCCCTCTTAAAATACTCATTAACACCTTCCGTTTGATAGTCATATTGTACAAACACATTCTAGAGTCACCCCTGGTACACCTATGTATATGCCGATATCTCGAAATGGCGACCACCTATACAACTACCACCACTCCTTTTTAAAACCCTCATTAATACCTTTAATTTGATACCCATATCGTACAAACACATTCTAGAGTCACCCCTGGTCCACCTTTATGGCGATATCTCGAAAAGGCGTCCACCTATAGAACTAAGCCCCACGCCCTTTTAAAATACTTATTAACACCTTTCGTTTGATACCCATATTGTACAAACGCATTCTAGAGTCACCCCTTGTCCACCTTTATGCCGATATCTCGAAAAGGCGACCACCTATACAACTACCACCACTCCCTTTTAAAACCCTCATTAATACCTTTAATTTGATACCCATATCGTACAAACACATTCTAGAGTCACCCCTGGTCCACCTTTATGGCGATATCTCGAAAAGGCGTCCACCTATAGAACTAAGCCCCACGCCCTTTTAAAATACTTATTAACACCTTTCGTTTGATACCCATATTGTACAAACGCATTCTAGAGTCACCCCTGGTCCACCTTTATGCCGATATCTCGAAAAGGCCACCACCTATACAACTACCACCACTCCCTTTTAAAACCCTCATTAATACCTTTAATTTGATACCCATATCGTACAAACACATTCTAGAGTCACCCCTGGTCCACCTTTATGGCGATATCTCGAAATGGCGACCACCTATACAACTAACAACACTCCCTTTTAAAACCCTCATTAATACCTTTAATTTGATACCCATATCGTACAAACACATTCTAAAGTCAACCCTGGTCCACCTTTATGGCTATATCTCGAAACGGCGTCCACCTATGGAACTAAGGATCACTCCCTTTTAAAATACTCATTAACACCTTTCATTTGATACCCATATCGTATAAACAAATTCTAGAGTTACCCCTGGTCCACCTATATGCCGATATCTCGAAATGGCGACCACCTATACAACTACCACCACTCCTTTATAAAACCCTCATTAATACCTTTAATTTGATACCCATATCGTACAAACACATTCTAGAGTCACCCCTGGTCCACTTTTATGGCGATATCTCGAAAAGGCGTCCACCTATAGAACAAAGGCCCACGCTCTTTTAAAATACTCATTAACCCCTTTCATTTGATACCCATATCGTACAAACAAATTCTAGGGTCACCCCTGGTCCACCTTTATGGCTATATCTCGAAACGGCGTCCACCTATGGAACTAAGGATCGCTCCCTTTTAAAATACTCATTAACACCTTTCATTTGATACCCATATCGTATAAACAAATTCTAGAGTTACCCCTGGTCCACCTATATGCCGATATCTCGAAATGGCGACCACCTATACAACT